>NC_134689.1:297852663-298467663 GCF_050947455.1 Rhinoderma darwinii | reverse complement strand
ATACCCAGTCCAATTTATTAAGATGCAGTACTTTCGTTCCGCCATTAGGAATTATCAGACATAAAAAAGAGACAATTACAACTAAGGCTAGCGCTGCATGGTGACTTTGGCTACGATACAGGTTGCATGGCCAAAAGATCGCTGTGTTATCACAGTGTTGCTCTAGCTGCTTCCCAGTAATGAAAATGAATGTGGCCGCGTTTGGACACACAGGTTGCAGAGGCACGACCGTCGCAAGAAATCCATCAAGTATGGATTTCTTGCAACTGTAGTATCGCAGTCACGGCAACCTGGGGTTACAATGCCACATTCACTGTCATTATTGCAATGCAGCCAGCACAACTCTGCGATAACAGCAATCTTTGGTTGTACAACCTGTGTCGTGGCCAAAGTCGCCATGCTGCCCTAGCCTTAAAGGGGTTTTCCCATCTTGGACAATTATGGCATATCCACAGGATATGCCATAAAAGTCCGATAGATGCGGGTCCCACCTTTGGGACCCGCACCTATCTCTAGAACGAGGCCTCCAAAACCCTGTTTTAGCTTACTCGGATCTCGTTGCCTCCCAGCCGCTTCCTGGTGAGGTCGTTGTGAGTTACGGAAACTGCCGAGCTCACTGAGCTACGCTGTTTCTGTAACTCCCATAGAAGTGAATGGGAGTTACGGAAACAGCGTATCAAGGTGAGATACGCTGTTTCCGTAGCTACCGAGTTCTGGAAACAGCGTAGCTCGCCTTGCCACTCTGTTTCTGTAACTCCCATTCTCTTCTATGGGAGTTACGGAAACAGCCTAGCTCAGCGAGCACTTGGCTTTTTCCTTACTCCTGACCTAACTAAGAAGTGCCCAGGAGACAGCAGAGCCGAGTATGCTAGACCAGGGTTTAGGGGACCCCGTTCTAGAGATAGGTGCGGGTCCCAGAGGTGTGGATATACCATAATTGTCCAAGATGGGAAAACTCCTTTAAGATTGAGATCCTCCAAAACTACTCGCAACCCAGAAAAATTCAGTGAAGTCCACAATAGAATAATTATTTTAATATTTTTAGTAATACTAATATTTCTTGCCAGTACTTGTACTTTTTATAGTGAGTAGCTCGGTTATATATATCCAGTGTTCAGGTTCCAGTTTATCAAAATACCAGATTATTGGACATTTCTGCTAAATAACTAATTCCAGACTATCAGAATTACTGTGTTAAAAGAATAGTAATAAAAATATTGCACCTTCCATATCAAACCCTTACCATGGGCAATTGTGGCATTTTTCTGAATTGGGGAAACAAGGAAGCAGGGAAACCCATGTAAAACTGCAGTTTCCCATAGAAGCAGATCTAAGAACATTTCCTAAAACTGCTTAATTTTTTTTTAAATAAATATATATATATATATATATATATATATATATATATATATATATATATATATATATATATATATATAAAAATAATAGCTTGAGAAAGGTTCTATTGCAGAGCTGAAACGTTGCATTGAGCATTAACTGATGGATTAATAAAGCACCGCCACATTTTTTTGCAAATGATCTTGCCTGATTTTCTGGATCTACTTGTTTGTGTCCTATGGTCGTGACCCTGGCGGGCTTGCACCCATCTACAATATTTGGACTGTGCCGTTGAAGTTTTTTGGTATTATATTATACTGTATATAAATATTATTGTAAAAATACATGTATTAATATGTGGTATTTGCCACAGTTGTTTGGTAGGGCCGTATTGTTGCACGTTTCTACAGTACACTTATTGCTATGTGTGAAGAAGGTCTTATTAGGCATTCAACAAATAGTCAATTAGTTTAAAGCGGTTTTCCGATTTATATTTTTATTTGTCCACTAGTTTTACACTCTCCGACACACTAAAGTTCAAATGTACTTACATTTCAGAAAGTGCTCCCGATCTCGGTTCTATCCCTTTAGTCACGTTGATCACATTTTCTCCATCCTCCAGAGTCGTGCCGTATACCAATCACATGGTCTAGGAGCCAATAGTCCTAGACCAGTATACAGCATGTCACAGGTGACGTTACTTTATGTGGGCGTCTTCCTTTGCTACGGGGATCACGCATGCGTGGCTACCTTTTATTCTCTGTTACGCTCATTAAACAAGAGGGAGGCGCCTAATGCACACTCCTTAAGTGTAAAAACAAACATGCCCCAAAATCACTGTAAACATACAGTGCGTGACGTGAACGCGAGGAATGGTAAGTATAGATTTTTTTGTGAAGTAATAGTGGCAGCAGGTTGTCTACAGTAGGGAAAGTTCTTTGATCATATTTTTTTTTTTTTGGTGGGAGGATCTCGGAAAACCCATTTAATTCCATCCTGAAAACTTTATGTGTTTCTGATCATAGTATTTGTTTAAATGAGACTTGTGGTCTTCTATACTATTAGTTTCTAACAAAGGAAAGGTAATGTTCAATTTATCCACCCATTTTTATGAACCTGAACATTTTCTAATGTATGATGTATAAAATATATTTGTAATGGATGTACATCTGGGGGTCAAGGCAGTGTCCTTTTACCCACCAAAGTGAAAATCATTTATAAAACAAGCAACATAGTCTCTATGAAAAGCATTGAACTTAGTGTAAGATTTTTTTCATTACACGTATTAGTGTAGATTTATACTGCTGTCCATTTGTCACCCATGGACGCTATGTGTGCAAAGGACTGCCCATCAGCCTCTACCACCCTTAATAACTGACTGGCTTCTGAAGAATTAGATCACCAGACATGTACTTTTGTTTCTCTGGAATATGCATATAGTATTACTGATTGGTGCAAGAGAAACAAATAGAGGATGGTGAGGGTCATCCTAACATAACATAAAATGTTGAGTCACAAGTGATCAATCTGTTGATTTCCATTGCCACATTACAGCTAAACGCGACATTACAATGTGTACATTTATAACATGCCTAAGATAAACAGAGATATTGGACGAGTATACTCTATAAACCCAATTGTACAATTGAGAAGATTTGTGAATTAATTATTTACCACCATTTGGCTAAACAGGAGGTCCTTCAGGATTTTTCAGTTAACATCTTCCTGCAATATAGTTGTCGAGTGCCTAAAGAAGAGGTGGTGTGTTACATGTCATGTACACCAAACTAATATAACGGTAAAGCTGGCTATACACATAGCATGCACGTTTATTATATAGGGGAGAGGGAAATAAATGGCCTCAGTTGAAATAATGGATTATAAGTGCGGCCTAAAGTGTCCCTGTGCATGGGTAAAGGGAAGTTCCTACTGAAAAATATATCTCCTATACACAGGATTGGTGATAAACGCTAGATCACTGGTTCCTCCATGATCACTTGTATGGGTGACCTGAGTCTTCCGCTCCTCCTCACAAGGATGTCTGTCATGAGGAGTTGTATGGAGAGGCATTTAAACATGCACGCTCCATATAGTCTTACAGCTGACACAGTTTTCCAAAATAGTTTTTTTTCTTAATTTTAGTCCTAAATGTATTACTTTACCTCCAATTAGTAAATAAATATGTACCTATGTACCAAAAACTGTATCTTAACAGGCGCTGCCCTGACAAGTTTGGGAAGATATGGTCTAGATGGTTGGAGGCCTCGGACACTGCCGTTTAATGTTTGTTTGCCCTTCTGGATGGAATGGGAGCAATGCGGGATGACGGGAGCGCTTGGGTGAATGGTGTGTGTTCTTTTAGTTGTTCTTAGGCATCTACTGTGGTCACATCTTCTGCTACTTGTTGGCAGCAAAGTATATCCTGTATCGTGATACTCCTTCATCTGTTCACTGCCTTTTCTGTACTTTGAATGTCTTGTAAGCATGGTGCCTTGTTATTCCAACCAGTTTACGGGTTGGTACTTATGTTGTATTTACTTGTACTTTTGTACTTTGAAAATTAATAAATAAAACCTTTTAAAAATCTATCTATTATGTAATGTTGTAGTACATTGAAATCCATCCTGGGAGCACCTACTGTTAGGCTGTATTCACATCAGTGTTGTCTTTCCGTTGAGGGGTTTCATCAGAGGTTTCCGTCAGGGGAACCCCTGCACGGAAAGGCAAACAACAACCTTAGCTTCCGTTTGCATCGTCATTGATCTCAATGGTGATGGAAACTTTGCTAATGGTTTCCAGTTTCCGTTTATCAACGTTGTGACAGGGTCTGTTTTTATGGACTCAATAGCGCAGTCAACTGTCACAACGATGACAAACGGAAACCATTAGCAAAGTTCCGTCACCATTGAGATCAATGGTGATGCAAACGGAAGCTAAGGTTTCCATTTGCCTTTCCGTTGAGGGGTTCACCCGATGGAAAACACAGACGGAACCCCTCAATGGAAATACAGCGCTGATGTGAACAGGACCTAACCTGTTCAGGGAAATGATGGGGTGTCTTGCATGCTTCATCTGCTTTTGCAGATTACAAGGTATTTTGCTTGGGCAAGAAGGAAGAATGTGCAACTCTGGTTATTAGAAGATAATGTGGAGATGGCATCTCAATCTGATTAGGAGGGCTTAAGTAAGGGCTACTATTTGCTGCTCCAGTTACACACTGTACTGAAAGTTTACCAATACATTAAGGAGATGGCAGATGACTGGGACAGATAAGCACTTAAGATTAGTTGTACATGATATAAAGCTCGATTAGTAAGGTGAGCAGACATCTTTGGAAAGTGCTGGGTAAAAAGCTGTATAGGGCATGCAGGCTGTGCGTAAGCTGTCAGCGGGCTCTGTCAGATAAGATGAGCAGAGTCAGCCACTTAGCAGAAAAGCCACTTAAGAAGCTAAGTGTATTCTGTGTCAAGCACAAGTCTGATGGGAGGGAGAGGCAATTGATCAAACACCTGTACTTAGACCTGCATTTCAGGACCCACCATCCACTCGTGTCTTCCAGGAGTGCGAGTTGCAACTTGAATGCTTGTGGTAATGCTTAGGATGGTGTAAGAGCCCCGAGCTGGAGACTTGTAGAGGCCTGAATACAGGGATGCTGGGATACATGGCCGCTCTGACATGTTGTATGGTTCGGCTTGGGGATTAACCATCTCCTGTCTTTAAGCATCACTACTAATTTGTTTTGTGCATGGAAATAATGCTTTCAAAGCAAATGGGATTAAATCCATGTAAAATAGTCTGACTGAGCAAGAAGTGTAGGGAAATACATTCTAAGCCATAGAATTTGGTAGTGGATGTTTTTTTCCTTTTGTACTTTGTATTTTTCAGAATAAAAAATTAGCAAAACAAATTACTTTCGGCTACAATAAGACTTCTAGCCTATTAGAAGGTTTTGACTTGCTGAAAATCTCTGCAGTCAAGAAACTAGTTAGTCATTTTTCTTTTTGATTTGCCGAAAATCTCTGCAGTCAAGAAACTAGCTAGTCATTTTTTCTTTATTTTTTCTTTTTGCCTGGTGGGACACTGAGTGCTAGTTTTCCCACAATAGAATAATAAATTATTTTCAGCATATGTCCAGAATATTGTATATTTTTAATATTGCCCAACCCGAATATGTTGTACACCATGTAAATGGTTTTCCTTATGGACATCATAAATCTCCTAGATCTTTATGGTAACTGTAGTGAACATGTCCATCAGCCTTGAGTTTCAAACATTGGATTACTCTTAACAAGGTAAGGTATTTCGTATTTGTGGTGTGGTCCATGTGTATAACATATATACTGATGTGGTAGTTACCATAGAGATCAGTTACATCACTTAGACCATTCTTTGAAGTTACTGTCACCATGCAGTGGCCTATAATATTAATATGAATAGACAAATATAAATATTTGTCTGCTTATAGACTATCCAGTTAGGGTGTAACATATAGAAACGCTGGAGAAAGCTCCGTCTGGTAATGAAGCCATATGGAGCTTACCCGACATACACGGACCAAAACATGATGTACCTAGAGCCTAAGGTCTATCCATTTCTTCCATGACGGGGGTATAAGATTCTGTCAACTCGGATTAGTTGTCTAATCCAGAGAAAAAAAAATCAAGTGGAAATGTATTGCGTTCAAGTCAGAGAAGGTGAAGATCTGCTCTGTATATAATGTGTATAGCTTTTTACTTTTATTCCTTCCAAACTTGTTATCACTGAGCCTCTAAGATGAGCTAGCGGCACAGCACAAACTCATAAATTGTTCCGTGTCTTAAAGTAGCGATTGAGGTGTCTATGATGAGCCATGATGGCTTCCTGAACATGAATTTGGTTCCTCCAGGCTGACAGTTCACTGACCAGGATTAATAGCATGGGGTAGACAGTGCCTGGAGTCCACTAACAGAAAAATGCCATGAAGATAGATTCTATATTTTTGGCAGCAAAAATGTTATATTGATTTCATATGAAAACCTAGCATCCTTATATTACAAAAAAAAAAAGGTCTGCAGAATCTGAGGTGTGTATTGTGATGTTCTGCACAAACTGCAGATGCTGAAGAACCCCTTTTTTCATAAGAGAGGTAGCGCTACATGTCAGTCAAACATGCGTTGGCATAGGAGAATGAACTTGCAAAAAGTGATCTTCTACAAGGAGAGATGATCAGTGTCTATATAGCGTCACTCATTTCTGTATACTCACCTGGTTGTGACATCAGAATGTGATATTTATACAAATATTATTTACAGAGATGTGAATGGAAAATGTCCATTCAGGTGCATTCTAAAAACATAAGATGAAAAAGAGTGAAGACACATAGGACATACAAATATATTGGCAGGGATATGTCTCCACATTGCTGTATGGATGTATGTGTGTTGTGTGTGCTGGGTCAGGCCTGGAGATCAAGCGGTGTGTGCCTTTCTAGGATAGGTGTCCCTTTAAATTTTGTTAGAAAATAACTTTTTTCTTTGTATCATCTATTTGGACATGCAGACGAACTGAGACATGTAGACCACAATAGACCAGTGTAATCTAAACTCTAGTACAGAAGAGGCTGGACACAGCCCGCAGGGCTTAGGAGGGAAGCCTCCATGACGGACATAGTAGGGAAAGGGTTAATGAAGGGTTAATTATGAGGGAGAGTTAGGAGGGGATGTATTGGGGACAGGGAGGAGTTAGGGGTCGTTACCAAGCTTCCCGCTGTTTTCGGCATTGAGCCGGAAGCAGCGGGAGGAGTAACACGCACTGCATAAGCTCCTCCGCTGTCCCGTTCGGTTTTATGTCGGAGGCCGACATACTTGCGCGGCTGCGAGCCGCAGCTGTGCACCACGGTCCCGGATGGTTGGAGGAGACCGTGGCGGCACTCACCGCGATCCCGGACGCTGAATCGTCGCCACGTCAGGCACGGCACCCGAGGTCTGTGGCTGAAGGGGATAGGCTCCCCTCCCCCGGCCCCCTTCCTAGCTGTAATATGGCGGCGGGGGGGGGGAGTCGGCAACCCCCGCTCCTACTCAGGCCGGGTCTACCCGTCGCTCCCGGCGGTCTCGCCCTCCAGAACGCCTCAGCCCTGAGGTGGTCCCGCGGACACGGCGTCGCAGAGGGAGCCCTACAAAGGACGCTGCAGGCCAGGCAGCTGGGGGGGCCGCCTCTTCCCAGGCCCTGCGTCCTGGCAGGAATCCCCGGCCGCGACGGGGTCCGGCGGCAATCAGGGAGTCGCAGGCCGGGCTCCCTGTCACCCCTCCCCCATCGGATGGAAGATTTGGAGGACAATCTACGGCCCGCCTGGTGATGCTCCGGCCAGGGGGCAGGCTTCATCGGGATCGTCTAGACGGACGCCTAGAGCTGCAGCGACGACGAGGCAACAGGTCCGGTCAGAAGTCTGGGTCGCAGCGGTCGGGCGGCAGGTTGCCGGCCCATCTGTCAGAGCGCCGTCGTCACCGTGTAGGAGATGTCGGTGGGATGGCCAGTCGTCTGCGAGAGAGGAGCTGGAGGAAGGTGAACTTGACGTTTATCGGCGAGGTCAGGATGGTCCGGCTGACAGCGCCTGTGCAGCCCGGTGAGTGCATAACTCCGTCTTTGCCATATCCTGTGATTTTTATGTCGGGTGTCGGCGGGGGGGCTGCTAGCGTAGCGTCGGCGGCCGGTAGTGACGCGGGTCTAGCGGACTTAGTGGGTTGCTTGCGGGAGCTGGTTGGGCGTTTAGATAAGGCGGCGGCTCCATTAGTTACGGAGGTGTCCCCGGCGGTAGTTTGGGAAGGCCCCCGGGAAGGGGGATCGTTACAGGCGCGGCCAGGGATGGCGGCGAAAGAGGCGGTCGCGGTGTCAGTACAGACCGAGGCGCAAAAGGAAGGCGATAGGGTGCGTATTGATGATTGTGCTCGTGGGGAGGTGTATGTTTGCTTCGAGGGTCCGTTGGGGGCGCATTTAAAGCAGGAGGTGCGCGAGCGAATATGGAAGGACGAATACGTCGAGATTTTTTCTCTCCTGCCGCTTGCTAAATTCAATTTGGATAAGAGCAAGCGGGACGAGAGTAAGAAGGATGAGGAGGAACGTCGGCGGTATAGGCTTATCCCGCAGACGTTTGTCAATTGGTCGCAGGCGTTTGCAATATTAGCCAGTGTGATAGGGGAAAGGGCGCCGGAAAATTGTTCGGCGTTGTTTTGCTATTTTGATGCCATTGGGGAGGCTCATAGGGTGTACGGGGGGCAGGCGTGGCTAAGATACGACGAGCAATTCCGTCAGCGGAAAGCGGTTCGGCCAGCGATTCGGTGGGACCAGAAGGATATTGCTCTCTGGTTAAGGGTTACGGCTCCGGTTAGGCAGTCCTTTCCCGGGAGCGCCGGCCAGGGAGGCCAGTCCAGTCAGGTCGGGCAAGGCGCCGGGGCAAAGTTGGGATTCTGCTGGCAATTCAACGATGGCCAGTGTAAGTTCGGGGCCACGTGCAAGTTCAAGCACGTGTGTTCAGAGTGTAATGGTGCATCCCACGGCGCTGCAAAATGTATGCGAAAGAAGAGGTCAGGGAACCAGTCCTCCTCGGTTAGTCAAGGGGTCGTCACCGGTGAGGGTGGAAAGGATGGTCCCTTATCTAAATGAGTATCCGGATAGGGCGGCGGCCAAGTTACTTTACGAAGGGTTTTCTGTTGGTTTTATTATTCTTCCGCCTCCTTATGAAGTCCCGGTTACGCGGAGGAACCTTAAGTCGGCCTATTTGCATGCTCAGGTCGTGTCGGAAAAATTGTTTAAAGAAGTTTCGTTGGGCCGTATGGCGGGGCCTTTTGTTGATCCGCCAACAAAAGATTTAGTGGTGTCCCCGTTGGGTATTGTTCCAAAGCGCGAGCCTCGGAAATTTCGTTTGATTCAGCACTTATCGTTTCCCAGGGGTTCGTCGGTGAATGACGGGATTGATCACGAGTTGTGCTCCGTAGTGTATACCTCATTCGATAAGGCGGTGGGGTTAGTTCGGGCTTCGGGTCCCGGTGCGCTGTTAGCAAAAACCGACATCGAGGCGGCTTTCAGGTTGTTGCCAGTTCATCCAAAGAGCCAACGGCTGTTGGGTTGTTTTTGGAATGGGGCCTTTTACGTGGATAGGTGCCTTCCGATGGGATGTTCCCTTTCTTGCGCATACTTCGAGGCGTTTAGTAGTTTCGTTGAGTGGGTGATGAAGGGAGTAGCTGGGGTCGATTCGTTGATACATTACTTGGACGATTTCTTGTGCGTCGGGCCGGGGGGTTCGCCGGTTTGCGGTAATTTGCTTCATGCGTTGCAGAAGGTGGCGGGGGATTTCGGGATCCCTTTGGCGCCAGAAAAGACCGAGGGCCCTGTATCGACTATTTGCTTTTTGGGTATCGAAATTGACTCGGTGGCAATGGAGTGTCGTCTTCCTGCGGATAAGTTGGTGGCTTTGATTCAGGAGGTACGCCGGGCTTGTAGGTTAAAGAAAATTACGCTGCGTGAGCTTCAGTCATTGCTGGGGAAGTTGAATTTCGCTTGCCGGATTATGCCAATGGGGAGGGTATTTGGTAGACGTTTGGCGGCGGCAACAGCGGGGGTGTGCGCGCCACATCATTTCGTGCGGCTCAAGGAGGAGCATCGAGCTGACCTGCAGGTATGGGATGACTTCTTGGGCCAGTATAACGGTCGCTCGCTATGGATGGCTCCGGCACAGGATACGAGTGATTTAAATATTTTTACGGATGCGGCTGGGGCGGGCGGTTTTGGAGCGTACGGGGGAGGTCCGTGGTGCGCAGGTCAATGGCCGGCTAGCTGGGTGTCCAGTGGACTCACGCGGAATCTGGCCCTGCTCGAGCTGTTCCCCATCGTGGTCACGGCGACCATTTGGGGGGACAGGCTCAGGGATAAGAAGGTTCGTTTCTACTGCGACAACATGGGGGTGGTGCTGGCCATTAATAATATCACGGCATCATCTCCGCCGGTAGTTCAGTTGTTGCGACATTTAGTGTTGGTGTGCTTGTCATTGAACGCGTGGGTGGTGGCGGTTCATGTGCCGGGGGTACGGAATTGTATCGCTGATGCTCTTTCTCGCTCGCAGTGGGACCGGTTTCGGCAATTGGCACCGGGAGCGGACCGTCTCGGTTTGGCTTGTCCGGAACATCTCTGGGATCTGGTCTCGGTCCCGTAGAACGATTGGTGGAGAGGTCCTTGGCGCGCACAACGTGGAGTGCTTATTCTGCTTGTTGGAGGCAGTGGGAGGAGTGGGTAAGAGAGTTGGGTGACGTCAACACGAATAGAGACAGGTTGGTGGCACTTTTGTACTGGTTAGGGGACGCCTGGGAGGCGGGGTTTTCATTGGCAAAGGTTAATCGTTTCATGTCTGCGGTGGCGTTTGGTTTTAAGTTGCGAGGCTTTCGGGATGTATCTAAGGAATTTGTAGTGGGACAGGCTTTGAAGGGTTTGCGCCGAGGTAGGGTCGAGGCGGATCGTAGAAGGCCTGTGTCGTTTTCTCTGCTTGGCTCTTTGGGCGGATCATTGGCATCGGTCTGTCGTTCTTCGGCTGAGATGGTGTTGTTTCGGTTAGCTTTTTCTTTAGCGTTATTTGGGGCATTTAGAATTGGCGAGCTGGTGTCGCCTAGTACCAAGTGGGCAGGGGGGTTAAGACTGGGGGAGGTGAGCCTATATGCGGATCGGCTTGAGGTATGGTTGCGCCGGTCTAAAACTGACCAAGTAGGAAAGGGAAAGCTGATAGTTTTATTTGCCCTCCCGGGTTCGGCTATGTGCCCGGCCGCGTGCATGCAGGGTTTTAAGCCACGAGGGGGGTCTCAGGAATTGCCATTGCTATGTCACGAGGACGGATCATTTTTGTCCAGATTTCAATTTGGAGCTGTATTTAAAAAATGTTTGGCGGCGGTCGGTGTTTCGGCGGGCTCGTATTCATCTCATTCCTTCAGGATTGGCGCAGCAACAGAAGCAGGGCGCTGGGGGTTGGATGATGAAGGGGTGCGGCGCATCGGTCGTTGGGAGTCCAACAGATTTAGGTCTTATGTCCGCCTCCATCTGTTATGAGTCTTGTTGTTAGCGGTTAAAAGCATGTTTGTGTGCTGGTATCTAACTTTCTTTTCCGTTTCAGATCCGCCTCCGTGTTTGGTGTGGTTGCTGGGCCACTCTTACATGCATTGGGGGGCTTTGAGGGCGGACGTCCGCCCGGACAGTCGCCAGTTGCGCATTCCGCGGCGGGATGCGGTTTTGCATTGGCTGGGATTTAGAGGTATGTCATGGAGCAGGGTGTTAGCTGAATTCCAGACATATGCCCGGCTTGATAGGGTCCCAGAGGTCTTGGTATTGCACGTTGGTGGGAATGATTTGGGAGTCCGCCCCTTTCATGAGTTGGTGCGGGGGGCTTCTAATGTAAATTTTAAACACGTGTCCTGCTGACTCTTAGAATTGAACGTTTGGTCTGGTGCTGCGTGCTGCAGCCGTCAGCTCCAGGCTTTCTGTACCTTGCACTAAGCTGATTGCAGTCAGCAACGGACTCTAATTTTTAAATTATATGTAGTCTGTCCTTTCTTTGCATCAATTCAATAAATACTTTGTTATTTTCTAATTGTTAGTTGGAAAACAGGGCTTCTGTTGCCGGCAGGCAATAAATTTATTTCAATTTAACCAATACGCCCACCAACTATAGGGGTCCTCCCCTTTGTGTGGTGCGGGATATTAAACACGATATGTTGTGTTTGTGGGTTTCTTACCCCAGGTTGGTGATAGTGTGGTCGGATATTGTCCCAAGGAAACATTGGCGACTGGCTAGGTCAGTGGAAAGAGTCAATAAGGCTCGGATTAAAGTTAACCGGGCGGTGTCCCGTTTTGTAGCCAAAAATGGGGGCATTTGCGTGCGGCACAGGGATTTGGAGTCAGGAATGGGGAACTATTGGAGGAGTGATGGGGTTCATTTGACCGAGGTTGGGATTGATCTGTGGAGCCTGGCAATAGCCGAGGGAATTGAAAGGGCGGTGGTGGTGTGGCGGAACTCACAGGCTTAAGGTGGTCAAGGCCTGTTTCGCTGTGGCCGGGGGAGTCCTTGAGGTCAGTCAGTACAAAATGGTGGGGGGGTCGCATCGGGGGTATGCGTCCCCCAAAAAAGGTACATGGTTGAAGACTGCATCGGGTGTTATCCCTTTGAAGTGGTCTTCTGGTGGTTGGAGCCATCTGCAGAGGTGAGCGGTGCCTCCGAGCTGGTTTACGGCTGGAGGTAATTGGTTGGTGGTGGTTGCAGATGGCTAACTCGGGGTGTTTAAAAAGGAATATCTAAAATGGCTTCAAGGACTTCCTCTGCTCGGATTAAGGTTAACGTTAAATTGTTATTTATGATTCTGACCCATGTTGGGTCATGTGAACTATTAGGAGGAATTCTCTGGTTGGATTCCTAATTAGTTATCCGAATGTTTCGGATGTAAATTGTATTTTATAAAACTGTGAAATTAATAAACGGCTGCTGTGGCCATTTCACATCCAACCTCAGTGTCACGTGTCTTTCTAAATGGTGGGGGTGGAGGGATAGGAAGGGATAAGCGAAGGTTCACTAACACACGACTCTACTTAGGCAGGTCAAGAAGAGGCTGGACACAGCCCGCAGGGCTTAGGAGGGAAGCCTCCATGACGGACATAGTAGGGAAAGGGTTAATGAAGGGTTAATTATGAGGGAGAGTTAGGAGGGGATGTATTGGGGACAGGGAGGAGTTAGGGGCCGTTACCAAGCTTCCCGCTGTTTTCGGCATTGAGCCGGAAGCAGCGGGAGGAGTAACACGCACTGCATAAGCTCCCACCCTCCCGCCCTTTGTTCGTTATCCCTGTGGTCTTTATGTGAGTTTGTCTATGAGTGTTTTGATTTTCCTGTGTGCTTATTTAACATGTTGTTTTATTTTTCATTTCGGAGCAGGTCCAGGTGTCATAGCAGCTGGCGGGGGGAGTCCTTGAGGTCAGTCAGTACAAAATGGTGGGGGGGTCGCATCGGGGGTATGCGTCCCCCAAAAAAGGTACATGGTTGAAGACTTCATCGGGTGTTATCCCTTTGAAGTGGTCTTCTGGTGGTTGGAGCCATCTGCAGAGGTGAGCGGTGCCTCCGAGCTGGTTTACGGCTGGAGGTAATTGGTTGGTGGAGGTTGCAGATGGCTAACTCGGGGTGTTTAAAAAGGAATATCTAAAATGGCTTCAAGGACTTCCCCTGCTCGGATTAAATTTTAACGTTAAATTGTTATTTATGATTCTGACCCATGTTGGGTCATGTGAATTATTAGGAGGAATTCTCTGGTTGGATTACTAATTAGTTATCCGAATGTTTCGGATGTAAATTGTATTTTATAAAACTGTGAAATTAATAAACGGCTGCTGTGGCCATTTCACATCCATCCTCGGTGTCACGTGTCTTTCTAAATGGTGGGGGTGGAGGGATAGGAAGGGATAAGCGAAGGTTCACTAACACACGACTCTACTTAGGCAGGTCATGTTGTTTACTATTAACCATTAAGGACACATACAATGTTAATTTTTTAAATTTCTTGTTTTTCATAGTCGCATTTCAAGAGCCATAACTTTTTTATTTTTCTGTTGAGATAGCCATGTGAGGGCTTGCTTTTACAAGACAAGTTGTATTTCTTAATGTCACTATTTAGAGTGACATATAATGTATTGAGAAACGTAAAAAAAAAATTTGGTAGGGTGGAATTGAAATAAAACGCAATTCCGCTATACTTTTTTTGTGTTTCGTTTTTGCGGCGTTCAATGTACGCTAAAAAGTACATGCTAACTCTTCTCTGCGGGTCAGTACAATTACAGTGATACCAAATGTTTTTAGTTTCAAAAAGGTATTTATTGGTATAAAAGGTAAGGTAGGAAGCATACAAACAAATATTTAAAAATCCCCACGCAGGGGGATAGAATGGAGATTAGTTATTACTAAAAAGGGGAAATGGTATGGAGGAAAGCGGGCGGGGAGGGACATAGGAAGGAGCAATATACATGAATATTCAAAAATTAAAAATAAAACAAATCCACAAGTAGTCACTTAATTCCATAAAGAACAAAGAATCCTTATATCCATAGAGTACATTACACCTATATAGAAAGGTATTAAAACAAAATGTTTACAAAGTAATGGTATAGTGGAAGTCAGGTGCATGAGGGGAGGAAAGCCATGTTTCCCAGACCGTACAATAGAGTTCAAATGAGTCCGTTCTAATATCCTCTAACTTCTCATATATAGCTATACCATTAATTCTGGTAATAACAGCAGAAAAATTCAAACCTACAGTACGCCACTGTGAAGCTATGTATATGCGAGCTGCTAGTAATATATATTGGGCAAGCTTAAATTTGTAGTTGGGCATCCGGGTAGGGATAGCCCCCAGTAAACATGTGGGTAATCGTTTCGGAACTCTAAACTGACATATGTCAGAGATTAAATTACAGACTTCTGTCCGGAAGGTTGGGTATGATACATAGTCCCCTCAGAAGCACAGCCTTTAAAACAACCGGCAGGAATACCAAAAGTATTTAATGATTTTTTATGTTTTACTACTTTTACAAAATAAATGTTGCCATATTCGGAGACCAATAACTTTATGCATTTTCAGTCGATGGAGTCATGTGGGGGATTTTTGTAGTGCGATTGGTACCATGTTGGGGTACATTCAAGTTTTGATCACTTTTTATTCAATTTTTCCAAGCAAGGTGATCAACAAACAGCAATACTGGCATTGTGATGTTTTTAGCTATGGCGTTCATCCTGCAGTTTAAATAAAGTGATATTTTAATAGTTTGGAATTCTATGGATGCAGAGATACCAATACGTTTACATTTTTTATTATTTACACAATTTTATGTAAAAACAGGTTTTCCTTTTAACTGCAATGGACCCGGCTCAGCACTCCACAATTTCGTCGTGGGGGCGGGCGACTGGGGGACAGAGGGCGTCAAATCCCTCTGGCTAACCTCCCGGATGCCGCAGTCATTATTGACCGCGGCATCTGAGGTGTGTAACCGCTGAGATCAGAGTTATCTCCGATGCCCACTGTTGCAGGTGGGTGTCAGCTGTGTAAAATAGTCGGGACCCGATAAATATGGCGTAGGATCAGCTCCTGAGCAGGCACCATATTTTCGGAACACCCACCGTATTTGTATGGCGGATAGCGCTAAGAGGCTAATATTTTGGGGATATTTGTAGACCGTAGCCAAAACAACTAAAAATACTGCTGTAATCTGTGTTTATAAATGTGTAAAGGTGGGTTCACAAATATCAGTTGCGTCCAGCCAGATGTTTTTAGCCTGAGCCGGGCACAACTGATGACATTTTGTGCACTTTGCGCATCGGTCCATAGCCATACTATTGCCGTACAAAAAATGCTGCATGCAACGTTCTTCTGTATGGCGAAGGTGGACATTCGGAGTTAAAACGGATGCAACTGATGCCAGAACTGCTCCCATAGGAAAGCATGGGATCAGTTCTGCCATCAGTTGATCTCTGGCGGCTCTGTACCACGCCGAGGGGACACTAAACCAGATCGCCATATATATATATATATATATATATATATATATATAAATATAGACAAAAGTAGATGAATGGAGCAGCACAGTAGCAGAAAACACAAAAATGGTGGGTGCAAGGCTTCGTAGACCTCTCGCGACCACTCCTGATAGATACAACACTGAAGATAAAGAAGCAGCACTTCCAGTTGAAAACGTAATACATTTATTCACCAAAGGTTCACAGCAACGTTTCACCTCCTCAATGAAGGCATTCTCTTTGGTTGTTTCTTTTTTGTAATCTCATACAACCCCTTTATATCAACATTCTATATATACCATAAACATATAGACGTTGGCTTCTTATATGGCAGATAGGAACATAGTCCTGAGCATTTACAGTCTGGAATGACGAGAAGGTAACAAAGAGGTGTTCAGATCGCATTAGCTTATATCATAAATGACCAGTGATGCATTTGTGAATTTATCTTCCGCTGTGTCCACTTAAAACGCAAGCTCATGTGTTTACCATCACGCACCAAACCACAAAATGAACTTGTCTACGTTCACATTGAGAGCACTTTTAGTTGTGTAAACACACCTCAATATTCTTCCTTCATTCTCAAACAATTTACAAAGCTTAAAATATTGAAATTGCACATTATTATTGATCTGCATTACCAATTGTATAAGATATTCAATCATGTAAGATATTCAAACTTCATATTATAAATAATAGCACAAGCAATTACTAAATAACAAAGCAAAATAATTGTGTGCTTGCTGCGATCCACCAAAAAGATGAGGTTGACACAAGCTGCTACAATGTAGAAATCATATTGAAACAGCAAGTAGATGCAGCACAAAACCTTTACAATGTACAGACAAAGGAAACGTGACGGCTGATTTTTCTTTCTCCACTGGAATTTTCGTTTGGTGTTTATACATTATCAGTTACAATGGGTAAAATAATTTGTGATAGTAAAGGAGGTCAAAAAGCTTGTAAAACGATAAAATATGTTTTGTATCACTTGCATATATACTGTATTAGTCACTTAGTTGTCAACAATTGATCATATAAAATAGGTTAAGTGAATTTTATGGCAGTACATAAAATCCATAAGAACGCTACGAGAATCTCTTGTGACAGAATAAGAAAATTGCATTATGGTGTCCATTTTCTTTAAATGGCCCCTATTGAAGAGTTTATGTTACCTCTGCATCAAAACACTGACAAGTACCTGAGTGCAGTCCATGATTTTCTCATTCATGTCAGTCCCTCCCAAGGCTCCTACCATTCTAATTGTGATCTCCCTTGCGCCCATCTGTTTACAGATTGAGGGCCCCAGTGGTTTTGTTGCCTAATTGTTGGGTTATCCAGGGCAGCATCTGGATAAGCCCCCAAAGGAGATTCATAGTCGTCTTCAACAGTTGCACAGAAGGTTCATTTGAGAAAAGACTCTTTCCAATCTAACCCCACAAAAGGGCAAGGATGTGCTTACTTTATAGCAAAATGTTCCTGCCTTTCATTTTTCAAATGTTTTAACAAAACTGTAAAAAAAATCTGGGTTTGTTTTGTTAGTTTAAAATTAAACGTGTGAATAATTTTGATTGATTGATGTCAAAGCGTTCTACTTATCATGGCTGCCTACCTCAGTAATTCTTCTCATTCACATGGTTGAGGCACACTATGTACCATAAGTTGCTTACGTGGTTAAAAAAACCACTTGTCAAACTTGTACAACTTGTGTATTTCCTCCATGTTTACTTGCTTACATATCAATAAGAAGATTGGGGCAGATAAACTAATGCTGTCTAATATTAAGACATTCTAATCTAAGACCAGGCGGTCAGAAGATGTGCCATATTTATCAAAGTGGCGCACGCTGATAAATTTGGCATATCTCGCTAGACATTTTAGGCATTTTTGTCTTTCTTGTACCACCTCTTGGTTGGCTTAGTTTATGCCAGTACCTTTGCTCCAAATTTTGGCAGACGTTGGCGCATTTTATGTCACGCCACTTTCTATTTGACCACGGTGATTTCTCTCTAAGTAACGCCACTTGTCGTGCATGGCGCAATAAGTGTCTAAAACAGTTAATAAATATGGCACACAACTTGTGCGCCAGAATTATGGCTCCATTTTGAATAGTAATTCTGCCCTATTATTTTAAGAAGGGTCCATAGACTTCACCAGACCATAAAAGGGGTCTATGGCACAAAAATAGTTAAATTAGGTTCACTATTAACATTGGCTATATAGTCGGCAAATGTAAAGTAAGAATTACTAAGTAATCATCTGAGTAATACAATTTGAATGCCTTTTTTTCTCGTCTCACTTATTTCTTAGGTTAAACTGTTTGCCGTGTAGAAAAAACTCCTGTTTCTACTTGGAAACCATCAAAAGGCTATTGTTAATGGATCTTTCATTCTTATTATGTAGTACATGAAAAGCATTAGTGTGACATTGCCTTAATTTGAATGGACTGTAGAACTAACTGGCTCATTACCACCGTAATGCATTAAAATACTTTTTATTACACATAGGTATTCATATATAAATCAAACTATTTGGATAGTCTGGTGTTAATGAGCATCAGCTATTAAAAAACTAGCCATGATAAGATCCATGAGCAGCAGCTAGCCTGACTTTTTAGTTTCCAGGTACCAACAGATTTTTCCTGCACTTGACAAGTGAATTACCCAAAAAAGATAATGAAGATATCTTACAAAGGTGCTAACACTGTCAATATACCAAATAATTAGGGGCATAGTTAGGGAGGAAGCTGGTGGGGCATCTACCCTGACTGGATACCACCGACTTCACCAGCTAGAGTTAATAATAAACCCTCAATAATGGAGATGCAAACCATTTTGGCAGTAGCTTCACTGTATGGTATAGCAGAGCGAGGTTGCCACCCAATAGCCACGGCAGTAATGGGACTGGACAGAACGGCGGGGGGCGGTCCAAAAACCGAATTTTTGCCCCTGGGTGAAAGAAAGCCTAGCTTTGTAGAACAAAAACCAAAAATGTAAATGACTGCTTTTTTTTTGGTCTTAAACATACATATGTTGATGATCCATTTTTTGTAGGTTTGGTAATAGTATTACATTTAGCAATAGTATGGAAAGTAAGATTTAATTTAGTGATCATTTTTTCCTCTTATAATTCTGTAGAATGCTTTGTCCATATAATCCTTGTGCTTCTAACTGATAGAATTCATAGGTTTCCGATCTTTGACCTATTATCTCAAAGGCCATTTTTAAATACTTTCTATGAGCTGACCCAGCATTAAAGGGTTTGTATGAGATTAAAAAGCAAGGTCTGCTTTATTTTCCAGATACAGTGCCACTCCTGTTTATGGGTTGTGTCTATCTAATATTGCAGCTGTGAATAGACCTGAATTGTGTGTGGACCTGAGCTGCAATACCTGACACCACCTATGGACAAGAGTGGCAGTGTTTCCGGAATAAAAATAAAAAAGCAGACCTTGTTTTTTAATCTTATACAACCCTATTAACCAACTTTTGACCCGTACGAATATTTTTAGATGAGTTCAGCTTTAGATGAATAAAAAAAAACATTTTGTATTGAGAACCTTGAACACGACCGTTGTGCCACTCGGGCCGTTTTTGACGGCATCCGAGTGGCACCCAATATTCTTCACTGACCCATTCACTTTAGCGGGTGAATCGGGTCCGTGAAAAATGGTCCGAGTCTCCAATAGAACATGTCATATCTTTCCTCGTATCACTGACGGGACTCGGACGGCGCACACGGTCGTGTGCATGAGACGTTAAAGCTGACATAAGTTTCTGTAACAAATATTAGGTGCTTTAAATCTTCTGCAATTTAACATTTTTTTTTTTTTATATAACCAACAGTACATCAAGATTCCTTCTCCCATCTCTGGTTCAGATGATAGAGTTCGGGTATTTGCCTTCTACCTTTCTAGAGAGATTAAAGATAAACCTCAATCAAGTTTCGAGTGCATTAAACAGGGCAGCTCATGGTGAGATCAACAGTTTTCTAATTTAGTAAGAGTTTTTTATATGTTTTATGGGAGATATTGAGCAGCTTAAAAACTGTCACACTTTAGGCCATGGTCTATAGATAAAGATTTCCATACACTACATGATCTTCCATTTGAGAGCCGCTAACAAAAAGCACCTCCCACTTTGACAGACAGAATTGAATGGGTACCATGTAATACTACCTTCCCCTGCAGTGCCTGCATCTGGAGAAATGTATAGCCGGCTGCAATTTTCCCTGGCGCTATCAACTGTTCCGCGAGGGTTTCAGAAGTCGGCCCCACATTGTGAGCTGATCGCCAGGCCGGCATCATTTGAGAACCCCTTTATTACATTTATAGTATACAGAGAGGTCCACACTACCCTATTAGCCCAAACGGCACCAAAAAAATATTTTGCTGTTTAGCTAATAGGAGCTATCAAAGAATACAGGGAACTCACTTTGAAATACAACCAACGATAAGGGAGAGAAGCTGAAGCTACAATCAGTGACCAAGAAGGGGAGCTGCAAATAATGAATGTGCCTTACGATTGTTTTACGTGGTGGTAATATGACCACAGCACCCAATCCTCCTGTGGTTCTATGGAACCTAACTTAGAACCCACAAGATCCCTATGGTATGAAACGGGCCTTGACCTGATTGCTTTTAAGGATCAGAAAGATCTTTTCCCGTAACATGAGAATGAATTGGCAGCTAGTTCAATAGTTTTGGAATAACTAAGGCATCGGTACTTTTTTATGAAATTACCATTACATTATTTTAACAATAATGTAAAGTTTAATCAATAGTACAGTTACATTAAATAAAATTAATACGTTCTGTTATTTTCAGTAAATTTACTATAATATCTGCTCAATCTTATGGTAAAAATGGAAAACAATACAAAGAG
This sequence comes from Rhinoderma darwinii, assembly GCF_050947455.1. Taxonomy (NCBI): domain Eukaryota; kingdom Metazoa; phylum Chordata; class Amphibia; order Anura; family Rhinodermatidae; genus Rhinoderma; species Rhinoderma darwinii. The sequence continues at coordinate 298,446,882 of NC_134689.1, read as the reverse complement.
AACAGATTCACATAGCTTCATTCTTTTAAACAATACTATGTGTAATAACAGCTGAGCCCTTTATTCCAGTTTTGCAATCTATAGCAGTAGTACAGTGCTTAGACAGCAATTCTGTGTGTCTTAGTTATACTGTATCTATGGTATTTTTACAGGAACTTAGAACAAATCAATGCTGGGCTCAGCTAGTGCTACATGGAATAATTCACTGGGTATAGCCAAAGCGGCACTGTCACTCCCGAGTGATGGGACAACCCAATGTTGTTTTGAGTTGTCCTGGATTCGATAAAGACGTGATAGCCATCTTCAATAGCGTGGAAGCCACATAATGCTGGCCCTCAGCTCAATACATTTAAGGGATAATAATCTTGCCCCAGTCTTTTAGAGGAACTTTCAAGGAGTAGTCTCATGTCCTTTTTGTAATTATATAATACCGTTATACAGCACACAGGTTTTTTGTAATTTTTTTCAGTTCTTACCGCTTCCAGGGCTAATGAAGGTCTGCTGTGTATAATATTATATATATATATATATATATATATATATATATGTCATAAAGATGCTTAATAGTTCTTTAATATCTGCTCTAGGAATGGAGAGAAACAGCTGACTTGCATTGGCACGATACAGGATAAGATCACCGTATGTGCTACTGATGAATCCTACCAGTTGACACGTGACCGCATGTCCCAGGTAGAGAAGGAGACATGGAGCAGGACTGCCATTGAGATCAAGCCCGGAGCATCTCATCGAAGTATGTGCATCAATGCAGTGGGACTGAGAACACTTCTACTTTCATTTAGTTAAAGGGGATGTCCAAGATTTAATGACTTTGTGTTAATGCTTGTAATTTATAAATGTAAACACATTTGTATTATACTTACATTTTCCAAAGTGGCCCCGTTTCCAGATCTTGCCATGGGGTACTTGACGGGTGACATCACTCTCTGCACTGGCCCTGGCCGCTTTGTTGATCTTGAATTCTTTGCCTGCTGTTCTCTCGAGAACAGCAGGGACCGCGAGAATAGCAGTGACAGCGCATGCGCATTACGGGCTGTGAAGCAGAACAAGCCAATGTACACCACGACACAAGTGACGTGTCGTATACCCGGAAAAGAATTCAAGATCAACAAAGCGGCCAAAGCCAGTGCAGAGAGTGACGTCACCCGTCAAGTTCCCCATGGCAGGATCTGAAAATGGGACCACTTTGGAAAATGTAAGTATATTACAAATGTGTATACATTTATAAATTACAAGCATTAACACAAAGTCATTAAATCTCAGACAACCTTTTTAAAGAGGCTCTGTCACCAGATTTTGCAACCCCTATCTGCTATTGCAGCAGATAGGCGCTGCAATGTAGATTACAGTAACGTTTTTATTTTTAAAAAACGAGCATTTTTGGCCAAGTTATGACCATTTTCGTATTTATGCAAATGAGGCTTGCAAAAGTACAACTGGGCGTGTTGAAAAGTAAAAGTACAACTGGGCGTGTATTATGTGCGTACATCGGGGCGTGTTTACTACTTTTACTAGCTGGGCGTTGTGCATAGAAGTATCATCCACTTCTCTTCACAACGCCCAGCTTCTGGCAGTGCAGACACAGCCGTGTTCTCCAGAGATCACGCTGTGACGTCACTCACAGGTCCTGCAACGTGTCAGACGAGCGAGGACACATCGACACCAGAGGCTACAGATGATTCTGCAGCAGCATCGGCGTTTGCAGGTAAGTCGATGTAGCTACTTACCTGCAAATGCTGATGCTGCTGCAGAATCAACTGTAGCCTCTGGTGCCGACACGATGCAGGACCTGTGAGTGACGTCACAGATCTGCACTGCCAGAAGCTGGGCGTTCTGAAGAGAAGTGGATGATACTTCTCATCAGAAAGCCCAGCTAGTAAAAGTAGTAAACACGCCCCGATGTACGCACATAATACACGCCCACTTGTACTTTTACTTTTCAACACGCCCACTTGTACTTTTGCAAGCCTCATTTGCATAAATACGAAAATGGTCATAACTTGGCCAAAAATGCTCGTTTTTTAAAAATAAAAACGTTACTGTAATCTACATTGCAGCGCCGATCTGCTGCAATAGCAGATAGGGGCTGCAAAATCTGGTGACAGAGCCTCTTTAAGTTAGTTGTACTAGGAATGTAACCAAAGCAAAATATTTCCTGCAAAAGATTTTCTGCAATTTTATTTCCTGCAAGATAGGAGATCACTGATGTTATATGATACTGAAACTTCAAGCCTGTCACTCATAAGGTTGTCAGACAGGGGCTTACCATGATTAAAGTGTCTGGCTATTATTTATTCTGAGAAACAAAAGATTTTGGTGACAGCATCCTTTAGCAATCCGTGTTTATTGTGCCCAGTGAAGCATTCAGAACAGCAGCAACGTTTCGACCCTTACAATATGACAATACATTGCTGCTGTTCTGTTTGCTTTGCTGGGAACAACAATTTACGGATTGCTATAGGATTCTGTTGCCATGATCTTTTGTATCTTGGAATTTGCATCTTGGGAGTTAAGGACCTTCCTGTTTGGGCATACTTGCATCCTGGACTGAGTCTGTCCCTTCTCTTATACTTAGGGCTTTTATTTATGACCTAATTGGATCAGCTCCTGATGTTCAGTTTCATGGGTTGAACAGACACATTGCATCTAGCCCAAAAACAGCTCGGGACGAAGGACAGGAAATCAGTTATGAACATTTGTTAAAAGTCACATAATTTCTTCTCTTACCAGGACCAGGTTCTGAATATATGTCTACCGGTAACTAAGGAGCAGAGAAAGAAGCCTTTATTCACTTTTTTGTGCCTTACTTTTTTTTAGATAGAAATGACTGTAATAAATTGCAATATTTGGAAATAAGATAAAACAGACATACAATAAGTTTATAAGTTTGACTTATTTACTAGTAAACTGGTTGTCCCGAATGTAGAGTTGGCCAACAGGGTCAAGTAAGGAGATATGTGTGCGGGTCTTTATGTACAATCCCTAGGGTGATGGTTAATCCTTCCTTGTATTGATCCTTCTTTATAATCCTTCCTTTTACAGAACAATGCTGGTTCTCATAGCTTAGTTTTAAATATATGATTTCTTTGCATGATACAGAGATTTTTACTGTACCCTGTAGATTTGTTTCTAAATGAATACCCTTCCCCTCACATAACATCTTTGAGATGACATAGGAAACTCTTCTATGTAGATCTTATAACTTCTGAAGTTATGTTTGCCACTTATTCTTTGTGGAACTAAAGAAATTATTATTAATATTATGAATATGTTTTAAACAAAATATAATTTTTACTATTTTATAATTGATAAAATAAAGTTTTCATACACGACCCCACTGGATGGGCAGTTGGCTATATTATCAGATATATCTGAAGAACTTATTTGCATATACTAGTCCTTCTCAATGAATTAGAATATCATCACAAAGTTAATTTATTTCAGTAGTTCATTCCAAAAAGTGAAACTCATATATTATATAGATTCATTACACACAGAGTGATCTATTTCCAATATTTTTTTCTTCTAATGTTGATGAGTATAGCTAACAGTTAATGAAAATCTACAATTTAGTGTCTCAGAAAATTAGAACATTATATAAGCCCAATTTAAAAAATGATTTTTAATATCGAAATGTTGGCCTACTGAAAAGTATGTACAGTATATGCCCTCAATACTTAGTCGGGGCGCCTTTTGCATGAATTACTGCATCAATGCAGCGTGGCATGGAGGCGATCCGCTCGAAAATTTTGTATGCAGTAGACGGCTGCATTGACTCTGGACTTGATATAACACAGTGGACCAACACCAGCAGATGACATGGCTCCTCAAACCATCACTGACTGTGGAAACTTCACACTGGACCGCAAGACACTTGGATTGACGCCTCGCCACTCTTCTCTGGGACCTTGATTTCCAAATGAAATGCAAAATTTACTTTCATCTGAAAACACAACTTTGGACCACTGAGCAACAGTATTGGTCCACTGTGTTATATCAAGTCCAGAGTCAGTGCAGTGTCTACCAGGAAATTTTAGAGCTCTCATGCTTCCCTCTGCTGACAAGCTTTATGGAGATGCTGATTTAATTCTCCAGCAGGACTTTGCACCTGTCCACACTGCCAAAAGTACCAATACCTGGTGTAATAACCACAGTAACACCGTGCTTGATTGTCCAGCAAACTCGCCTGACCTAAACCTCATAGAGAATCCATAGGGTATTGTCAAGAGGAAGATGAGAGACACCAGGCCCAACAATGCAGACGAGCTGAAGGCCGCTATCAAAGCAACCTGGGCTTCCATAACAGCTCAACAGTGCCACAGGCTGATCGCCACCATGCCACGCCGCATTGATGCAGTAATTCATGCAAAAGGTGCCACAACCAAGTATTGAGTGCATATACTCTACATACTTTTCAGTAGGCTTACATTTCAGTATTAAAAATTATTTTTGAATTGGGCTTATATAATATTCAAATTTTCTGAAAGACTAAATTTTGGGTTTTCATTAACTGTTAGAAATAATCATTAACATTAAAAGAAAAAAGTGCTGGAAATAGATCACTCTGTGTGTAATGAATCTATATAATATATGAGTTTAATTTTTTTAAGTGATTTACTGAAATAAATAAACTTTTGGATTATATTCTAATTTATTGAGAAGGACTAGTATTTCCCACTTAGATTTGAGTGAAATTCTCCCTATCTGTAATAATTGTTCTAGGGAGCTTTTCTCTGAAAAACACAGCAACATATGTTCTTGCTTTTTAAGACTTTATTACCATATCCCTGTAGAATTTGTCTGGTTGTGCTTACTAAAAGTTTCAGGTGTAATGTTACCTGTGTGGGTTTTGACTGTTAAAAAGCTTGCAATAGTTGACAGGAAAGAACATGAAAATCATATCTTACACTGCTGAAACCATATCTTACACTGCTGAAACTATATCTTACACTGCTGAAACTATATCTTACACTGCTGAAACCATATCTTACACTGCTGAAACCATATCTTACACTGCTGAAACCATATCTTACACTGCTGAAACCATATCTTACACTGCTGAAACCATATCTTACACTGCTGAAACTATATCTTACACTGCTGAAACTATATCTTACACTGCTGAAACCATATCTTACACTGCTGAAACCATATCTTACACTGCTGAAACCATATCTTACACTGCTAAAACCATATCTTACACTGCTGAAACTATATCTTACACTGCTAAAACCATATCTTACACTGCTAAAACCATATCTTACACTGCTGAAACTATATCTTACACTGCTAAAATCATATCTTACACTGCTGAAACCATATCTTACACTGCTGACACCATATCTTACACTGCTAAAACCATATCTTACACTGCTGAAACCATATCTTACACTGCTGAAACCATATCTTACACTGCTGAAACCATATCTTACACTGCTAAAACCATATCTTACACTGCTGAAACCATATCTTACACTGCTGAAACCATATCTTACACTGCTGAAACCATATCTTACACTGCTGAAACCATATCTTACACTGCTGAAACCATATCTTACACTGCTGAAACTATATCTTACACTGCTGAAACCATATCTTACACTGCTGAAACCATATCTTACACTGCTGAAACCATATCTTACACTGCTGAAACCATATCTTACACTGCTGAAACTATATCTTACACTGCTGAAACCATATCTTACACTGCTGAAACCATATCTTACACTGCTGAAACCATATCTTACACTGCTGAAACCATATCTTACACTGCTGAAACCATATCTTACACTGCTGAAACCATATCTTACATTGCTGAAACTATATCTTACACTGCTGAAACCATATCTTACACTGCTGAAACCATATCTTACACTGCTAAAACCATATCTTACACTGCTGAAACCATATCTTACACTGCTAAAACCATATCTTACACTGCTGAAACTATATCTTACACTGCTGAAACTATATCTTACACTGCTGAAACCATATCTTACACTGCTAAAACCATATCTTACACTGCTGAAACTATATCTTACACTGCTAAAACCATATCTTACACTGCTGAAACTATATCTTACACTGCTGAAATCATATCTTACACTGCTGAAACCATATCTTACACTGCTGACACCATATCTTACACTGCTGACACCATATCTTACACTGCTGAAACCATATCTTACACTGCTGAAACCATATCTTACACTGCTGAAACCATATCTTACACTGCTGAAACCATATCTTACACTGCTGAAACCATATCTTACACTGCTAAAACCATATCTTACACTGCTGAAACCATATCTTACACTGCTGAAACCATATCTTACACTGCTGAAACCATATCTTACACTGCTGAAACCATATCTTACACTGCTAAAACTATATCTTACACTGCTGAAACCATATCTTACACTGCTGAAACCATATCTTACACTGCTGAAACCATATCTTACACTGCTGAAACCATATCTTACACTGCTGAAACCATATCTTACACTGCTGAAACCATATCTTACACTGCTGAAACCATATCTTACACTGCTGAAACCATATCTTACACTGCTGAAACCATATCTTACACTGCTGAAACCATATCTTACACTGCTGAAACCATATCTTACACTGCTGAAACCATATCTTACACTGCTAAAACCATATCTTACACTGCTGAAACCATATCTTACACTGCTGAAACCATATCTTACACTGCTGAAACTATATCTTACACTGCTGAAACCATATCTTACACTGCTGAAACTATATCTTACACTGCTAAAACCATATCTTACACTGCTGAATGAATACTTGTGCATTTGTACGGACTAAATGGAGGAGTTGTCAAGTACGAGGTGTGTTGTAATACAGTCATGTTTGCTATAGGGGCAGGGTAATTGCAGTCCATATGGTATACGGCTGTTTACTTTCAGATCTGCTCATTCATCCCTTCAACTGATGATTCATTTATTAGTGGGAAATCAAGACATATGTTTAAGTGCCACTATTAGTACGGCCTTCACCTTCTATGGATTTACTGTCATTCAGCTAAACTAAAAATTCATACAGTTAGCTTCAGTGGATTAGGTAGAGGCTGTGACGAATATAGACATACATAGGATTTAACTGCTGATATGAAGGACTTCCAAGAACCCTGTTCTAGGAGCTTAGATTGAGGCTTTTTAGTAAGTGATGGATGCATGTAATGAAGGCTGAGTGACGCATGCCTCCCACATCTCATGTTATTAAAATGTAATCTATATAACCTCTAACCCATATATCAAGGACCCACTGGACATGAAAAACCAAACACAGTCACTGAGTTATTTTATTTTTAGTGATGGTCTTTTAGTGATGAGGCAAACTTGGGACCTGCTGGTCACGTAGAAGAAAGTGTCCTACCTGTAGGATTGGCTGAGTAGATCTAATACTATACTCTCAGGAGGTAGCTAGGTATAGGCGACCTATATCTGTATTTCAGGATAATCTTACCATGCAACGCTAATTATTTGCAATACTGGATGAGCCCTGTAGCTTGTTAGTGCCGGCTTCCATAATGATTCGGCTTGCATTCACAGTCACAGCTCACAGCTTTGCACATTACTGTTCCCTTTATTGTACTGTCCAATTCCTTAAAGCACCACTGTTATGAGTGCCAAGGCTGTTTTGTTACCTTTGTCAGTGGCATTTCACCAATCAGTATTGCTGCAAGAACACTCAGGGGTCTTATGATCCGAGCAATATATCAAAATATTTTACAGATTTTTATATTTGGCGGTTCCTGTTTAGTTCAGCTTCCTTTTTTGTATTCAGATGAATGATTTTTGTTAATATAATAAATATTTATCAGCAGAGCATCCCCAGCCTTCACATAGCCCAGGGTATAAGTTAGGGTTAAGAGTATCTCTGTCTGTGACATCCTCAGGGAGGCGTTTCACCTAAGTCACATTGGGGGTTTAGCTGAGCGCACCTGCTTTCTGAGAATTAGCTAACAAGCCTCTTGCTAGCTCAGTCTTCTCCCACCTTCACTTTCACTCTAATTATTCTTTTCAGGGCCCAATTAGCGTGTTTGTCTTTATCGATATTCTTTTCCTGAATGAATAACCTAGCAACCTGATTTGTATGAATCGAATAGCTGTGAAAGAAGCCTTTACTGTCTTTGAAGTTAAAGCATACCTGAAAATACATCTTAGAGAAGGGTGATTGGTGCCGTTACCTTTTCTTCAATATTAGAGCAGATGTTTATTCCGAAAATTAATCAGAAGTTATTTATTCACTGTATGCAGTGAAGGCTTTACAACATCAAGTCAGAAACCGGAAGGCTGAGGGTTCTAACATACAAGGATGGATAGATAGATAGATAGATAGATAGATAGATAGATAGATAGATAGATAGATAGATAGATAGATAGATAGATAGATAGATAGATAGATAGATAGATAGATAGATAGATAGATAGATAGATAGATAGATAGATAGATAAAAACTAGATTGGAAGTTCTAAACATAGATAGAGAGAGAGAGAGATAGATTACATAGATTTAGCTGTGAGATAGCTTGATAGTCAGATAAATATAGAAAGGTTGTCTTTTGAAGAAAATCCCTTTTTATATAGAAGCCAGCCGGGTGATCAGCTGATCGATACGGGTCCGGCCTCAGCTGTTATTGCTGGTACTGGCTGTGTCTATAAATGGAGACCATGACACTAATGTGAGCAAAGGCCAAAATGATAGATAGATATTTATTTATAAAGGTAGGTTGACTGACATGTAGAGCACTGTGTGTGTCACTAAAGGGCCTTTTACACCTGCCGATAATCGGCCGTTGATCGGCGCTCGTTTGCTCCTGTCAAAAGGAGCTATGGATGGGGATGAGCAGTCGTTACTTCGATCCCTCGTCCCCATACGTTATTATCATGTCGGCAGCGCGTCTCTATGTTTACACAGGGAGATTTGAGGCCGGCAACGATAATATTTCACTTTTTTAAAACAATACGACCAGCAGATGATCGAGCGTTTGCTCGATCATCTACTGATCGCTGCCGTGTTTACACAGGGCAATTATCGGCAACGAGCGTTCTTGTCTGCCCTATAATCACCCAGCGTAAAAGGGCCTTAAATGCCTGGCCTAGACCCGGATTACATAGTTTAGTTATGAATCCTGCTGGTGACAGAGTACTTGAAGAGAGCGTGCAATATATATGCAGAAAATATGGGTATTACTGAGATGCAGTACAAACACTGGGAGCAGCAGAAGTGAGAGGAACATGACCACAAGGAACGGGTTTGGCTGGTCTGAATAGTTCTCATAAAGAAAAGATAGAAAAAAAAAACCAGACAAGATGCAGGAGGGAAAGCAACTGCCTAATTGAGTTGGAACATGTACTAGCTGGTGAAAGTAAGAAAAGTGAGAGTATTTTCTAAAGGTCAGAATAACATATGAAATTAAGCAAGGTAGTATAGTTTTTTTTATACACTGTGGAATAGGTGGTACAATGTTTTCAGTCAACGGAACAAAAGCATTTACACAAAAATCGAAAGAAACACCAGTAAATATACATCACTGAGCTGAACTCTTCTGTATACATATGTAGCTTTCCCCAAAACAAATGAATCAATAATATAATTTGTAACACCTTCATAGAAGAGGAAAACCCAAGGTCATATATTTACAGGTGATTTTTATGTTAAAATATTCGCTTTATATATTTTTACAGTCCCATTGTCTTCAACTATGTATGATGGACAATTATGAAGTGAAAAATAAACTTCATCCCAAAATCCAAGAAACTTTATAGAGATATAGTAATTCTCATAGACATATATGGTCACACTTTTTTCAAGGAGATGTATTGCTCTGTATATAATAATCAATGTTCTAAAGTGTAGGGTGTATATAGAGCATATTACTAAACATATGCTATTTTTCCAGGTAAATGTGTCAAGATTTCTAGTAAGAACAATATGGAGTCTGGAATAGAGAGCTCCTCACCCAATCATCGTCCTCCAGTATTCCTAACGCCAGCAGCCAAGAAATGCAATAGAGTTAGTGGAGAGCGAAGGCCACTTCAAGAATGGCTTATTCATCTTTTAGCCTTAAAGCCATACCGGAAACATGATCTCATACAGCGCTTGGAGAAATCCAACATGTTTCCCAGGGATCACACAGAGCTACTGTGTGCACTGGATGAGGTATGAGTATGCATATCTTACCTTACCTAGCAACTTACAGTCATCAAACATTATATATATATATATATATATATATATATATATATATATATATATATATATATATATATATAAATTTAATTAATCTGATGTATTAATTAAGATTTGTTAAAAGCACATCTCTGAATGGGTCACAGAGGACCATTTTGGCGTCATTTTTTTATGCCTTTTTTTTCAGCCAAAACCCAGATTGGGTCGACACAGAAAAGGATTAAAATAATTTATTTCCTGTGTAGGGGTCCTAAACAGGTAGAACTTATACTTTTCCTAAAAAGGAAAAACTTATACATCTCCTTTTGGTTTCAACTAAAAAAAATCATACACAAATTGCACCTTGTGAGCAAGACCTACATACCTTGCATATTCAGTCATTTTGTTTTTGCTTGACTGAATAAATTTTTTTATATTTTGTGGGTTGTAGTGAAAATTTTCTTTATGCGATAGTACCTAACCTTTCAGATGACTTTTCAGTATAAGCCTTCATGTGTGTGTACATGAGAAATAACACTATTTCTGGCCATAATTTGACTTGTATTCTGCATTATTTGGCAGTTTCCCCCCTCTGCAGGCTCTATCTCTAATTCTTCGTTTTCTCTGAGCTAGTAGGTGGAGCGTAACTGCTATCATGTCTTCTATACATGCACTCCTACTGCACTCCTATTTCTATCACACACACATATATATATATATATATATATATATATATATATATATATATATAAACAGCTGCAATATGGAGGAGATTATACAACAGTAATGAGTAGTGTAGCTATAAATCCAGCACTGAGATATAGCACTTACTAGAAGCTGCAGCAGAGTCTTTGTTTGTCTCTGTGCTTCTCTCTCACTCTGCTCTTGCTCTCCTCTCCCTCCACTCTCCATAGACCTCTATGGGAAGCTGTAACCTGATCCCTCAGTAAGCTGATAGTCCGTCTTATCTTGAGCAGATGGAAAAAGCAGTAAATTCACATTGAGTGAACAGTTTAGGAGGGGGGGGGGCCTAATAAGTGGAGAAAGATGCATTTTTCTCTAATAAGTTATATTACAAAGTTTCTTATATTCACTTGCACTATTGATTTATGCAAAGTTTGTTAAAAAGTTAGTGACCATTTAAAGCAACTACAGACTTGTAACCTAGGATTTACATAAATAAATAAAATGAAACTTTAAAATACAAATAAATATTAGAATATAAAATCTATCAAAGTTACATGAATACAGAATAATGCATCATCCACATAACCAAAGAGATGGCAGATTTGTTGTTATTCTTGATAATGGGATGTTCCTAAACAATTTCCGTAAGTTACCTATAAGGAGCAGTAAAGGTAGATCCATTATAGTAAAGTCCTTCTAACAACAGAAAGTTAGAGTCATTAAAGAATATATAAATGTATTCTGATTTACTCTGCATAACCAGGCAGATTTATTCTAGAATGCTAAATCTGCCTGGTTATTGGTTTATACTTTACTTGCCAATATATCACAGCATTGCTTGGCAGATTAGCCATTCCTAATAGGTAGTAACGTCTATAGGCGCTGTAATGTCTGCTGTTTCCTGTTGTCACTTTTATAAAACACAGGAGTGGAAATAATGCATTCCCTCATAGGAGCAAGTACACATAGTGAACGGGATAAGCCCCCAAAGCATTGTTTCCTTTGCTACTGAATTGTGGCAGCACCAGCTAAAAGCTACAGTCTTGTGAATGTGCAATGAAATAAATTAATAAATAAATATCCAATGACATTGAGGACTTTTCCTTTAATACTGTATCAGTAGTGGACATACACAACTGTCAGATGATCACACTCAGTGACATAATGGTTATTTTTGCTTTAAGATCAAATACCACAAGGTCTCATACATGGTCCCTGGGCTTTTATGAGGTCCACTGATGCTCCATAGCTAATCAGAAGCTACAAAAAGCAAGTTGCATATGAATTAATATTTATAGGCCTGTTAACTTAGCTAAACTATAACATTAGTATGAACACATAACTTAAATGGGAATGTTGCCAGTTATGAGCTTGGGAGATCTTGCCAATATGCAAATCTCATATTGGACAAGTACACCCTCGAATTTAAGGATTAACTTGTTTATGTCTCCTAATTTGAATAAGAAAAAGATAGCTGCGCAAATAATTTTATTTTCTGAAAAGATTTAGCTTAAGTGGCTTATTCTAAGCCCATTGACCTTCCATTCATCTTATACCTTGATACGAAGAACAGTTTGAATGGGGACTAAGATATAAAGTTTCAGACTTTTTTAACCTGATATTTAGATAAAAGGGTTGTATGTATTATGATCTGTTTTATCAGAGTCTGCCATTTGAACTTGACGGTTTAACATATGCTCCTTTTACATACACGCTCTCTATAAATATATGTTATCCAAGATCTTCTATGCAAGAGGTTTTATGTTTCATATCAGTGAATTTTTCTAAATCCCAGGTAGGATGCCTAAATCCAAAGATTGGCAAGTACTGCCTAAGAGAGGAGCTCTACAGCCAAGTACAGAAAGACTGGTTGGGATACACCCCAGAAGAGAGGCAGCACATGACATGTATTCTTGCAAGGTTTGAGGAGCTGTCTTATTATTTAAAACATTTACTTCTTGTTCGACTGATGTGACTCTATGGGGCTTGTTTTTGGAAACTAGTGCCCTCGAAATGTTGAGAAGTTGCCTTTATCAGCCTATCAAATTGCTGCTTTAAATTACGACAGACACTGGAAGAATGGCATGTGGAATCTGATTGGTTATTTCAGACAACACCTAAATATAAGTCTTTAAGTTAGCCTCTATACATAAGACCCATCTGTCAACTGATTTACGTTAAAAAAAAAAAGTTGAAAATATTGCTAGTTGCTAAATAGGGTTCCTGAAATATATGGCTCTCCGATGCTGTGACAACCTCTCCTTCCTTTTCATTTATGGTCAACATTCTGCTTGCACCACTTTGGCTTTGGCTGTGTCTGTGGTTTCCTTGCAGTCTGTATGATTAGGAAGGGATAGTTGTCACAGAAAGGTTTTACACACATGACTAATTAAATTATCAATTTGGAATTATATTATTAGTGATTATGCTAGTGACACGATGGCAGCTTGTAGCTTTCCAGCTGTCATGGAATTCGAGGCTCCATCAATCACAGGAAGGTTGATGTGAAAGCAAAAGGTTGCTCAACCTTTCCTTACATCCTGCTTCTTATTATGTGCACGCAAATGTCTAAATTGCATTTGTCTTTGCTACAATTATTTAATCAGATCCACCCAAGTCTTATAGGCTTCCTTCGCCTTACAGCTGTTCTTATCTTATTTTACAATGTTGTAGGAAACATCCAAGCATTTCTTCATCACAGAATTACCAGACAACTGCTGAAAGAGACCGAACACATCACAGCCTGTCCTTTAGCCATCCCAGTGCCCGGCATAGACCTCCGGATGCTGTAAGTTATGGTTCCCTATGACTGTCTATAGATCCTAACTTTAAGCTGATTAAAGTCCAGATCAATCATATCTATGTAATTGTTTTATTTCATGTGTCCTTGAAGCTCCACCTATCACAATCATTGCCTGGTTGCCCCAAAGACACACATGTGCATTGCTATTTCTATTTCTTCCCCTTTTCGTCTGTCCATTCATGTAGAATGGACATACAGTACATAACAGGCTGCACAGGGTAGCAAATAGCAATGGACAGTACTTTCTGTATATTTATGGAGACTTTACATCGGACAGGTTACTGATATGGACATCTTTTAGATGCCTGTACAGAGAAGAAGCAATCGCCTTAAATTTACTCACTAAGCACCCTCCGTAACTGCTGATAATAAGCGACTCAATCTTCATAATTCCAATAAAGCCATGAAGGAGGCAATCTATGATGAGCATCTCGCTCTTGGCACATTAGGTGCTGAGGATCATGGGGCCCACGCACTGTTCTTAAACAGGGCCATCTGCTGTCTGTATGCCCTTACATTTCTGCTTATACCTAGGTGTTATGCATCACTGAGAAACCCCTTTAAAGAGGCTCTGTCACCAGATTTTGCAACCCCTATCTGCTATTGCAGCAGATCGGCGCTGCAATGTAGATTACAGTAACGTTTTTATTTTTAAAAAACGAGCATTTTTGGCCAAGTTATGACCATTTTTGTAGTTATGCAAATGAGGCTTGCAAAAATCCAAGTGGGTGTGTTTAAAAGTAAAAGTCCAAGTGGGCGTGTATTATGTGCGTACATCGGGGCGTTTTTAATACTTTTACTAGCTGGGCGCTGTGAAGAGAAGTAACATCCTCTTCTCTTCAGAACGCCCAGCTTCTGACAGTGCAGATCTGTGACGTCACTCACAGGTCCTGCATCGTGACGGCCACATCGGCACCAGAGGCTACAGTTGATTCTGCAGCAGCATCAGCGTTTGCAGGTAAGTAGCTACATCGATTTACCTGCAAACGCTGATGCTGCTGCAGAATCAACTGTAGCCTCTGGTGCCGATGTGGCCGTCACGATGCAGGACCTGTGAGTGACGTCACAGGTCTGCACTGTCAGATGCTGGGCGTTCTGAAGAGAAGAGGATGTTACTTCTCTTCAGAGCGCCCAGCTAGTAAAAGTATTAAAAACGCCCCGATGTACGCACATAATACACGCCCACTTGGACTTTTACTTTTAAACACACCCACTTGGACTTTTGCAAGCCTCATTTGCATAACTACAAAAATGGTCATAACTTGGCCAAAAATGCTCGTTTTTTAAAAATAAAAACGTTACTGTAATCTACATTGCAGCGCCTATCTGCTGCAATAGCAGATAGGGGTTGCAAAATCTGGTGACAGAGCCTCTTTAAGCTTGTTTCCTTTATCATTTTGCCAAGAGTGAGATTATTCTCCTGTATATAATAAATGCCTGCATGTGACAGGTAATGTGAAAATCCTTGCCCTGGGTTATTACTCAATACTTGTAGGTTTACCCTAATAGACATTTATGGCATATTGTTTGAATATACAATAATTTTTTGATTGGTGGGGTTCGAATGGCTGAGACCCCTACTGATCCTGAGAAACAGCCAAGTAAGTGTGCTCAGTTGTTTTATGTAGCTTATATTCACTTTAATAAAGAGTTACTGCTTAGGTGGGCCCACTTCTCAACTAAGACCAGAAAACCAGAGATGCAGAAATGATTGGTATCGGTTGGAGTCCAAGGAGTTTGAGCTCCACTAATCAGACCATTTTGACTTTTTCAATAGATGTGCCGTAAAGGTCTATCATAGGGTAGCTCTTTCTCAAAGTAGAACAGTAAAGCTATGAGCATTTGACTCATTCTTCTGTATGTTTCACCTGTTGGTTTATGTGTTGGCTTTCAGAAACGTCAGGCAGAAGCAGAAGATATCACACAGAATAAGAACTATAAAAGAATAAAATCTTCACAACTGGACGGTCATGTACTTGAACGGCATTCTACTTCTCTATCCACTTCAGACTCCTCAAAATCGTGGCACCATCCATGTTCTGAAACTGGCAAAAGTGTAGGACCAGTACCTGAAAGCCACAGTGTAGTTTCTCAACCAAGTCACAAAAAACAGAAAACACATCGAACATTGAAAAAAAATAATCACAGAGAAATACACAAAAGGACAAAGCCTTGTGATGAATCAGAGAATGCCAAAGTTAGATTTAGACAGGAGACAAGTCCTGTATCTCACCTGGACAATAGATCTGACTGGCACAAACATGAGAAGAAAGATTGTGAATCCAGTGACGAAGAAGAGGAGGAAGACGACTGGGAAGAAGAAGCTCTCATGTTGGAAAGATGTCTCACTTCTCCTGAAGGTAAGTGTTGGCCTTGAATTGTCATCAGACTGGGACAAAAAAATTAATTGTGGCATTAGTCTGTGACCACAAATGTCATGATAACATCATGCTGAGATTTGAAATATCAATGTGTCATTATTCTGAAATGCCAAATGTCTTTGCGTAACATTATTCTGAGAACCATAATACCAGGGTGCCATTATTCATAGACCCCAAAATTACGGCATGCCATTATTCTGAGAGCTGAAACACCAGCGTACCATTATTCATAAACCCCAAAATGACAGAGTGCCATTACCCTGAAATACGAAATAGGAGTGTGTGCCATTATTCTAACAACCTAAATGCCAGCGTGCCATTATTAAAAAATACGAAATGCCAGAGTGCCATTATTATAACAACCTAAATGCCAGCGTGCCATTATTCTAAAAAAAATGAAATGCCAGCGTGCCAATATTCTAACAACCTAAATGCCAGCGTGCCATTATTCTAAAAAAAAAATAAATACCAGCGTGCCAATATTCTAACATTCTATTCTTAAATATAATATATTGTTTATCTAACAACTAGTTAAGACTTGATCACATAAATGATCAGAGGTAGGGTAATTCCTTAATATATCATTATATTATTACTGTATATCACTACCCTACCTCCATGCTGATATAATAAACTTCTAACGGTGACAAGAAAACCAGGGGCAATAGTTGGAGGAACTATAGTATTATATTGCGATATAGTGTTATACAATTACTATAATACTATTATAGTCAAATAAACAATGAATTGCAAATTTAATGTGGTTTGATGAAATAACATAAAACAAGGATACATGTTGGTAAAGATACTACTCTGTAAAATTATCCAATAACAATGCAAAATGTATTTATTGTATCCATCATCCATTTTATGCCCTCTGTTGATCCCTGTGTATCACACAAATACTGTGAATAATAAAAGCATGTATAAAGATAGGGAAGTTAACTATGTAAATATAGGATTTTTCCTGTATGGCACGGTTCGTCAAATCTATGTCTGCTTACAGGTGAGTCATTCGGATGGATTGAGTTACGTCTGACTCATCTCTGGTTAGGCATGAATATGAAACATAAGGACAAAACAAGGAATATTTCTAAAAAGTCTTGAAGCTAAATGACAAAATTCTATACATTGTTAGATGGTCACTACAAAAATAACCACATTAACATGGTATTGTGTTCCCGTGTTTGACACTTAAACCATTTACAGTCTAAAAACGTTTACATGTTCACAAGATCACACTATATATATCCTGTATGAGCTGTGGACACTATAACCAGCAGGAAGACGTGTCTGCACTAAACCCTATCTGAAAGCTGGTTTACACAGGCAGAGTTCTGCCCATACCGAGCACCAATTGGCGTTATAACAATTCGATCATTAACAGGCCCTTTTTTACTGGTCGATGCTATACTGTATGGGGATGTACAATTGTTAATATATTCGTTTGGTCCCCATCAGTTTGCATCATTGTCGGCAGCATATCTCCTATGTAGGGGAGATGTGCTGTCGACAATGATAATTTTATAGCAGCACAAACAATGTGATCAGCCAACAAATGAGCAAACGCTCGTTCTTTGACTGATCGCTGCCCTGTTTACACGTGCCAATATTTAGTAAGATCGCTCGTTCGGCCGATTATTGACCCATGTAAATGGGCCTTTAGGCAAGTGAGACCAGTGCAGTCACACAGGGTGCATCTTATGTCACTCCTAAAGGGGGCGCCACTGGCCCTGTTAAGTCTGGGCACACCGAGTCTGCACCCCAGATCTTCCTTCCCTAGTTTATTGATTGGACAGCCTTACTGTAATGGCAGGAAGGAGGTGAAGGGAAAGTGAGCCCTAATCTACCCACCGCCCTGTCCCTGCCTACTTGCAACGACCCGCCCTAGGCGACGAGGTACAACTGGGCGGCGGTCCCTACGCTGGCTAAGTGCACTGGAAGACAAACAGGGAACACGCAAGGGAAGGGGCAGTAGCCACGGAACGCCACGAGGAAACGGGGCGGCGAACGAACAGTCAGGACCAGGACGAAGTGAGTACACCCGAGCGGGCACGGAGACAGGAGCAAGCCAGGGCAAGCAAAGCAGGTCAAGCAGAACTGCAGCAAGGCAGAAGCACGGCAGAAGCAGGCTGGAGCAAGCAGCAGTGGGGCCAGGAATCCAAAAGAATTACAAGCACTGAGGGAGAGCACAGGGCAGGTAATAAAGGGCAGGGGGCGGAGCTAACTCCGAGAGACCAGGCCGCGATAGGCTCTCCCACTCCTGAGCCTGCCAGCCTGGTTGGTGGGAGATGGTGTCAGTCGAACAGGTCTGGCCTCAGGTGTGGATTGATTAATCCCAGGAGTATAGCTAGATGAAGTACCTGGCAGATCCCTAACACTTACTGTCTGAGAGTGTTATTTGGGCACCTAATGACAATGTTGTTTAAACACTGTATGATTGGATTATTTGGGCACTATAAGGTAAATCATAAGTGGGGGAATCAATAGAAAGTACTGCACAAGGCACCAATCAACCTAAGGCTTGTCCTGTTCACAGAGATCCCCTAAAGGGGTTTTTAAGATTTGGAAAATCCCTACTTGTTATAAGGGTCTCTTGATCATAAACTAATCACAAAGTGTTCCCCGATATCAGCTGTTATCTGTGGGGAAACCTGGCAGTATAAGTGTTCAATTTCCCTGCAGCGACACCACAGGGAAAATTAAGTATTACACAGTGCTCATTCATATCAATGGGTTGTCTGCGTAATGCAGGACAAGACAGGTCCTCCAGAGCAAAAGACGCTCTTTGTAGCCACTCTCCACTCTGGCCAAGAGATGATGATCCTGTACAGAGGACACCCCTTCCCTCTATAAACGCAGAATTCCCTAATAGGGTTTATGGAAATGGGTTTTCTAAACTGGACAACACCTTTAACCACTTCCCGACATTTGACGTATCCATACGCCAAAGTCGGGTAGGGGAAGTATGGAGCGGGCTCACGGAGTGCACCCGCTCCATACGATGCGGGTGTTGGCTGTTTGTTACAGCTGACACTTCAGAGTAACGAGCGGCATCGCGCTTGACCGCGATCCCGCTCGTTTAACTCGATAAATGCTGCGGTCAATAACGACCAAAGCATTTAAATCGTTAGAAAGAGGGGGGCGACCCCCTCTAACAGCTCATCGCGCCCCCCCCCCCCGCAATGCAATCGCGGAGGGCGATGGTTACTATGGCTGCCTGGGTGCCTAATGAAGGGTGTAATAGTTGCCTGTCAGAATCACGATATACTGCAATACATTAGATCTAACGATCGCTGGTTGAAGTCCCCTAGGGGGACTAATGAAAAAAGTAAAAATTAGTTAAATAAAGATAAAATATTAAAAGTTCAAAAAAACAACCCTTTTCCCATTTTCCCCCTAGAGCATAGTAAAAAAATAAACATAATTGGTATCTCCGCATCCGTAAAAGTCTGAACTATTATAATATATCGGTATTTAACCCGCACGGTAAACGCCGTAAAAAAAAAAAAATGTAAACGGCAGAATGTCTATTTTATGGTCACCTCATCTCCCACATAAAATGAAATAAAAAGTGATCAAAATGGTATTATTAAAAACTACAGCTTATCCCGCAAAAAATAAGCCCTCATATCACTTAATTGACGGAAAATTAAAACAGTTATGGCTCTCGGAATTTGGCGACACAAAATAAATTTTCTTTTTTACACTTAGGTTTTTACTTGTAAAAGTAGTAAAATATAGAAAAACCTATATATATATTTGGCATCGGCGTAATCGTATTGACCCACAGAACTACATGTTGTTTTAATTCCACAGTGAATTCCGTAAAAACGGCGCGCAAAAAACCATGGAGGAATCGCTGTTTTTTTCATTTTCTACCCCACAAATATTTTTTTCCCCGTTTCCTAGTACATTATATGGCAAAATAAATGGTACTACGAAAAACTACAACTCGTCACGCAAAAATCAAGCCCTCATAGTACTATATAGACGGAAAAATAAAGACATTATGGCTTTTGGAAGGTGGGGAGGAAAAAACGAAAATGAAAATCTGAAAAAGGGCTTCGGCGGGAAGGGGTTAACAACACTCAAGTAGATAAAGTTGGTTTAGCTGTGACTTTTATGGGCAATTCCCAAAACATATTGACACTAAAGAAAATTCACGGTATTATTTCAAATCTCCTTGCTTCAGCCACAGACTCTGGACTGCACTTTACAACAGTCTGTAATCCGTTAATGGATTTTCAACTATAGAGGGGGATGGGCTGTACATCAAAGGTCACCAAGCTTCATTTCTGAAACGGGGCATTGTTAGTAATAGGATCGTGTTAGGGAATTACTACATAAGCAATTCAATAAAAGGCAGCAAAAACAGTAACTCTGTAGTACAATATGTGGACACATATGGACATGTGCATGTTCTATTTTTCCACGACTGACATATTACAGTAGATTGGACATCTGTCTCCTGTATTCTCTACTTGTTTACTTAGAGATAAAAACATGTCCTCACAGTCGCAATAAAAAAAAAGTGTATCACAAGTAAGTAAGAGATGGACAGATAAATACAAACTATTCATTTACCATGCTTGCCCAAGGCAAACACCCTGCAGTGTTCCATGCATCCAGTTCAGCCTGTGTGGTTACATTTTAGAATGGTAATAATTGAGAGGCCTCTATTTCAGCCAGTTATTGTATCTTGCGGTGAGCGCTGCTATTGTGAATGCATGTAAAGTCCAGGACTTGGGCTGCACACCTGTACTGCGCTTTGTTCCAAAGCAAATATGAGCTGATGGTTAGACGATAAAAATGTGCATGTTTCTTCACAGCGTCTAAAAAAACGTTATCAGAGTTAATCCAAGAGCAATCAGACATTAGGGATGAAGAAATTAACTCTTTACAGATGAAAGAAAAGCATTTTGATCCTATGGAGGCCAAGCACAGAATGATTACGGACAAATAACCAGACTAGATTTAAAGGGACAACACCTATAAATGTACTAGTCGTTGTCAATGAATTAGAATATCATCAAAAAGCAAATTTATTTCAGTAATTCAATTCAAAAAGTAAAACTAATGTATTATACAGATTCATTACACACAGAGTGATCTATTCCCAGCATTTTTTTTCTTTTAATGTTGATGATTATGGCTGACAGTTAATGTAAACCCAAAATTTTGTGTCTCAGAAAATTAGAATATTGAGTAAAAGTTGAAGATTGTAGACTCATGGTGTCACACTCTAATCAGCGAATCAACACAAAACACCTGCAAAGGTTTCCTAAGCCTTTAAATGGTCCAACAGTCTGGTTCAGTAGGCTACACAATCATGGGTAAGACTGCTGACTTGAATTGTCCAGAAGACAGTCATTGACACCCTCCACAAGGAGGGTAAGCCACAAAAGGACATTGCAAAGAAGCTGTCTGATCACAGAGTGCTGTATCCAAGCATATTAATGGAAAGTGGAGAGGAAGCAAAAAGTGTGTTAGAAAAAGGTCCACAATAACAGGGATAACCGCAGCCTTGAAAGGATTGTCAAGAAAAGGCCATTCAAGAATCTGTGGGAGATTCACAAGAAGTAGACTGCGGCTGGAGCCAGTGCTTCAAGAGCCACCACACAGACATGGGCTACAACTGTCGCATTCCTTGAGACAACGCCAGAAGCATCTTACCTGGACTAAGGAGGAAAAAAAACTGGTCTGTTGCTCAGTGGTCCAAAGTCCTGTTTTAAGATGAAAGTACATTTTGCATTTTATTTGGAAATCAAGGTCCCAGAGTCTGGAGGAAGAGTGGAGAGGCGTCAATCCAAGTTGCTTGTGCTCCAGTGTGAAGTTTCCACAGTCAGTGATGGTTTGGGGGGCCATGTCATCAGCTGGTGTTGGTCCACTGTGTTATATCAAGTCCAGAGTCAGCGTAGCCGTCTACCAGGAAATTTTAGAGCACTTCATGCTTCCCTCTGCTGACAAGCTTTATGGAGATGGTGATTTAATTCTCCAGCAGGACTTGGCACCTGCCTACACTGCCAAAAGTACCAATACCTGGTTTAATAACCACAGTAACACTGTGCTTGATTGGCCAGTAAACTCGCCTG
The DNA here is from genome assembly GCF_050947455.1 of Rhinoderma darwinii. Lineage (NCBI taxonomy): Eukaryota > Metazoa > Chordata > Amphibia > Anura > Rhinodermatidae > Rhinoderma > Rhinoderma darwinii. Next base: position 298,424,695 of record NC_134689.1, on the reverse strand, counting down.
ACCTAAATCCCATAGAGAATCTATGGGGTATTGTCAAGAGGAAGATGAGAGACACCAGACCCAACAATGCAGACGAGCTGAAGGCTGCTATCAAAGCAACCTGGGCTTCCATAACACCTCAGCAGTGCCACAGGCTGATCGCCCCCATGCTACGCCGCATTGATAACACCTCAGCAGTGCCACAGGCTGATCGCCTCCATGCCACGCCGCATTGATGCAGTAATTCATGCAGAAGGAGCCCCGACCAAGTATTGAGTGCATATACTGTACATACTTTTCAGTAGGTCAACATTTCGGTATTAAAAATCATTTTTGAAATTGAGATTATTTATTTTCTAATTTTCTGAGAGACTCAATTTTGGGTTTTCATTAACTGTTACCATAATCGTCAACATTAAAAGAAAAAACATGCTGGAAATAGATCCCTCTGTGTGTAATGAATGTATATAATATGAGTATCACTTTTTGAATTGAATTACTGAAATAAATGATCTTTTTGATGATATTCTAATTAATTGAAAAGGACTAGTATACCAGAAGACTATGTAGTAAAGCAACACATAATTAGCACAATATATTTTTATTTGTACATGTATCACAAATAGTAAATAACAAAGGCTGTCTCATAATTGAGAAGATCCACAGTAAAGCGCCAATACTCCCAAATGGGATAGTATACAGGTTGAAAGTCAAACCCGTACGAGACAAGAAAACAACATATATACACCCAAGGGTATGTTCACACGCAAACTCAAAAACGTTTGAAAATGCGGAGCTGTTTTCAGACGTTCTTTAAGCCACTCGCGATTTTCGCTGCGTTTTTCGCGCCATTTTTTACGGCCGTGTTTGGAGCTGTTTTCAATAGAATCTATGAAAAACGGCTCCAAAAAACATCCCAAAAAGTGAATTGCACTTCTTTTTCGCGGCCGTTTTTTACACGGCTGTTTTGTAAAAAAAACAGCCCGCCGAAACAACGCCATTTTTGCCATTGAAATCAATGGGCAGATGTTTGGAGGCCTTCTGCTTCCGATGTTTTGGCTGTTTTTCACCCGTTTACGGCCAAAAAAACGGCCGAAAATAGCCGTGTGCTCATAGTGCTTTTTAATGTGTTTTTAGGTGCAGTTTTTACATTTTGATGCGGAAATAGGTACGGTTTTATGCTGCAGATTTTGGTGCTTTTTTTAAAAATCTTGTCAGATACAAATCGCATGTAGAAACGCAAGATAAATTAACATGCTGCAGATTTTAAAATACATACCGAATGTCAATTTACGTGCGGAAAAATTCTCCAATGTGAAGATAAGATAACTAAGAACCTCATTTACTTTACTGGTACTGTATTAAGCTGAGGATTTGTCGCAGGAAAGTACGCTCTGCAAATCCGTGCATAATACGCATCCAGTGCATTTGGCCTTATGGTGCAATAAAAATAAAAATAAAAATATAATAACTCCTTTCTACACTTAGTTATCAGTCCTCAAAATTAGAGACCCAGAGTCTGCTGTGCTGATCTCATGACAACACTTCCTGCCCTGATTTCTCAAAACTTCAGTGTTGTTACGGATGCATTTTGTGGATTTAACTCATTAACATCAATAACCTCACATGTAGAAACATAACTATCAGAATCCAAGTCAGTTAGGATGTGAACATTGGTTGGGATGGTAACTTGGAGCCACACAATGAGGCAGATTGAGGGCTTGTCCACACACAATGGAATTGCTGCAGAAAATCTCTGCAACAATTCCATTGAAAAATGCAGACATTCCGCTGCAGCAAAAATGCACCATTTCCTGGGGTATTTACGGTAGAAAATGGTGCGTATTTTGCTCAATTTTTCACAATGTTAGGAGATGGAGACATCGCCTCTGAAAAACTCAGCAATTCTGGCCACTCTCCGACCAGAAATTGACATGATGCAGTCCGAAAAATACGTGCTCGGAATTCTTACGCAGCGTGTGGATGAGATTTGTTAAAACTCATTCACTATGCTGCTACTGTATTCTGCTGCGTTTTTTCTCTCTCCGAAATTCCGGCCGGAAAAGACGCGGCAATTCCACAGCGTGTGGACGAGCCCTTACTAATACTGTGTACATTTTAGAACTAAGTTCAGGCAGGCAGAAAATGCAGAAAATGTATCAAAGTGGCGCATGCTGCATGAAATTAGCGCCGCTGATTGACAGCTTTCTCCCCATATTGTGCATAGTAGAAAGCTATCAATCAGCAGCGGGTGGGTGTAGCTATCTGCAGCTCATGAATATTGAGGACTCCTGAGTGCGAGCACTTCATTGAGGGAACTCCTGGTTTGGGTCGAGCTGCAGGAGATAAACAGGGATTGTATGAAAACCGCATGAATATTACAAAGAAACTGACACATCGCTGGAATCAGGGTCTCTGTCACTACTATATGCTGCCCCTAATAGGGCAGCATAAACCTGGTGACAGAGTCTCTTTAAGTTAGTGTCAAGAAAATCCCCAGTGTCCAGTGTTCCCTCCACGTCATAGACTGGGACCGACATAGACAGCTATAGTAGCTCTACAATAAGAAGGCCCTACCAAAATCACTACTTAGCTTTTTGGACCCCTATAAGTGTGACCTAGAGATATCAGAATAACTGCAGTCACAGCTGAACTTTCGCACTAGTAATGGCAAAGATGTGCCAGGGGCGATATATATATATATATATATATATAAAAATACATTCTGTATGCTGTCCAATCATCAATTACCTTGTTTTTTTTTTACTTCTAGAAAAGAAAGAGCTTTCAGAATCAATGTCATCCTCTGAAGAAGTTGCCGACTATTTCCGGTAAGTTATTAATGTAATTAATAGACAATCACATATTTTAACTTGTTTTACTATTTGAAGCAATATTGGTGCATATTAAAGAGATAATAATTATTAAAAAAAACAACAACAATTTTTACCTGCAAATTACATTAATTCCTGAAAATAGGCTAATACCTTCTAATCCTCTGCCGCTCCAGCGCTGTCGGTACGCGATCCCTCTCCTGGTCTCTGTCTACATTGGTTGCAGTTATGATGTTCTCTGCTGGCATGTAACGGTTCCAGCCAATCACCGGACGCAACAGTGATGTATTCAGTGAGATCAATGCTGCGTCACATCATAGTTATTTTAAATAGAAACCAGGAGGGGGTAAACTGTGGACTTCTAGCCCTGGAACAGCAGGGGATTTGAATATTTTTTTTTAAGCAAACCTAACATTTCAGTTGACTTTTCAGAATAGGCTACCATATGTGTGTACATGAGGAATAACATTATTTCTGGCCATTATATGACTCATATTCTGCATTATTTAGCAGATTTCTCCTCTGCAGGATTGATCTCCAATTTTTAGCTCTCCCTGAGCTAGTGGGTGGAGCCTAACATCTATCATGTCTTCTATACACTGCCCACATAGAAGAGGAAATACTGCCCTCCTATCTCTATCTATTATATATATATATATATATATATATATATATATATATATATATATATATATATATATATATGTGTGTGTACACACAGAAGCAGCAGCATCATGGAGAACATTATATTGCAGTAATGAGCAGAGTAGCGGAGAATCCAGCTATGGGGTGAGATATAAGACTTACCAGAAGCTGCTGCACATCTGTGTTTGTCTTTCTCACTCTGCCCCTGCTCTTTCCTCCTCTCACCATAGGCTTTTATGGGTAGCGTGTCTGTGTCTTTCTCTTCTTGATGCCTCCTCCTGCCCCTCATCCCCCCTCCCTAGACTTGTATGAGCAGTTTCTGTGTCTCCTCTGTCTGCTAATGCTCCCCTTCCCCTCTCCATAGCCTTCAATGGACAGCGTGTCTGTGTCTTTCTCTCCCTGCGCCCCCCTTCCCTCTATCTATATCAGGTATACTATTAGATTAAAACCACAGAAAAGGCCATACTCACAGATTAGGTGGTGGGTAAAATACCCGTTCCAAACAGGACGCAACCAGGTCAGAGAATGCTGTTGATGGGAAGTGCCCAGGTGTGTTTAAATAATGATAGCCACTCCCACTAACCTTGAGGGGAGTGGTGTGTTGGGCATGGAAGTAAATGTGTAATAATAATAAATAAATAAATAATAAAGTACTGTGTATAGTGCACATGTGAGGTATAGGGGACATGACTAAATGTGGTGTGTCTGCTAATGCTCCCCTTCCCCTCTCCATAGCCTTCAATGGACAGCGTGTCTGTGTCTTTCTCTCCCTGCGCCCCCCTTCCCTCTATCTATATCAGGTATACTATTAGATTAGTATAAGGTGTTTGAAAAGTTAGGGTCCATTTACGTAAGCAACACCATTTTCAGGTAAAATTTTATTTTTTATAAAGCCTGGATAAACTCTTTAATGAATATAGGTGATAAGGCTTTGTGTAGATCCTACACAGCGTGCAGCATGAAATATGGAGGTCTGACTGCAATATCTCATTAACAAAGGGGACAGATGTGTAGCCTTAAACTCCTAAGCCCTGATGCAAAAGCAAATTTAGACCCACCACAACCGTGATGACATCCCACCCTGCAATATACTAGTCCGTCTCAATGAATTAGAATATCATCAAAAAGTTTATTTATTTCAGTAATTCAATTCAAGAAGTGAAACTCATATATTATATAGATTCATTACACACAGAGTGATCTATTTCCAGCATTTTTTTCTTTTAATGTTGATGATTATGGCTAACAGTTAATGAAAAACCAAAATGTAGTGTCTCAGAACATTTTAATATTATATAAGCCCAATTTGAAAAATTATTTTTAATACTGAAATGTTGGCCTACTGAAAAGTATGTACAGTATCTGCCCTCAATACTTGGTTGTGGCACCTTTTGTATGAATTACTGCATCAATGCGGCGTGGCATGGAGGAGATCAGCCTGTGGCACTGCTGAGGTGTTATGGAAGCCCAGGTTGCTCTGATAACGGCCTTCAGCTCGTCTGTATTGTTGGGTCTGGTGTCTCATCTTCCTCTTGACAATACCCCATAGATTCTCTATGAGGTTTAGGTCAGGCGAGTTTGCTGGCCAATCAAGCGCAGTGATACTGTGGTTATTAAACCAGGTATTGGTAGTTTTGGCAGTGTGGGCAGGTGCCAAGTCCTGCTGGAAAATGAAATCAGCATCTCCATAAAGCTTGTCAGCAGAGGGAAGCATGAAGTGCTCAAAAAGTTCCTGGTAGACGGCTGTGCTGACTCTGGACTTGATATAACACAGTGGACCAACACCAGCAGATGACATGGCCCCCAAATCATCACTAACTGTGGAAACTTCACACTGGACCACAAGCAACTTGGATTGACGCCTCTCCATTCTTCCTCCAGACTCTGGGACCTTGATTTCCAACTTAAATGCAAACTTTACTTTCATCTGAAAACAGGACCTTGGACCACTGAGCAACAGACCAGTCCTTTTTCTCCTTAGCCCAGGTAAGAGGCTTCTGGCGTTGTCTCAAGGAATGCGACAGTTGTAGCCAATGTCCTGGATACGTCTGTGTGTGGTGGCTCTTGAAGCACTGGCTCCAGCTGCAGTCCACTCCTTGTGAATCTCCCCCAGATTTTTGAATGGCCTTTTCTTGACAATCCTTTCACGGCTACGGTTATCCCTGTTGCTTGTGCACCTTTTTCTACCACACTTTTTCCTTCCTCTCAACTCTCCATTAATACTCTTGGATAGAGGACTCTGTGAATAGACAGCTTCTTTAGCAATGTCCTTTTGTGGCTTTCCCTCCTTTTGGAGGGTGTCAACAGTTGTCCAGAAGACAGTCATTAAGTCAGCAGTCTTCCCATGATCGTGTAGCCTACTGAACCAGACTGATGGACCATTTAAAGGCTTAGGAAACCTTTGCAGGTGTTTTGTGTTGATTCGCTGATTAGAGTGTGACTTCATGAGTCTGCAATCTTCAACTTTTACCCAATATTCTTTTTCTGAGAGACTAAATGTTGGGTTTTCATTAACCCCTTCCCGCTCCTGGACGTACTATTACGTCATGGCAGCTGTATCGTTCGCGCTCCATGACCTAATAGTACGTCTCGGGAGTAACGGCCGTTTCGGCCGTCCTCCCGACACATACAGGAGCTGTGACAGCTGCTGTCTTGTTCAGCAGCTGTCACAGCTCCTACAGCGGGGACCGATCGCTGTGTCCCCGCTGATTAACCCCTTAAAAGCCACGTTCTATAGAGATCACGGCTTTTTAGGGGTTAAGCTGCCATCGCCGGCCTGCTACGCGATAGCGGCCGGCGATGGTGACTATGGCAACCGGACACCAAACAATGGCGTCCGGCTATGCCATAGACGGAAGCCTAGTGGGTCCTGACAACGTCAGGACCCACTATGCTTGCTGTCAGTGAGTAGCTGACAGTTCTAATACACTGCACTACGCATGTAGTGCAGTGTATTAGAATAGCGATCAGGGCCTCCTGCCCTCATGTCCCCTAGTGGGACAAAGTAATACAGTAAAAAAAAAAAGTTAAAAGAAGTTGTGTAAAAATAAGAAAATAAAAGTTTTAAAAGTATTAAAAGTAAAAATCCCCCTTTTTCCCTTATCAGTCATTTATTATTAATAAAAATATATAAACAAACAAATAAACTATACATAATTGGTATCGCCGCGTCCGTAACGGCCTGAACTACAAAATTATTTTGTTATTTATCCCGCACGGTGAACGCCGTAAAAGAAAATAATAATAAACCGAACCACAATCACAATTGTTTGGTCACTTCATCTCCCAAAAAATGGAATAAAAAGAGATCAAAAAGTCGCATGTACCGAAAAATGGTACTGATCGAAACTACAGTTCGTTACGCAAAAAATAAGTCCTCGCACGGCTTTATTGATTGAAAAATAAAAACGTTATGGCTCTTAGAATAAGGTAACACAAAAAGTGAATGATTTTTTACAAAACGTATTTTATTGTGCAAATGCCATGACATAAAAAAAAACTATAAATATCTGGTATCGCCGTAATCGTATCGCCCCGCAGAATAAAGTGAATATGTCATTTATAGCGCACGGTGCATGCAGTAAAAAAAAAAAAAAGAATAAAAAAACAATAGTAGAATTGCTGTTTATTAGTCACCACGCCACCTAAAAATAGAATAAAAACTGATCAAAAAGCCGCATGCACCCCAAGAAAACTACAATGGATTCCTCAAGGGGTCTAGTTTCCAAATTGGGGTCACTTTTGGGGGGTTCCCAATGTTTTGGCACCACAAGACCTCTTCAAACCGGACATGGTGCCTAATAAAAAAGAGGCCTCAAAATCCACTAGGTGCGCCTTTGCTTCGGAGGCCGGTGCTTCAGTCCATTACCACACTAGGGCCACATGTGGGATATTTCTCCCCCGATGATTAGCTGATCATTGGGGTCCCATTGTTATTGTAAAGTTACTAATTTCCAATGCAGAAATTTAAGTCTGTTTTATTCCTGGGTATTATATTCATATTATTGTTGTCGGCAGCACATCTCCCTGTGTAAACTGCCGATGTGCTGCCGACATGATGGAAGTGTATACATAACCAACCATTGATCCTTGTTGATCGGCACTCGTTTTCACAGCCCATATTGGCCCGTGTAAAAGGACCTTTAGAACAGGCAGGCACAAAATATGCAAAATTTATCACAGTAGTGCATGCTTTTTAATCATTTCGGTGCATCTTGCATGACCTGTTAGACACTTGCCTGTTCCTCAAACCATCTTTGATTTGGCTTATTTTGTACCAGTTTTTTGTCGCACTTTATTGCATTTAAACCACACCCCTTTCTGACAAGCCACACCCCATTTATCAATAAGCCACACACCCCTTTTTTTTTTTAAAACTGTGTAGTGGGGTGCAAATATCAAAATTGCGACAATTTGTGCCAAACTGGTGCATTTTTTGACATATTCTAGACCCAGACAGTAGTAAATCTGCCCCATTGTGCATGTTTGTTTAAGCATAATGTATGTAATAGATGATTGAACATTTCTAGTATACCTTACTTGTCCATCTGTTTTATTTAGAAATAGGTGTGAGATTTACAGTTAATATTTCCTAGCAATTGTGTGATCTTATACTCCATAAAAATACAATACTTTAATTTCCAATACTGTATCCAAAAAATATTACACAATAAAATATTCAGATTGGTTTGTGAGAATAAGGAGGTTAAAGACGCCGTGCAGTGTACATGATGTCCCTTGCCGATTGTGTTCATTAACCTTGCTAAGAGACCCCCTTGGCTGGTGACAGCAGTAATTTTCAAGGTTAAGTACAGTATGTATAAGTAGATAAGTCTCTTGGCGCAAGATACAGTCACAGAAGTTTAACTCCTTCTATGCTGAAGATCCATACAGTTGCGGCACTGTCATGTATCATAAAGATAAATAGGGGCTACTATACTACGGTAGTAGGTTTAGGCTTCTATTGAGGATATGCTTTTAATGTGAGGTAAACATGGTATAAACACTACTCAGTATAAATAAATATTTTACCAAGTGTTAGAGGACTATAGAGCTATAATCTCATTATTTACTACTATTTGTAATCCTATTTTTGAGAAGGAATCTGATTCCTGTGCCAGTTTATCTTAATATTGACTTCCAGGGAAGATAGGAGGACCCTGTGCTACTGGTCTCCAATATATATATATATATTTTAAAAAAAAAAAGCAGGCCCATTACAGTTAATATGGCTGACAATGATTGTCAGACAGCTACTTCCTGTTAGGGTATGTTCACACACTTAGCAAAAAACATGTGAAAATACGAAGCTATTTTCAAGGGAAAACAACTCATTTTCATACTTTTTTAAACCACTCGCGATTTTCACGGCCATTTTTGGAGCTTTCTTCTATAGAGTCAATGAAAAACGGCTCCAAAAACGTCCCAAGAAGTGACCTGCACTTCTTTTTCGCGGCCCATCGGAACAGAATGCAGTTTTTCCCATTGAAATCAATGGGCAGATGTTTGGAGGCATTCTGCTTCCGATATTTCGTCTGTTTTTCGGGCGTTTACAGCCCGAAAAACGGCCGAAAATAGGCCGTGTGAACATACCCTTACTGAAATGCTGGAGAGTTCTAGAGTACAGAGGCAGAGGTATAATTCGAAGCCCCTGGGCCCTAACGCAAAATCGGAAACATGCCCCCCCCAATCTACCATTTCTGACAAGCCACACCCCATTTATCAATAAGCCTCTTTTTTCAGAGCATGCGCAATAGGGCCGATTAGAACATTGAGCAGAAAGATGGTACAATGCATGCGCCGAGTAAAGAGCAGGGACGCGCGTGCGCGTTACAGGTAGTACAGGGCCAGGCATGAACGTGCCGATTACGCTGCCTGGCCCTTGTCAATCAATGTAAGAACAGCGGGAGGGGGGTTGAACTGGGGAGCGACGTAAGAGCATTTAGGTGAAATGGTAACGCCCTCATTGCACGTAAATGCTCATTAGCATAAAAGTTACATAGTTAGTATGGCTGAAAACAGACACATGTCCATCAAGTTCAACCAAGGGAAGGGAAAAGGGAAGGAAAAATTTCTACACATAGGAGCTAATATTTTTTTGTTCTAGGAAATTATCTAACCCTTTTTTAAAGCCATCTACTGTCTCTGCTGTGACCAGCTCCTGCGGTAGGCTATTCCATAGATTCACAGTTCTCACTGTAAAGAAGCCTTGTCGCCTCTGCAGCTTGAACCTTTTTTTCTACAGACGGAGGGAGTGCCCCCTTGTTTTTTGAGGGGGTTTTACAAGGAACAGGATTTCACCATATTTTTTGTATGTGCCATTAATATATTTATATAAGTTAATCATGTCCCCCCTTAGTCGTCTTTTTTTCAAGGCTAAATAGGTTTAATTCTTTTAATCTTTCCTCATAACTTAAATTCTCCATGCCCCTTATTAGCTTCGTTGCTCTTCTTTGTATTTTTTCCAACTCCAGGGCATCCTTTCTATGAACTGGAGCCCAGAACTGAACTGCATATTCTAGATGAGGCCTCACTAATGCTTTGTAAAGTGGTAATATTACATCCCTGTCCCGCGAGTCCATGCCTCTTTTAATACACGACAATATCCTGCTGGCCTTTGAAGCAGCTGATTGACACTGCATGCTGTTATTGAGTTTATGATTTACAAGTACACCCAGATCCTTCTCAACAAGTGAATCCGCTAGTGTAGCTCCCCCTAGGACATATGATGCATGCAGGTTGTTGGTACCCAGATGCATAACTTTACATTTATCTACATTAAACTTCATCTGCCAAGTGGACGCCCAAACACTTAGTTTGTTTAAATCTGCCTGCAATTCATGAACATCTTCCATAGACTGAACTATATTACATAGCTTGGTGTCATCTGCAAAAATAGAAATCGTGCTATTAATCCCATCCTCTATATCATTAATAAATAAGTTGAATAATAGTGGTCCCAGCACTGAACCCTGGGGTACACCACTTATAACCGGTGACCATTCAGAGAAGGAATCATTGACCACAACTCTCTGGATACGGTCTTTGAGCCAATTCTCAATCCAATTACAAACTATATTTTCTAAACCTATAGTCCTTAATTTACCCATTAGGCGTCTATGGGGGACAGTGTCAAATGCCTTTGCAAAGTCCAAAAACACTAAATCCACAGCGGCCCCTCTGTCTAGACTTCTGCTCACCTCTTCATAAAAACAGATTAGGTTAGTTTGACAACTTCTGTCCTTAGTAAAACCGTGCTGGCTGTCACTTATAATGCTATTTATTGTCACATAATCCTGTATATAGTCCCTCAATAGCCTCTCAAACATTTTCCCCACAATTGATGTTAAGCTTACTGGTCTATAATTACCTGGGGAAGACCTAGAGCCCTTTTTGAAAATAGGCACCACATTTGCGCTGCCCAGTCCCTTGGCACTATACCAGTCACTAGAGATTCTCTGAATATTATGAAAAGGGGGACAGAAATAACTGAACTAAGCTCTTTAAGAATTCTAGGGTGTAATCCATCTGGTCCCGGGGCCTTGTGCACATTTATTTTATTTAATTTAGCTTGGACCATCTCTACATTCATCCAATTCAGTATATCAACTGATATATTAACAGCACTGGCACCGGCTACATCAGCTGCTCTTTCTTCAGTTGTATATACAGAGCTAAAGAACCCATTTAGTAAGGGGAGATTCACACGAACGTTGCGTTTTTGCGCGCGCAAACAACGCAGCGTTTTGCGAGCGCAAAAACCATTTGACAGCTGCGTGTGTCATGCGTGTCTGATGCGCGGCTGCGTGATTTTCGCGCAGCCGGCATCATAGAGATGAGGCTTGTCAACGCCCGTCACTGTCCAAGGTGCTGAAAGAGCTAAATCTTTCAGCACCCTCGACAGTGAATGCCGAACACAACAGCGAAAAACCTGTAAAAAAAAAAGATAAAGTTCCTACTTACCGAGAACTTCCCGGCCGTTGCCTTGGTGACGCGTCCTTGGTGACGCGTCCTTGGTGACGCGCCTCTCTTGACATCGGGCCCCACCTCCCTGGATGACGCAGCAGTCCAAGTGACCGCTGCAGCCTGTGATTGGCTGCAGCCTGTGCTTGGCCTGTGATTGGCTGGAGCTGTCACTTGAACTGAAGTGTCATCCCGGGAGGTCGGACTGCAGGAAGGAGACAGGAGTAATCGGTAAGTTAGAACTTCGTTTTTTTTTTACAGGTTAATGTATTTTGGGATCGCAAGTCACTGTCCATGGTGCTGAAACAGTTTAACTCTTTCAGCACCATGGACAGTGACTATCTCCTGACGTCGCGTACCGATAATTTTTTTGCCGGGATCGGCCAAAACGAGTTTGGCCGAACCCGGTGAAGTTCGGTACGCTTGTCCGGCTTCGCTCATCGCAAAGACACTCCGTTTGGATGTTCGGAAACAGAAAAGCACGTGGTGCTTTTCGGTTTTCATTCATCCTTTTCACTGCTGTTGCGCGAATCACGCTCGTCCCACGGAAGTGCTTCCGTGTGGTGCGCGTGATTTTCACGCACCCATTGACTTCAATGGGTGCGTGATGCGCGAAATACGCAGAGTTATTGAACCTGTCGCGCTTTTTGCGCAGCAGACAAACGCTGCGCAAAAAGCACGGACTGTCTGTACTGCCCCATAGACTTGTATTGGTCCATGCGTGCCGCGTGAAAACCACGCGGCCCGCACGGACCGAATACACGCTCGTGTGAATCCCCCCTAACTCTGCCTTCTCTTGATCCCCTGTGATCAACTCCCCATTACCATTATCTAGGGGTCCTACATGTTCAGACCTTGGCTTTTTAGCATTTATATACTTGAAGAATTTTTGGGATTTGTTTTACTATCCCTGGCCACCTGCCTTTCATTTTGTATTTTTGCTAATTTTATTACATTTTTACAGATTTTATTAAGCTCTTTATATTTTACAAAGGCTACAGCTGTACCCTCAGATTTGTATTTTTTAAATGCCCTTTTTTTGTCATGTATTGCCCCTTTCACAGAAGGTGTAAGCCATGTGGGGTTTAATTTGAGTCGTTTATACTTGTTACCTATAGGAATACATTTTGCACTATAATAACTCAAAGTAGATGTGAAAATCTCCCATTTATCATTTGTTCCATTATTTGACATTAGTTCTTCCCAGTCCATATCCTGAATTGCAGCCCTCATCCTGGGGAAATTGGCTTTCTTAAAATTAAATGTTTTTGCCCTCCCAGCCTGCGTTTGTTTTTTACAGTATAGGTAAAATGTAACTATATTATGATCACTGTTACCGAGGTTTTCACGAACATTGACATTCCCAACAAGATCTGCATTATTAGAAATGACCAGATCCAACAGAGCTTCACCTCTAGTCGGGTCTTCCACAAAGTGGCTCATAAAATTTTCCTGCAACAGGTTGAGGAAATGTCTCCCCTTTGCAGTTGAAGCCGAACCATGACACCAATTAATATCCAGGAAATTAAAATCTCCCATTATCACTACAGTACCCGCCTGTGCAGCCCGCTCCATCTGTTTATATAGCTGAACATCCATCTCCTCAGTTATATTGGGGGGTCTATAGATTACACCAAAAGTAATTTTTTCAGTGTTTACCTCCCTTTCTAGTTCCACCCACAAGGTTTCAACCTCCTCACAGTATTCACCCACTATTGTCTCTTTCAAACTCGCCTTCATATCATTTCTCACGTACAGACATACACCACCACCTTTCCTATTTGTCCTGTCTTTCCGAAAAAGTGTAAAACCCTGTAGATTTACAGCCCAGTCATGTGAAGAGTCCAGCCATGTTTCAGCAACACCAACTATATCTATATTTTCTTCCAGTATCAAGGCCTCCAGCTCCCCCATTTTGCTTGCTAGACTTCTGGCATTTGTGAACATACACTTTAACTTGCCTGTCAGTTTTTCACTTTTATTATCAGAAATGTGATTTGACATTAATTGGGCCTTTTTATTTACACTGATGTTTTGTAACGAAAGGATCTCCTTATCCTGTTGTCTAGTCCTCTCCCCACATTCTGTTTCTCCCCCCACCAATATAGTCTGACCCCTCTCTAACCTGGCTACCCCTTTTTTTTCTACATTGACCTCCCTCCTCAGCCCTAGTTTAAATACTCCGCCACCCCAGCTAGAATTCTCTCCCCCAGCACAGCGGACCCCCTTCCATTTAGGTGCAAATCATCTGCAGAATACAGTTTGTACCCCAATGAAAAGTCAGCCCAGTGCTCTAGGAACCCAAATCCTTCTCCTCTACACCAAGACTTCAGCCATGCATTTAACTCCCTGAGCTCCCGCTGTCTTTCCTGTGATGCGCATGGCACAGGCAGTATTCCTGAGAATACTACTTTGGAGGTCCTTCCCTTCAGCTTGTAGCCTAGTTCTTTAAAATTATTCTTAAGGCTCCTCCACCTACCATTTATTCTGTCGTTGGTACCGACATGGACCACGACAGCTGGATCATCACCAGCCCCTCCCAGCAATTTGTCCACCCGTTCCACCACATGCCGAACCCTGGCACCAGGGAGACAGCAAACCATTCGGTTGAGGTGGTCTTGGCGACAAATTATTCTATCCGTCTTCCTGATTATAGAATCCCCTACGACTATCAATTGTCTTGGCTTACCTGCATTACCATCCCGCCGACTACTAGCTGGGCTGTTCTACTGGCTGTTAGGGAGATCAGTATCCACTAGGGCTGCCATTTCTGAGACTGACACCCTCGCATCATCACCCAACTTGGCAATTTTGCCTGGAATGTCAGAAACCGGATCGGCCTTCCTTGTCTTTGACCCCTTTCTACTGCCCCTAACTACATTAACCCAGCTACTTACCTGATCCTGCTCACCCATGTCTTCACCCTCTAACCCACTAACTGCATGCTCCGTGAGCAGCAAGCTCAGCTCAAGATTGTCTATCCTCCTCAGTGTTGCATTCTGCTCCTCCAGATCTCTAATACGAGCTTCCAGGTGAACAACATGCTCACATCTGCCACAGAGATATTCACCCTGGAACTCCGGCTCCAGTCGTGCATACATGTGGTAATATGTGGTAAAGTAATAGAACGTATTTCTCTACAAAGGTGGCAGTAAGCAAAAAATTAAAATAAACGTTAGAACCAGGTTAGTCTCCTCTACAATACCCTGGTACTAGTTTAACTCGGACATTCTGGTGACAGACTCCCTTTTAGGGGGGATTTACACAAGCGTGTGCGTTTTGCGCACCCAAAAAAAGCAGCATTTTGCACGCGCAAAAGGCACTTAATAGCTCCGTGTGTCATGTTCATATGGTGCGCGGCTGCGTGCTTTTCACGCAGCCGCCATCATTATGACACTCCGTTTGGATGTTTGTAAACCGAAAAGCACGTGGTGCTTTTCTGTTTTCAGTCATACTTTTTACTGCTGTTGCGCGAATAACGCACGTCCCACGGAAGTGCTTCCGTGTGGTGCGCGTGATTTTCACGCACCCATTGACTTCAATGGGTGCGTGATGAGCGAAAAACGCCGAAATATAGGACCTGTCGTGAGTTTTACACAGCGGACTCACTCTGCGCAAAATTCACGGACAGTCTGCACAGCCCCATAGACTTGCATAGGTCCGTGCCACCCGCGTGAAAAACACGCGGGTGGCACGGACGTATTACACGTTTGTGTAAATCCGCCCTTAAGTTGTTTCTTTCCACCCATGGACCTCAGTCCAAAATGCAACTGAAGTGTCTCGACAATTTTTTGGATGCAATTTAATGCAGAATCCTGTGTGAACAAGCCCTAATGGAGATAATGCAATCACATTAAAGCCTGATGCACACGAAAGTTGTATACGTCCGTTTGCTGTGCGTTAAAACAACGGACAGCACACGGACTTATGCAACTCAATGGGGCTATTCAGACATGCGTGCTTTTTCACGCAGCGCGTTTCCATTGCGTGGAACTCACTGCATGTCCTATTTTGGTGCGTTTTTGCGGATCACGCGCCCATTGAAGTCAATGGGTGCGTAAAAATCACGGACAGCACACGAACATCTTCCGCGTGCTGTCCGTGATTCACGCAATAGTTGCTAAAGAAATGAAGAGAAAAAAAATAAAGAAAAAAAATGTGCACCAACACTGACATAAAAACCGGATGCCACACGGAACTGCAGCGCAGGAAATACGCTGCGTTCTTTGCGGACGCGGAACGGACATGTACGTGTTAATCAGGCCTTACTGACACAATTTGATGTTTGTGTCTGTAGAAGGGGAACATGCCTGACCATTCAGAGATATTTTGTCTGCAGTAAATAGATAGAGCAGTATGTCCTGTCACTATAAAATTATATTTCATAGGGAAAATTGTATTGCGGGAAGTATTCATGCATGCCCGTTCTGCTAGGCAAGGTGATTTCAATGCCAATAGCCAGCTCCAAACAGGTTATGCGTTTTATACAATAATTGTCTAGTGATAATATTACACAGTAGATTATTTGCCATAAGAAAACACACAGCTCTACTGGTAGTCTATTTACAATGGACATGGTATTGTCCTTACATGTGTGAATTGACGCAGTGCATGCATAGCTTTAACAATAAACATTTGTGTTCTGAATATTGCGTTCTAGTCTTGAATGACTATTTACATTCTTTTATCAGTCTTGACATGCGTTAGTCTCATTTCATAGTATGTTTAGCCAGCCAATTTCTATGTTGTGTGCCAGATCATCTCAGTTAATTAAACAAATACAGCTGCAGGCTTAAAGTTTCTGAAATTCTTATTTTAGTATGTGTAACACCAATAAATTGGGTATTGCTTCCTACACACAGAGACAAAGTACTGATTGACAGGACCTCCCCTAGAGTATATTGCGGCACATTGTCCTGAAAGTCTGACACTATATTGCCACCTAATGGCTAGTTAGGGTAACACATAGAAGTATGCCATTTCATCTGTGTAATGTAAAGAAAATTGTGAGAAATTGTTTATAAAACAGAATAAAATCATCTTATCAAAATAGGAAGATTCATTAGTAACTATATTTAATAGGCTGAATTTCTTCTCTTGTAACGTGCAGTAAATACACCACAATTACATGTCAAGAACAGCGGAAATTGTATGAAGATGACTTTGCCTCCGATTACACGGACTATCTGGAGCTGCACGCCAAGATTGCTAAAGTGCTGGAGAGGTTCATGCATCTTGGCTCAAAAATGAAGAAGTATCAGCAAGGAACTGTAGAGCACAAGGTAGAAATGTAATCTATTCCACAAAGTGGTCAGATTAGTGCGGATTTTACTATCATTTCATGGATACTTTGTCTCCCCAAATGGTTATAAATGTATAATTGTAACAAAATGACTTAAAATACTTACTCATTTACTTTTAATGGACATAGAAAACCAAGGAACAGAAAGAAACTAATTTCATGGCCTTGTTCCTCTCTTTTATTGATCCTGCATGTATTTAACCCAGAGCTGCATTCACAATGCTGCAAGTTTCTCTCTTCGCATTTCCCACTCGTTCAGTCTCTGTTAAAGAGAATGCTTGGAAATTTGCATTTTGGTTCTGTAACCTGATAGAAAAAAAAACCTAATTCTTCCAGAGGGCAGTTATTCATATCGGTTAACAGGAAGTTAGGGTGTGTCTGTCAGCACAGTGTTAACAGATTCTAGTAACGTAAAGGTCTTTCTACTTTACTTTTAGAGGAAAGTTGAGCACCCATAATGCAATGAAATGTCAGCATACCATAATGAAGTTATAGCCTGGTTAGATTTATTATATGACTATATTGGCATACCTGGCTTTTATTTTTTGTGTATATCTGTTAATCGAAGGCTGCGCTGAAATATTTTTTTTTATCTTTTAGATGGTTGAAAATAAGATTCTGTCAGAATATAAGAAGTTCAAGAAGGTGAGACATTTTTTCCAGAGCAGTGCATTAGCGTTTTACTGTGCTGCCTAGTGCAAAAACTTTAGTTCTAAGAATCAAAAAAGTTTATTCAATAAATACAACTACTTGTATCAGGCCGAATATGAAAGTTCACACGTCACAGATTTAATGCAGATGTTGCATTGCAAAGGGTAAAATCTGTGACGTGTATACTCCGCCTTAGACCGGGTTCCCACGTAGCGTAAATGCTGGGAAAATTCCGCAACGGAGTGGTGTGTGGAAATTCCGCAGCATTTACAGTAGCAGTAAAGCGGATGAGATTTAGAAAATCTTATGCCCACGCTGCGGGAAAAAAACGCAGTGTAAACGTTAATAAATTGACCTGCGGTGCGGAACTTAATTCCGCAGCATGTCAACTTATGCTGCGTTTTCATTTACATTCTTTTGCGGATTTTCCCCATTGAATTCAATGGGGATGAAAATCCCGCAACAGAAAGCCAAGTGTTGCTATTTTTGCGGCCTAATCGCTAAAGTTGCAACTCCGGAAAATAATAAAAATACATTATACTTACCCATAACACCCTCCTCCTTCCTGCAGTCCAGCCTCCTGGAATGATGTTTCATCCCATGTGACCGCTACAGCCAATCACAGGATGCAGCGTCACATGGCCTGCAATGTCATCGCAGAGGAGACAGAGGGGGTAAGTATGAGCGTTTTCTTCCTCAGCGGAAATTCCGTTCAAAAACTGCACCACAATACGGTGCGATTTTTTTCTGACAGAATGTACTGCAGGTTCCAGGTCGGAAAATCTGCATGATTTTTACGCTGCATATCTGACCTGTGGGAACCAGGCCTTAAAAGGGGTTATTCCCACCAATCACTTAAAAAACAAAAGGTGCAAACAGCATGCATGCTGGAACCCCACTGACCACTAGTACGTGGCTCCAGATAAGGAGAGATTTGAATAAAGTTTGCATGGAGCAGCAGCGCACACCCTCGACCATCGCGCCTTTCAAACTGCTCCTCAACACGGCCATGCAAAGGAGGAAAGTGGTACTCAGAACCCCTTTTGTGTGATCAGCGGTGGTCCTACAGATAAAACATCACCTACCTATGTATGTTAACCATGTTTGTCCTACACCTGCAATTTTAGATTATCCAAGGGGAGGCAATACAAAGCAGATAGTGTAAAATCAATAGATTTATTCCTGACAAAGTAGGTAAAGTGCAATTTACATATGAGGGGATACATTATAATCTTGGCCATGTAAACAGAAGTCAGTCTGGCTGTATGTGTACTTATATGACAGATGTACATCTCCCTCTTTACACAGACATATCCTGGCTACAGAGAAGAGAAGAGACACTGTGAATACTTGCACCACAAACTCTCTCACATCAAGCACTTGATTGTGGAATATGAAAAGAATACACCAACTTAGCCAAGAGACATTTGATACGTACCACAAGAATACCGACTGTCTATCAGCACAATGGTCCTGACCAAGAGCCTTGAAGGAAGAGACCTCAGCAAACCAAGCAACTTGTGGAAAAAGTGCCATCAAACTACTGTATGATATATACTCTAGTAGAAACGCCTTGACTTGAAGCATCTCAAATGCATCAGCTACTGCCTTAAAAAGGAGGACGAGGAGATTTTGCAATGTATGAATGAGATATTTCAGCTTTTATGGTGATCAGTTGACCTGCAAAAATCAAGCTTGTGTAAGGCAGAAACGTGGGATCTGTAAAGGTTTGTAGAAATCACATACTGCTGTGCGGTGTAATGATATATTGGGGAAGACTGCGCAGTATAAAACGCCTAATCTTGTTAACCAAGGAAGAACTAATCTACAATGGACATTACTAAAGAGGGGTCTGGCGATACATGTAGCCATTAGCACTTAAGGGCCATAGCCTTTGCCAATCAAAAAAAACTGCATTCCCTTGTCCAACTTTTATAGTGGATAATAGAGAGGTTGAAGCACACTTCTGTTCATTCTAATATTTTGTCCAGTCTCACAAAAAGGCACAGATTCTCCTTGTGGAGAATCCAGCAAAAGGAAGGGCGACTTTAGGACAATGCTTACTGGGAAAAGTATGCAAATGAGCTCTCCTCCAGACAAAAGATAATGGTCCCATCTATAGGCAACTACTCAGTAAGTGAACGTGTGGCCTATTAAAGAGCTTAGTAACAATGCTTGGGTCATGTGTCAAAACAGCAACCACCATTTTTCACAACAGGCCTCAAACTCAGAATAGGCCTTTATATACTACAATGAATTACATGTTGAACTTGCTAGTACGTTTTGTGGAATTGTTCTTTACACTGATCTGGGATCTTCAATTAAAGTCTCCTAAACTTAAATCAGTTCTTGCTTACATTGTTGCATTAGGTCACAAGAATTCACATTACATTAAATGTCTATTACTTACTGTTCGCCAAAGAAACACGGCAACATGGCACACATTACCAGGGAGGTTACAGCATCTGTACAAAAGAGTGAGGCCAAATGCACATGATGCGTATTACCTGTGTATTTTCCGTATGCATTCTCCTGCAGCAAATCCGCAGTGTAACATACTACCAACAAAGCAAATGAGATTAAGTAATCTCACATACACGTTACAGAATTGTTTCCACACAAATTAATATTTGGTGCATATTTAAAAATATGCAGCGTGTTAATTTCTTGGACTTCCGCCCACAAATTGTGTTTGACGAGATTTATTTATATATATATATATATATATATATATATATAAGAGCACCAATATCTGCAGCATAAAAAACACACCTATAGCCACATCAAAATGTAAAAACTGCACCTAAAATCATACTATAAAACTCTGGAATTTATGCAACGGATTTCTGTGTAGCAATTCTGCGGCATTTAGAGTAGCAGCAAAGTGGATGAGATTTAGAAAATCTTATGCCCATGCTGCAGAAAAAAACATCACAGCGTAAACGTTAAATTGACCTGCGGTGCAGAATTTAATTCCACAGCATGTCAATTTATGCTGCGTCTGTTGATTTTCTGTTGCGGGTTTTCCCCATTGAATTGGGTTTTTTCCCTATTGATGCAAAACCTGCAACAGAAAGCCAAAAGTGTTGCAACTTGCGGCGTATTCACAGCGAATACACCACAGAAATTGCAAATCCGGGGAAAAATGAAACAAAAAAAACAAAAAGAAAACGCACTTACCCAGAATGCCCTCCCTCCTGCAGTACGGCCTCCTGGGATAACGTTGCATCCTACGTGACGACTGCAGCCAATCACAGGCTGCAGCGTCGCATGGCCTGCAAAGTCATCCAGGGAGGCCGGGTTGAGGAGGGAGGGGGTAAGTATGAATAGCTTTCCTCCACAGCAGATATTCAGTTCGAAAAACCGCACCACAATCCGATCTTTCGGATGGAAGATACTGCGGGTTCCATGTCGGACACTGCGTGATTCTTACGCAGCGTATCCGCCCTGTGCGAACCTAGCCTTAGGTGTGCAGTTTACCTGCAGTTTTGCTGCTGATTTTCTGCAGCAAATTATGAAACGTGCGCAAGCAGCCTTTAAAGCCCATTTACACAGGCCAAGGATCGGGCAAACAAGCATTCGTGTGAATGCTCAAACCCGACCATTGCCCAGCGTGAGCAGGGCAGCGGTCAGCTGACAAATATGCAAACTATCACTCATCGGCCGATTTGATCTTTTATGCTGCCCCGAAAATAGTTGTCGACAACACATCTCTAAGTGTAAACAGGATGTGTTGCTGACAATCATTCATCCCCAGTTTCCATTGGCCAGAGTAAAGGGCATTTGAAACAAATGCCGTTACGGGCACATGCTTATCTAGACCAGCCTGAAGATTGAATAAAATGACAAACCAGAGAAATAGTCTGCTAGGATGGTGATGCATTTTCTTAAAATCACTATGCATTCCAGAATTGGAACCATCAGTAAACAAGCACCAGTGAAGGATGCGAGTACGTTTTGGAGATTCTCTATGGACTCCCTTGTACAGAGCCTTAATATGACACCCATAGAACTCTGAAAATGCTTTAGTCCCAAAAATTATTGAAATTAAAAAACACTCACGAGAAGAGGTTTGTTTTTTTTGCATCATGTGAGATGGGGGTTTTCAACCTCACCACAGTTACGCCAACACTCCAGTTACTCTCCACCCCATATGCGAACCCTTCAGAAGAGATAAGATTGTAATAGCCTTGTCCTGGCTACCTTTATTGTTTTATGAAATTATGTGACCATAATACATAATTCCTTGGACAATGTACTAGGACTCAAGTGTGCTGCCAATTCACCTAAAAGCAATGTTTGGGTAATATACACACAAATGTATTGACTTGATCGGGGTCAAGTTGCATCTCCTGATGAGCTTTTCAAGAACCTATGACAGCACCACTGGAGAGAGACATCCCATCCGCTGGACAGGAAACCTGAGGATATAAAAAGAGACACCTCTCCACACACCCAGTCTTTAGAATGAATTCTGGATGAGAAATAGTTTCATTTATTTTATATGTATCTTTTTTTTTTTTTTTGCGCCACCCAAGTGAAATTCTCACACACCTTTATATATACAGTATTTACAAGGAATACCCAAACAATAGGGAGGGTGAGGGGTGCTGTTATAGGTTCTTGAAAAACCGATTACCGGTAAGTAATCAATCTTTTACCATTTCACCTATGACAGCACCCCTGGAGATGTACAATATAAATCAGTATTTAGGGTGGGACCACACCTTGTAGCACCTTTCTACCAAAGGCCAAATCAGTGGCTGTTTGCAGTTGTAATCGGTAGTGCTTGAAAAAGGTATGAGGAGAACTCCATGTAGCAGCCTTCTACATGGTAGAGTGAGCTCCGAAGAACTCTGGAGGTTGGAGTTTCTGATTTATATAGGCTAATTGTATGGCCTGTTTAATCCATCTCGCTATAGTGGCTCTACTTGCTGCCGACCCTGAAATTGGATAAATAAATTCTCTGAGGATCTTAGATCCTTGGTGGGTTTTAGGTACTTGACTAGGCATCTCCTTACGTCTAGGCAGTTAAACTGTTCCCTCAAATTCTTTGGGGAGTCGCAAAAGGAGGGAAGAATAATCTCTTGGTCTAAATGAAAGGGGAGACCACTTTAGGAAGAAAACCTGGTAAGGTTTTTAGGATGACTATCCTCTAGTAGTAGCGTATGTGGAGGAAAGGTGGAAAGGGCCTGAATTTCACTCACTCTACGGGCTGATGTGATAGCTAACAAGAATATAATTTTAAGTGTCTTTTTGTGGATATATAGTGTCTAGTGGTTCAAATGGTGGATTTGTCATGGCCTGGAGAACGATGTTTAAGTCCAATGGAGGAACTGGGGATCTTATCTGGGGTTTAAATTTTCAGGAGGCTGTTAGGAATCTCTTAATCCAGGGGTGTTCTGCTAATTTAGAATAAAATAAAAAAATAACTTAGTGCAGAAATCTGAACCTTTAATGTGATAGGCCTAAGGTTCTTATTTAATCCTGCCTGGAGAAAATCCAATATTAAAAGGGATATCTGTTTTGGCTAAAGGATTAATATCCCTGGCTGCAAAATTCTAAAATACTTTCCAGGCCCTCAGATATATTTTTGAGGTAACTTATTTTCTACTAGCAAGCAGGGTGGAAATGATAGACTGAGAATCCTCTCTACCTAAGGATCATCCTTTGTTTCCAGGCTGTCAGATGAGTTTCTGAATCTCTGGGTGCATTACTGGGCCCTTGTAAAGGAGATCGGGTACGTTCGGGACAACTCATGGTTGATCTGAGGACATTTTCCTTAACCACGTGAACCATGGTCTCTTTGGCCAGAAGGGGGCTATTAATATCACGCTGGGCTGGTCTTCTGACCTTTCTGATTACTCTTGGAAGGTTTAGAGTGTGGCAGGGGGGATAGCCCCTCTCGACTCCAACATTGGGAGAATGTGGCCATCGCTGTTGGGTGTTCTAAGGGGTCTGGGGAGAAGAATCTTTTGGTCTTTGTTTTGTTTTCACTGTTGCATTCAGACACCATTCGGACTAACGAAGCCTTTCTCGGCTTAGGAAGTCTGCCACCTGGTTGTCTGTTCCCTTCAGATGGACAGCTGATAGAGTCAACAGATAGTGCTCTGCCTGAGAAAAGATCTGTGAGGATAAGTCCATCAGCAAGGTCGATCTTGTACCCCCTGACGATTTATATAAGACACTGGTCGGGTTGTCGGAATGGATTTTTAAGTGTCAACCTGAAATGGCCTGTATGGATTTCTTCATTGCTTGGAGAACTGCTGCCAGTTCCCTGTAGTTGGAGGATCTCCGAATGGTCTGTTGATCCCACTGACCCTGAAGAAAATGAGTCATAATGAGCTCTCCACCACCCAGGACTCGCATCTGTGGTAATGTTGAGTAGGGGTTACTTTCCATGGACTGCCCCGACTAAGGTTTTCCCTGTTCAACCATCTGATAGACAGCCTGGCTGCAGATGAGGTGTATGGATTGGTCTAGGGAGAGACTGCTCCTGTCCCACTGACTTAAAATATTCCACTGTAGGGCCCTAGATCTGAAGTGGGCCCATACATGACGTCATGAGGCCCAGGACTGACATAGCTTTCCTGAAAGAGGTCGTATTGGCTAAGTAGAGCTCTGATACTCTGACTATCAGGGGATTGATTTCCCCTTCTGGAAGGAAATCTACTTGGGGAAGTCTAACAGAATTCCTAGGTATTCACATCTGTTTGATGGGGTTAAAATTAGTTTTTAAATATATGTTCCATCCTAGCCTTCTTAGTATATATAGCACGAACTCTATTTGTAGGGTCAAGGCCTGAGATGTTTCTGCGACTATTAAAAAGTCGTCCAGGTACGGGATCAGGAGGATGCCGTTAGTCCTGATGTAAGAGGTCATTTCCTCCATTATTTCCGAGAACACCCTTGGGGCTTATGAAATGCCAAAGGGGAGGGCTCTGTATTGTAGGTGAATTAAAGACCCTTTGAGGATCACTACTACTCAGATATTTTTGGTAAGGACGACATATGGGTACGTGGTAGTAAGCACCCTCCAGGTCTATTGATGCCATCACACACACTCACTGGAGGAGATTTATAGTGGACGCAATGCTCTCCATGCAGAATTTTTTGTAGGTCAGATAAAAGACTCAATCTTTTTAGATTTGACCCCGTGTTTTCCTCCTGGTTTGTTCACTAGGGAGAGCGTGGAATAAAAGCCCTGACCGGTCTCTGTTCTTGCGATGTGAAATAGGACTCATTTTTCTTTGAGTGACAGGACTTCTAATTCCAAGACTCTCTGCTCCACTGGGTCCCTTAGAGGCCTTGTGGAAAGAAATCTGTCTGGGAGAAGAGACCTGAACTCTGGCACGTACCCTGCCTTTGATTCCTAGGATCCAATAATTCGCCGATATTCTTTGCCAATCCTTGAAAAATAGGAAAAGTCTACCCCCCACTGTAGACCCTTTGGCGTTATTGTTGGTCTCTATTTTTAGGGTTGTTTTGGGGCCTGAAGAGGAAGCCCTTATTCTTCCTTGTAAATTTGAAGATCTAAAATCCTGTCCCCTAGGGTTAGGTCTTCTGTTATTAGGCCTTTTGGGACGAAAGGAAACTTGTTGGTTTTGCCTGCGTAGGGAACCCCTTTCGGCTATCGGACATCTACTCCAGTCAGGAGCGGTCATAGATTTCTGCTATAAATCAGCCCAGTTTTTAGTGTAAAATAGGAATTAGACCTACCGGTAATTGTATTTCCAGGAATCCATCATGACAGCACTACAGGAGGTTGCCCTATTGACCTCTGTAGGGACAGGAAGACAGAGAGGTTAAAAGGCCCCTCCCACCACCCACTTGCCAGTGTTTTTCAATTACTACACCAGGATGGATGCAACCCTATTTTTGTAAGGGTGCTGTCATGGATTCCTGGAAATACAATTACCGGTAGGTCTAATTCCTATTTTCCAGTACATCCCTCATGACAGCACTACAGGAGCAATACCAGATTAAATGCTCAGGGCGGGACTACGGATTGAAGGACTTTCCGTCCAAAACTTAAATCCGTATCGGACAGAACATCGAGCCTATAATGTTTGCAAAACGTATGATGGTTTGACCAAGTGGCAGCTCTGCAGATTTGGTCCATAGAGGCTTCTCTTCTTTCTGCCCAGGATGCCGAAAATGCCCTCGTTGAATGGGCTCTGATGCCTTGTGGGGCATAGTCCTTGGGACTTGTAGGCTTCTTGTATGGTAGTTTTTACCCATCTCGCTAGAGAGCCTTTTGAGGCTTTCTTTCCTCTATTCTTTCCCCCAAACAGGACAAATAGATTTTTATCTCGTCTCCGGGAGGAGGTTCTATCCAGATACTGAAGAATTGTTCGCCTGACATCCAGGCAATGGAATTTTTCTTCTTGTTGGTTTTTTGGATCTGGATAAAAAGGTAGAATTATTTCTTGTTCTCTATGGAAAGCAGTAGATACCTTTGGAATAAATGAAGGATCCAGCTTTAGAATGATCTTATCCTCTTGTACTTTTAGGTGACTGACAGAGATTGGATTTCTCCAATCCTTCTTGCTGAAGTAATAGCGACTAAGACTGCAGCTTTTAGAGTTAAAAAGTGCATACTAATTGTGTCGAACGGCTCAAAGGGGGGCTCACAAAGAGTCGTTAACACCACATTCAAATCCCAGGTAGGAACGGATTTCTTTAGGGAAGGTTTCAGTTTAGAGACCGCTTGAGTGAATCTTCTGATCCACTGATGTTCAGCCAGGGGAGTATTAAAATTGTTTCCTAAGGCTGAAATCTGTACTTTTAAGGTACTAGGACTAAGCCCTTTTTTGAATCCAGATTGTAAAAAATCTAGGATTTTCACGATGTTGGGAAAAAAGGGTTCTGGTCCTGGGTCTCCATAACAGGAACAGAATTTCTTCCAAATTTTTTGATAGATTTTTGAGGTAACTTCTTTATGACTTGATAAGATAGTTGAAATTACCTCATCTGACAGACCGTGGTTCCTCAAGATCTGCCTTTCAGGATCCAGGCTGACAATTTCAGAGTTTCTATTCCCTGAAAGAATAAGGGACCCTGGGAGAGAAGATTCTCCCTGACTGGGAGCATGATAGGGTCTTCCAACGCTAGGTATTTTACGATTGGAAACCAACTTCTTTTTGGCCAATAGGGAAGAATAATGATGAGCTTTGTCAAATCTTCCTGGATTTTTCTTAATACCATTGGTATTAGAGGAAACTGAGGAAAGGCATAGGCCAGATCCATGCCCCAGGGTTGGGACAATGCATCTACTCCCAATGGGTTGTCTCTGAGATTTGGGGAGAAGAATGTCTCTACTTGGGAGTTTTTCCTCGTGGCAAACAGGTCTATTTGTGGATAACCCCACCTTCGGGTTAAGGACAGAAAGACCTCCCTGTTTAGGGACCATTCTCCAGGGACTCCCTTGTCTATGTTGTTTGTGCAGAGCCACCACAGGAGGGATGATTTCACAGTCTCAGAAATCCAGAGCGCTGCCGTTTTTAATGTTTGACTATTATGGACAGCAGATTCCTGTTCAATTGTTGATCAATATAAACTAGTCAGACAACATTTAAAGGTGGGGGGGTGTTTATTGTCGAATCAGTTACAAAATGTACAAAAGAAATAAAATAGGTAACAAAACAAATACCATCAAATTTCACAGCCTCCCCCACCCAACCCTGTCCCTCCCAACCTAAATGGAAAAGTGGTGCCCCCACAGACAATCCACAGATATTCGTAGGTCCTTGGATCTTTCCAGCAGTGCATCTAAGAAATAATCTCTATTCAATGGTCATATTCCCTTCAGGACAAAGTTGTTTGTGTCCACAATGTTGTGTCCCCATAGATCCCAGTAATGTCAGGGTGATGACCCCCAACCTGCAGAAGTGCTGCTTTGACAAGATCTCATTTACAATTCTTCTTTCTTCTTCTTTTTGGGTTTATCATCATCTTTAATGATTGGAGGGTTTGTTGCTTCCTTCTTCAAGTAGCTAAGGAAGTCACTAACCTCTCTGCCACCCTACAAAGGGAGAAAAACAAAAAAACAAAAACATTAGTAATTCGGGCATGTAAGCAAATAAAGAACATTTGTCAGTTCCTGCTAAAAGTCGAATGTGTTTTAGCGCTGCCCATCTGACCAAGCATCTCTCTTGTTGGGGGGGGGGGGGGGGTAAAAGGGGACAGGAATCAGAATGAACACATTTGTCATTTATTCAACTTCATGGTTGTGTAATTTTAGAATGTAAACTCACCTCATATCTCTTTGGACTTTGTTTACTTCCAGCTTGTGCAAAGTAAATAGTGGGGAACCTGGAATACACACACATTAACGGATCACAGCAAAACACAGGTTCAACTCATTGCTGGGAGAATTTCTCTACATACTCGCTATAAAACGAATACCAATATCTATCCCTCTTAGTGGCGGTGAGCACAGCACAATGTATTACATGCATCCTTAGAAAGGAAAGCTTTAATGGGTTGCAACCCCCCCCCCCCTCTGCACTGGGATTTCCTTAATTTAAAGGGGCGGTCCGATGAGAAGTAATTTTCTTCAGAAACGAAAAAAACAAAACTTTGTTCCAAACATGCATGGATTGCATGTAGTCAGTCCCTGTCATGTTCACCCAGAAGTACCAAGCGTCCGTTTGTGGTGATGCACCGAAACTGGCTGAGGGGGGCGTTGCGTCCTCCTGTGTTGATTATGCGGACGGAGGGGCTGGCTGCCTGTCAGTCAATCAGCTAAGCCAACCCCCTCCTGTCATAGTCGATTCAGAGACTGGGAAGGGGACTGACATAGCTAATAAATTGAGACAGGCTGGCAGCCCCTTCATAGACACATAGGAATCTTAGGACAACCCCTTTAAGGAAAGAGAAGTATTTGGGTAATTGTCCTAGATTCTGTAGCTTCTCAAATATTGATTTTACCTTAGTTTAATATGGATGGATTTCAGATATTGCAGTGTAGAAATCACACTTTACTTACCCTCTGACTTCATAGTAAGAAGGCACATCATTAGCAGTAGCATCCATCTTGGCAATAACAATGTTTGGATCATTTTCCAGCTATGCAAAGAATAGAAATGACATTACGATTTGAAGCTAGAAAATAAAGTTTAAAATCTATGGTGAATCTTCAGCTAAGTTATGAACATCTAATGAGCCATCAGTCAGTAAAGGGAAAAAAAAAAAAAATTCAGATCTGTAGGCTGGAATCAGGGTTTTGCTGCATTTTTTGGTGAGGTTTTTTGTGCAGCCAGATGTTATATTAAAGTCGATTGTAAACCATGAAGTGCATTACATACAACTGCGTTTTGGTTTGTGGATCCCCCCCCCCCCCCAAACTCAATGTTCAAGATATGGCGTTTTTCCCCATAAGCTTCTCTATAGGACTAAATAGAACCTGCGCGAAATGAAAACTCCACTAAAAACGCATGTAACATTTTACCAACGCCGGCATTTAGAAGCCTTTTTTTATGCAGTTTAAAATGGAGAAAAAAAAAAAAGTCTGTGCATGAAGGAGACCTCAATCATCCCAGTTTATTACTATTAGCAGCTCTTGCTGGCACCAGCAGAAACTCAGCAGTTCCTGCACAGAAGGGAAATCCAAGTGCTTTACCAATACATGAAGTCCACCGCTGTGCACAGAAAGATACATGGCTGCCCCCTTTAGGATCATTGGGGAAATGGCAGTCATACCCCTAGCGATTGGAGAGTGATGGCATTCTAGCGATATGTCACTTGAGTTGAAATTAAAGGGTTAATTTCCTCAGTCACAAGGTTTGCTATATACCTCAAGTATTTAAAAGCATTGCTCAAATTTTACTTTCACAGCATCAAAACTCCCCTCAATGGTCTTCACCATGTCAGCTGAGTAAACCTTTATGCATACCTTCTCTCCAAGCTCCTTGTATTTGGGTTCCAGGTTTTTACAGTGTCCACACCATGGAGCATAGAACTCAATCAGAACATCCTTGTCGTCATTGTTTACAATTTCATCAAAGTTTTCAGCTACAACCACCTAAGGATATAAAGCGTCCACAGTGAAGGTCAGATGTTCCAGCAGGTTTCTTTCAGAGTACAAAGAGTCCCAATAATACATACACCCCTCTTTACTTTATACTGCCTAGTAAGCCAAACAAAATTCTAAAGATGGGAAATTTAGATCTATGCAGTAGGTAACTTACCCCAAAAATAAACATATTTGATGGAAATTTCTGAAGGCATTCTAAAGGCTAACCCATTATGGCAGAGCCATTTTTTAGTTTTGATTATCGCATATCAAAAGCTAGAACTTTATATTTTTATCGATAAGCTGTGTGAGGGCTTGTTTGTGCGACAAGTTTTATTTTTTTATGCCACTATTTGGGTACATAGAATTTATTGATTTTTAATTTCTCATTAGCCCTCAAAAAGTTAATGCCACCATTCTTTGCGGTGTGGTATAAACAACTATTCTGTGGGCCAATATGATTATGGCGATACCAAATTTATATAGTTTGTTTTACTACATTTTCACAATAAAAACGAACGCTTCAAGTATTTGTTTTATGCCACCATGCTTTATAATAAAAAAAAAAAAAAAATGAAGCCTATTTTACCGCCGACATAGCTGTGAGGTCTCATTTGGCAGGACTTGTAGCTTTAACGGTACCATTTGAGTACATGACTTATTGATTGCATTTTTAGGCAGGATGAACAGAAAACAAAATTCTGACATTGTTTTTATGGCATTAACAGTGCAGGTTAAATAGTGTAGTAGTGATATAGTTCGGGTCACCACGGATGCAACAATATCAGTGTAGCTTTTTTTTCTTCATAATACATTTTTATACTTTGGATATCTCAATTAACAAAATGCACTTCAATACTTATGTATTGCAGTGTATTATGCCTGTCAATGTAAAACCTTGGTTAGGCCCCTGGCAGCCATGGAGACCATCTGTCACTCGTGATCGCATTGAGGGGATGCGGATTGTGTGACAGAGGGAGCCCCCTCCGCTCTAGCCATTTAGATGCCACAGTCGCTATGGACCACAGAATCTAAGTAAAAACATCTGGGATCAGAGGCAACTCCGATTCAAGTCATTAGCGCATGAGACCGTCTGTTTAAACTAGATACCCGCTCTAGCCATCACGGTTCATCTGGCCCAGCCTTATGACAGCACTGTGAAAAACGCAAGGTTGTGTCTCGAGTACCCTTAAATGGGTTTTCCCCATCAGGGACATTTATGGCATATCCACAGGATACGCCATAAATGTCAGATGTGGGTCCCACCTCTGGGACCTGCACCTCTAGAACTGGGCCCCCTAAACCTTGTTCTATCTTTGTTTCCGTTGCGATTTGTAATTTCCTGTGGATATGCCACAAACGTCCCTGATGGGAATACCTTTTTAATGACTGCAGAGAAAAGGCATATGGGTTGCCATTAAGGGGTTAAACACTACCAGCGCCCAAATACTTTGCTTTTACCTTTACTGGGCCATCATTGTTTTGAGGAGTAGGCTCAGACTTTAGGTACTTCTTCAGTTGACCATCAAAGTAATCTTGCAGGAATCGCTCCAGTGCTTTCCCATCACGGCTAGTAGAATTAGAAAACCGGTATTACGCAATATATATTAATTGACGGTGGAACGGCAGCGGTTTATGGATTTAACCAATTCATGATCAGTCAGCAAATACTATAAATTGCCAGGATGTGAATTTCCAGGGTTTGGCCATAAATATGTTACATTGTCACGCTATTATCGGAGTATAGTAGACTGAATACTTACGTGAACTCTTCCTGCATCACATATTTCTCCCCTTTGGCAGTTTTAATTCCTACAACTGGAATATCTCCAGCACTGGCATCCAGACCAAACTCAGTCACTTCATGTGCGAAGGCCTTACGGTTGGCAATAGCAAAGTTAAGTTTGTTACCAGCATCAAGGAACTTCTTTGCCACCATCATTACTCTGAAAGGGAATTAAAGTTCAGAGTAATTGAGCTATAAACATTGCTATACATATCCTGTATGCAAAGAACTTAATTCAACCTATTGCAGAACGTTTTGACTTAGTGACTAAAGAAAATGTAGTTTACCTATTTCTCCAGTAGTTGGAGCCCTTGGGATTCTTCTCATAGTCCACATCATAGTAGGTCACAAGTAGATCCTTTCCTTGGATTAGTTCTCTGTTGTCTTCATTCATGTGAGGGCAAATTCCAAATCTAAAAAATGTATGGAACAATTGCAGAGTACGGTTTAGATTTTGCAAAAGAAAGTTTGTGTAACTAAACCTTCAAACTTCTGACATGGGATCGTGGCATGTCAGAAGATTTGATCAGTGGGGGTCCAAGCACTGAGACCACCACCGATCGCTACAGCGAAGTGGCAGAAGCACTCGGGTGAGTGCTGAGCAGCTTAGTTTCTGATAGGCTTCTCTCAGAAAACAGATGTAGCAGCGTATGGACGGACTTTCTGAAAAAAGTCGATCAGGCGCGAAACGGCCCAGCACTTAACAGAGCGCTTCTGCCGCTTTGTTCTAGCGATCGGTGGGGGTTTCAGTGCTTGGTCCCCAACTGATCAAAACTTCTGACATGTCAGAAGATTGAAGGTTTAGTTACACTTTAATAGAGCTGTGCTCTAGTTCCCTGCAGAGCTGCAGCCCCCTTGTCAGGATTGGCGAGGGATGAGTCCTGGAAGTCAGGCACCCACATAACAAAGTTATGGCATATCCTAGCTATGGCATATCCTAGCTATATACCACCCCTTTCTGTGATGGGAATAACCCTTTAAGCTGGCTAGAGGCAAGAGCTCGCTTGTTCAGCGGACTGCTATTTATCCCGAAACCACTATAAAACATGCTTATTTATGTCAATGGGAAGAGGCTTGTACTGACCTACTTAAAGTTAGGGCATCTGAGTATCGATTGCAAAATTAGACAAGATAGGATCAAAGCAAAGAAGGAAGGAATTGCTGGGTGTAGATATATTTTTTGGGGCATGGGTAATGAACACTGTTTAGTGTTCCTTTAAAGGCTATGTACACCTTTGAAAGTTTTTTTAAAATACAATTATCTGCAATTGGTGTAACTTCCTAAATACATCAAAAATTCTTTACTCAGATACAGCCGGTTTTGGATTCTGTGTACAGAGCAGCTGTTCTGTTCGCTTAGACTTTAAGCAATCCGTTCTGCTGACCTGACGGGTTCAGTGACAAGCAGGTCCTGTGTCTGACACACAGAATTCACCTGTAATCAATCACATCCAAGTTATAAACTTAGATGTGATAGTTACAGCACGATCCTGCATGTCAGACACAGGACCTGCTTGTCACTGAACCAGTCAGTCTCAGACTGGACTGCTTCAGGTCTAAGCGAACGGAACAGCTGCTCTGTACACAGAATACAAAACCGGCTGTATCTCAAAGAGTAAAGAATTTTTAATAAAGTGTATTTAGGAAATTGCACCAATCACAAGGATTAACAAAATTTAAAAATCAAATACCAGTTCAAAAAGTGTACATAGCCTTTAAGATGGTTTTGCTTATAACGTTCCAAAAGTAGTGTTTGAATACATTTGTAACGAAATCCTCTGCACGTTTTTTTTTTATATCGGTCACCCATATTCAAGTGGAAAAATCAAAAACCAACTGCCAAAGCCTTTATCCAATTGCATCTAAGGCTAAATAAGAATAAAGTGACCGGTTCATGGCGATTAAGAAAACCAAGAGAACTCACATGTTATCTTGGATGAACGTCTTGATTTTGTGGGAGGTGATCTTCTCATCAGCAGGGAACGAAACAGAGCTGTCTTCAAACTTGTTTGCAAGACGTGGCGGACGGAACAAAACGATTCCCCTTGAAACAAATATAAAAATAAAAATCATGTTAACAGATAGTCTTCATTATGACAGTTCTGCAGGAATGTTTGGCTGAACCCCACACTCATCTACAGGAAATCTACTTACTCTCCATTTGAATCATATTTATCCACCAGTTCGGTTTCACCAGTGTGTGCAAATCTGTATTTCTCCCTTAATGAGTTGGCAGCCTTCAGGAATTCGGAATGAGCTGTGCCGTACAGATCGCGGAAGAATCCTATATTGGGGAGAAGCTAGTTTAAATGCCTGCCAGCAAGTGTCAAAGACCAGCCAATTCTAGTGTACTAGCACATTGTGACACTCCTGCACGATACTCACCAACTACAGAGGCATCAGCTTCAGCAATGTATTTCTCAAATTCTTCAACGGATGGGAGATTAACAGATGCAGGACCTGACTGTTTCTTCATTGTGGTGACAATGCCATCTTAAAAAAAATAAAAAATTATATATGTATATTCTACATTTTTTAGATGTAGCAACCACACCTACAAAAAGCTCACAAAAACAGAGACTTCATTTATTGATGCATTTGCCGCGGTCACACAAAGCTGGCAGTCTGCCACATACAGCTAGGGCTACACCTAGACAATTTGAGCAGGATTTTTAGCAACTGACTTTCTAGAGTTATGAATTTTCCTATGAATCGCTCCAACGAGTGATTTATGAGCAAGTTTACAAACTTAATACTTCTCTAGACGATACAAATATATTACATGTACAAGTGGTTTCATGTGACTAGGCCGTGTGACTTACTGCACCATGGCAGTAACTAGAAGTTACATGAAGTGTTTAGAAGAAAAAACTCTTGTGCGTTGGATGAAAAAAAAAATTAATCCAAACAAAAAAGATCCAGCAGCACCGGTGGAAAGATGTAGGAAGATGTGGGTGCAGGCCCCAGGGAGCAGACCAAGCTCTCAATATCAACAGAGATCCAAAAATAGGCAGCACACCATAGATGTAGTGAAAAAAAAGAGGGTACTTTATTGGCCCCAAGTGCGACGTTTCAGCTCTATCCACTAGAGCCTTTCTTGAGAAAGGCTCTAGTGGATAGAGCTGAAACGTCGCACTTGGGGCCAATAAAGTACCCTCTTTTTTTCACTACATCTATGGTGTGCTGCCTATTTTTGGAGATATATATATATATATATAAAAAAAAAAAAGTGGCAACAGTAGCATGATTATTGCTTTACCAGCCATTTATTTCAAGAAATCTCTAGGGGTAGCTCTAGCCTACATACATAGACCCGGTAGGTACTATCCACTATATTGAAACTGAAGTTAAGTTTCAACTTTAGCCAAACCTCTCATACCAATTTAACTTATATGTGATTTATGGAAATTTGCAAGATTAAATAACAATCCTGACATTGCTTTGCAGCAGATATTATCCAGCACGTGTTTTACCCTTTAAGGCTGGGAACGGTGTTTAGGAAGCATAACTTTAAAAGGAGTCTCACCGCTGGTAGAACATGGAGCATGTCTAATCCAGGTACATCTGTACGCACAGAGGGAGTGGGGAAACACTGCCACATAACTGCTCTATACCCTATGTAGGTACAGAAAGGTCTACTCTAAACACAGTTCACTATTGCTGCGTACACTAGAAGGCAAGAACCAAAACACATACAACAGTTTTAGAAACTCCACTCTTTATACTTAAAGAAGCTCTGTCACCAGATTTTGCAACCCCTATCTGCTATTGCAACAGATCGGCGCTGCAATGTAGATTACAGTAACGTTTTTATTTTTTAAAAACGAGCATTTTTGGCCAAGTTATGACCATATTTGTATTTATGCAAATGAGGCTTGCAAAAGTACAACTGGGCGTGTTTAAAGTAAAAGTCCAAGTGGGCGTGTATTATGTGCGTACATCGGGGCGTTTTTACTTTTACTAGCTGGGCGTTAGGAATGGGAGTGTATGATGCTGACGAATCAGCATCATCCACTTCTGTTCGTTAACACCCAGCTTCTGGCAGTGCAGACACACAGCGTGTTCGAGAGATCACGCTGTGACGTCACTCACTTCCTGCCCCAGGTCCTGCATCGTGTCGGCCACATCGGCACCAGAGGCTACAGTTGATTCTGCAGCAGCATCAGCGTTTGCAGGTAAGTAGCTACATCGACTTACGTGCAAACGCTGATGCAGAATCAACTGTAGCCTCTGGTGCCAGTGTCCTCGCTCGTCTGACACGATGCAGGACCTGTGAGTGACGTCACAGCGTGATCTCTCGAGAACACGCTGTGTCTGCACTGCCAGAAGCTGGGCGTTCTGAAGAGAAGTGGATGATACTTCTCGTCAGAACGCCCAGCTAGTAAAAGTAAACACGCCCAGATGTAACGAACACAATACACGCCCAGTTGGACTTTAGCAAGCCTCATTTGCATAAATACAAAAATGGTCATAACTTGGCCAAAAATGCTCGTTTTTAAAAAATAAAAACGTTACTGTAATCTACATTGCAGCGCCGATCTGCTGCAATAGCAGATAGGGGTTGCAAAATCTGGTGACAGAGCCTCTTTAAATAATGTGGACAAGATACTGTCAGATTGCCATCACAGATGTGATCTTGTATATCAGAACAAAGCAAATGTTTGTTTCAGTTGTGATCTGTACAACAAAGTTAAAGTGTTAGGCCTCATTTACACGAGCGTAATATACGCGCGTGCTTTTCACGCGTGTCGTACGCACCTATATTAGTCTATGGGGCAGTGTAGATGATGCGTGAATTTTGCGCTGCGCGAGTGCGTTGCGTAAAACTCACGACATGTTCTATAATCGTGCGTTTTTCGCGCATCACGCACCCATTGAAGTCAATGGGTGCGTGAAAACCACGCATGCCGCACGGAAGCACTTCCGTGCGAACTGCGTGATTCGCGCAAGAGCTGTCAAAAGGATGAATGTAAACATAAAAGCACCACGTGCTTTTCTGTTTACAAACATCCAAACGGAGTGTCAAATTAGAGATGAGCGCACCGAACTTCACCGGGTTCGGCCGAACTCGTTTTGACCGAACCCGGCAAAAAATGTTCGGGTACGCGACGGCAGGAGACAGTCACTGTCCACGGTGCTGAAAGAGTTAAACTGGTTCAGCACCATGGACAGTGACTTCCGATCACAATATACATATACGTGTAAAAAAAACAAGAGGTTGTGACTTACCGATAACTCCCGGCTTCTTCCTCCAGTCCGACCTCCCGGGATGACAATTCAGTCCAAGTGACAGCTGCAGCCAATCACAGGCCAAGCACAGGCTGCAGCCAATCACAGGCTGCAGCGATCTCATGGACTGCCACGTCATCCTGGGAGGTGGGGCCGGATGACGAGAGGGACGCGTCACCAAGGCAACGGCCGGGAGACCGGACTGGAGGAAGCAGGAAGTTCCTGGTAAGTATGAACGTCTTTTTTTGATTCACAGGTTGGTGTATATTGTGATCGGAACTCACTGTTGAGGGTGCTGAAAGAGTTATTGCCGATCAGTTAGCTCTTTCAGCACCTTGGACAGTGACGGGCGTCGATTAGCCTCATCTCTATGATGGCGGCTGCACGAAAATCACGCAGCCGCGCATCATACATGGACACACAGAGCTATCAAGTGCCTTTTGCGCGCGCAAAATGCAGCGTTTTTTGCGCGCGCAAAACGCACACGCTCGTGTAAATCAGGCCTTACACTGATGCGGAGGTGCCCAGCTGTAACCCCTTCACACATGCATAATACAGTAACTTACCGGCAGACCTAGGCCCATCATAAGCGCCAGAGTCCTCTCCATTTCTAAAGACTTTAAGAGTAGGGTAGCCACTGACTCCATATTTGTTGCAAACGTTAGAATTTGCAGTACAATCCACCTGAGGAAAATATATTAAGTCATTTTAGAAAGTCTAAAACTAGCCCACAGATCAGTTCAGGGAGGGTCACCAGGATGGACCCTTTTAAGTTAAGGCGTCCGAGAAGTTCCCCCAAAGGGAAAAAAAAAAAAAAAAGGGAAACCATGAGCAGGTGGGTGCTCCGGTATCCTCTAAGCATTTCCTAGCCAAGGTCCTGTTCAGAGCTGAAAGTATGTGCATCTTCTATGCCAATATGAACAGTCACACTACATATACTGTATATTATTAACGAATGTTCCAATGGGCTTTTTTTTTCCGCGGCTGTTTTTATCATAGACTATGGAAAACCGCTCCAAAAACGGCAGTAAAAATCGCTGCGAAAATTGGAAGTGGCTTAAAAAAATATAATTAATTAAATCTGGAGCAGTTTTCCCTTGAAACCAGCTCCGTATTTTCAGACGTTTGAGTCTGCGTGTGAACATACCCTTAGTGTTAATAAACACTTACCACATGGATGTGGTCATGGAGTTTCTACTGGATATGAGGGCCTGAAATGGGATTTTTGGACAATTTAAAATTTGCATCTCTGGAACTTTATTTAGATTGAGCGAGTGCTGTGGGCAATTTTATTTCTGGCCGAGACGTACACCCTAAACGTTGTCTGATCTAGGTAGACCCATTCACTTTTGGAGCTCTCTCAATATGCTATTCGCTGCTGGAACCCCTGGCATTCAGCTGTTATCACTGGTGACCGCTGCCATTGCTTAAACAATTCCTGCAATGGAAAACGTAGCATTATAGGGTACCCACTGAAATCAAGGGCAACTATGTAAGAGGCGGTTGTGACCAGTCTATAACAAGCACTACACTCTGGCTAGCAGATGGGGGAAGGTGTCAACTTGGCAGCTTTCTTGACATTTTTTCAATGGGCTACAGTAAGTCACTCAGTTCATTTTCACTAACCAGGAAACCGCTTATCAACCTGCAAGGAAAAGAGAATATCGTACCTTAGCCAGAGCGACCGATCCCTTCAGCTTTGTGGCAGCTACCTCAAATTCTGGTGCAAGCTTCTTGCAGTGTCCACACCTATGAAGAAACACAATTTAAATAAGCCTGGTCACAAATGAATTGGCTACAAAAACGCACTCACTTAGGCCCCATGCACACAACCGTAAAAAAACAAAAAACAACTCCATAATTGCAGACTGCAATACTGTCCGCAATTATGGACCCGCCCGGTTCTATCAGGTCAGACACCTTTCCGTATCGCTACAGAAGCGTCCGTGCCTGGAATTATGGGGCTTGTCCTACTTTTCGATTTTGGCATGCCGTGCTCCAACACTTTGTATGGGAGCACGGCATGAAAATTCAGCCTGCAGCAGTCGGCGGACAGCCATGCTTGCAATCACGGGCCGTGATTATGGGCACGGCCATGTGCATGAGGCCTTAGCCTGCGTTCACGTTACGGCCGCAATGAACGTCAGCGTGGTTTTAAAATGGAGTGCAGCTATAAGCAGTTCGGTGGTTACTGGCAGCATAATATTGCAGCTGATACCACACGGTCTTTAACCAAACTTTTTTTTATAGCTTTGCTTTGAAAACCACACTGACAGTTACAGCCGCAATGTGTGAACATAGCCATACTGCAGTAACGCCCACATCAATTTAATGTATATATATTTGCATAGACATATGCAGAAGTCATAACCTGGCATTATACAGAGAGGAGAGGCTACATAAACACTACTTATCCGTCACGTCACTTCTGCAGGAAGTTCCTTCTCCTGTGTCCACCTCTGATAGGGAGCGCTGCATGTCAGCATCATGTATTACATTCAGTGCCCCAGTACATAATACCCACCTGTATATACTACTCATGTAAGTATTGCATGAGCATTCCATAGACACACGTGGTAAAGTAAAAAAATTGATAGAATGTTAATCTTAAAATTTTTTTAAAAAGCTTAACCAATCCTATTTTCCCAAAAAATGAAGACGCTCTCAGAATAAAGTGACAGAAAACAATGGGGGTAGAGGGAATACATATATATACACACACACACACACACACGCTCACACGCGCTCACACACACACGCGCGCTCACACACGCTCACACACACACACGCTCACACACACACACGCTCACACGCTCACACGCTCACACACACACACGCTCACACGCTCACACACACACACGCTCACACACACACACGCTCACACACACACACGCTCACACACACACACGCTCACACACACACGCTCACACGCTCACACACACACACGCTCACACGCTCACACGCTCACACACACACGCTCACACGCTCACACACACACGCTCACACGCTCACACACACACGCTCACACACACACACGCTCACACACACACACGCTCACACACACACACGCGCTCACAAGACTAGCATAGTCCTATTATTGACACGCAGAATAAAGTTAACGTGTCATTCTTACCACAGAGTGATTGCCGTAAAGTCAAAACACTAAAGACTTTGGTGGAATAGAGTTTCTCAATTCCACCACACAATCTTTTAAAGTTTCTCAGTACATTAAATGCCACCATTAAAAAAATACAGCGGGTCTAAAAAAGATAAAACAAATATGGAACAAAGATGGATTGTCCTGACTTGAGGGGAGAAACTAAGGAATCCGTTTTCCACCTCACTTCAGAAGTTATGCCCCCTGCAGACGGCCGTAGCTGTGTGGACAGCCTGTGATTACAGGCACGGACTGACCCGTATTTGTGGGTGGTGCTCCCATTATAAAGCATCCGAGCACCGTTCACAAAATCAAAAAAAAAATAGGACATGCCCTATTTTTTGCGAGTCATTTCTACAGTCCGGTCACTTGGCCATAAATATACGGGAAGGCGACTGGGCCATAGAAATGAATGGATCCGTATTTTTATCCGCAATTATGGATCAAAATTATGGTAGAATGCATGGGGCCTTACACAGGATGGACAGCCAACGAAGGCCTAAGGCCATTTTAGACTAAAAAGTGTGAGGGGAGGGGGTGACCACCATGTATCCCAGAATTTATTGAAAGTAGGACTATGAAGTCGTTGCACATAAAAAAAAGAAGTCAATTATTCCCACAAAATCGTGAAGAAAAGATAAATGGAAGTAGCACTTTAAAAGTTTGTACACAAAGGATTCTAATATTATGGGAAAGTAAGAGCTATAAAAGTCACTGCACGTATTTTACGTCATTACATTTGCTTTTCTGCATTTACAGCAGTGTAGGCAGGTGAAAATAATCTTGCTGCAGAAGAAGCTTCCTATCACAATACAGGATGAGAAGGAGGAAATCCTTGAAAGAATCAAATACATGATGGATTGCTTCATGCATCAGACCAATCAACAGTAGCCACCAAGTTCCAAACAGCCAATCAGAAGCAGACACCACAGCAAGAACACACCCATCTCCTCCAGTAGAGCGAGGCAGGATGGGAATAGTAGTTCATGAAGTGACGTCACTGGCTGCACAGGAAGGAGAGCAGAGCCCATGAGAACTACAAGTCCCTGCAGCAGCCACAGCCAACCGACAAAGCAACCTGGGACTAAGTGAAACATACCAACACAAAGTTACTACAGTATTTCACCTTTATATAATATACCTAGAAATAGAAACCACTGGTATACAAGTCCTGTGTCAGGCAAGATCACAGAAATATGTAGACATACAAATTAAGGTTAATAACCGTATTGTACTAAACAATAGCAACCTTAGCCGAAATGTGAACCTATCCAGCAGTCTATCACAAGTACAGAGAGGAAAGTTCCAACCATTATAAGGCATAAATAAGGGAAGGGACACCGGTCAAGCCTTGCTACAATCAATAGGACTGGATATCAATCAGTGGTCAGTGCAGGTATTAGATCACTACAAATATCCGTGCCAAGGAAAGCATCTATAGTACATTATACCAGACTGATGCAGCGGCTGATAACGGCACTAAACCTGAAGTCTAAGGGGCTGACTACACAGCAATAGTTTTAGGACCGAACACAATTTTAGCAATAAACAGGACTGGATTCTAGCAGAGGCCATGAGGCTCCCTTCTCCGGTGCAGATAAACGTCATATTATCCCATTAATAGCCAGTTTAGAAGCTGAAGTTCCTCGATGGGTTTACAAACAAAGCTCAGGAAGATAACTGCCCCCCTAACAAATATGAACTGCTCTTTATATAGAATCAACATATACTGCAGCACCGTACAATCAGGTAAGTGCTCTCCTTTCTAGCAGCCTCCAGACACAGATCGATTAGGAGCTAGATTTCTCATTGGAGTAGCAGTGTACTACAGGATTGCTGGCGTATACATGGAACATAACGTACATATACAACCCATAGGTAACAGCGACACCAATCACCCATAGATACAGGAGATCAGAGGGAAATGGATACTAGTATAATGCATTGTATGGATCTAGGGGATGCTTTATTGCTACTATGCAGGACAGCACTCATACACTATCCCCAGAAGTGTCACTGCGGTACCGCCCATGCATGCAGCAGGGAATAGGGTAAAGAGCGACAGTAGCGCAGAATGCCACTCACCAGGGCGCAAAGAACTCGACCAGGATGATCTGATACTGGGAGATGCGGCTCTCAAAGTCGTCGTCTGTGAACTCCAAGACATCTGAGGCCCAGGCAGTGCTAGCTGCAGCACCCAGGAGAAACAGGACGCTGAGGAGGAGGCTGCGCGTCATGTCGGGGTCAGTGTGGCGCGCGGTACAGAGCTCTCAGCAGCAGCACTACCTGACCTGTGTTACTGCGGAAGCCGAGGAGAAAAAGGCGAAAACCTGCCGGAAGTACCCACGGCTGGACCTGGAGCCGGAGTGTGGCATCTGCTCATTGGATGCAGCGTGATGACGTAATCTGTTGAAGGCGTGGACCCGGGCTCAGAACGCAGCTGGGCGTAACCACTGGAAGCTAACGAACTAGAAGGTGTGGTCGTGCAGGGGCGGGAAAGTGTGTCAGCCAGATCACGGGTTAAAGGTTATCAGGGGGGGCAGCTCCTGTACTAAAATCTATAGCCAGGCCGAAATCATGGTGAAGTTATCAGAAATGACAAATCATTGATACATGTGCACACGTGACCTTAAAGGGGAAGTCCTGTCAAAATGATGTTTTTCTATGTCAGATATATCATAGGGGTGTCTTTAGTGTCAGACCTCCACTGATTTCATACACTGTCCAAATCGGCTTGTAATTTATGAACATTTTCCATGGACTGAACTATCCCACATTTCTTGGCGTTGTGTGCAAAATTAGGGAGAGTATTATAAATCCCATCCTCTATATCATTAATAAATAAGTTGAATAATAGTGGTCCCAGCACGGAACCCTGGGGTACACCACTTATAACCAGGGACTATTCAGAGTAGGAATCATTGACCACAACTGTGGATACAGTCCTCGAGTCCTTAAAGGGAATGTGTCGCTAGAATTTTTATTTTTTTTATTTTTAAACAATTGTTATTTGAGTGATTACAAAATATTTTTAATTTTTTCACAAGTCAGGAAATATTATAAATTAGATTCTAATTTATAACATTTCCATGTGCTGGGCACTAGAGGGAGCAGTTCCCAAAATTGCAGCATTGGCATGTGGTAAAGCAACCTCATTGCTTTATGCTGCAAATTTGGGGTAGACACACTCGCTCTAGTGTCCTCACACAATCCCCCCTCCCTTATTCTGGCTAGTGCCAGGAGAACGAGGGGGTTGAATCTTCAAACCTCCTACACTGTGTGCCTCCATTTTCTGAGCGTCTGCACAGTGTAGGAGGATTAGATACAGTGGTAATCAGACACTATAACACGAACATAATACACACATCACATACACGAACATAAATTACCTTCTCCTGCCACCGCTGCCGCCTCCGCTCCTATTCCTTGCGCCTTCGCTTCCTTGAACATATGGCCGGAACTCGTCATCTTACTGTGCGGCAGCGGCTCCCGGTCCACATGAAAATGGCGCCGGATTTCGCTCTGCGAACGATCTTTGTCTTGGTCTGTGTGGGAGCGGCACATGCGCCGTTCCCACACAGACGGCGTACGCTTCAGAGAATGGAACGGCTCCCGTTCGCATTCTCTTTGGGGTTGTATGTGCCGTATTCCATCTCTGTATGTGTCGTTAATCGACACATACAGAGATGAAAAAAAATGGCAGCCCCCATAGAGAAGAAAAAGTAAGAACAAAGTAAAAAGTAGAACATGAGAACACAAATAAATAAAATGTATGTTAATATCACATTAAAATCAATATGATAAAGAAAAATAATTTTCATGACACCTTCCCTTTAATGGTGAGGTTGGGGGGTGTAAGTAATGCTATCTTGTATTTTGTAAGTCTTGCAGCCTGTGACAAAATCTCTTGTACCCCAATGGTGTTTGTTTTGACCCATGTAGTTGTGTAAGGACATCTTGTGCATGTCCTTTTGTCTCATGACAAAACAGGTTAAAAGGTTTTGTGCAGTCTACTATGCCTAAGGTTGGGTTCACACGAGCACATTACGTCCGTAATGGACGGAACGTATTTTGGCCGCAAGTCCCGGACCGAACACAGTGCAGGGAGCCGGGCTCCTAGCATCATAGTTATGTACGATGCTAGGAGTCCCTGCCTCGCTGCAGGACAACTGTCCCGTACAGTAATCATGTTTTCAGTACGGGACA
The DNA here is from genome assembly GCF_050947455.1 of Rhinoderma darwinii. Lineage (NCBI taxonomy): Eukaryota > Metazoa > Chordata > Amphibia > Anura > Rhinodermatidae > Rhinoderma > Rhinoderma darwinii. Next base: position 298,380,928 of record NC_134689.1, on the reverse strand, counting down.
GTAGTTCCACGGAGAGGCAGGGACTCCTAGCGTCGTACATAACAATGATGCTAGGAGCCCGGCTCCCTGCAGTGTGTTCGGTCCGGGACTTGCGGCCAAAATACGTTCCGTCCATTACGGACATAACATGCTCGTGTGAATCCAGCCTAAGGCTGGTGCAGCTAAAATTGCGTCATTCAGCTGCTGAAGTTTTGTCAATTGTCAATCAGTGAAAATGTTCTGCCTTTTTCCTAGTCATCATACCCTTCTTGTTGTACTACCTGAATTTGGAATTAGGGACCATTTCTTTAAATGTGTCCCTGCTGTCCACCATAGAAGCACAGACCCTTTCTCTTTGCCTCCTCAGAATTTGGCTTTCTTACTTGGTTTCTCCTAGGTCTATTTCCCTGTTGTCTTGTATTTCTCTGGGTGTCTGTGACTCAATGAATCATGATGAGCTGGGGTTTATTTGCCCTTTTCTGTTTCTGTCTTGCTTCCTGCTCTTCTAATGCCCTTAGGACCAAAATGGTTTGTGCCAAAGGTATCAGAATACAGTCCAGTTTGCTCATTACCGGGAAGGCATCAACATAAAATGGGTTATTAGAGGTAATGGGGTTATTAGTGCTCGGCCAAGTAGTCTTTGCACCTGGGGGAGAGGCATAGGGGGGTGTATAAGTAGTTTGTACTACCATAAGGGTGTATGAGCCTTTCCAAATTTACTGTCCCCACATCTCGCATAAAGCTCGTTCACATGTTGGTGTGAAACATTGCGAAAACATACCCAGGTATTTTATCTTGTTCTTCTCAGGGAATGAGTGTAGGGAGTATGTGGAACTACAGTTGATTGAGTGGCAGCTGTCGGTCCATGAGAGCAAACAATCCGACACTCATTAACCCCTAGTGGTTTTGCATTTTGAAATTTAGAACTAAAGGGGGCATTTATAGGATTACATTGACTCTCTATGGGGTACTACTACCCTCTGTAGATAATAGTTTTAACATCTGGATACTACTGAGATATTTCCCTTATAGTCTTTTCCATATTGATACTTGAGATGGGGATAGGGTGGGGATATAACCTGTACCTGTCCTGTGGGAAGTGGAGGTTTACGTATCGGAGGTATCAATGGGGGGGTTGACTATCATAGTGGTAGATATGTCTCTAGCTGCAGTGTGTTCTTCTTTTGATTTCTGACCTTATGTGTTTACATCTGGTTCTACTACAAAATGTTTCCCTTTCCTTTTCATCACTTTCTCTGACGCTTCTAACCAAGCTTGTACTGTCCATTGAATCTCTTTTTATATAGCCAATTACTCTCACAGCAAATCCTACATCTTTCCTCTCCTCCAAATCTCCCTTATTCCTTCTATCGCTCATCCTCCCTTCTGTGGTCTCACTGTATCCATAGCACCGGTTCTCCTAATTTTTTCCTGGCCCAAAGAACCTAATTTGCTATTTAGTGATCCCATTTTATTCCTGACTTCCACTTATAGAGTAGTGAGCCCTATTTTTTGAGGTCTAACCCTGGAACTATTTACCTAAGTTCCCCTTATCCACAAAATTTTAACCTAAATTTCACTTATTTTTAAGAATATTTTCTTAACTTTCTGGGACCAATATTTTAAACACAAATAGAATAACATCACAAGTAAGAACAACACTGCAGTATGGGCCACAGATCAGAACCGTAGAAGAGCCGTCCAAAATCAGTGTGCAGGATTGATTACCCGTCACTTCTCACAGAGTACTACAAGTGTTTTTAGTATTCAGGAGGCTTCTAGACACTATAATAGTCCACTTATGGTTCAATCACACATTCAGGCCTCATTTACACGAGCGTATTATACGCGCGTGCGACGCGCGTGCTTTTCACGCGTGTCGTACGCACCTATAATAGTCTATGGGGCTGTTTAGACGATGCGTGATTTTTGCGCTGCGTGAGTGCGTTGCGTAAAACTCACGACATGTTCTATATTCTTGCGTTTTTCACGCAACACGCACCCATTGACTTCAATGGGTGCGTGAAAACAACGCATGCCACACGGACGGTCCTTCGTTGCATGCGCGAAAATCACGCAAGAGCTGTCAAAAGGATGAATGTAAACAGAAAAGCACCACGTGCTTTTCTGGTTACAAACATCCAAACGGAGTGTCAAATTAGAGATGAGCGCACCGAACTTCACCGGGTTCGGCCGAACTCGTTTTGACCGAACCCGGCAAAAAATGTTCGGGTACGCGACGTCAGGAGACAGTCACTGCCCACGGTGCTCAAAGACTTAAACTGTTTCAGCACCATGGACAGTGACTTTCGATCACAATATACATATACGTGTAAAAAAAAACAGAAGTTCGGACTTACCGATAAGTCCCAGCTCCTTCCTCCAGTCCGACCTCCCGGGATGACAATTCAGGCCAAGTGACAGCTGCAGCCAATCACAGGCCAAGCACAGGCTGCAGCCAATCACAGGCTGCAGCGGTCTCATGGCCTGCCGCGTCATCCTGGGAGGTGGGGCCGGATGACAAGAGAGGGACGCGTCACCAAGGCAACGGCCGGGAGACCGGACTGGAGGAAGCAGGCAGTTCATGGTAAGTTTGAACGTCTTTTTTTATTCACAGGTTGGTGTATATTGTGATCGGCATTCACTGTCGAGGGTGCTGAAAGAGTTACTGCCGATCAGTTAGCTCTTTCAGCACCTTGGACAGTGACGGGCGTCGACTACCTCATCTCTATGATGGCGGCTGCGCGAAAATCACGCAGCCGCGCATCATACACGGATGACACACGGAGCTGTCAATTGCCTTTTGCGCACGCAAAACGCAGCGTTTTTTTGCGCGCGCAAAACGCACACGCTCGTGTAAATGAGGCCTTAGCCTACATAAAGCACACACATATAACAAAGACAAGATCCTAGACAAATGTACGGAGATTCACTGCTGCCAACCAGACCCAAGAGGGACTTACCCCACAGAGGGAGGGAGAGAGTTAGAATAGTAAGACAACGGCTTACTCACCGCGGTTTTAGTGTCTCTCCCCTCCTTCAGAGGGTGCTTCCACACTTGTTTAGGATTAGTCAGGGGTAATGGGAAATCTCGCTGCGGCCTCCAAGTAATGTTAGCGTAGATAATCATCATGGACCACCCTAAATTAGTTATTTTCTAAATAATAGAAATTGTCCAGAATGAGAGAAATAACCGGCCAGGAGAAACTGCACAGAACAATACTGATGTACAGAGCGTCTGCATGGCTGCAGGCTCATCCTTTATTTATACACTTTCAGTTAACACATATTAACCAATCAGATAATGATAACTAGACCATATATACATTCAACGTTACTTCTCTATATGGTAACTGTGCCCCCAGCCTATCTCTACATATTCTGAACTATAAAAGGAAGTCTGCACTGTATCGCAGTGCCTGAGCAAATTTGTACTTTCTAGTATTATCCTACAAAGGTTCTGAATCCTGAGTATTGTATCTTGAGTACGTTATCCTGTGTCCAGCAATCCGGCACCAGCCGACTTCCAGCAATCGGGCACCAGCCCGCTTCCAGCAATCCGGCACCAGCATGTATCTGCTACCAGCAATCTGACTGTGTCCAGCTTCCTCCAAGGTACCATCTATATGTGACTGTATTGCACCTGTCTGGCCAGCAGCTACTCCGGTACCGCAGCGTAGCCCAACCTGCTGGTCGTTATAGTTGGTTACCTGGATAAGGGCTGTCTATGAGAGCAGGTTTGTCCAGTATATGATATTTGTATTCACACCCCTACATGCAAAACAGAAATTATTTTGTGACTAAAGAACCCATAAATATATAAATCAAGCAGGCAAATATAAAGGAGGAAATAAAGGTATTCAAGGATGTTTGTAACAGTTTCAAAAACTTATCAGAACTGAGGATATTTATGATAAAGTTGTGGTTATGGTGATGGGGAGGAAGATCACCAACTTCCTGTCTAGTAATGCCATTAGTTGGCAATGTAGTCAGACTTTCCGCCTCTTGTTCACAGTTTCAAAGAAAATGTTGGTCCATTTATCTATATGTTTTTGAACTTTAGTAAAAGCTTTCTCAAGATAATTGTTATAGAGGACCGGTCAGCATCATCAGATCCTGTATTTCTGACTGGTTTCTCACAAAAACACACTGATATTTATTTCCTGTTGTATATACAGCACCAACATATTCTGCAACATTGAAGATATGGATAAATACAACTATACTATATCACCAAAATTATGTGGACACCTGACAATCACACCTTTTCTGAGCTTGTTGGACATCCAATTCCAAAACCATGGGGGTTAACATGGACTTGGGCCTCCTGTTACATTCACGTCGCTGTCGCCAAGGATGTACACTTACGTTGGAGTGGTCACCATGTCTAGTGGCTGCTGTCCCGGTAATCGCAGCTTTTTGTGGTCAAAACCAGTAATTGTGCCACAGGGAACAGTGAAATGGTAGTTATTGGTGCTGTCTCGGACAGCACCAAGTACTGCTATGTATATATGGAGCAGTGCTGGTGGTGCTATGTCCCTGATCGCTGCAATTGGTCTGTCTGTATAGACCAACCAATTGCAGCCATAGTGGGCATTTTAAAATAACTGCACCCACTCTGCCCACCTCATTCCGGTGAATGGCAAGCAGAGGGGGTGCATAACTCCTCTGTGCCATATTGACCTGTGCGGAGGCCTCCCGTGCTGGTGATCGTCCAGAGTGTGTGATCACTTACTGTGAGTGATCATCATCATTAACTCAGCTGCTGCTGAATTTTTTTTTGTAGTAGCACTAGTGATCTGTCCCTAAATTTCCCTTTTTCAGTCCCTGTCCCTGAAAATCCCCCCTGAGCACTGTTCGGTGACAACCATCACTGATTGGCATCTGTGCTCATTCTTTGGTTCAGGTTTTATTTTTTGGCCTTTTTCTATTTTTACCCTGCACCATCTACCCATGTTTTCAGTCACTAATCAGCCTCTGTGGTAATTGTGTGGCCTTTTTTTTTTTATTATATAAAACTGTAAAAAAAAGCAAGCGTTAAACAGAACCTTTCACCTGCCCATACACGTGCAGCTGAGTGCAGCATGTAATAGGCAGGGCTGCACAAACGCTGGGGCACTTTACATTTTTTCCTACCCTCCTCCGTTATTTAGATATCGGTGCCGTTATATTTGGCATACCCATATGGGGCATATGGTATACCCCATATGTGGTAATAAACTGCTGTTTGGGCACACGGTAGGGCACAGAATTTAAGGAGCACCATTTGGCTTTTGGACTGCAGATTTTGCTGGATTGGTTTCTGGTTGCTATGTCGCATTTGCAAAGCCCCAGTGGGACCAAATCAGTGGAAACCCCCCAGAAGTGACCACATTTTGGAAACTACACCCCTCAAGGTATTCACCTAGCGGTGTAGTGAGCATGTTAACCCTGCAGGTGTTTTGCAGAAATTAGTGTGCACTCTGTTGCAGAGTGAAAATGGTATTTTTTCCATAGATATGCCAATATGTGGTGCCCAGCTTGTGCCACCATAACAGGACAGCTCTGTAATTATTATGCTGTGTTTCCCGGTTTTATTTGGCCCTAATCTTTTGCCTGGACATTTGACAGGGCTCAGGAGTGAAAGAGTACGTAAGAGTATGTAAAATTGAGGTCTAATTTGGTGATTTACAAAGTATTGGTTCACAATTGCAGAGGCTCTGATGTGAAATAATAAAAGAAACCCCTGAGAAGTGACCCCATTTTTTAAACGGCACCCCTCAAGGCATTTATTAAGGGGTGTAGTGAGCATTTTCACCCTACAGGACTTTTCCATAAATGATTGCGCTGCGTATGGTGCAAAGTAAACATTTTTATTTTTCCCTAGATATACTATTGCAGTGGCAAATATGTTGTGCCCAGCTTGTGCCACTGGAGACACACATCCCAAAAATTGTTAAAAGGGTTCTCCCGGGTATGGCGATGCCATATATGTGGAAGTAAACAGCTGTTTGGGCACACTGTAGGTTTCAGAGGGAAGGGAGCACCGTTTGGCTTTTGGAGCGTGGATTTTTCTTGGTAGTAGCTTTGTTTGGAGTCTTGCTCGTACTTCACTTCATAATGTGGGGGCATATGTAAGCTGGGCAGAGTACGTCAGGTGTATATAATAATTGGGTTAAAAAAAAACAGTAAAATAATCCATAGATGTGTGTTATGCTGTGAAGCAATCCTTTCTGCACAGGTTAGTGTTTCACTGATAAATGTCCTTTCTTATGCCCATTTTGGTCCACACTCCGCACCTTTGCAGTTTGGGGAATTTTGCTGGGAAGTGTTGTCCTGGTATAATACGGGCACCCTTGCTTCTAGCAGATATGTTTGGGCTCTCCCCTTCATGGTTCCCTAATTTTAGGGCCTTGATAATTCGCCTCTTGAAACAGAAGAAATGTTCCCCTCGGGCCTGCACAACTGCATATTTTTATTTCCTGACTTATGGAAGCCTTAGGGCAGGTTCAGACATGGCGGAATTGCTGTGGAATTCCGCTGCGGACAGTCCGCAGTGGAATTCTCCAGCGGCCGTTTTTTACATTTGTTTCAATACATTTTTAGGAAAGTTAGTTCAGACGTTGCGCAAAACTCTGCTGCGGACCATAGGCTGCGGTGCAGAATTTTCAGTCCGCAGTATGCACTGTCTGTTGCGGAGAAGAAGCGGAATTTCACTGCGTATTTCAGCCTTTGCAATGCAAAAACTGAAATCTGTGGCAAGTCCGCTGTGTTTTCTGCAACGTCTGAATTACCTGTCAAATATGCAAATGTTGGTGCAGATTCGTTGTGTAATTGCCCTAAATCTGCACCAACATTTGAAAAACTCTGCCACGTCTGAACGTGCCCTTAACTCATTTTATTTTTTCATAGACGTAGCGTATGAGGGCTGTTTTTTTGCAGGACGAGCTATAGTTTTTATTGGTACCATTTTGGGGTACATGCGACTTTTTGATCACTTTTTATCCGATTGTTTTGGGAGGCAAAGTGACCAAAAAACAGCAATTCTGGCATAGTTTTTTAGTTGTTTTTTATACAGCATTCACCACTCTTCATAAATTACATGTTAACTTTATTCTGCGGGTCAGTCCGATTCCGGTGATACCAAACTTATAGCACTTTTTTATGTTTTACAACATTTTGCACAATAAAATGTATTTTGTAAAAAGAATGTATTTTTTCTGTCGCCATGTTGTGGGAACCATAACATTTTAATTTTATCGTCGACGGAGCTGTATGAGGGCTTGTTTTTTGTGAAACAAGCTATAGTTTATATAGGTACCATTTTTGGATGCATGCGATTTTTTGATCACTTTTTATTCCAATATTTGCAGGGCAAAGTGACCAAAAAAACAGAAATTCTGGTATTGTTTTTTAATTTTTCTTTTACATTATTCACCATGTGGAATAAATAACATAATACTTTTATAGCTCAGGCGTTACGATCACGGCGATACCAAATATGTATGGGTTATTTATTTTAATTATAACTGACTTGATAAGGGAAAAGGGCGATTGTCTTTTATTTTATTACTTGAAACTTCTATTATATGTTTTAAAACTTTTTTTTTTACACTTTTTTTTTATACTTTTTTTGCACTTTTTCTCAAGTCCCACTAGGGGACTTGAAGGTCCAACTGTCTGATTGGTTTTTTTTTTTCTAATACATGGCACTACCTATGTAGTGTCATGTATTAAAGCTTCGCCTCCCGGAGGGGCCTAATCAGCTTCCGTAATGGCAGAGCAGGAGGCCATTGTTAGGTCTCCTGTTGCCATGGCAGCAGTTGCCAGCCCTGATTGCATGTCAGGGCTGCCGATCTGCTAGCAACCTCTAAGATGCAGCGATCACTTTTGATCGCTGCCTCTAAAGGGTTAATGGCAGGGATCGGAGCTAGATGCGGTTCCTGCCATTATAGGTGGATGTCAGCTGTAACATACAGCTGACATGCACAGCTGATGACGACAGCTCAGCTCCTGAGCCGCTGCTATCTTGCCGGCGGCTACGGAAGCCTTTCAGGCTCCACCTACATATGTACAGTGACGTCAGGGGCTTTCGCAAGATAAGAGCCCTTGCAATTCTCTGACTGGGGACTCCATTAGGGAGAGAACCACAGAAAACAAATTCAACACTGCACACAATAAAGCAGTGCTGCACACATTAAAGCCCATTCCACGCTGCCAACGTTTATATACATGACAACAGCTATATGGCTGACGTGAAGGGGTTAACTAGAGAGCGGTGTATAGAGGATAGCTAGGTGTTTAACCTCCGAACAGAGATGTGTACTAGGCCCCCAAGTTGCTATCCCCAGAGTAGTCTCTGTTTGCAATGTCTGACATGGACAGACAAGGTACAATAACAGCAGGCAAGACGCAGAGTCTGGTATTACCATAGGTCAGGGCAGGTAGCATATGTTCACTCATGGTTAGCAAAGCCAGAGGTCGTGCAGGCGGCAGACGTTCCTTACAGTAAACAGGCAAATGGTCAGGGTAGGCGAGGTCAAGTTCAGGCAGGGTCGGTAACAATTATCTAAATACAAGTCTCAGGAGAACACAATTGGCAAGCTAGAGTATGGAACCCAATTGTACAGGCATGGAGTAATGTGAAGGGTACCTTTTTATACCCAGGAAAGCTGAATGGAATTTTGCACACTCTGGCTCTTTAAGAGCAGAAGGGTCGGCACAAGCACACTACAGGAGACTGCAGGAGGAGAAGGTCGGCAGGGAAAGCCACCAACAGCGTGGGGTGAAGGAGAGATGCGGCGCCGGCCAGGAGTCAGAAAGCACCGCTTACAGCTAAGTACATGGCGGTGGGAGTGGGCAGCGGTTATTACAACCTGGATAAATACTGTATAAATGCTGTAAAGTCTTAGGAAACAGTTACTATATACAGTTACTATCTACAGGGATGTCACGATATGAAAACAATACACAGGACAGGGATAATAAATGTCACAGCTAATCTCTGAGGACCGCAGTGATGGAAAAGCAGAGAGATAATAGATACAACATCATAATACAATGAAAATGCACACAGTGATGTCACAGAACAGCACCACACCTATCCACAGGTTGTGTGTGGTATTGCAGCTCAGCCCCATTCACCTTAATGGAGATAAGCTGCAATACCGTACGCAACCAAAGTGTGGCACTGTTTTTGGAATAAAGCAGACATATTTCTATAATGCTGGACATCACCTTTAATTACACAGTAGCTTGAGACTATGATACCGATTAAAGCCAGGATCAACAAACACAAAAGTAACCTACCCTGCGTCAGGTGTCTCACCAATTACTCCAGGCTATCACGGCTTGCAAGACTTCACTGACGGGTAAAATAGAAGAGATCAAAATTGATGTTGGTCTTCTGCGACAAGATCTGCAATCTATGCGTGGCTGCTTGACGGAGGTGGAGTCTCGTGTTTCCCAATTGGAAGATAGAGTTTCTCCGATGGCGTCTAAACTTTCTTCTGTGTCCAACAAAACAGATACAGGGCAACAAAAAATTGATGACCTTGAGAACTGGCTACACCGCAATAATATACGTATTATTGGTCTACCAGAGCGTGCAAGAGGGTCAGTACCCCAACCGTTTCTTGGAGACATGGCTAAAAGAAACCCTGGGTGATGACTTCTCCCTGATGTTTGCCGTGGAACGTGCTCATAGAGTACCAGCAAAACCCCCTCCATCTGGGGCACCACCTAGACCTCTCCTGCCTCGTCTACTTAAGGGTATGTTCACACGGCGGGGGTCCGTAACGGCTGAAATTACGGGGATGTTTCAGCCTGAAAACATCCCCGTAATTTCAGCCGTACCGGCATGTGCAGGCGCTTGAACGCCGCGTCAATTACGGCCGTAATTAGCGCTGCTATTCATTGGAGTCAATGAATAGCGGCTCCAATTACGGCCAAAGAAGTGACAGGTCACTTCTTTGACGCGGGCGTCTATTTGCGCGCCGTCATTTGACAGCGGCGCGTAAATATACGCCTCGTGTGAACAGACAAACGTCTGCCCATTGCTTTCAATGGGCAGATGTTTGTCAGCGCTATTGAGGCGCTATTTTCAGACGTAATTCGGGGGAAAAACGCCCGATTTACGTCCGTAAATAGGCCGTGTGAACATACCCTAACTGCAAGGATCTTGACACATCTCTCTGTCTGGCCATACAGAAAAGCCCTATACAGCACAATAACTCTACAGTGTCTATCTTCCCGGATTTCTCTGTGGCTCTTTAAAAGCAAAGAGCCCAATTTACCAAAGTCAAGAAAAGATTTAGGAATCGTGGAATAGTGTATTCCATGATGCACCCGACTCGTTTACGCATTCTACATGGTGGATCATCCGTCTTTTTCACTACTCCTGGGGAGGACATGGACTGGCTCCAATTTCATCCACCTTCACCGAGAACTTAACTAGCAGGTGATATCTGCTTGAGACAGCTTTTTCAACATATTCTTTTTGACTTTTCATTGCTAACTGTTTTGATTCTCCTGTGTATATGTTGATTTCATTTTTTTTAAAGCCCGAGCCGTACTTTCTATCACCCAAGTGCATAAAAAGTGCAGAGGTGCCACACAAAAAGTGCATAAGGATGCGGTCTATCGCAGCCCTACTCTTAAAAGAGAGAGGCCGACTTCCGGTTCCGGCGCTGGCGATGCAGGACGCGAGTGACTGAGCTCCCGCTCCCATCCAGCCTGCTTGCTCGCAATAGTCGCTCCGGTGACGACAATCAGCTGTGAAGCCACCAGCCCTGCACACAGAAACATACCCGGTGGTGCCTGTATGGACAGGTACCTCCTCAGAAGTGCGCATAAGCCAGCCATGGAAGATTCAGCCGCGGCCGTGGAAAAGGGAGGTAAGATGGCGGCGCTTCCCGCCACTGCTCCCATGCTATACACACAGGAAGATGAGCTGCAGCAGCCTCAGTCCCAGCTTTCAAGCCCTGCAGACCCCATAGCCTCTTCTCATCCTGCACCTATTGATTATATAGCCCTGGCCCGTGAAGTGGCCAAGCAGATAGCGCCAGACCTGCAAAAGGCACTGGAAAAAACGGTGCAAGATTCCCTGAACCGCGTGCATGCGGACCTGGCACAAGTCACTTCCAGGACTGATGAATTAGAACAGCGTATGATGTTGCTGGAGGATGAAAATGAGCGCCTGCAATCCAAACTTAAAGTGGTGCTGTCCGCTACTACGCAGTTGGGGGACAAGGTGGAGGATCTGGAAAACCGCTCCAGGAGGAGCAACCTACGACTGGTGGGTCTGAAAGAAGCGGTGATCCCTTCTGATTTACAGCGATTATGTGAGAGGACATTGCCAGCAGCTTTAGGTCTTCCACGTCCCTGCCGGGTGGAGAGGGCACACAGGGTGGGGCCAGACCCCAGAAATCTCCCAGCAGCAGATGACAACAGTTCGCTTCGTCCCAGACAAGTAATCTTTAAACTGTTGGATTACAATGATAAGGTGGCACTTATGAAGGCATTCCGCAGCAGATCGCGTCCTTTGGAAATAATGGGCATGAAAGTGCTACTTTTCGAGGACTATTCTACGGAGGTCGCAAAACGCAGACGTTCTTTCAGCAAGATCTGTACCGCGCTGTTCCAAGCGAAAGTATGTTTTAACCTGCAGTACCCAGCCATCTTACGGGTGTTTCTAGAAAACGGCCGGACCAAGATTTTCGCCACACCGAAGGAAGCGGAGGACGCACTTACAGAGCTTTGCAGACACAGACCCCAGCACGAGGAGCGTCGCAGTCCAACACACAGTCCAAATCGCAAGTCAAGAGAAGTCAAACGGAATCGACTAGATATGGAGCGAACCTGGGCAGAAGCTTTAATGCCCACACCAGGAAGAGCCCGAGGAGGTCGATCCGGATATGGAGGGGACTCTCTGAAGCCGCAGAGGCGACCGCAGGACCGCACCCGATCTACGTCTCCTGATTGACGGGCGAAGTTTTCCCAGCACCATTTTATCTGATGTGATGATGGTCATGTGGACGCTGTAGATCAATCGCAGGTTCCGATCGGCTGCAGATAAGTTTGCAGATAATTTTAAAGTTATGAGGGCGGCATTTGGCGGTCTTATAAGGCACCTTGTACCGGTCAGCAGCTGACCTAATGTTCTAACGTTATAATGTTAAAATGTATGCATTTTGTTATTTTCCCGCATTTTCACTACAGAGGATTAGAGAGTGAGTTAGGGCATGATCGGAGACCTCTCCTTGTGGGCGTGCTCGACCGGGAATGATACAGTGCCTCCCCTACGCAAGGGATTAGTTATATCTGCCACAGATCGCATACCTGGGGAAGGTTGGAAAAGGAGACAGGGAAGCCTAGCGGTGAAGCAGGATTCATTTTGACATGTTATGTTATAGTCCAAACGGACTCTATGATGTTAAACCGATGGTATAAGAATGTATAAATTTGTGTACCGGCGGCAAAGGGTTAATGAGGTGGTAAGGACAGGTGCAGCTTACTCATTGAAGGTGATATATATGCAGGTCTGGGGGGGAGGGGGAGGGAGGGACGTGTTTTGGCACAACAGAAAAAAGTGAAGTCTCTTACGCCAATGGGTATTAAGGGACTGGTGACCCTTGCCGCAGGTGATTTTTTTTTTTTTTTTAGGTAATAGCCTGATGGCCTTGATATGGAGTTTAGTTTTGGTTTTTAAGCCGGGTTTTGGCTTTGTTCGTAATGTTCACGCATGGCTGTTGGGAAAAGATGGATCTGACGCCCCGAACCTATCACGACTTTTAGACATTTTAGCTCATCTTATGCACTGCCCAATAACATGAAAATAATCTCATGGAACGTTAAAGGGCTTAGGTCCCCACAGAATAGGACCAAACTTTTGCGACACATGAAACGATTACACCCAGATGTAGCCCTATTACAGGAAACTCACCTTACCGAGCCAGAATTTAAGTATTTGCAAAAATTCTGGGTGGGCCAGGTTTTTGGCTCGCCGGTAAGGCGGGAGTTATAATTTTGGTACATAAAAATTTTACGTTTACGCTGGTGTCCCAGGAGCGTGATGATGAGGGCCGTTGGATCCATCTAGTGGTGGAACATGCAGGGGAAACTATCAGTATTCATAATGTGTATGGCCCAAATGCGGTTAAGGCCTCATTTACACGAGCGTGTGCGTTTTGCGCACGCAAAAAAATGCAGCGTTTTGCGTGCGCAAAAGGCACTTGACAGCTCCGTGTGTCATCAGTGTATGATGCACGGCTGCGTGATTTTCGCGCAGCCGCCATCATAGAGATGAGGCTAGTCGACGTCAGTCACTGTCCAGGGTGCTGAAAGAGTTAACTGATCGGCAGTAACTCTTTCAGCACCCTCGACAGTGAATTCCGATCACCATATCGAGTAACCTGTTTAAAAAAAAAGAGGTTCGTACTTACCGAGAACTTCCCGGCCGTTGCCTTGGTGACGTGTCCTTGGTGACGCGCCTCTCTTGACATCTGGCCCCACCTCCCTGGATGACGCGGCAGTCCATGTGACCGCTGCAGCCTGTGCTTGGCTTGTGATTGGCTGCAGCTGTCACTTGGACTGAATTGTCATCCCGGGAGGTCAGACTGGAGGAAGAAGCCGGGAGTTATCGGCAAGTCAGAACTTTTTTTTTTTTTACACGTTCACGTATATTGGAATCGGAAGTCACTGTCCAGGTTGCTGAACCAGTTTAACTCTTTCATCACCCAGGACAGTGACTGTCTCCTGCCGGGTTCGGTCAAAACGAGTTCGGCCGAACCCGGTGACGTTCGGTTCACTCATCTCTAAGACACTCAGTTCGGATGTTTGTAAACAGAAAAGCACGTGGTGCTTTTCTGTTTACATTCAGTTTGACAGCTCTTGCGCGAATCACGCAGTTTGCACGGAAGTGCTTCCGTGCGGCATGCGTGGTTTTCACGCACCCATTGACTTCAATGGGTGCGTGATGCACGAAAAACGCACGATTATAGAACATGTCGTGAGTTTTACGCAACGCACTCTTGCTGCGCAAAATTCACGCATTGTCTGCACTGCCCCATAGAGTAATATAGGTGCGTACGACACGCGTGAAAAGCACGCGCGTATATTACGCTCGTGTAAATGAGGCCTAACACAGTTTTTTTTGGTCATTTGGAAGCCCAACTCCAGCAGGATCGTACTAGGCTTTTAATTCTAGGGGGAGACCTTAACACTGTAAGGTCCTCCAGGGAAGATAGGAGGGCAGGGACTTGTTCGCAGAGAAATAGGGATAAGATCTTGCCAGACTTTTTAAGACACACTGCCCTAACAGATGCTTGGAGGAGTCTACACCCTGATGCGCGGGAATACACACATTTTTCTCATGTCCATCAGTCATGGTCGCGTATTGATTACTTGCTAGTTAATGACGCCTTATCTCGATGGTTACGTGAAGCGGCGATTGAGGATCTCGTTATTTCGGACCATGCCCTGGTTACCATTACTTTGGCCGACGCAGTAGCTAGGGGAACGGATTTTATTTGGAGGTTCCCCTACTTTCTGGCAAAGGATGAGGGCTTTCTACAGAAGCTAAAGGGGTGGTGGACGGAATTTGATGGGGATAATGCATCACATCGTTCGGACCCGTCACTGTATTGGCGTACAGCCAAAGTGGTAATATGAGGAAAAATTATGCAATTTATGTCTAATCTTAAACGCAAGACTACCGAAGGGTACAAGGCAGCGAGTGACCGATTACGGTGTGCATACACAGCATTTCTACACTCTCCATCAATGTCTTTGGGGGAGAAATGGAGGGAAGCTAAGCGGCAATTTGATCAGTGGTTAGACAAAAGAGAAAGTATTTATCGGTCCCAATTTGATGCAGAGCTAATGCGTTTCGGCAATAAAGCGGGCAAATTATTAGCGCGACTAGCGAAGGGGAGGTTTGCACCGTTACACATTTCAACACTTATCGATTCCAATGGAAATCCTACATCAGACCCAAAAAAAATTAACACTATATTGAGTAAATACTATTAAGCCCTTTACTCAGACACGCCCATAGACCCCCAAAAAGGTAGGGAATTTTTGGAGAAGGTAAAGCTGCCAGGGCTCACTCAGGAGCAGAACGACCACTTGAGCGCAGAGATTACCTTAGAGGAAATCCAGAGCACCATTAAGACCTTATCCAACGGAAAGGCCCCGGGTCCAGATGGATTTACAGGAGAGTTTTTTAAATCTCTGAAAGAAGAAATTAGCACTACCTTGGTGGCATACTATAATATTCTACTAAGGACCGGTGCTCTCCCAGCAGAGGCCAAAATAGAGCATATAAAAGGTATTACCCAAGAAGGGGAAGGATCCTCTTGACCCGGGGTCGTACCGTCCTATATCACTGATAGACCAAGACCAGAAATTACTTACAAAAGTTTTGGCCAATCGACTGGCTACGTATCTACCCACATTGGTGGGAAAATCCCAAGTAGGATTTGTAAAGGGCAGGGCAGCAGTGACTAATTTACGCAAAGTGTTGACGGTGCTAGAAACAGTCAGGCACGATCCCCAGCCAGGTACCCGGCCGGCACTCTTAGCGCAAGACGCAGAGAAAGCCTTTGATAACATACAGTGGGAATGGCTGGGGATGGTGCTGGACAAAATGAATGTCCAGGGAGCCTTCCGGGTCTTCTTGAAGGGTGTTTACAATAATCCACAGGCCCGCGTTCACTCCTCAGGATTTCTGTCGGATCCCTTTCAATTGCATAAAGGAACCCGGCAGGGATGCCCCCTGTCGCCATTGTTATTCAATCTAGCACTGGAACCTATGGCTAGATTCCTGGAGGAATCCGATATGTTCAGAGGTATTCAGGTAGGGTCTCTGGCAGTTAAGTTAGCCTTGTTTGCTGATGACATTATACTTTTTATGTCAAATCCTCAAGAGCATTTAATGCAGGTTTTTCACTTTTTACAGGAATTTGGGCAATGCTCGGGATATAAAGTCAACCTAGCTAAAAGCGAACTGCTGGAGTTGGGCAAACCATTGCCTAAGACCTTTTGGCAATCCTTGGGATGTGGGATATCCCCGGTTGAACACTGCATTACTTATCTGGGCATCAAGATAGGGAAGGTGCCAGACACCCTGTATGGCCTAAATTCTCCCCCGTTATTTAAAAAAATACAAGCGGAACTCACCCGATGGTGCCAATTGCCGTTATCCCTCCTGGGGAGGTGCCACCTGATTAAGATGGTTAGTTTCCCCAGATTGCTATACCCCTTTCAAACGCTTCCTCTCCTATTGAAACATGTGGATGTCTCTAAACTGACTTCCACATTCACAAAATTTATATGGGCGGGAAAAAGGCCTCGCATTGCACTCACCAAGCTCATGATGGGCAAACAAGAAGGGGGTTTGAACTTCCCGAACATCAGGGGCTACAACGTGGCATGTCTTTTTCGTCATGTAGTAGATTGGCTTCACGAAACGAGCCATTATTCCAACATAGATCTGGAGGGGGAGTATGCCTCACCCTGGAACCTGAAGGCTTTGCTACATTGTAGAGTTGCTTCTCTTCCGTGCCGTCTCAAAACCTCAATTGTATTGAGAGACACAGTTCTAGCTTGGAAAGCGGTACGTAAGCATTTTGATCTACCTCACCTGGTATCGAAATATATGCCGTTGAGCGGACACCCGGAATTTCTACCAGGAGTAGGCAAGGGAGACAGATTTGCCTCTTGGGGGACGGTAGGCATCAATAACGCAGGGGATCTTATGCATATAGAGGAAAGGAGATGGTTAACCGGGGCGGAAATCACCACTAAACTCAGACCCCTAGAAGGTAGGGTTAATATTTTACAAATTCTTCAGGCACGAGCATTTTGCACCTCTAGGCTCAGGGACTTGAATAAGGAAGCCACCTCGCACACTCTAGATGAGGTCATAGGTCCAACGACTGGGCGTGCGACTATTTCAGGGTTGTATAGAGCACTGGGAGATGGTTTTGTTTGTCCACAATCAAGGGTTAGTTTCAAAGTCTGGGAACGGTGGACTCATGATCCAGGTATAGGTGAGATCATATTGGGGAGTTGGGAGACGGTACGGAAGAGTGTTATAAACGAGAGCTGTAGGGAAACCTATTTTAAATTGATGCATTCGGCTATATATGGCTTTAATATTTTGCCTTCACAATCTTTCCCCGACCGCATTACGTGTTGTCCTAAATGCAACACCCCCCTGACGAATTTATGGCATGGAGTATGGGGGTGTGTTCATACGAAGCGATTTTGGGGGATGGTACACAAATATATTGCGGATCATTGGAAAACAAATCTCCCAATGACGCCTCAAGCGCTACTGTTCCATCAGGCGCGGCCACCGGAGGAAGAGGGTGCTCGAGGGGTGAGATCACCTCCCCTGCTGGTGCACACGATTTTATTGGTGGCCTTGAGATGCCTCCTGAGTAAATGGCTGGAAACAGACACGCCGGGGTTAGACCTGATCGTGTCTCGTCTGAAACAGTTATTAGTTCTAGAGAGGGTGGAGGTGGAAAGACGGAAGGAAACGTGAACCAAGAAGCTATTCACTAAATGGAAAATATTAATAGAATCGCAGTGCACAGCAGCCGAGGTAGTGGAAATTGTTACGCCTTTCAGGCACACAGAGTGGTATTACACGCATCTCTTGGCAGGCACTTTAGGGGGTTTGCAACTTTGATCTAGTCAGGGGATAAATGAAACGTAGCTACTCATTGATGACCTAAGTCGTGTCGGGGATGGGGGAAGTCATGTTTTCGGTCTATATGAAGATCGACACTTATGCCATGTTTGTATGTTATGTTATGTTGTATTTAATTCAAGGTTAATTTAATGACAGTTCAGTGCTGCGCACTCATGATGCAACCTTTGCGTGAAATGTTTGTAAGAAAATGTGAAAACTGTTAATAAAAAATGATGTTTTAAAAAAAAAAAAAAAGAGAGAGGCCCCGCTTAACCATTCCTCGACACTCCAAACCATAGGCCTAGAGGATCGATGATCCCCCCTCGACGAAGCTTAGGGAGACCCAAACACACTCCTAGGCTTCTACCTGGGCTGCCAGCCCAGTGTCCACCTAGGAGCCTGCATCAAGGTTGCACTTCCCCTCCGAAGAAAGGAGGCCGGGTTGCAGGGAAAAACAGAACCAGATGGCCACACATTTTCCCTCTAGACCTCAGGAGGGTCCGAAAAGGGCACCGCATCCCAAAATCCTTGTGACAAACACACAGTGAAAAAACAAAATAAAATAAGTGGATGTGCGCTGTGATACAGCCTGCATATGTTGATTTCATCTCATTGCTACACAGGTATATTCGCTTGATATGCCTAAGGACGGGAGCTCCAGGTATCATCCATATGTACACTACCGTTCAAAAGTTTAGGGTCACTTAGAAATTTCCTTATTTTTGCAAGAAAAGCACAATTTTTTTGAATGAAGATAACATTAAATTAATCAGAAATACACTCTATACATTGTTAATGTGCTAAATTACTATTCTAGCTGCAAACGTCTGGTTTTTAATGCAATATCTACATAGGTGTATAGAGGCCCATTTCCAGCAACCATCACTCCAGTGTTCTAATGGTACATTGTGTTTGCTAACTGTGTTAGAAGGCTAATGGATGATTAGAAAACACTTGAAAACCTTTGTGCAATTATGTTAGCACCGCTGTAAACAGTTTTGCTGTTTAGAGGAGCTATAAAATTGACCTTCCTTTGAGCTAGTTGAGAATCTGGAGCATTACATTTGTGGGTTCGATTAAACTCTCAAAATGGCTAGAAAAAGAGAGCTTTCATGTGAAACTCGACAGTCTATTCTTGTTCTTAGAAATGAAGGCTATTCCATGCGAGAAATTGCCAAGAAACTGAAGATTTCCTACAACGGTGTGTACTACTCCTTTCAGAGGACAGCACACACAGGCTCTTACCAAAGTAGAAAGAGAAGTGGAAGGCCCCGCTGCACAACTGAGCAGCAAGACAAGTACATTAGAGTCTCTAGTTTGAGAAATAGATGCCTCACAGGTCCTCAACTGGCAGCTTCATTAAATAGTACCCGCAAAATGCCAGTGTCAACGTCTACAGTGAAGATGCGACTCCGGGATGCTGGCCTTCAGGGCAGAGTGGCAAAGAAAAAGCCATATCTGAGACTGGCTAATAAAAGGAAAAGATTAATATGGGCAAAAGCACACAGACATTGGACAGAGGAAGATTGGAAAAAAGTGTTATGGACAGACGAATCGAAGTTTGAGGTGTTTGGATCACACAGAAGAACATTTGTGAGACGCAGAACAACTGAAAAGATGCTGGAAGAGTGCCTGAAGCCATCTGTTAAGCATGGTGGAGGTAATGTGATGGTCTGGGGTTGCTTTGGTGCTGGTAAAGTGGGAGATTTGTACAAGGTAAAAGGGATTTTGAATAAGGAAGGCTATCACTCCATTTTGCAACGCCATGCCATACCCTATGGACAGCGCTTGATTGGAGCCAATTTCATCCTACAACAGGACAACGACCCAAAGCACACCTCCAAATTATGCAAGAACTATTTAGGGAAGAAGCAGGCAGCTGGTATTCTATCTGTAATGGAGTGGCCAGCGCAGTCACCAGATCTCAACCCCATAGAGCTGTTGTGGGAGCAGCTTGACCGTATGGTACGCAAGAAGTGCCCATCAAGCCAATCCAACTTGTGAGAGGGGCTTCTGGAAGCATGGGGTGAAATTTCTCCCGATTACCTCAGCAAATTAACAGCTAGAATGCCAAAGGTCTGCATTGCTGTAATTGCTGCAAATGGAGCATTCCATTGAAAAAAACTGCTATTCTTTAAAAAATAAGGAAATTTCTAAGTGACCCTAAACTTTTGAATGGTAGTGTATATATTAGGAGAAGAAAACTGTAGTATAAACACAATTTACTACACCTAATTTTAAAGGACAACTGTAATGCTAGGCTTTATAAAATTTAGTGAATCAACCTCAGTAAAAACAAAACTGAACGTCCGTCACTAACTAATGAAAAATCTGTAACAATATATATTAAGGCCTCATGCAAACGACCGTAGCCATGTGCACGGACGTGATTTTCGGAGGGGCCAAATATGTTTCGACACCGGACCGGCGTCTACATCAGACCATATCATATGGTCTGATGAAGATGCCGGTCCGGTGAAGAAACGCGTCACCTTATTAAAAGCTGAATTACTACTAACGAGCTTGATGACCTCTTATCTTGATGAAGTAGCGCTGTTTAGCTTCCCATTTTTTTCCTGTTTGAATGCTAAATGATGCGGTAGAGCTCTGTTGTCCCTCCGGCTAGGAAGCAGCAGCAACTACATCACCTCTATGCGTTTAGTCAGAGTTGTGCCTGAATATCGCACAACTATACCAGGTGAGGGTAACTCTTACACCTGTGTCTATTATCTCCTTTGTCGTTGGGATTTCTGCACCATGAGGCACTTTCTTTAATGTTTTACAGATAACAACTGCCATGTATAACTGCCACGACACTTTACAATATGACACTTAATAAGGATGACTTCTGCCCTCGTTTTACCCCTGCACCATTGCCTTCCCATATGTTACAACTAAATTTATAGGGAAATAGATGCTTAGATCTAGGCCTAATTCCTAAAGGTCTCAATTTGAAGTACAAGATATCACTATGTTCACTGTTCCTCATCTATTAGTTAATACCGAATTTTAATATCTGAATTTATTAGAACTATCAATCACAGTTAATGGCTCCACACTTCCCCAGTCTCATAAATGCACTGCTTTGGAATAACCTTTAATTCTACCCTGTCTTTCAAACCACACATACAAAACCTTGAGTCAACAAAAATGCTAGTACATGCCCTCATCATCTCCTGCCTAGACTACTGCAACATCTTCCCCTATGTGGCCTCCCATCTAACACTCTTGCACCCCTTCAATCCCCCCTCCACTCCGTTATCGAGTTAATCTACTTCACCCCTGATTTAACCTCTGCCTCTCTTCTCGGTCAGTTCCTTTGCCCAGCGAATTCAGTTTAAAATATTGGCAACGACATACAAGGCTGTCCACAACCCGTCTCCTCCTTACATCTGTGCCCTAATCTCCCTATACTTAAAGAGGCTCTGTCACCAGATTTTGCAGCCCCTATCTGCTATTGCAGCAGATAGGCGCTGCAATGTAGATAAGAGTAACGTTTTTATTTTTTAAAAAACGAGCATTTTTGGCCAAGTTATGACCATTTTCGTATTTATGCAAATGAGGCTTGCAAAAGTACAACTGGGCGTGTTGAAAAGTAAAAGTACAACTGGGCGTGTATTATGTGCGTACATCGGGGCGTGTTTACTACTTTTACTAGCTGGGCTTTCTGATGAGAAGTATCATCCACTTCTCTTCAGAACGCCCAGCTTCTGGCAGTGCAGATCTGTGACGTCACTCACAGGTCCTGCATCGTGTCGGCACCAGAGGCTACAGATGATTCTGCAGCAGCATCGGCGTTTGCAGGTAAGTCCATGTAGCTACTTACCTGCAAATGCTGATGCTGCTGCAGAATCAACTGTAGCCTCTGGTGCCGACACGATGCAGGACCTGTGAGTGACGTCACAGATCTGCACTGCCAGAAGCTGGGCGTTGTGAAGAGAAGTGGATGATTCTTCTCATCAGAAAGCCCAGCTAGTAAAAGTAGTAAACACGCCCCGATGTACGCACATAATAGACGCCCAGTTGTACTTTTACTTTTCAACACGCCCAGTTGTACTTTTGCAAGCCTCATTTGCATAAATACGAAAATGGTCATAACTTGGCCAAAAATGCTCGTTTTTTAAAAATAAAAACGTTACTGTAATCTACATTGCAGCGCCGATCTGCTGCAATAGCAGATAGGGGTTGCAAAATCTGGTGACAGAGCCTCTTTAATCTACTTTCCTCGCAAGATCTTCTTCTTAGATCTCCTTTTATCAGCTCCTCACATAATGTTCTCCAAGATTTCTTCCGTGCATTTCCTAAACTCTCTACTCCAACACATCAGCCTTTCTCTCACCGTCAATAAGTTTTGTAGTAAAAATAAGTATAATGTCATATAACAGGAATAAAAAAAACATTGTGATGTCTCAGCTAATGGCTATGGACTACAGTGATATCACAGCAGAGGGATAATAAACACAACATCATAACAGGGATAATACACAGTGATGTCAAAATAAAGAAGTAATGAATACAGTGATGTCAAAGTAGAGGATAATTAATGCAGTGATGTCACAGCACAGGGGTAATAAACATGTGATAAAGTTGAAACAAAATGCACACAGTTATATCACAGTACAGGGATAATAAAAAGTGATGTCACAGTACAAAGAATAAACACGGGCTCATAGACCCTGGTGCAAGTATTCAGCTTGGGCCCCCATACCCCTCCCCAACACTACCAGACCCCTGTGCAAGCCTCTGCCCAGCCGCCCTGCCTGACAGCCCGCATAGTTTCCTCCACAGTATAATGCTCTCCATAGCTGACCCCACACAGTATAATGCTCCCAATAACTGCCCCCTCAGTATAATGCTCCCATAGCTGCCCCCACACAGTATATTGCCCCCATAGCTGCCCCCACACAGAATTCCCCCCATAGCTGCCCCCACAGTATAATGCCCCCAATAGTTACCCCCACAGTATAATGCCCCCAATAGCTGCCCCAACAGTATAATGCCACCCATAGCTGCCACATACAGTATAATGCCCCCCATAAAGTATAATGCACTCCATACATTTAATGCCCCCATACAGTATATTGCCCCCCATAGCTGCTCCTTACAGTATAATGTCCCACATAACGTATAATGCTCCCATAGCTGTCCCATACAGTATAATGTCCCCCATAGCTGCCACATACAGTATAATGCCCCCATGCAGTATAATGCCCCCCATACAGTACAAGGTCCCCCATACAGTACAATGCTCCCTCAGCAGCTACCATATCAGCCCCTCCCATACCCAGTATAATGTCCCCATATGTGTCTAATAGAAAAATAATAACATAATTACTTACCTATCCCCTTTCCCACAACAGGTGGAGGAGATCCTTCTCCACCTCTGCACTGTGCTGTGAGTGACTCGGCGCAGACAGGCGCGATGACGTCACTACATCTCGCCTGCCTGCGCCGAGCCGCTCACGGCACCTAGAATACTGGAGCAAGGCTCCAGCATTGAATTGAACTGTATCTGCATCCTGGGGACGCAAATACAGTTGCAAGCGGGACAAGTGCGGTCAGAGCTGTGTGGCAACGGGGGCCCTGTGGGCCCCCAGGCTTAGGGGCCTGGTAGCAACTGCGACCGTTGCGACCCATATAGCTACGCCACTGAATAAACACTTCTGTTCCCTTATATATTAGAGTAGCATTTGGACCACCTCAGGCCCTATTGTTACACTCTTGGTTGCTCTCTGTTTTCGCTTTCTATAATTCTACAATATTGGCAAGAATCTTTTTCTTTTGCATAAAAGAACCTTTTAAGGACATCCAATGATGTTGCATCCTGCACATTCTACACTACAATTTAAGCACTGTATGGTGCTAAGTCCAGTATATCTTATTTTATCAAGTGTCAGGTACTAACTCCCACGTATGTAGTCACCATGCTCCAGGAAACAAAAACAATGAACTACCAGCTTGTTACTTGTAGTAGATATTTTTATTTTAAAATCCATTTAGAAATGCATAGAGGTTTGTTAATAAATTCTGGACTATATATCTTTATTTATGTCATAAAACAAGCACACACTAAAATTAAACACTCTTTCCTGCCTACTGTATTAAAGGGGTTCTGTCAAGATAGACATTTATCACCTAACCACAGGGTAGACGATAATTATCTGATCACTGGGCCCCCCCCCCCCCCCCCGCTTGGACCCACACCAATCACTAGAACAGGGGTCCCGAGCCCCCTATTCCTTCTCACTGCAACCCCTGCAGTGAGGAGCTTGAATGGAGTGGGTTGATCATGCGCCTTGCCACTCCATTCAATGTCTATTGGACTGACGGAAATAGCCGAGCTCTGTACTTGGCTGTCTACATTATTCCAACAGATTTTGAATGGAGCAGCACAGCACATACTCGCCTGCCGCACCATTTAAAGTTCTCCTCACTGCGGTGTCACCCTGTTCGCTTTAAACTTCCTGGGGAGAGCGTCTGGCTTTTAAGAAGGAATATCTGGCTTAAAGATTCGTCTTATATACTTGCTCCACGTGTCAGTGGACCATTCTGGGTGCTGTATCAAATTAACAAAGTCAAGCAAATCCTGGACTGTAAGAGTTTGTGGGAAACTCATTGGAAAGACTTTCATGCTCCTTTGCTAACAAGAAATTTCATTTTAAGTATCCTCTCAAGAATCCCAAATAGTCTTTGGGAAGGGGCCCCTAAGAGAGGGGGGGGGGTACTGTTCTCTCATATATAAGGATAATTCTCTCCTCGATCCAGCAATGCCTCCTGCTGACAGCCATTGCCCTTCTGTTTCTCCTCTCCGCTGACGACTTCGTCAGTTTGCCATTTCAGCCAGGGCTCCTTGATGATGCCGGTTCTGGCTCCTAATTTAATAAAGGGGAACTTTGGTCTCACAACCTCGCCTACTGATTAAGGTACATAGTTTGTTTGGCTCCTTGTTCCTGACTACAATCCTGACCCAGACCTTGGTTTTGTTATTGAATTCCGCTTCTGTCTTGCTCCATGGATTTGTCGCTTGGTATCGATTGTCCTACTCCTGGTTATAACCACTGGCCCATCCTCTGACTACGTCTTTGTTTCATCCTCTGGATTGTTGCATCCTGACTAGTCTCATGGTGGCGACCCTTGTCTTTATTTCTGACTACGCTACAGTTCTTTTGAAGCACCTGCTTACAGTCAGTGACTATTCTGAAGGAGCGTGACCTGGGGATCCACACAGGAAAGTCTATACCTCCTTTCAGGTGTTGAGCATGAAGAATGGGGAAATTCCTAAGACTTTGCACCCTAGTCTATCCAGTGCCAAAGTAACTACAGCTTAGAGGATCCACATCTCCAGTGAGAAATTTACTGTTACACCTTATAAGATACAAGGTATTGCTCAAATTAGGCGAAGGGTCTGTTTTGGACCTGAGAGAACCCTTAAAAGACCGGGTGACAGTAAAAACTAAATTGGCTGAGAATGATAGCTGTCAGACAGCTACTTCCTGCCCTAGAAATGTCAGGGAGGAGCAGTCTGTAGTACAAACTGGTGAACTTACAAGAAAAAAAGACTGCACATATAAAGTTACTGTATATGGGAATGAAGATAATTGGGTGGAAATCACAGAGTGAATGCATCAAGTTAAGAAATGCATTTTCTAAGAATACGCTCAATAATTAAAGTAAGAAAAATATGAACCATCGTGTGCACTCTTTCAAAATAAATTGGAGATTTAAGATTATAATTCCTTCAGTTTACTGCTCTCCACTATTGCTCAAAACCAAGAGAAATCCGTAAGCAATCCCTATCTTGAGAATTAAAGGGGTTGTCCAGTCCCTAAAAATTGATGGTCTATCCTCAGGCTATCATTAGCTGATGGGTCGGAATATGACTCCCGGGACCCCTGCCAATCAGCTGTCACGAAAAAAAATTTTTTTCGATCAATTTGCTTTTAGTGTTTTATTACAATTTTTTTTTTATTTATTTGTCCAAATTGAACTGTGCGACGTCCGGCGCCATTTTCTTGTGGACCGGAAGTCGCGGCCGGACAGTAAGATTACTACTTCCGGTCGCGGCTTCCGGACTTGTGCACTTGGAGCGGAGGTAGCAGACGGAGCGGACGGACCGGAGGGAGCGGCGGCGGCAGGAGCAGGTAAGTTAGGTCTGTGTATGTACGTGTTTTATTGTGTGTTAACCTACTACACTGTGTGTTAGCTCAAAAAATGGCGACACACAGTGTAGGAGGTTTGACCGTTCAATCCCCTCGTTTCTCCCGGCACTAGCCAGGATAAAGGAGGGGGGATTCTGAGAGCTCACTAGAGCGAGTGAGTTTTCTGAAATTTTACAGCATAAAGCAATGTGGTTGCTTTACCACATGCAATGCTGCAATTTTGGGAATTGCTCCATCTAGTGACCATCGCTGGGAAATATTATAAATTAGAATCTAAGTTATAATATTTCCTGACTCGTGAAAAAATTAGAACAATGTTTAATCACCTATACACTAACTGTTTAACTAAAAAAAAAAAAAAAAAATTTTCTAGCGACACATTCCCTTTAAGGCTCAGAGCCCATTTTTCAAATCGGACATATTTCACTTTATGTGGTAATAACATCGGAATGCTTAAACCTATCCAAGCGATTCTGAGATTTTTTTTTCTCGTGACACATTGGGCTTCATGTTCGTGGTAAAATTTGGTCGATATATTCAGTGTTTATTGGTGAAAAATTGCAAAATTTAGAGAAAATGTGGAAAAAATATCATTTTTCAGAATTTAAATGCATCTGCTTGTAAAACAGACAGTTATACCACCCAAAATAATTACTAATTCACATTTCCCATATGTCTACTTTAGATTGGAATTGTTTTTTGAACAGTCTTTTATTTTTGTTGGACGTTACAAGGCTTAGAACATAAACAGCCATTTCTCATATTTTTAAGAAAATTTCAAAAGCCTTTTTTTTAAGGTACCTGTCCGGTTCTGAAGTGGCTTTGAGGGGCCTATGTATTAGAAACCCCCATAAACACCCCATTTTAAAAACTAGAAAGTTTTTTAACCCTTCAGGCAATTCACAGGAATTAAAGCAAAGTAGAGGTGAAATTTACAAATTTCATTTTTCTTCCTGAATTTCAATTTTATAAAAAAAAATTCTGTAGGTTCAGAAGGTTTTACCAGAGAAATACTACTAAATATGTACTGTCCAGATTATGCAGTTTTTAGAAATATTCCACATATGGCTCTAGTGTGCTCGTGGACTAAAACACAGGCCCTAGAAGCAAAGAAGCACCTAGTGCATTTTGAGGCCTCTTTTTTATTATAATATATTTTAGGCAGCATGCCAGGTTTGAAGAGGTGTTGAGGTGCCAAAACAGTAGGAATCCCCCAATAGTGACCCCATTTTGGAAACTATACCCCTCAAGGAATTCATTTATGGTTGTTGTTATCATTTTGACCGCACAGTTTTTTCACAGCACCTATTTGAACTGGGCTGTGAAATGAAAAAAAATTTCATTTTTTCCAATAAAATGTCATTTGTGACCAAAATTTCTTAATTTCACAGGGAACAAAATACCCCACTTTGTTGCCCAATTTGTCCTTAGTGCGACAAAACCCCATTTGTGGTGATAACCTGCCACTTGGGCCCATGGGAGGGCTCAGAAGGAAAGGAGCGCTATGTGTTTGTTGGAGTGCAGATTTTGCTGGATTGGTTTTTGGGTGCCATGTCGCATTTGCAAAGCCCCAGAGATATCAAAGCAATGGAAACCCACCAGAAGTGACCCCATTTTGGAAACTACACCCCTCAAGAAATTCATATATGGTTCTAGTTACCATTTTGACCGCACAGTTTTTTTCACAGCACCTATTTGAATTGGGCTGTGAAATGAAAAAAATGACATTTTTTCCAATAAGATGTCATTTTTTATCAAAATGTCTTATTTTCACAGGGAACAAAATACCCCATTTTGTTGCCCAATTTCTCCTGAGTGCAGCAATACCCCATTTGTGGCGATAAACTGCCGTTTGGGCCCATGGGAGGCCTCAGAAGGGAAGGAGCGCTGTGTGTTCTTTGGAGTGCAGATTTTGCTGGTTTGGTTTCGGGTGCCATGTCGAATTTGCAGAGCCCCAGAGGTATCAAAGCAATGGAAACCCACCAGAAGTGACCCTATTTTGGAAACTACACCCCTCAAGGAATTCATTTATGGGTGTTGTGACCATTTAGACGCCATAGTTTTCTTACAGAACTTATTTGAATTGGGCTGGGAATTAAAACAAAATAAATTTTTTCCAATAATATGTAGTTTTGGCTGAAAATGTCTTATTTTCACAAGAAATAAAATACCCCATTCTGTTGCGTAATTTGTCCTGAGTGCGGCAGTACCCTATTTGTGGTGATAAACTGCCGTTGGGGCCCATGGGAGGGCTCAGAAGGAAAGGACCACCATTTGGCCTACTGGGGATTTTCTGGTTCGAAGTCATGTATGCAGAAGCCCCTGAGGTACCAGTACAGTTGAAACCCACAAGAAGTGACCCCATTTTAAAAACTACACCCTTAAGGCATTCATCTAGAGGTGTAGTGAGCATTTTGACCGGAGACATACACCCCATAAACTGTAATGTGGGTTCTCACGGGTACGGCAATACCCTAAATGTGGCTGTTATCAGCTGTCTGGTCATGCAGCAGGGCTCAGAAGGGAAAGATGAGGGGGAAAAGCTGTGCGGAGTGCATCAGGGTAAGGAAAACTGGGGTAGATTAAAAATCAAGGGATGTATGATAAATTTTAAAACACTCTTTCATACAGAGCTCTGGTTTATCGGAACATGTGTCACATTGATATATTGTGTCCTTCCTTATCCCCCTCTTATAGCAGACTCTGCACCTCTTTTGACTTTTTCCCTTCTTGCCAATTTGGGGAACTTCTCCTGGAAAGTGTTGCCCTGGTACGATGCGTGTGGCCTCGCTTCCAGAAGTACTGGGTGCCCCCCCCCCCTTCTTGGTCCCTAAAGATTAGGTTCTTGATAATCACCTCTTGAAATTCCAGGAAAGTTCCCGTCTGGCCTGCACATCGACGTAGCACGTATGCATTGTACAATGCCATCTGTATGATGTGCACGGCCAGCTTCTTATACCACACCGCATGGCGCTGTAGGGCTTCAGGACTTGATCTGACAAGTTCACCCCTCCCATGTACCTATTGTAGTCCAGGATGCAGTCTGGTTTGGGGGTCTCTGTACTGGTACCTCGTACTGGTACATGGGTACTGGTGTGACATTTCTCTTGTCCTTGTACTTGACACACAATATGTTGCTGCTAGATTGTGCCCTGCTCTCATCCGTTCTGAGTGTTAGCCCAAGCAGAGTCTTAGGGAGGCCTCTCAGATTTCTTCTAGCAGTGCCGCATGCCACAGTACTTCTGGAAGTGAGGCAGTTGAAGAGTGGGACGCTGGTATAAAAATTATCCAGGTAGAGGTGGTAACCCTGGTCCAGCAGTGGGTGCATTAAATCCCACACAATTTTTGCATTAACTCCCAGTAAGGGGGGGCATTCTGGGGGCTGAATACTGGTGTACTTCCCTTCATATATCCTAAATTTGTAGGTATACCCTGATGCACTCTCGCACAGCTTATACATCTTCACGCCATACCTTGCCCTCTTGCCCGGCAGGTACTGGCGGAATTGAAGCCTCCCTTTAAAATCTACCAAGGACTCATCAATAGGAATACACTTCTCGAGGGTGTATGCTTGGGAAAACCGGGCACTGAAACGGTCTAATAGGGTCTCCGTTTATACAAACGGTCAAAACTGGGGTCATCTCGTGGTGGGCACGGCTCATTATCAGTATAATGTAAGAAGCAAAGTATTGCCTAATTTATTTACTTTTTTAGGTTCCAGTTCAGATCTGAATTTGCTTTGAGGGACCTATATATTAGAAACCCCTATGAAACACCCCATTTTAGAAACTAGACCCCTCAAAGTATTGATAACAGCATTTAGAAAGTTTATGAACCCTTTAGGTGTTTCACGGGAATTTAGAGCAAAGTAGAGGTGAAATGTACTTTTTTTTTTGTCAGAAAATCCTTTTTATTCCATTTTTTTTATAACACAAAAGGTTTTACCAGTGAAAAGCAACTTAAAGAGGCTCTGTCACCAGATTTTCAAA
The DNA here is from genome assembly GCF_050947455.1 of Rhinoderma darwinii. Lineage (NCBI taxonomy): Eukaryota > Metazoa > Chordata > Amphibia > Anura > Rhinodermatidae > Rhinoderma > Rhinoderma darwinii. The sequence continues at coordinate 298,351,121 of NC_134689.1, read as the reverse complement.
TCCCTATCTCCTATTGCAGCTGATTGGCGCTGCAATGTAGATAACAGTAACGTTTTTCTTTTTCAAAAACAAGCATTTTTGGCCAAGTTATGAGCATTTTTATATTTATGCAAAATAGCCTTTCTTATGGACAACTGGGCGTGTTTAACCCCTTAGCGCACCAGGACGTACCGGTACGTCCTGCATTGAAGTGCTTTAAGGCACAGGGACGTACCGGTGCGTCCTGGCTAAAAACTGTCACCCTGTCAAAGGACAAGGTGACAGAACTGTGCCGTCAACTGTTTATGACAGTTGATCGGCACAGTAAGACGGCAGGGGACCATTCACAGCGGTCTCCTGCCGGCGATCGCTGTGATTGGTCAGTCAAAGCAGACTGACCAATCACAGCTCTATGACGTGTGTATGTGATGACGCTGGCTCAGAAGCTGAGCCAGCGTTATCACCGCCGGGAATCAGCTGCCCGACGCCCCTCTGCAACGGCCAGGACCGGAGCTAGGCTCCGATCCGGCCGATTAACCCCTTCGATGCATCGATAAACGTGATCGATGCATCGAAGTGGCTTGTAGCCCTGTCGGCAACCACGATGGTTGCCACGGGCGCGGGTGTCAGCTGTTTGTCACAGCTGACATCGTGCCCTAACGGCCAGGACCGGAGCAAGGCTCCGATCCGGCCGATTAACCCCTTAGATGCAGCTATCGCTGCATCTAAGTGATTAGATCGTACCCTATGGTTGCTAATAACAACCATCGGCACCCGCGAGTGTTCTGATGGTTGCTATGGCAACCATAGCCTAACAATCGCTTCCTAGTACGGAAGCCTATTAGGCCCCGCCGGGAGGCGAAGCCTAATAGGCTTGCTGTCAGTGAATAGCTGACAGCTCTAATACACTGCACTATGTAGGTAGTGCAGTGTATTAGAATAGCGATCAGGGCTTCATGCCTTCAAGTTCCCTAGTGGGACAAAAGTAAAAGTTAAAACAAGTTAATAAAAATGTTGTAAAAAAGTAAAAAAAAAAATAAGTTTCATGTTAAAAAACACTATAACAGCCTTTTTTCCTATAATAAGTCTTTTATTATAGGAAAAACCAAAAAACATAAATAAAAGTACACATATGTGGTATCCCCGCGTCCGTAACGACCCAAACTATAAAAATATCACGCTATTTTACCCGTACGGTGAACACCGTAAAAAAATTATATAAAAAACTATTCCAGAATCGCTTTTTGTTAGTCACTACCCCTTGCAAAACAGAATAAAAAAAGGGATCTAAAAATTGCATGTACCCCAAAATTATACCATTAAAAAACGCAGCCCGTCCCGCAAAAAACAAGCCCTCCCGCAGCTTTTTTGACGGAAAAATAAAAATGTTATGGCTCTCAGAATCTGGTGACACCAAAAATAAATTATTTGAAACAAAAGTGATTTTATCGTGCAGACGCTGCAAAACTTAAGAAAAACTATATATATATGGTATCGCCGTAATCGTACCGACCCGCAGAATAACGTAAAATTGTCATTCATAGCGCATGGCGAACGCCGTAAAAAAAATAATAATAAAAATCATCAGAATTGCAGGTTTTTGGTCACCTTGCTTGCCAAAAAAATTTAATACAAAGTGATCAAAAAATCGCATGTACCCCAAAATGGTGCCAATGAGATCTACAGATTGTCCCGCAACAAATAAGCCCTCACCCAGCTCCAGTGAAAAAAAATAAAGACGTTTTGGCTCTCAGAATATGGCGATGCAAAATGTGCAGAGTGTCCAAAAGCGGATAATATCGGGCGCCATTTATCAGTGCAACACCGGCCACGTCTGCGGATTATTATTTATTTACCGCATTATTATACCCCTGATGTTCTCCACACAGCTTACATATGCCCCCACATCATAAACTGAAATACCAGCAATACCCCAAACAAAACAACTAGCGAGCAAAATCCACGCTCCAAAAGCCAAATGGTGCGCCCTGCAGCGTGCCCAAGCAGCAGTGTACGTCCACATATATGGCATCGCCATACCCGGGAGAACCCGCTTAACAGTTTGAGGTATTTGTCTTCAGTGGCACGAACTGGGCACAAAATATTGTGCACTAAAATGGCACATACCTGTGGAAATTTGCAATTTTCACTTTGCACCATCCACTGAGCATTCATTTCTAATAGAAAAAAAAAAAACCTGTGTGGTCAAAATGCTCACTACACCCGTTAATAAAATGCCTTCAGGGGTGCAGTTTCCAAAATGGGGGTCACTACTTGGGGGTTTGTTTTACTATTTGACCCCAGAGCCCTGCCGTTGTGGGCTAATGCTGCGAAAATCACCAAAATTGGTCTCACATGCGCCTTTCACTCCTAAGCCGTCATATGTCCAGGCAAATGATAAATGCCTTGAGGGGTGTAGTTTACCAAATGGGGTCACTTTTGCCGGGTTTGCAGTATTTTGGCCCCTCAGTGGCTTTTCAAATGTGACATGGGGCCGCAAACCATTCCAGCAAAACTTGAGCTCCAAAAGTCAAATGGCGCTCCGTCCTTTCTAACTTCCGCCATGTGTCCAAACAGCAGTTTATTACCACATATGGGGTATTGCTGTGCTCAGAAGAGTTTGCTTTACAAATATTGGGGTGTGTTTTCTCCTTTATCTGTTGTAAAAATGAAAAAATCTGAGCTAAAACGACATTTTATTAGAAAAAATTTAGATTTTCAATTTCACGGCATAATTCCCATAGATTCAGCAAAAACCATGTAGGGTCCAAATGCTAACTATACCCCAAGAAAAATTCCTTGAGGGGTGTAGTTTCCAAAATGGGGTCACTTTTGGGGAGTTTCCACTGTTATGGTCCCTTCAGGGCTTTGCAAACACGGCATGGCACCGAAAACCATTCCAGCAAAATCTGCGCTCCAAAATCCAAATGGCCCTCCTTCCCTTCTGAGCCCCGCTGTGGGTCCAAACAGCAGTTTATTACCACATATGGGGTATTGCCGTAATCGGGAGACATTGCTTTACAAATGTTGGGGTGCTTTTTCTCCTTTATTCCTTGTAAAATGTAAAACATTGTATGTTTTTCCAGAAAAAAAGTAGATTTTCATTTTCACAGACCAGTTCCAATAAATTTAGCAAAAAATCTGTGGGCTAAAAATGCTAAATATACCTCTTGAAAAAATCCTTGAGGGGTGTAGTTTCCAAAATGGGGTCACTTTTGGGGAGTTTCCACTGTTATGGTCCCTCCAGGGCTTTGCAAACACGACATGGCACCGAAAACCATTCCAGCAAAATCTGCGCTCCAAAATCCAAATGGCCCTAGTTCCCTTCTGAGCCCTGCCGTGGGTCCAAACAGCAGTTTATTACCACATATGGGGTATTGCCGTAATCGGGAGACATTGCTTTACAAATGTTGGGGTGCTTTTTCTCCTTTATTCCTTGTAAAAACGAAAACATCGTATGTTTTTTCAGAAAAAAAGTAGATTTTCATTTTCACAGACAAGTTCCAATAAATTTAGCAAAAAACCTGTGGGCTAAAAATGCTAACTATACCCCTAGAAAAATTCCTTCAGGGGTGTAGTTTCCAAAATCGGGTCACTTTTGGGGGGTTTCCATTGTTTTGGCACCACAAGACCTCTTCAAACCTGACATGGTGCCTAAAATATATTCTAATAAAATAGAGGCCCCAAAATCCACCAGGTGCTCCTTTGCTTCTGAGGCCGGTGTTTCGGTCCTTTACCGCACTAGGACCACATGTGGGATATTTCTAAAAATTGCAGAATCTGGGCAATAAATATTGAGTTACATTTCTCGGGTAAAACCTTCTGTGTTACAGAAAAAACTGTATTACAAATGAATTTAGTAAAAAAAATTGAAATTTGTAAATTTCACCTCTACTTTGCTTTATTTCTTGTGAAATGCCTAAAGGGTTCAAATAATTTCTGAATGCTGTTTTGAGTACTTTAAGGGGTGCAGTTTTTAAAATGGGGTGTTTTATAGGGGGTTTCTAATATATAAGGCCCTCAAAGCCACTTCAGAACTGAACTGGTCCCTGAAAAAATAGCCTTTTGAAATTTTCTTGAAAATATGATAAATTGCTGCTAAAGTTATAAGCCTTGTAACGTCCTAGAAAAATAAAAGCACGTTCAAAAAACAATGCAAACATAAAGTAGACATATAGGAAATGTTAACTAGTAACTATTTTGTGTGGTATTACTATCTGTTTTACAAGCAGATACATTACAATTTAGAAAAATGCAGATTTTTGCAAATTTTCTCTAAATTTTGGTGTTTTTTACAAATAAATATTGAATTTAACGACAAAATTTTTTCAGTATCATAAAGTCCAATGTGTCACGAGAAAACAATCTCAGAATCGCTTGGCTAGGTAAAAGCATTCCGGAGTTATTACAACATAAAGTAACACATGTCAGATTAGAAAAAATAGGCTGTGTCCTTAAGGCCAAAACAGGCTGTGTCCTTAAGGGGTTAAAGTTATGTCCAACTGGGCGTATATTGTGTTTGTAACATCTGGGCGTGTTTACTTGTTTTACTAGCTGGGCGTTGTGAATAGAAGTGTATGATGCTGACGAATCAGCATCATCCACTTCTCTTCGTTACCACCCAGCTTCTGGCAGTGCACAGACACAGAGCGTGTCCTCGTGAGATCACGCTGTGACGTCACTCACTTCCTCCCACAGGAACTTCATCGCTTCGGATGAGCGAGGACACGCTGTGTGTCTGTGCACTGCCAGAAGCTGGGTGGTAACGAAGAGAAGTGGATGATGCTGATTCGTCAGCATCATACACTTCCATTAACAACGGCCAGCTAGTAAAACAAGTAAACACACTCAGATGTAACGAACACAATACACGCCCAGTTGGACATAACTTTAAACACGCCCAGTTGTACATAAGAAAGGCTAATTTGCATAAATATAAAAATGCTCATAACTTGGCCAAAAATGCTCGTTTTTGAAAAAGAAAAACTTTACTCTTATCTACATTGCAGCGCCGATCAGCTGCAATAGGAGATAGGGGTTTGAAAATCTGGTGACAGAGCCTCTTTAATACTTATTGCCCAGATTCTGCAGTTTTGAGAAATATCCCACATGTGGCCCTAGTGTGGTAATGGACTGAAGCACCGGCCTCCGAAGCAAAGGAGCACCTAGAGGATTTTGAGCCCTCCTTTTTATTAGGCACCATGTCCGGTTTGAAGAGGTCTTGTGGTGCCAAAACAGTGGAAACCCCACAAGTGACCCCATTTTGGAAACTAGACACCTTGAGGAATTCATTGCAGTTTTCATGGGGTGCATGCGACTTTTTGATCAGTTTTTATTCTATTTTTAAGTGGCGTGGTGACTAAAAAAGTCAATTTTTTTTACAGTGTTCACCGTGCGCTATAAATGACATTCACTTTATTCTGCGGGGCGATACGATTACGGTGATACCATATGTTTATTGTTTTTTTTATGTCTTATGGCATTTGCACAATAAAAATACTTGTAAAAAATCATTTACTTTTTGTGTTACCTTATTCTAAGAGCCAGAACTTTTTTATTTTTCCATCAAGAAAGCCGTGCGAGGACTTATTTTTTGCATAACGAACTGTAGTTTCGATCAGTACCATTTTAGGTACATGCGACTTTTTGATCTCTTTTTATTCAATTTTTTGGGAGTTGAAGTGACCAAACAATTGTGATTGTGGTACGGTTTATTATTATTTGCTTTTACGGCGTTCACCGCGCGGGATAAATAATGAACTAATTTTGTAGTTCAGGCCGTTATTGGCGATACCAATTATGTATAGTTTATTTGTTTATATATTTTTATTAATAATAAAGGACTTACTTTTATCACTTTTAAAACTTTTATTTTCTTATTTTTACACATCTTTTTTTAACTTTTTTTTTACTTTATTACTTTGTCCCACTAGGGGACTTGAGGGCAGGAGGCTCTGATCACTATTCTAATACACTGCACTACATTTGCAGTGCAGTGTATTAGAGCTGTCAGCTACTCACTGACAGCAAGCATAGTGAGTCCTGACCTTGTCTGGACCCACTAGGCTTCTGTCGATGGTATAGCCGGACGCCATTGTTAGGTGTCCGGTTGCCATAGTCACCATTGCCGGCCGCTATCGTGTAGCAGGCCGGCGATGGTAGCTTAACCCCTAAAAAGCCGCGATCCCTATTGAACGCGGCTTTTAATGGGTTAATCAGCGGGGACACAGCGATCCGTCCCGCTGTAGGAGCTGTGGCAACTGCTGTACGAGACAGCAGCTGTCACAGCTACTGCATGAGTCGGGAAGACGGCCGAAATGGCCGTTACTCCCGTGACGTACTATTAGGTCATGGAGCGCGAACGATACAGCTACCATGACCTAATAGTACGTCCAGGAGCGGGAAGGGGTTAAAGGTATGCTGCGCTCGTATGAGCGCTGCTTCCCCTTCATTTCTACTTGCTCCACTGTGAATCGTCGACACAGATGTAGCCGTGATTTACAGGTATTGCAGCCTTCGTCTATTGAAGTGAATGGGAGAAGAAAGTTGCAGTGTGAATCGCTGCTACATCCATGTCAACGATTCACAGTGAGCAAGTAGAAAGGAAGATGAAGCAGCGCTCCTACGAGCCACCACGATGGCCCACACGACATAGGCCTGGTTTGTAACATATTCCAAAATTTTACTTTAAGAGCAGAGCGCTTGGTTAGTACATGTCTGCAAAGCTATACCATCCCATTTGCTCTGTGCAGGAACATGTCCAGTGTGTGTGTATATGTATATATATATTTATATATATATATATATATATATACATATATACTGTATATATGCAGTCATGGGCAAAATTGTTGGTAGCCTTCCGTTAAAGAAAGAAAAACCTACAATGGTCACTGAAATAACTTGAAACTGACAAAAGTAATAATATATTTTCATTTACTGAAAATCAACTAATGTAAATCAGACATTGCTTATAAATTGTGGTTCAACAAAATTTTAAAAAAATAAAAATAAATAAACTGGCCTGGACAAAAATGATGGTACCCTTAACTTAATATTTTGTTGCACAACCTTTTGAGCCAATCACTGCAAATAAATGATTTCTGTAACTCAATGAGACTTCTGCACCTATTTTGGCCACTCCTCATGAGGATACTGCTCCAGCTGTCTCAGCTCTATGTTAGCAGACGCAAACATGATGCATACAAAGAAAAGAACATTGTAGCTACTGTGAAACATGGAGAAGGCTCGGTTATGCTTTGGGGCTGCTTTGCTGCATCTGGCACAGGGTCTTGAAATCTCAAGACTATCAAGGAATTCTGGAGCGAAACGTGCTGCCCAGTGTCAGAAAGCTTGGTCTCAGTCGCAGGTCATGGGTCCTCCAACAGGATAATGACCCAAAACACAGCTTAAAACCATCCAAGAATGGCTAAAGCAAAGCATTGGACTATTCTGAAGTGGCTTTTATGAGCCCTGATGTAAATCCTATTGAACATTTGTGAAAGGAGCTGAAACATGCTGTAATGATTGGGTAGGGAGACAGACAGGTGAGCCCTAATTTACCCGCCACTCAGTCCCTGCCTACTTGCAACGACCCACCCTAGGCGACGGGGTACAACTGGGCGACGGTCCCTACACTCAATAGGTGCACGACAGACAAACAGACAAGGGTACAAGGAAGCCGGGGAAATGGGGAAGTTGCCCACGGGAACACCGTGAGCAACAAGCGAGGTGAACGAGCCGAGTCAAACCAGGAGATGAGCGAGGTACAAAACGCTGAGAAGGAGAGTGGTCAATAAAGCCAAGGTCAATAACAAGCAGAGGGTCAGTAGTTCAAGAAGCTGCAGCAGGGCCAGGAAACCAGCAGAGAAGAAACACAAGCAGAGGAGGAACAGGAAAGGCAGGTATAAATAGACAGAGGGCGGGAGCTAGCTCCGTCTGGCCAGGCTGCGATAGGCTCTCCCACTCCTAAGCCTGCCATCCTGAGTGGTGGAAGATGGAGTCAGTCTCAGAGACATAGACTCACGTGCAGACTGATTACCTATGGGCGTTGACACAGAAGCTGTGTCTGGCAGATCCTTTACACATGCAGTCTATAGAAGACACCCTCAAACCTGGGAACTGGAGTAGCGTCCTCACAAGGAGTGGCCAAAATAACTGTGGACAGGCGCAGAAGTCTCATTGAGAGTTAGGCCGGATTTACACGAGCGTGTGCATTTTGCGCGCGCAAAAGGTACTTAACAGCTCCGTGTGTCAGCAGCGATATTCACGCAACCGCCATCATTCTGACACTCTGTTTGTATGTTTGTAAACAGAAAAGCACGTGGTGCTTTTCTGTTTTCATTCATACTTTTTACTGCTGTTGCGCGAATCACGCGCGTCACACGGAAGTGCTTCCGTGTGCTGCGCGTGATTTTCACACACCCATTGACTTCAATGGGTGCGTGATGCGCGAACAACGCACAAATATAGGACATGTCGCGAGTTTTACGCAGCGGACACACGTTGCGTGAAACTCACGGACAGTCTGCACGGCCACTTACAGAAATCGTTTGTTTGCCGTGATTGCCTGAAAAAGGTAACATAATATTAAGTCAAGGGTACCATCATTTTTGTCCATGCCAGTTTCATTCGTTTATTTTTTTTAAATTTTCTGTTGAACCACAATTCAAAAGCAATGTCTGATTTACATTAGTTGATTTTCAGCAAATTAAAATGTATTATTACTTTTGTCAGTTCCATGTTATTTCAGTGACCATTGTGGGTTTTTCTTTCTTTAACGGAAGGGTACCAACAATTTTGTCCACGACTGTGTGTGTGTATATATATATATATATATATATATATATATATATATATATAGATAGACCCCACATTTTTGGCCTATGCAGATGTCTACATGTCTACAAAAAAACGTATACAGATATAATGTAATGTACTCATAAACTTTAGATGTATACCAAAAGGTCACACTTTGACAGGGTTACACCAGGATACCCTTTTTTTAGGGTACTGAAAAAAGCAGGATGCAAAACTGTTCAGAAACACAAAAAAACTTTTTTATAATGGTAGTCAGTGGCAGTAGGACCGTCAATTGCACAGTATGTGTTTGGATAGATATGAAGATAAAAAAAGGCAAAAAACTTCACTTACCTTAAAAAAAAATAGATACATCAAAAAAGTATTCAATTGGTATATAGATGCATCCCTTTCTTTGAAGTATATGTTTTGTTTTTAATTAGAATCAGGTGTGTTCATTTACATGTCCCTTGTAAAACATAACGAAAGAGATATTTATTTATGTTACTTATATAGCGCCAACATATTCTGCTGCGCTGTACATAGGTCCTAACTTACGGTCCCCATCGGGGTTCACAATCTAAATTCCCCATTGGTATGTTTTTGGGGTGTGGGAACAAACCGGAGTACTCGGAGGAAACCCACACAAACATGGGGAGGACATACAAACTCCTTGCAGATGTTGTCCTTGAACCCAGGACCCCAGCACTGGAAGGTAATAGTTCTAACCACTAATTTGTAAAGATAAATATAATGATTTCAAGGAGATGAAATGAAATGATCATAAAATCACATCTGTCTTTTTAGAAGTATCAGCAATAACTGAATAATTAGTTAGACTAGACTTTTTTTTATGGCTGTATGTCATCAGTCAAAAAATAAAATTATATATATATATATATATATATATATATATACCGCAGGAACAGAGAGCAAGTAACGTTGCTCATTATTTTCACTTTGTGGTGGATAAACCAACATCTCCCCAATTTTGAAGTCCTGGTGCTGTTACTTGCTCTTTGTTCCTGCTGTTTATTCCATTCCAAGGTGTTGATCCATACTTTCACTGGAAACGTGCACATGGCCTAATGTTCAGCTTGCTTTGAGTGCTGTGTTTTCTCCTTTTGTTTTGAACTATATATATATACAGTGAAGGAAATAAGTATTTGATCCCTTGCTGATTTTGTACGTTTTCCCCACTGTCAAAGTCATGAACAGTCTAAAATTTTTAGGCTAGGTTTATTTTACCAGTGAGAGATAGATTATATTAAAAAAAAATAGAAATTCACATTGTCAAAATTATATATATTTATTTGCACTGTGCACAGAGAAATAAGTATTTGATCCCCTACCAACCATTAAGAGTTCAGCCTCCTCCAGACCAGTTACACGCTCCAAATCAACTTGGTGCCTGCATTAAAGACAGCTGTCTTACATGGTCACCTGTATAAAAGACTCCTGTCCACAGACTCCATTAATCAGTCTGACTCTAACCTCTACAACATGGGCAAGACCAAAGAGCTTTCTAAGGATGTCAGGGACAAGATCATAGACCGGCACAAGGCTGGAATGGGCTACAAAACCATAAGTAAGACGCTGGGTGAGAAGGAGACAACTGTTGGTGCAATAGTAAGTAAATGGAAGACATACAAAATGACTGTCAATCGACATCGATCTGGGGCTCCATGCAAAATCTCACCTCGTGGGGTATCCTTGATCCTGAGGAAGATGAGAGCTCAGCCGAAAACTACACGGGGGGAACTTGTTAATGATCTCAAGGCAGCTGGGACCACAGTCACCAAGAAAACCATTGGTAACACATTACGCCGTAATGGATTAAAATCCTGCAGTGCCCGCAAGGTCCCCTTGCTCAAGAAGGCACATGTACAGGCCCGTCTGAAGTTTGCAAATTAACATCTGGAGGATTCTGAGAGCTATTGGGCAAAGGTGCTGTGGTCAGATGAGACTAAAATTGAGCTCTTTGGCATTAACTCAACTCGCCGTGTTTGGAGGAAGAGAAATGCTGCCTATGACCCAAAGAACACCGTCCCCACTGTCAACTATGGAGGTGGAAACATTATGTTTTGGGGGTGTTTCTCTGCTAAGGGCACAGAACTACTTCACCGCATCAATGGGAGAATGGATGGAGCCATGTACCGTCAAATCCTGAGTGACAACCTCCTTCCCTCCACCAGGACATTAAAAATGGCTCGTGGCTGGGTCTTCCAGCACGACAATGACCCGAAACATACAGCCAAGGCAACAAAGGAGTGGCTCAAAAAGAAGCACATTAAGGTCATGGAGTGGTTTAGCCAGTCTCCAGACCTTAATCCCATCGAAAACTTATGGGAGGGAGCTGAAGATCCGAGTTGCCAAGCGACAGCCTCGAAATCTTAATGATTTACAGATGATCTGCAAAGAGGAGTGGGCCAAAATTCCATCTAACATGTGTGCAAACCTCATCATCAACTACAAAAAACGTCTGACTGCTGTGCTTGCCAACAAGGGTTTTGCCACCAAGTATTAAGTCTTGTTTGCCAAAGGGATCAAATACTTATTTCTCTGTGCACCATGCAAATAAATATATATAATTTTGACTATGTGATTTTCTGTTTTTTTTTATTTTATATAATCTATCTCTCACTGGTAAAATTAACTAGCCTAAAAATTCTAGACTGCTCATGTCTTTGACAGTGGGCAAACCTACAAAATCAGCAAGGGATCAAATACTTATTTCCTTCACTGTATATATATATATATATATATATATATATATATATATATATATATATATATATATATATATATACACACACATATATATATATATATATATATATACATATATATATGTATATATACATACACAATATATTTATATTAAAGTGTACCTATCATTTTGCAAAGTAACATATAATAGCACCAAAAAGCGTGGCAACCTGGTTTAAAAGTATGCAGCGTGGTTTGTTTACTATTTTGCCCTTGGTTTTCAGTTGAATTCAACCTGCCCACGTGCCATTTCCCCTTTTCAAAATCATAATAGCGGTATGGCTACAGGGGCAGAATCTTTCTTCTGCATATGGACAGCACTGACGCTGTTGCACTCACTGCCCATAATCCATAGCATCCAAATCAACAGTGTACACAGAACCAAAGCCCAGAGCCTTTGCCACTAAAGATGACGCCAGCAAAGAGAAAAGGGCTGCTGGAAAGTGCCAAAGTACTGTTTGTACAATCAGAAAGTACTTCGGAAGACCTGCGGGAGCACAGACGCTGAGAAGGACCGAATGAAATGGGTCTTCACTGCGAAAGCGCTTAGGCAGACGGATTTCTCCTGGCAACAGACATCAGAATATTTGTTTACCAGGGAAAGGCCACGTGGCAACGGGGGAAATAGGGACGGAAGGAGACAGAACTTTTTGATTTGCTGAATTATGAAATTATCTATTTAACCATGTAGCGTTCAAATGGGGAAAAAACATTAAATGATAGTGACCCTTTAACTCCACATCTGGCCCCCTTCAGTACTGCATCTTTAAAAAATATTGCTTACCAAATAATCCACGATCTATCACTGGGGCCCCGATGCTACTGATGGTGAACAGATAGGGCTTCCCTTTATGGGAAATAGCAAGGATTTTACAATTTACCTATTCTCAACATAAATGAGACATATATCCTATAAAGGTTTTAACATAAGAGCTATACGGAAGTCTCTTAACACAAAGAAAACCTACAACAGCATTGAGCTAATAGACCAAACTGAATGTACAAAAAAACATGAATCTATATTCATTCATTGCTTTAAAAATGATGTATAATGTTAGTCACATTAGTAAAATTACACAGAAATGGTATGCACTAAAGGATACCTGAATAGCGTGCCTCGAGTCACTGTACAATGGTTGCAAACAGGGCGATTCTAGCTTTCCTGCTGCCTGGGACGAAAATTGAAATAGCACCCCCATCCCCAGGCTGTTTCACATCACTACCAGCCTGCTCCAACTCTTTCGGATGTTCCATTGCCTTGTACTCCCCTGGCATGCACGGTGCAGCGATAAAGCTGGGCAGAAAACACCTCGTTGCCCGGTGCATGCCCATGCAATGGCGCATCCAAGAAAGTTGGAGGAGACTGGTAGTGATGTAGAACAGCTTGGGGTGTCAATCAAGCATGAACCAAGCTATCTACATAAATACAGTACCAGAACCAAGCTCCATACATAAATACAGCACCAGAACATAGCTCAATACATAAATACAGAACCAGAACAAAGCTCAGTACATATATACAACACCAGAACAAAGCTCAGTTCATACATACAGCAGCAGAACCAAGCTCAGTACATATATGCAGCACTAGAACCAAAACTCCGTACATAAATACAACACCAGAACCGAGCTCAGTACATAGATACGGCTCCAGAACAAAGCTCAGTACATATATACAGCATCAGAACATAAATAAAGCACCAGAACAGAAGTCATAACATATATACAGCACAAAAACCAAGCTCAGTACATATATACAACACCAGAACTAAGCTTAGTACATATATATAGTACCAGCACAAATACAGCTCAGTACAGAGATTATTTTCAAATTCAGTTTAACCCCTGCTGTATAGTTTTGTATGGCATAGAACTACAGCTCACAGCATGGCCCGAACAATGGTAAGGATATTCTGGGAGTTGCTGTTTCACAAAAAAAAATCATACCACCCATCATCTCAGTGCAGATCATATAGTGACTACAGTACAGATTAGAGTCAGAATAAACACTTACATTGAGTGACTCACAAGTGACATCTCAGATTCTAGTCGTTATTTTTCTCTTTTCTTCTCCATCCGGTCCAGAACTCTATGATGACTACTCCCAGCCACGGCTCATTTCTGCAGTTTGCTGCTCATATGTTTCAGCTTTTCACTTTTCAAACATTTCCGCACCTTTAAACAAAGAGAAAATTCTCATGGTGCCACACACTATGCCCCTAAATATAAATCGCACAATACACTGTGCCTATGAAAATAATAGCACTATACACTGTGTCCCACACAGACACACAGCGCCCTCTGTAGATAGTGCCCCCATAGAGCCCCCTGTAGATAGTGCCCCCATTGAGCCCCCTGTAGATAGTGCCCCCCATTGAGTCCCATCTAGATAGTTCCCACCATTGAGCCCCCTGTAGATAGTGCCTCTATTGTGACCCCTGTAAATAGTGCCTCCCAATAAAGCCCCCTGTCGATAGTTCCATCCCCCCCTGACATTATCGCGCCACCTGCGTCATTGAAAGGTGCTAAATGGCAGGGCAAGGAACTAATGTTCCTTGCCCTGCCAGTGCTAGTAATTGCATCTGCATCCTATAGACGTAGATACAATTATAGTGCAGAAGTGGGTGGCAGCGGTTGGTTTCAGTGGCGCCGCTGCCACCTCAGAGAGGCAGCAGGACGCTGCCCGAGGCCAGAGGCTCACCTCGCCTCATGGAAGGCATGGCCCTGGTTGCATAACATCTTTGTATGTACACACATATGTTGAAACTCGTATCTTACCGATTCCGCCCACATAACTAAATCTCCATGAATAAAGAAATATAAGAACACAAAAACTATACATAAAGTGCAATATTTGCAAAGATCAAGTGAGCAATACCTACAAGGGCAAAAAGTATATGATAAGGGTTATACAGAGACTCGGGGCAGATAGCTTTGTGCAGGCTTTTATATTTGTGCATAATACCTAATTTTCTGCAAAATTTTACTAATGTGACTTATATTGTACTTTAAGAAGTGTACTGTGCTGCAGTGGCCACTACTACAAATGTCACTCTACCTACACATATTATGCCTATAAATGGGTTAAGGATTCTTGGTATGGGGTTCCGTGGACTGAATGTTTTTTAACCCCTGCCCTAATTGAAGGTGGCCCTCTATACAGATCCTGAGCTCCTGGAAATTGACACAAGTCTCCCCATACTCTTTTTCCCCATTGTATAGATAAATATTTTTGTGGGGTGGACCTTCATTTTCAATGATGAAAGACTGTAATTATAGTACGCACAATAAAATCCATTTGTCCACTAAGCATGAAGTAGAGATGACATATCGTATTCTCTAACTATTAAAGTAGAGTAGAAAATCTCTGGCAATTGAACAAAATAAGTGCAGTTTACGCCAGAATAAATATTAACTTCTTGATTGAGATTATAAAATATATTGGAGCACATCCAGGAAGTTGGAAATAAGACAATTTCACTGAGGGATCATGTGCAAGGTTGTTTACTCATAGTATCCTATCCTATAATGCCAGGCTCAGTAATGCTAGGAGAAATCTATGCAGTGATACTGGATCCCAGCCATCAACCATCAGTAATATGAAAGTCCCTGAACACAGGCTGGGAAGGACAGGCTGCAAAATGCAGGACTCATTGTTTCACTGTGGATTGGCTCTTGGAAGGTACTGATTTTCCTTGCGGAGATTCTGCTGTCCAACAGTCTTAAGAGCACGGCTCCTTGGCAAAATAGCTCTCCAGCAGAAGGAAGTGCCAACTATAGGTGTTTTCTTCCTACTGGAGGAGAGCTATTTTGCATAAAGTCGCTTAGACTTCCATAGCTCCTTTTGTGTTGTGTTTTTCACATGCAAATGTGACATTACAAAAAAAAGGCTAAGGGAGAAAATTTTAAAAGAGTTTTATGCTTTAGTGGCAGAAAAAAGTAGCAAATTCTGCACATGTATATTTTTGCAAAAAAATATTTTTTTACACTTTTATGCGGCTATTGCCATTTTTCCAAAAAGTAAATGGGGCCACTAGGGGCCCAACAAATATACTATAATTTATGCCTGCCAATTTCCGTTTGTGGTGCATAGACAGCCCAAGATGTAATAAATTTATTAATAGGTGTGCACCACTTAATAAAGTTGTCGCCTCTTACCCCAGCGGGCTTCCATCTAAGACTGGTAGTAAATCTGTGGATAGGCGGTAAATGATAATTATGGGAAAAGCCCATTAATGCAAATGAAATGTCAGTAGTGGACATATGATACAGCTGCACAGGCACATATCTTGCTGCAACTGGTAATAGACAGTGGGGCCCAGTTGTAGCCCAGTCTATAATACTGTAAGAGTGTGGAAGAGAATCCTAGCTTTTAAAGGGCACTATGATGTAGATTTTTTCTATTTGTACACATGCCAAAATATGGCCTATTTATTAATACACTTTGCCTTTTATCCCCCAGGTGGCGTTCCAGAGGAGAAGTGGCCTGTTTAGGCTCTTGTACTTTAGTTGAGTTGTTTTTGCAACTTCACTGTAATGTTATGTCTGTTAATGGTAGGTAAAGTGGAATGATGGTTGGCTTGCTGGTAGCTAATTTGCTTGGATGCCATTCTAGCTACATTTCTGCCATGCCATAACAGTTCCAGGACATTGCAGGGTGGCTACGCCCTGTCCTTACGTTAGGGGTGGCGCCAACCAGTGTTTAGTGTTGGGGTGGAATAGGAGGAACTTAGCTGTAGAGAGTGCGAGAGAGAACTTGTCAAGGTCTGTAGCATATTCACAGTCCAGTTGCTGAAATAATCTGGCAGGGGGTTGAAAATAGTAATAGTAGTTAAGTAGCAGCCCAGGTTTGGTGCACAAATGAAAAGCAATGGTTTGTAGAGTACGGCAGGAAGGAACTAGACAACACACAGTAAGCTAAATAGTCTAGCATTCAGGAAGTGCAAGGACTAGACTTTAAGGCTGGGTTCACACACCCTATTTACGGTCGTAATTCGGGCGTTTTAGCCCCGAATTAAGTCCGAAAATACGGCTCCAAACCGTCGGCACACATCTGCCCATTCATTCGAATGGGTTTTAAGATGTACTGTGCCGACGGTCATTTTTTTTACGCGCCGCTGTCAAAAGACGGCGCGTAAAAAAGACGCCCGCGTCAAAGAAGTGCATGTCACTTCTTGAGACGTAATTGGAGCCGTTTTCCATTGACACAATGCAAAAACAGCTCCATTAACATCCGTAATGGACGCAGCGAAAAGCGCTTGCACTTGCCATTACATCTGAAATTGCGGAGCTATTTTCTCCTGAAAACAGCTCCGTGATTTCAGCCGTAACGGACGTTTACGTGTGAACATACCCGAATAGTGAGCCGCAAGGGTGAGCTAAATCAGGCAATCAAGGCAAAGAATCCAGAGGCAAGCTTAAAGAGAAACTATTCAACAGATTCATCAGTGGAGCTGTCCAGCAGCACCAGTTAGCTCAGTGAGGGGAGCTGCTGCCTAGGACACAAGAGTTTCTAGGTTCAAAAGCTGACAGATCTACTGTGGTGCTGCTGGCCTGTGTCTGTGGGTCCTGGAGGCAGTTGCAGGTGACGGGCAGGAGCCTCCCTGTGAGAGCACTATGTCATGTGAGCAGAGGCAAGAGTCTTTCCATGTTTGTCAGCTGGAGACAAGTGGATACCAACAAGTACAATGTAGCCAGTTGCAGCCCAGTGTACTTGAAAGTCTTGGATTATCCCCTGTATGCCCTTGGCTTGGTCCATGACAAGTGAAAGCTATTAACAGCCAGCCTTAACTGATGTTTGTAAGAGACTATGCCTCTCATATTGAAAGCTATTAACAGCCAGCCTTAACTGCCATTTGTAAGAGACTATGCCTCTCATATTGAGAAGTGTTTTGTTTTCTGCTGTAGCCCTGTGTCTTACTAACACCGGTTGAGTAAAGTGCACTTGCTGCAAAATTTCCTGGTATCCTTTCTATCTTTTCCATGACACCCATGTCAGGGCCATGCACCACGTTACATCTTGGCATAGTTGGCAGTATTGAGCAACTACCCTCTCAGCAGGCAAAATTGAGGCATTCCCCTATTAGGGGAGAAACATTGGACACTCACCGGCCATTAAAGCAGGATAAGACGCCTAAAAATTATAGTGCAATAGGGCGTGATTCCGAAATTTGTCGAGTGCTGGCAAGGCGGCCAGTTGGGATATTATGCCTAAAACTGCCCTAGGTCATCATGGAGGAAAGCAAGTGTGAAGCCAGCGGTGAATAGCCCGACAGGGATTCAGGAGCAACTCGGCCCCACCGCTCCCGAGAGGAGAAGGTGTAGAAGGAGACAAGCGAACACTAAAAAACTGTGGTCTACAGACTTAAGCTGCCTATTAATATACAGTCTAACATGATCTTGAGCATTGGCTCCCCTGTGGGGTTATCATACTCCCATGCAAAAAGGCGCACAGATACAGAGGATGGCATCTATTAAAGACCGGGGGAGATGAGCGGTGTGGATAAAGCCCCCTTTAGAAATTCTTGGCCTCAGAGACTTCATGGAAAATATGGATACTGAAGCCTACAGTGGGCCAGGCCTCCATGAGTAAAGAACCAATGTTTTTGTTTCAGGTTCCAGTGTGATACCGAGGACATTAGTTAAACCTGGGAGGAGATGTAAGGTGTGCCCGGGGCACCAACTTTGAATGTGACTGTATTTTTATTTATTTCATTTCTTAGCAGGTTTAAGACTAAGCATGTGTCTGTAAATGTTGGTCTTAGTATATGGCACAGCATGACTCCAACTCAATACGCCACTTGACCAAGATAGCACGGGATACAGGTAGCAGGAACGGGAAACACGGGGAACTGGAAGACACTAGGAGATCATTTGCAGAGACAAACTAGGGTAACGACAACAAAGCGCAGGCAATATAGGAACGGGCAGAGCACTTCTTATAGTTCAGGGTGCTCTGGGAGCAATTATGTCAAACTCACACCTGTGTGCGCTCTGGCTCCTTAATTCTGGAAAGTGCTCGCGAGCGCACCCTGGTGGTCACTGTGGAACAGGACGGCCGCATGTGCAGAAATCTCTGGAGAGAAGGGCATCGACCGGATGGAAGGAGTTCGTGGTCAGCGACCACGGACGTTACAGTGGTGTTGTTGGCAGACTGTGGGAGTTTGTAGAGCTGCTCCCTTGATGGCTAGGAGGTATTACTCTGGACACCATTACTAAGGTGGCAAGTCCCTTGAAGTATAACTCTGCAGTTTGTGGAACGTGAAGGTGTGGGTATGCTGCACTCGCACATTTAGGAGGTGGGGAAAGGAGGTACATATCAGTGACTGGGTCGCAAGTGGTTACTTGCCAAAAGTGGGCCGGTGGCATTGTGACATAAATAGAATCAGAGCGTCTGAGGCCACAGTAGTGTAAGGAATGTTGTGTGACCTGAAAGACAGAGTAATAGAGACAGAGCCACCATCAGGGCAGTACCGCTGGTACTCTCGTCAGGGGCCCGGCCAAAAAATGAAAGAACAGGGGCCCAGGCACTGTCCACCCCCGCCGCCCAAAGTTAATTTGGAGAAAGGAACAGGCCCCATTATATTTCAGCGCCTGTTCCTTTCTCCTAACTAACGCTGGGCTCTTCTTCACAGGACTCACGCTGGGCAGAATCATGACGTTATGTGCAAAGTTGTGACTTTATATGCGCCGTCGCGCATAACGTTGTTAAATGACCCAGTGTCAGACTTGTGAAATAGAGCCCAGCGTTAGTTAGGAGAATAATATAATGGGACCTGTTCCTTTCTCCAAATTAACTATGGGCGGCGGCTGTAGTCGGTGCTGGCGGGCGGGCGTACTGTTGTGCAGGTCCCTGTTTCTTTTTTTGGCCGGGGACCTGCTACACAAGCCTGGCCAAAAAAATAAACAGGGGGAACAACCAAAAAGAAGTGGTGCCTGGGATGAAGAGACGCCCAAAGAGAAGAGAAAGTACCCAGTGTCTGAAGTGGAGGAAAATAGACCAACTTGTTCACCTAACATAGCCGCTGCCCACCGATTGTCGCCACTCCACAGAGCCACTGCCATTTTGCACCTTACCCCAGTCCCCCTCCCGCCGATTCCCATTGACCCCCCCCCCCCCGGTAATTGGGGGGGCCTGCCGCTTTGACTGTATGGGGCTCAGAAATTTCTGATGGCGGCCCTGGATAGAGACTGAATGCCGCGATCCTGAGCGGGAGTTGCGAGGAGTAGGTTATGATTGATTCGCTGCTTGAGGCCATCACAATAAAGAGATTGACAGAGACAGAAGAACTGTGCAGTGTGAGAGCACCATCCAATCTCCAGTTGGGCCGTCTTTGCACATTGCACTGAGGAGCTACTGCCAGAGACTGTGGGAGATGTAAAAGGGAAACCAGTACAGCCAACCATTGCAAATAGTTGTTTGCAAGAGACTATAAAAATAGTTGTGCCCAAATGAATAACCGCAACCAATCCTCAAACTGCCAGTTGCATTGTTGTATATAATTCTGCAACTTCCAAGTTTGTCCCCTCTGTGTGAGAGACTGTAAGAATTAACTTGCTGTATTGTGTATGTATTTGAAGTACTGAGTTGCTGCATTTGAATTGCCTAGTCTGCTTGCCACTGCTCCTTGCCCTTAAAGTTGTGGCAAAGTCCCCTTACAACCTCCACATTAAAAGGCCCTCCATTCGATCCCCTCCGAAACTGACTATAAAACAGATTCATAGCTAGTATTTTTTTAAATTATATTTTTAGAATCCAATTTCCCTACATTTTCTATTCTTACAATACCACCACCTCCCACCTCCTCAGTTTCTGTATGCTTAGATTATCTCTAAGGAAAAAATTGCTAAAGATGTTTTACCCTCAGTACAGGCATCAATTCAGCAATGAGCTTCCTAAGAGATTCTGGACCATAGTGACATGATAGCATCTTACAATTGCAACATCATGCTGCATATGTCCTGTTCCACCACATAACAAAGGTGCTCTCGTTAAATCATTGAGCTATTGATGCAAAGCAGGGTGTATGCATAGATCCATGTGTTTCAGGTCCACATGGACAATCATGAAAATCATAGATGTCATATTTACCTTGCTGTCACAGGTGCAAACACTGCAAAGAAAAACTTACCTGATAAGGAATAAAAATGTCTCCCTGAAGACTTGAATTGATGTGCACCATGTGTTACAGTGAAAGACCTATAAATAACCTATTATGTATACTATATTTGTTGCCACACATGCCTTAGTTGACTACTAGCTTCTGCTAATAAGTCCTCCCTTATCCTAAGAATAATAATGCACTTGGCAGATGCCTCCTCAGAGCTCAGAGTGAACATGACATTATACCTTGCTAGCATCGACTGGTGAATGTATGAAAAAAACATATATCATGCAGAGTGAGAAATACACATGAACTGTAGAGTTCAACTGACTACTTAAGCGTCAAACTTTTCGGTACGCATTTTTACTATAAGATATTAGTCAATTACTTACTCTATGCTTCGTTACAATAATTTCTCTTATTTCGGAAATATTAAACCCATGTAATAATTTTCGAGAAAGCGAGGCCTCAAAGCCTGTATGATGGCACATAGTGTTTATGTGGTTCAGTATTACGCAGCCATAGGCCCTCTGTGTGCCGCTGTATGGTGCCTATGGGTGGCACCGTATTCTTCCCTAGACGCATTGGTTCTAGGGGCGAATACCTCTGTAATACGTATGGACGATGGGATAGAATATGCCACCATTTTTGTCTTACACAAATTCTATATAAATATAATGTATGCTTCAGAATGAAATCGGTGGCACTTGGAGGTACAGGCCCATAGATTTCTATTGTGCCATATTACTAACCTGTGATATGATTGTGTACATGAGCCTTTAGCATTCAGATACATTTTTCAGTATTTGTTTTTGTTAAAGATGATAAACCCTGGTTGGCATAGTGAGTAAAACCTTGATGTCAATATGTTTAGCAGTTTGGGAGTCCAGTGGCTGAAACAATCTGGCAGGTGTGTGATAATAGTAAGGGTAGTCAAGTAAAAGTCCAGGTTCGATACACAGATAAGCGGCAACAGGTTGTAGCGTGAGGCAGAGAAGTGGTCAGGAAACAATCCAAGTTCGATACACAGATGAGCAGCAACAGTTTGTAGTTTGTAAGCCAGAAATTAACTGGACTACAGGCAGGAAGCTCAATAGTCTGGCAATCTCGAAGTGCAAGGGCCAAATATTTATAGCAAGCCACAGGGGTGAGACCAATCAGGCAATCTATTCAAGGAATCCAGAGGCAAACATAAAGAGAAGCTAAACACTAGATTCAGCATTTGAGCTGTCCAGCAACACCTGTAGCTCAATGACGAGAGCCACTGCCTAGGACACAGAAGTTTCTGGGTTTGAATCTAGACACTTGACTTTCTTTGGGAATGTACAAACCCACAGCTAGCTACCTCTATTTTTTACTACAATATAACATTATTGTAAATATATGGCCTGTCTAGATGTTCTAAACCAAAGGTTTCACTTCCAACTTAATGTTATTTAGTTGCTATAGTATATCTTAGGCTATGTACACATCATGTTTTGGCCCTACGTTTAGCGTGTACATCGGGAAAGCTCCTGAAAAACACACTAAACGTATCCATAGGGTTCCATTAACCTGACGGAAGCCAAAAGAGCATCCTTTTGGCCTTCATCATTCTAGTATATGTCGGTATACCTTTTTTAGGAGGATGGAATAGCATGGTAGACTACACTTTTCTATCCAGCAAAAAAACCATATAGCGCCAGGGAGTCTATGGGGGACGTATGCCACTGTATGTATACGTCACAGGTATATGTTTAACGTATATGTTATGGACTTTTTAATAGACTTTCATGACATATTCATCAATACGTTAAATGCATACAGTCTATTTCATTAAAATGGTGCCTAATAGTGGCATCCGTCACCCATAGAAGTTAATGGTATCTGCTTGACGTATACGTCATGAACAGAGTCATGAGAAAATCATAATGTATACATTTAAAGTACACTATTAAACCGTATGGTCACGGATGCCACTGTTAAGGCATCAGTCACAGCGTCGGGAGCTTTTCCCAGCATATACATGATGTGCACAGAGCCAAACTATGAAGGGCTATAGTGGTGATAAAGAGCAATTTAAGACAAGAAATAAGAACATTGGCATTTGGTGTTAATCCCGGTTACAAAGTTATTAAATTTTGCTTACACAATTTTGCACAATACATTTAGTTTATTGTCAAAAAGACCATCTGTGCTAAAGTTCTTTAAATAGTTGTAGATTTGAAGCCATTGAGAAGGATATACTCCCTCCGGCACATCCTCCTTGAGGACTCCAAAACTGGTTCTCCTTGTGTGCGCAGTTTTAAACTGCCAAGTGCCTATAGGTACCGCTAGAGAAAATCAAGTAAATATAAAATGGAACTGTGCTACATTGTAATGCATTTCCCATATTTGTCAGAAGAGGAGCCTATATTTATGAATTGCAAATTAAAAATGATCTACAAATGCGCATATGCAATAAAGACAGTAGATGTATTCCCTGATTCTAGTTGGTTGGGCGTAAAAGGAATAGTAGACAGTTCACTATAAGCATTTCTCATTATACTATCCTACAAACATAAATAGATGTGGGGAACATTTATAATTGCAATTCTGTGAGTTTTCAGATATAATTTCATTGAAAAATTGACCCATCCCCACATTTCCCAACACCTACAACAATTTTGTAATTGTCAGAAAAGAGAGATGGCTTTGAAATTGCACTCTGTGTGACTAATTTTAAAAATGAATCCACCAAATACAAACTAGGATAGTTCAGTAGCTTTGCAGTTGTTGCTTAAGATCACAACATCAGACATTCCCTAACACATGGGTGAAGCATGCATCAACACTGACAGAAAATAAAAAGCAAAAGTAACTCCCCAGTGGATAAGCGGAACCAAACACTGAAGGTAGAAGAAGATGGAGAGAAAGTTTAAATGAAGTGGATGGCGGATAAATAGCATGCAAGCAGTTAACAGATGAATAGACAATGGACAAGAATTAACAGCACTCACTAACCCTATCCGAATACTATCCCACAGCAGGGTAAGAAAACAGTTTGGCAGCAGAACAAACGCACAGGAAAGGCAAACAAACCAGTGGAACTACTGTTCCCAGGATACACATACAACCACTATATGAAAACTAGATCTCTCAGAGGACCAACTGGTCCCATAGTACAAACAAACACATAAAAAAGAACACCGTCACCAACAAGAATCTGGAAAGAGATTATCACATGCCAGAAACACTATAACCAGCACCTGAGTAATGTAGGCCTGAAGTATATATAGGCCTGAAGTATATGTGTATGTGTGTGTGTGTGTGTGTGTGTGTGTGTGTGTGTGTGTGTGTGTGTGTGTATTTCAATGAGGGGGGGGGGATTAATCTTCTGTTCCCCCAAAACATCTGCCATCAAAAGACCCCTATAAATATTAGTTGGGTTAGGTCAACTTTGATCTAATGTTGATGGCCAGCCTAAATGCTGCTTTAGACACTGCGTATTAAGTATTAAGAATTTTTGAAGAAAGACAGATCTATCACTTCAACATTCCTTATCTGTTCAAAAAAATAGAACTTAGCACGCAACCTAGCTCTGTAATTGGCACAAGTTCAGCAGCTTATATGCTGTATTTGTGAAACTGAGTATGTAAGATCATTAAGAGTACTTCACTTTTTATTTTGTGATACATACATTAAAAAATATGCACTGTCCTTAATTTTTCCTTGTGTTGTCGGTAATGAGGTAAAAATGAGGGATGCAGTACCAACTTCTTTAGCCCAGTAATGACTAAATGTAGAGGTAAAACAAGCTGCAAATTTTCCGTAAATTCCACATGTGCATTTACTGCAGATTTTACAGCGTGTTTTTACTGGGTTCCATGTGGCCCCAGTCTTAGGAATTGAAATTCTGGAGACAGGCAAAACGTGTGTTTGGGGTGTTATGCCACTCAAAAACTACTGCAGAAGGAGCCGCCCCCAGTCTATTTTTGAAATCGGAAAATCGTTATACCGTCTGTCATTTCTTTGAACTGTCCCCACATTGCTGTTATTATTTGACAAAAACAGAGTTAGGTGTAAGGAAAAGAAGCAGCACACCAGAGACTGAGGTAACATTAGAAGAAGACAATCACGGTTTGTTTTCCAGAATGAACAGCTGTCACCTTGTAACTCTATACACACTAATGATTATAGTACTGAGATAGTTACCGTTTGAGATTTAAGCACAAGGTGAGGGCGTTTCAATTACTTATATTAGTAATAATGTCAGACCTGGGTGACCCATTTACCAAAAAATACAGTTGTAGATTATAGCAACCAGACTCTTATAATGTGAATATCAAGCCAGTCATCTTCAAGATTATATGACAGAATTCCCTGAATAGCAATTCCCTCATATAAACTTTTTATCACAAATACTAGCTTTGGTAAAATTCAGGGTACTTGACAAAGTGACAGACATAAAATGCAAATGCAGATTTCGCTGAGACAACTTTTCAATCTGAATTTGCTTATCAAGTAGATCAAATGTCCGGTCATCTGAAAAACCAGAGCAGTGATGAAGGAGCATCCAGCCTCCCCCTTACTAAGGCAACTTTCAGACATCTGTAGAAGGCCTAATTCACACGAGTGTATTTCACGTCCGTGTTATGCGCGTTAAAACAACGGACGTCACACGGACCTATGCAATTTAATGGGGCCATTCAGACATTCAGTGTTTTTCCTGCAGCGTGTGTCCGCTGTGTGAAACTCACTGCATGTCCTATACTTGAGCGTTTTTTGCGCATCACGCACCCAATGAAGTCAATGGTTGCGTGCAAATCACGGACAATACACGGACGCACATCCGTGTGCCATGCGTTTTTTCCCGCAACAGTTGCTAAAGAAATGATGAGGAAAAAAAAACACCTCCTTCAGTTTATTTTGCGGACGTAAAAAACGTGTTACATATGGATGACATACGTGTGTAAAAAAATGCAGACACACACTTTACATGGATGTCACACAGAGCAGCAACGCAAGAAAAACACTGTTTTTACGCGTGCAATACAGACACGTTCGTGTGAATAAGGCCTAAGGCTGGGTTCCCACAGTGCAGATTTTTCACAGATTGTGCTTACAATTTGTAAGAAAAAAACCAGAAATGGATTCACGACAGCTACATATAAGGCCTCTTTTTATATATATTTTATATATTTCTTTTGTTTAGGTTCCGTTCCTGGTTTTGGGTTAAAAATTACGTGCCCATAAGAGATGTGTGCACCAAAATTTTCAAAACAAATACCAAAATAAATAAATCTCCACCCATGTATTTTATTTAACCCCTTGGTGACATGTCACGTACTATTACCTCAATGTAGAATTAAAAAAAATAGTTACATAAACAAAAAAAATTCCTTTTTTCTCATAATAAATCTTTTATTATAGGAAAAAACTGAAAACATTAAGAAAAACTACACATATTTGGTATCACTGCGTCCATAACGACCCCAACTATAAAACCATAACATTATTTTTTCCGCACGTTGTATGCCGTAAAAAAAAATAAAAAACAATACCAGAACCAAGTTTTTTGGTCAACTCGTCTCCCAGAAAAAATTTAACAAAAAGTGATCAAAAAGTCACATGTAGTCCAAAATGGTACCAATAAAAACTAAAAAACAAGCCCTTACACAGCCTTGTCAACGCAAAAATAAAAAAGTTATGGCTCTTAGAATATTGCAACCCAAAAAATAAACAATTTATAAAAAAAAGTTATTTTATTGTGGTAACGCTGTAAAACATTAAAAGAACCTATATACGTATTGTATCACCGTAATCGTATCGACCCGCAGAATAAAGTCAATATGTCATTTACAGTGCTTGGTGAACACCATCAAAAACAAAATAAAACAACCAGAATTTCTGTTTTTTGGTCACCTAGCTTCCTAAAAAAATTGAATAAAAATAAAAAGTGATCAAAAAGTTGCATGTACACGAAAATGGTACTAATGTAAACTACAGATTGTCCTGCAACAAATAAGCCCTCACACAGCTCCGTTGGAGAAAAAAGAAAAAGTTCTGTCTCTCAGAATATGAAGACATAAAATGTGCAGTGTGTTCCAAAAGTGGATACTATTGGGCACCATTTATCAGTGCGACACCGCCCACACATCTGCAGATTATTATACACTCTTAATATGCCCTGACTCCGCACAGCTCACATATGCCCCCACATTATAAACTGAAATACCAGCAAAACCCCAAACAGAACTACTACCAAGCAAAATCCAAAAGCCAAATGGCACTCCCTCCCTTCTGAACCCTACAGTTTGCCCAAACAGCAGTTTATGTCCATATATATGTGTGGGCAAACTGGGCACAACATATTGTGCACTAAAATGGCATATTAGTGGAAAATTGACATTTTCACTTTGCACTATCCGCTGCACAAGAATTCCTTCTTGATAAATGCCTTGAGGGGTGTAGTTTCCAAAATGGGGTCATTTATTTGGGGTTTGTTTTACTATTTGACCTCAGAGCCCAGTAATTGTCGGCCAATGCTGCATAAATCACCAAAATGACCTCAAATACACATGGTGCTTTTTCACTCCTCAACCCTGTCGTATGTCAAGGCAAAAGATTATGGCAACATGTAGGTTGTATCTAAATACAGGAAACACGACATAGTAATTAGAGAGCTGTCTTTTCATAGTGGCACATGCTGGGCAATGAAATTACATATCTGTGGAAAAAAAATAGATTTCGCTTTGCACCATCCGCTGTGCATTAATTTATATTAAAAAAAACACCTGTGGTTTCAAAATGCTCACTACACCCCTTAAAAAATGCCTTGGGGGGTGTAGTTTTCAAAATGGCATCACTTCTGGAGGTTTGTTTCACTATTTGACCTCGGAGCCCTGCAATTTTGGGCCAATGCCATGAAAATCACCAAAATAGGACTCAAATGCGCATGGTGCTCTTTCACTTCTTACCCCTGTCATATGTCCAGGCAAATGATAAATGCCATGATGGGTGTAGTTTCCAAAATGGGGTCACTACTTGGGGGTTTCCACTGCCCTCTGGTATCTCAGGGGCTTTAGCACTTGAACAGCAATCCAGTAAAATCTGAGCTCCAAATGCCAAATGGCGCTCCTTCCTTTCTGAGCCTTGCCATGCGCCCGAACAGCTCGGGTGTAAAGGATCTGCCAGGCACAACTTCTGTGTATACGCCCATAGGTAATCAGTCTGCACCTGAGTCTATGTCTCTGAGACTGACTCCATCTTCCACCACTCAGGATGGCAGGCTTAGGAGAGCCTATCGCAGCCTGGCCAGACGGAGCTAGCTCCCGCCCTCTGTCTATTTATACTTGCCTTTCCTGTTCCTCCTTTGCTTGTGATTCTGATCGTGTGGTTTCCTGGCCCAGCTACAGCTTCTAACTATTTGATCCTGCGCCATACTGACCCTGGCTTACTGACTACTCTCCTGCTCTGCGTTTCGTACCTCGTGCTCTCCTGGTTTGACTCGGCTCGTTCACCACTCTTGTTGCTCACGGTGTTGCCGTGGGCAACTGCCCCTTTCCCTTTGCTTTGTGTTCCCTTGTCTGTTTGTCTCGTGCACTTACTGAGCGTAGGGACAGCCGCCCAGTTGTACCCCGTCGCCTAGGGCGGGTCGTTGCAAGTAGGCAGGGACAGAGTGGCGGGTAGATTAGGGCTCACTTGTCCGTTTCCCTACCCCCGTCATTACATCGGGAGATATTAAGTAACACATTTTGGGGTATTTTTTCTACTATTACTCCTCTTGAGAAGGAAAAATTCGGAGCTAAATCTAGATATTTTTTGAAAAAATTTAATTTTTCACTGACTAATTCTAATAAAATCTAGGAAACACCTGTGGGGTCAAAATGCTAATTACACCCGTAGATGATTACCCCAAGGGGTGTAGTTTCCAAAATTAAGTCACTTCTCAGGGGTTTCTACTATACTCGTACATCAGGGGTTATGCAAATGCGACATGGTGCCTAAAAACCAAGCCTGCAAAATCTGCATGCAAAATAGTGCTGCCGTTCTGAGCCATGCCATGTGTCCAAACAGCAGTTTATGATCACACGTGGGGTATTGCCGTACTCTGAAGAAATTTCTTTACAAATGTTGGGGTGCTTTTTCTCCTTTATTCCTTATTGAAATGAAAATATCTGAGCTAAAACGACATTTTATGAGAAGAACATTTTTTGCGATTTTCACGGCCTAATTTCAATATATTTAGTAAAATGCTTGTGGGGTAAAATTGCTCACTATACCCCTAGATAAATTCATTGGGGTGCATTTTCCAAAATGGTCTCTTTTTGGGGTGTTTCTTTTGTTTAGTCACCACATGACCTCTTCAAACCTGACATGGTACCTGTTATTGAATCACCAGTTAAGCAATTTCCAGGGTGGAAGTTTATGGAATTGCTAGATGAGCGATTCCCCAAAGGCTGCTGGAGACTATCAGGAATGAGCGTTCAAATAAATTTGCAACCCCAAATCCGTCACAACTCTGATCAACAGAATCTAAGGCTACTCTATGGTTTTCGCCAGAGCCCACCGCAAGGTAGATTGGATTTTGCAGCATAGAACCAAGGTTGTTTTAACAGAGTTCGGTGTTGGATAACAGGTGCAATGCAGGCAATACCAGAGCAGATAACAAGACAGCCAGAGGATAAACAGAAAGTTCAAATCAGAAAGCTAGTGGATATCAGGGATTGCAGAGGTAAAAACCAGCCGGGAGCAGAAAGTCCAAATCAGTAAGTAAAGGGTAATATAGAGACAAGAGAGATTTAAATACTCCACCCTTCAATCTGAAATTAAGAAAGACAGAGAAGTGGAATAGGCTCAACAACTAAAACCAGAACTGCCCAGAAGCTAGACTAGTAGTCATGGCAATCTTAGGGTATGTTCACACGCTCAACAAAAAAACGGTTGAAAATACAGAGCTGTTTTCAAGGAAAAACAGCTCCTGATTTTCAGCCATTTTTTAAGCAACTTGCGTTTTCTGCAGCGTTTTTTATGGCCGTTTTTGGAGCTGTTTTTCTATTGAGTCAATGAAAAACGGCTCCAAAAACAGCTCAAGAAGTGACAACCGTAGCCTAACAATCGCTTCCTAGTACGGAAGCCTATTAGGCCCCGCCAGGAGGCGAAGCCTAATAGGCTTGCTGTCAGTGAATAGCTGACAGCTCTAATACACTGCACTATGTAGGTAGTGCAGTGTATTAGAATAGCGATCAGGGCTTCATGCCTTCAAGTTCCCTACTGGGACAAAAGAAAAAGTTAAAACAAGTTAATAAAAATGTTGTAAAAAAGTTTAAAAAAATAACACTATAACAGCCTTTTTTCCTATAATAAGTCTTTTTATTATAGGAAAAACCTAAAAACATAAAAAAGTACACATATGTGGTATCCCTGCGTCCATAATGACCCAAACTATAAAAATATCACGCTATTTTACCCGTACGGTGAACACCGTAAAAAAATTAAATAAAAAACTATTCCAGAATCGCTGTTTGTAAGTCGCTACCCCTCGCAAAACAGAATAAAAAAAGGGATCTAAAAGTTGCATGTACCCCAAAATTATACCATTAAAAACTGCAGCCCGTCCCGCAAAAAACAAGCCCTCCCACCGCTTTTTGGACGGAAAAATAAAAAAGTTATGGCTCTCAGAATATGGTGACACCAAAAATAAATTATTTGAAACAAAAGTGTTTTTATCGTGCAGACGCTGCAAAACATAAGAAAAACTATATACATCTGGTATCACCGTAATCGTACCGACCCGCAGAATAAATTAAAATTGTCATTCATAGGCATGTCGAACGCCGTAAAAAAAATTAAAAAAAAATCATCAGAATTGCAGGTTTTTGGTCACCTTGCTTGCCAAAAAAATGAAATACAAAGTGATCAAAAAATCGCATGTACCCCAAAATGGTACCAATGAAATCTACAGATTGGACCGCAACAAATAAGCCCTCACCCAGCTCCGGTGGAGAAAAAATAAAGAAGTGTTGGCTCTCAGAATATGGCGATGCAAAATGTGCAGAGTGTCCAAAAGCGGATAAGATTGGGCGCCATTTATCAGTGCGACACCGGCCACATGTCTGCGGATTATTATTTATTTACCCAATTATTGTACCCTCTTATTATACCCTGATGTTCTCTGCACAGATTACATGTACCCCCACATCATAAACTGAAATACCAGTAATACCCCAAACAGAAGAACTAGCGAGCAAAATCCACGCTCCAAAAGCCAAATGGTGCTCCCTCCTCTGAGCCCTGCAGCGTTCCCAAGCAGCAGTGTACGTCTACATATATGGCATCGCCATACCCGGGAGAACCCGCTTAACAGTTTGAGGTATTTGTCTTCAGTGGCATGAACTGGGCACAAAATATTGTGCACTAAAATGGCACATACCTGTGGAAATTTACAATTTTCACTTTGCACCATCCACTGAGCATTCATTTCTAATAGAAAAACAAACCCTGTGTGGTCAAAATGCCTTCAGGGGTGCAGTTTCCAAAATGGGGGTCACTACTTGGGGGTTTGTTTTACTATTTGACCCCAGAGCTCTGCCATTGTGGGCTAATGCTGCGAAAATCACCAAAATAGGCCTCACATGCGCCTTTCACTCCTAAACCCTGTCATATGTCCAGGCAAATGATAAATGCCTTGAGGGGTGTAGTTTACCAAATGGGGTCACTTCTCATGGTTTTACACTCTACTCTGGTACCTAAGGGAGCTCTGCAAATGCGACATGGCGTCCGTACACCAATCCAGCAAAATCTGCTCTAAAAGCCCAATGGCACTCCTTCCATTTTGAGCTCTGAAATGTGCCCAAACAGCAGTTTAGGGCCACACATGGGGTATTGCTGTACTCGGGAGAAATTGGGTAACAAATTATGTGTAGTTTTTTCTCCTATTACCCCTTGTGGGGAAAAAAATGGGTGCAAAACTACATATTTTTCGGGAAAAAAATAAATTTTCATTTTCACTGCCTCATTCTAATACAATCTATGAAACACCTGTGGGAACAAAATGCTCAGTACACCCCTAGATGATTACCCTGAGGGGTAAAGTTTACAAAATGGAGTCACTTTTCAGGGGTTTCTACTGTATGGGTACCTCAGGGGCTCTGCAAATACGACATGGCGCCCAAAAAACAATCAACCAAAATCTACATGCCAAGTAGCACTCCTGCCATTCTGAGCCCTGCGGTGTATCCAAGCAGCAGTTTATGACCACATATGGGGTATTGCCAGACTCGGGAGAAATTGCGTTACAATTTTTGGGGCGCTTTTTCTCCTTTATTCCTTGTGAAAATGAAAACAATTCAACATTTTAGTGGAAAGAATGTAGATTTTCAGTTTCACTGCATAATCCCAATAATTCAGCAAAAAAACAGTGGGATCAAAATGCTCACTATACCGCTAGATAAATTCCACGAGGGGTATAGTTTCCCAAATGGGGTCACTTTTGCCGGATTTGCACTATTTTGGCCCCTCAGTGGCTTTGCAAATGTGACATGGGACCGCAAACCATTCCAGCAAAACTTGAGCTCCAAAAGTCAAATGGCGCTCCGTCCTTTCTAACTTCCGCCATGTGTCCAAACATCAGTTTATTACCACATACGGGGTATTGCTGTGCTCAGAAGAGTTTTCTTTACAAATATTGGGGTGTTTTTTCTCCTTTATCTGTTGTAAAAATGAAAAAATCTGAGCTAAAACTACATCTTATTAGAAAAAATTTAGATTTTCAATTTCACGGCATAATTCCCATAAATTCAGCAAAAACCGTGTAGGGTAAAAATGCTAACTATACCCCTAGAAAAATTCCTTGAGGGGTGTAGTTTCCAAAATGGGGTCACTTTTGGAGAGTTTCCAATGTTTATGGTCCCTCCAGGGCTTTGCAAACACGACATGGCACCAAAAACCAATCCAGCAAAATCTGCGTTCCAAAATCCAAATGGCTCTCGTTCCCTTCTGAGCCCTGCCGTGGGTCCAAACAGCAGTTTATTACCACATATGGGGTATTGCCGTAATCAGGAGACATTGCTTTACAAATGTTGGGGTGCTTTTTCTTCTTTATTCCTTGTAAAAACTAAAACATCGTATATTTTTTCAGAAAAAAAGTAGATTTTCATTTTCACAGACCAGTTCCAATAAATTTAGCAAAAAACCTGTGGGCTAAAAATGCTAACTATACCACTGAAAAATTTCTTGAGGGGTGTAGTTTCCAAAATGGTGTCACTTTTGGGGAGTTTCCACTGTTATGGTCCCTCCAGGGCTTTGCAAACACAACATGGCACAGAAAACTTTTGTGGGGTTTCCTCTGTTTTGGCACCACAAGACCTCCTCAAACCTGACATGGTGCCTAAAATATATTCCTAAAAAAGGAGGCCCCAAAATGCACCAGGTGCTCCTTTGCTTCTGAGGCCGGTGCTTCAGTCCATTACCACAATAGGGCCACATGTGGGATATTTCTAAAAATTGCAGAATCTGGGCAATAAATATTGAGTTGCATTTCTCTGGTAAAACCTTCTGTGTCACAGAAAAAACTGTATTACAAATGAATTTCGTAAAAAAAAAAAATTGAAATTTGTAAATTTCACTTCTACTTTGCTTTATTTCCTGTGAAATGCCTAAAGGGTTAAAATAATTTCTGAATGCTGTTTTGAATACTTTGAGGGGTGCAGTTTTTAAAATGGGGTGTTTTATTGGGGGTTTCTAATATAAAAGGCACTCAAAGCCACTTCAGAACTGAACTGGTCCCTGAAAAAATAGCCTTTTGAAATTTTCTTGAAAATGCGAGAAATTGCAGCTAAAGTTCTAAGCCTTGTAGCGTCCTAGAAAAATAAAAGAATGTTCAAAAAACGATGCAAACATAGAGTAGACCTATGGGAAATATAAACTAGTAAGTATTTTGTGTGGTATTACGATCTGTTTTATAAGAAGATACATTAGAATTTAGAAAAATGCAGATTTTTGCAAATTTTCTCTAAATTTTGGTGTTTTTGACAAATAAATATTGAATTTAACGACAAAATTTTTTCAGTATCAAAGTACAACATGTCACGAGAAAACAATCTCAGAATCGCTTCGATAGGCAAAAGCATTGTAGAGTTATTACCACATAAAGAGACACATGTCAG
The DNA here is from genome assembly GCF_050947455.1 of Rhinoderma darwinii. NCBI lineage: Eukaryota > Metazoa > Chordata > Amphibia > Anura > Rhinodermatidae > Rhinoderma > Rhinoderma darwinii. The sequence continues at coordinate 298,317,343 of NC_134689.1, read as the reverse complement.
ATTTGCAAAAATCGGCTGTGTCCACAAGGCCAAAACAGGCTTAGACACTAAGGGGTTAAGATGTACATGCAGTGTTTGGTTTGGTGTGGTAGTTGTGCATTTAATTGGAATTTTGAGAATACATGCATTTTTAGAAAACACCATAATATATTTCATACAGTACTATTCCTTAACACCATCAGTGAATGTGTTGACACTAAAACGGTGATGATATTATAATTGCAATGTTAGTGACATTGTCTGTCAGATCCCCTCTAAGGCCACAGAAAAAGTGATGACATCAAACGGGGTGCCGGCCTTGTTAAGTTCTGGGCCCCAAAGCTGTGAGTCAGGGCTGTGGCTGCAACTCGGTACAGGGGTAGCCCATGTTAGAGGCTTTCTGCATCCCCTCTAATGCTTCATAGTGTATATACTGTAAGAGCATTTTATGGTGGAATAAGCCCTACATTGGAAATTTACATCCATGCCTGGGCCCCAAAAAGAACAGCTCTGTACTAAGGACATCCTTATTCTGGCCCTACTCAATAGGTATGGGAGAGTGGCTGTTGTAATGGCAGATGTGAAGGGCATGGTGACTGCCCTTCTCTCTCCTGATACCTCCTTAAAAAAACCAAAAACAACCTACATAAAAACCTATAGGGAGAACTATGGTACCACTAACTTTTTTTATATATATACATGCATACCATATAAATCAGACAAATGGCCCAAGCGTGATATGAACATAGCATTGTAGTTCAAGTGATACCTAGTATTGGCTAAATGGAGAGGATGAGAGTGCAAGCTTCAGAGAGACAATAGTTTTGATTTTTTGTGAGTCCTGATTTCAACTTTGAAAAAGAAAAAATCAACAAATATGTCTAAATTAACAAAGTTAATCACATTGATTATCATATTAGAAATAAGAAATATAAGTAAAACTATCAAGTTAAGGTGAAACTTTACTTTAAGGACAAAAGCGGCATTTGGGGTATGCAATATTTCTAGTCAAACTGTAAACTGCCCCCACCTGCTATAGCAGAACTATCACCCGCACACCATCATGTCTGATTGGCTTAGCACAACAATTTCTTCAAAATGTTAAACTTTTAGTTTTTTATGCCGTCTCTGCCAACTTTAAAAAAAGGGCAGGGATTAGGAGGAGGGTGGGTCCTCCAGTGGCTCGACAAAGTTACACTAATTAACACCAGAAAATGTCTTAAATTATAGCACAAATCTACACCAGCGCGAAACTGGCGTACATTTGACTTTCTGGCGCACGGAAAAACAGAAATTTGTCTAACTTATTAACAGGCGTGTACCTTTTAAGAAATCCAGTGCATCTTATTCCAGCAGGTTTCAGATTTAGGGTTTGTCCATAAGTAGCGGAATTGCTGCGTATTTTCCGTCTGGAATTGCGGACGTAAAATACGCAGCAGAATATAGTAGCAGCAAAGTGGGTGAGATTTAACAAATCTCTTCCACACACTGTATAAACTTTCCTTGCAGAAATTCACCTGCGGTGCATATTTTTTTTACTGCAGCATGTCAAAAAAAGGAAAAGTGGACTGAATTGCTGCGTTTTTCAGAGGAGATATCACCATCTTCCAGCATTGATTAAAATGCAGAAAATTCTGCACCATTTTCTGCTGTAAAAACCACATGAAATGGTGCGTTTTTTTCACAGCGGAATTTCTGTAGTTTCTGCGGAATTGCTGCGAAAATTTTCTGCATCAATTCCTTATGTATGGACAAGAAATAAGACTGGCATAAGGAGTGATTGTAAATTTTTAGGTAAGACTTTAAGGCCTCATGCACACGACCGTATTTTTTCCCACCCGTAAATACTGGCGTAAATACGGTTCCGGTGTCACAGGTATTCGACCCGTTTTGCACCAGTATTTACGAACCCGTGCCCGTAAATATGGGTCCGGTGTCACCCGTATTTACGGGCACGTTTTTGGCGGCAAAATAGCACTGCACTAATCGGCAGCCCCTTCTCTCTATCAGTGCAGGATAGATTAAAGAAATTCATACTTACCCGGCCGTTGTCTTGGTGACGCGTCCCTCTCTTCACATCCAGCCCGACATCCCTGGATGACGCGGCAGTCCATGTGACCGCTGCAGCCTGTGATTGACCTGTGATTGGCTGCAGCGGTCACATGGCCTGAAACGTCATCCAGGACGTCGGGCCGGATGTCGAGAGGAACGCGTCACCAAGGCAACAGGCGGGAGACCGGACTGGAGGAAGCAGGAAGTTCTCGGTAAGTATGAACGTCTTTTATTTTTATTTTTTACAGGTTTATTCTGATCGGTAGTCACTGTCCAGGGTGCTGAAAGAGTTACTGCCGATCAGCAACGCTGCCGTAATGACGGGTGCACACATGTAGCCACCCGTCATTATGAGAGCTCCATAGACTTCTATGGACTCTCCGTGCCGTTATTACGGCCTGAAATAGGACTATCTTTAATAGTTCTATCTTTTTCAACGGCACGGGCACCTTCCCGTGAGAAAACGGGAAGGCACCCGTCGCCAATAGAAGTCTATGAGCCCGTTATTACGGGTCGTAATTACGACCCGTAATAACGGGAGTTTTTATGGTCGTATGCTTGAGGCCTAAGACTGGGTTCACACGACCTATTTTCAGACGTAATGGAGGCATTTTACGCCTCGAATTACGTCTGAAAAAACGGCTCCAATACGTCGGCAAACATCTGCCCATTACTTTCAATGGGCTTTATGATGTACTGTGCCGATGACCTGTCATTTTACGCGTCGCTGCCAAAAGACGGCGAGTAAAAATACAGCCTCGTCAAAAGAAGTGCAGGACACTTCTTGGGACGTAATTGGAGCCATTTTTCATTGACTCCAATGAAGAACAGCTCCAAATTACGTCCGTAAAAGACGCCCCGCAGAACGCGAGTACGAGCAATTACGTCTGAAATTCAGGAGCTGTTTTCTCCTGAAAAAAGCTCCGTAATTTCAGACGTATTTGCCGTTATCGTGTGCACATACCCTTAGGGGGCAATTTATTAAGACTGGTGTTTGATACGCCAGTCTTAATCTAAAAATCACGCCTCTTAATAAATTAGGAGCATCTCTGGCCAGCAGTGCTCCAGAAAATCAAATGTATGCCAGCTAGGAGCTGACGTAGATTTGCGCTACAGTTTATGCCAGTTTTCTGGCGTAAATGATAGTAAATTTATCAGGCCGTGGTGTCCACACCCCCTCCCACTGAGCTGCACCCACTTTTTTTGAAAACTTGTGGAAGTGCCATAAAAATGCAAAAGTCTCAAATTTATGCACTTGTCATTAAATTAATCCCCTAATGACCAGCTTAATTTTTTCACTTTTGCCTCCCTGCCTTTCAGCAACCATAAGGGTATGTTCACACGGCCTATTTTTGTTTACGGCCCGAAAAATGGCCGAAAAATCGGAAGCAGAACGCCTCCAAACATCTGCCCATTGATTTCAATGGGAAAAACTGCGTCCTGTTGCGATGGGCCGTTTTTTTACGCGGCCGTTTTGAAAAACGGCCGCATTAAAAACCAGCCGCGAAAAAGAAGTGCCGGCCACTACTTGGGACGTTTTTGGAACAGTTTTGTGAGACCTTGTTTTCTGCAAGGTACAAATAATTTACTAATTATTTAAATACAGAAGAAAAAAATGATTTTCGGCATTGTTCTTTTTGTTTATTTTTTATACTGTGCATGTTCTACGCTTCATAACCTGTTAAATTAATTATTCAGTTTATTAGGATTGTGGAGATACCTAATATGTGTAGTTTTTTTTGTAATACATAGGCTATAAAGTATATTTTATGCTAATTAATGACTCTTTTTGTGGACATTTCTTTTTTATTATTATTATTTTTATTTTATTTTTTTGTTACATTTTTTAAATTCCATGTAGGAAATAACTTAACAACTTTTATTTTATATTTATAATGTATTAGCATACTCCTGTATTGTAATACATTATACTGTCTCTATGATTAAGGCTACTGTTAGGGCAACACAAAGTATACCCTAATAGCGGGCTTACAGAACAAATAGCCCTGGGGTCATTTCTAGGGCCCCAGGGTTCCTCCAGTCTCCAAATGCATCACTGGTTTTTGGTGATGCGACTGAACAGGGGAGTCAGAGTTTCCTTTGTCCCCTGCTGTATTCAGGATGTTGCTCTAAGTACAGGAGCTGTTAGTAACAGCTCCTGATTAGAGAATGTGCCCTCAATGGAGTGCTCAAAAGCTGTCTCTGTAGAAAATACAGGGGGCAGTCGGAAACTGGTTAATAAATTCCCCCTAAGTGCCAAAGCTTAATTAATCAGCCTGGATCCGTCTAAAAAAATATAAATCACAACATACCAAAACAGAACTGAAAGTATACCAAATCTACACATCCTCAAATAAAGATCTGCTAAAAGGAGAAAAAAAATTAACTGTACGGCTAAAAATGCATACCATGTCATGTCAAATGCTAAGAAGAATACTTGTTTTGCCAAATGATTTCTCTCTCAAGCAACACTGCCCTCTATAGTTTGAATTAACTTTACAGAAATGTAAAAGATTTCATTTATACTATCTGGTCAAAAGTATGTGAACACCCTCTTTCAGACCACAAAAGTACCCTGACCCTTACCATAAGGCCTTATTCACACGGATGTGTCAGTTTTGCGCGCGCAAAAAACGCTGCGTTTTGCGTGCGCAAAAGGTCTGTGTGTCATCAGCATAAGGTGCGCGGCTGCGTGATTTTCACGCAGCCGGCTTCATGATGACACTCTGGTTTTCTGTTTACAAATAGAAAAGCATGTGGTGCTTTTCTGTTTTCATTCATTGACTTTACTGCTGTTGCGCGAATCACGTGCGGCACCCAGAAGTGCTTCCGTGTGCCGAGCGCGATTTGCACGCACCCATTGACTTAAATGGGTGCGTGCAGCGTGAAACACGGCCAAATATAGGACATGTCGTGCGGCTGCGTGAAATTCACTGACAGTCTGAATGGCCCCATTCAGTAACATAGGTCCGTGCGACGCGCATGAAAATCACGCGCGTAGCACAGACGCATTATAAGTTCGTGTGAATAAGCCCTAACTGCTACTTGGTCTCTTGTTTTATCAAGTGCAGAGTCAACGCAGCCGTCTACCAGGATATTTTAGCGCACTCCATGCTTCCCTCTGCTGACAAGCTTTATGGAGATGCTGATTTCATTTTCCAGCAGGACTTCGCACCTGCCCACACTGCCAAAAGTACCAATACCTGGTGTAATAACCATAGCTCCCAACCGTCCCGGATCCGGCGGTAAAGTCCTGGTTTCTCACCGCTGTCCCGAGCGGTCAGTAAATGTCCCGCTGGGCGCTGCAGCAGCGATCAGAAGAAGGCAGGAGTCTTGCGGCGGTGTTCTCACTGGAATCGATGCCGGCCCGTGAGTGGACCAGTCCAGTCACCTGACCTGTCATCTGACCTCACCGGTCAGGTGACTGGACTGGTTCACTCCCGGGCCGGCATCAACACCAGTGAGCACGCCGCTGCAAGACTCCTGCCTTCTTCTGACGGTGAGTGATGGGTCTATTCACACGACAGATTTTTTGACGGCCCAGGAAACCTGGCCGTCAAAAAATGGGACATGCCCTATTTTCGGCCATTTAACCGGCCGTCTGGCTCCCATAGAAGTCTATGGGGCCGGGTAATACACCGTAATCACCGGATGTGTCCCGAGTGACGGTCGTGTCTTCCGTCGCTCGCGCTCTCTCTCTCCTCCTCCTCCTCACAGTGCAGAGTTCATGGGAGGAGGAGGAGGGTCTTTTTTTTGCTCCCTGTAGGAGTCGGAATCCCCAATCCCCGACTGGGGATAGGGGATTCCGCTACAGGAGCAGTGAGTGACTACACTCTCCATATGTGGACACAGTGACGCCACTCACTTGTGAAGCAGAATCCCCGACCCTGTGGCTGGGGATTCCGCTACAGAAGAAGTGAGTGACCACACTGTCCATATATGGACAAAGTGACGTCACTCACTTCTGAAGCGGAATCCCCGACCCTGTGGCCGTGGATTCCTCTCCAGGAGAAGTCAGTGACTACACTGTCCATATATGGACATTGAAGTCAGTGACTTCTCCTGGAAGTGGGGGGGATGGGTGCTACCTACAAGGGGCTGTGGGGCATTACCTACAGGGGGCTGGGTGGCATTACCTGCAGGAGGCTGGGTGGCATTACTTACAGGGGGCTGGGTGGCATTACCTACAGGGGGCTGGGTGGCATTACCTACAGGGGGTTTGGTGGCATTGCCTACGAGGGGGGCTGTGTGGCATTGCCTACCAGGGGGGCTGTGGCATTATCTACAGAGGGCTGTGTGTGGCAATAAATTTAAATGAAATTCATCCGATTTTAAAACAGAAAACGGATGCAAAACGGGTCAAAATCGGCCGTTAAAAACGACCTGGAACAGAATCGGAACGGATGCAAAACGGCCGGGAAAAACGGCCCAAAACGGCCGTTTTTATCGGCTGACACTCGGACCCTGTCGTGTGAATAATTCCTTATTCACACGACAGGGTCACGCCCGAGTGTCGGCTGATAAAATCGGCAGTTTTTCCCGGCCGGTTTGCATTCGTTTTGCATCCGTTCCGGGCCGGGCATATCTGGACAGTGACATCAGGGGCAACTCCTGAAGGGGAATCCCCATGTGGCCGGTGATTCCACTTCAGGAAAAGCCCCTGTCATCTGTGTCATTTATGGACACTGAACGTTACTGGCTTCTCCTGGTGTGGAATCCCCGGTCACAGAGTGTTCGGGGATTACGCTTCAGGAGTTTCCCCTGATGTCACTGAACATATATGGACAGAGACATCAAGCGCTCTGTCCAGGAGCGGAATCCCCGAACACACGGGGATTCCACTCCTTCAGGGAGCTAAAGTGGGGCTAGCACATAGAGCAGGGACGAAGCTACAGCAGTAGCAGCCGCTGCAGCTGCTAGCGGCACCATTGGCCATGGTAGGTGTCGCCGCTAGCAGCCGCTATGGCTGCTATAGCTGTAGCGATGCCTGAAGAAGCGCCAGGTCGGAAAGGAGGCTGATTCGCCAGGCCAGGGCGATTTGGGAAGGGAGCCAGCGCAGCGCCCCCTTCCACCTGCTGTACACCCCAGCCCTGCCACACAGTACCCCTGCACATAGCAGAGCAGGGACGTCGCTAGTGTTACCTCCAGCATACAGCGCTTCTTCTGAATGGGATACACTCGTCCTCCTCACATGCACTCTGCGCTGTGAGGAGAGAGCGAGCGACGGTAGACACGGCCATCACTCGGGACACATTCCGGTGATGGCCGTGTATTACCCGGCCCCATAGACTTCTATGGGAGCCGGGCGGCTGGGTAAACGGCCGAAAATAGGGCATGTCCCATTTTTTGACGGCCGGTTTTCCCGGCCCGTCAAAAAATCGGTCGTGTGAATAGCCCCATTAGGGGTCTATTGTTCCTACTGCAGCCGGGTGACGGACGATTTATGAACGGCCGTTACCCGGCCGGGAAACCCTGTCGTGTGAATAAGGGCTAAAGCCTACCTCTACCTTTCTCCGCTCTGGCGGCAATGTGGCACCTACAGGGGGACTTGTGTGGAGCTATCTACAGGGGTGCTGTGTGTGGCGCTATCTACAGGGGGCTGTGTGTGGCGCTATCTACAGGGGGCTGTGTGTGGCGCTATCTACAAGGGTGCTGTGTGTGGAGCTATCTACAAGGGTGCTGTGTGTGGAGCTATCTACAGGGATGCTGTGTGTGGAGCTATCTACAGGGATGCTGTGTGTGGAGCTATCTACAGGGATGCTGTGTGTGGAGCTATCTACAGGGGTGCTGTGTGTGGCGCTATCTACAGGGGAGCTCTGGTGGATGATTTTTCCATTGACTGGTAGCAGAGTTACACAACTGGAAAAAAGAATCCCCACCATGTAACTCTGCTACCTCTCAATTGAAAAGTCATCAAACACAGGGTCTCCCTCTTGACTTTCATTGTTCTCAGCCTTTTGGTTTGTCCTGCAGCTGCTGCCGCCGTGATGAGCAAATGTTATACCCGAGATAGGAAAAGTAACATAAAGACGATATAACCGGATCAATAATATTGGTGATATCCAGACAGTCTAGAGATCTGCAGTGACAATGTGCGCGTGTTATTTGCAGAAGGATCTGGCTGTGATTTGATGTGTTTATGCGGGATATTGGGCGTGGCTTAAAAATGGCCATCTTTTCCAAATTCAAAAGTTGGGAGGTATGGTAATAACCACAGTATCATTGCGCTTGATTGGCCAGCAAACTCACCTGACCTAAACGTCATAGAGAATCTATTGGATATTGTCAAGAGGAAGATGAGACACCAGACCCAACAATGCAGACGAGCTGAAGGCCGCTACCAAAGCAACCTGGGCTTCCATAACACCTCAGCAGTGCCACAGGCTGATCGTCTCCATGCCACGCCGCATTGATGCAGTAATTCATGCAAAAGGAGCCCCGACCAAGTATTGAGTTCATATACTGTACATACTTTTGTTGTCGCCAAGGTCTTAAGGCAAAGCAACATAAGGGCATGTTCAGATGTGGTGGATTTCTGCAGACACTGTCCGCATCAATGCCGCACATAATCTGCGTTGCAGATTCCGTTGCGCCTTTGCCTAAAATGTGAAGTAAATTGCTGCAGATTAGTCGTTGTGGATTCAGGTGAAGAGTACATCCTGCTCTCTTTTAAAACATTCCATCTCAGTCTGGCTATAGACCTCGAAACACATAGGTCCAGCCAGAATGATGAAATATCCTGTTCGTGAAAGTAATCCGCAACGCAACACACATAATATCTGCAGATTTCATTGTGTAATTTTGCAACTCCATTGAAGTCAATAGAGAAATTCCGCCACAAGTACGCATCAAGTCCGCAACAGCCAGTGTATGCTGCGGACACCATATTCCGCATCGCAGACTATGGTCCGCAGCAGAGTTGTCCGCAACGTCTGCACGAAGATAACTAAAAAGGTGTGGAAACTAATGGACAGACTGTCTGCTGCGGATTTCCAGTGTGGACTGTCCGCAGCGGAATTCCACAGCAATTCTGCCACGTGTGAACGTGCCCTAATAGTACGCGATAATGATGGTGAGGGCTCAGAAACAGCCCGCACCTTCGCCAGTGGGTGTCGGCTATATATTGCAGCTCACACCCTGCTGCATGGCCAGGACCGGAGCTAGCCTCCGATCTGGCCGATTAACCCCTTAAATACAGCGCTCAAAAGCAAGCGCTGCATCTATGGGGTTTTACCAGCAGATCGGAACCCAGCGATTTAATCGCGAGGTTCCGATGACTGCTCCGGCAGATTGGAGTCCTAACAATGGCCTCCTGTCTGCCAAGTACGGAAGCCTGTTAGGTCCCGCTCAGAGGCGGGGCCTAAAAGGCTTCCATCCCAAATACAAGATGGCGCAGGCTCAGAAGCTGAGCCTGCGACATCAGCCACTGGTGCGAGCTGTATGTTACAGCTGACACCGTGCTGTAATGGCAGGGAACGGAGCTAGCTCCGATCCCTGCCATTAACCCCTAGATGAGATTGCAGCATCTTAGTGGTTTTTAGCCGATCGGCATTGCTGCGATGCGCAGCGTTGGCAATCGTTGCTATGGCACTCGGAGGCCAAACAATGGCCTCCTGGTCTGCCAGGTATGGAAGCCAATTAGGCCCCACCCGGAGCCTAATAGGCTTACTATCAGTGATTAACTGACAGCTCTAATGCATTGCACTACGTGGGTAGTGCAATGTATTCGAGTAAAGATCAGAAGTGCAGACCTTCATGTACCCTAGTGGGACAAAATAAAAAGTTTATAAAAATGTTGAATAAAAGTGTAAAAATAAAAGTTTCAAGTTAAAAAAAACAAAACAAAACTGCCTTTTTTCCTAAGTCTTTTAAAAAAAAAAGTCTGTTAAAAAAAAGTACACATATTTTGTATCACCATCTCCGGAACGACCCATACTGTAAAACTATAATGTTATTTTTCCCACACAGTAAACACCGCAAAAAAATGCCTATGCCAGAATCGCTATTTTTTGGGGACCACTCCACACTATATACCCCTCGATAAATTCCTTAAGGCCTTAGTTCCAAAATGTTTCGGTCCCTCAGGGGCTTTGCAAATGCGACAGAACACCCAAAAACTATTCCAGCAAAACTTGAGCTTCAAAAGCCAAAATGTTGCTCCTTCCCTCCTGATTCCTGCTGTGTCCAAAAAGCAGTTTATTACCACATATGGAATATTGCCATAATGGGGGGAAATTGCTTTTCAAATGTTGGGGTGCATTTTCTCCTTTATGCCTTGTAAAAGTTGAAAAAAAAAGTTTTATCCGAAAAAATGTAATCTTTAATTTCACAGCATAATTACACAAAATTCTGCAAAAAACCTGTGGGGTCAAAATGCTCACTATACCCCTCAATAAATTCCTTCATCGGTGTAGTTTCCCAAATGGAGTCAATTTTGGGGGGTTTCCACTGATTTGGTCCGCCGGGGCTTTGCAAATGCGATATGACGCCGCAAACCACTCCAACAAAATTTGAGCTCCAAAAGCCAAATAATGCTCCTTCCCTTCTAAGGGGAACGAACAACAATTTAAGTCCACATATGGGGTATTGCCGGGCTCAGGAGAAATTACTTTACAAATATTGGGGTGCTTTTTCTTTTTTAGCCCTGTTGAAAATGAAAAAAATCTAAGCTAAAACTACATTTTATGGGAAAAAAAATGTAGATTTTCATTTTGACAGCCTATTTCCAATTAATTCTGTAAAAAAAAAAATCTGTGGGGTCTAAATGCTCACTATACCCCTAGATAAATTCCATATGGGGTGTAGTTTCCAAAATGGGGTCACTTCAGGGGGGTTTCCACAATTTTTGTCAATCAGGGGCTTTGCAAATGCGACATGGCACTGAAAACCATAATAGCAAAATTTGAGCTCCAAAAGCCAAATGGCGCTCCTTCTTAGGGCTGCCCTGTGTTCAAACATAAGTTTCTGACCACATATGAGGTATTTCCATAATAGGCAGAAATTGCTTTACAAATGTTGGGGTGCTTTTTCTCCCTTATTCCTTGTAAAAATGAAAACCTTGTATGTTTTATTTGAAAAAATGTAGATTTTTATTTTTATGGCTTAATTCAAAGAAATTTAGCAAAAAAACTGTGGGATTAAAATGCTCACTATACCCCTAGATTAATTCCTTGGGGTGTAGTTTCAAAAATGGTGTCTTTTTGAGGGTTTTCCCTATGTTTTGGTACCACAACACCTCTTCAAACATAACATGGTGCGTAAAATATTTTCTAATAGAAAGGGGGTCTGAAAACCCACTAGGTGCTCCTTTGCTTCGGAGGCCTGTGCTTCATTCCATTAGGACACTAGGGCCACATGTGGGATATTCCTAAAAACTGCAGAATCTGGAAAATAAACATTGAGTTGCGTTTCTCTGGTAAAACCTTCTGTGTTGCAGGGAAAAGTTTATTACAATGAATTTCAGCAAAAAAAATGAAATTTGTAAATTACACCTCCAATTTGCTTTAATTCCTGTAAAACGCCTAAAGGATTAAGACACTTTGTTAATGCTGAGTTAAATACCTTGAGGGGTGCAGTTTTTAAAATGGGGTGATTTATGGGGACTTTCTGATATATAAGGCCCTCAAAGCCACTTCAGAACTAAACTGGTCCCTGAAAAATTAGCCTTTTGAAATGTTCTTGAAGATGTGAGAAATTGCTGCTAAAGTTCTAAGCCTTGTAACATCCTCGAAAAATAAAAGCATGTTCAAAAAAATGATGCAAACATTAAGTAGACATATGAGAAATGTAAAGTAGTAACTATTTTGTGTGTTATTACTATCTTTCTTACAAGCAGATGCATTTGAATTTAGAAAAATGCAAGATTTAAAAAAATGTTATGACATTTTGGTGTTTTTCACAAATAAATATTGAATTTATCGATCAAATGTTTTCACTAACATAAAGTACAATATGTCACAACAAAACAATCTCAGAATCGCTTGGATAAGTAAAAGCAATCCCAAGTTATTACCACAAAGTGACACATGTCGGATTTGAAAGAATGGGCTGTGTCCACAAGGCCAAAACTAGCTGTCTCCAAGGGGTTAATATTCTAGTTTTCTGAGACTAAATTTTGGGTTTTCATTAACTGTTCGCCATAATCATCAACATTAGAAGAAAAAAATGATGGAAATAGATCACTCTAAGTCTAATGAATCTATTTAATATGAGTTTGACATTTTGAATTGAATTACTGAAATAAATAAACTTTTTGATGATATTCTAATTCATTAAGAAGGACCTGTATATATGTTTTTACATTCAGACATTTTACGTTCTTTAAATATTCGGTTTTTTACTCTAGCCACTAGTGGACACAATAAAGCAACTCTTCCTGTTTTCTGTAGCTAACTTGTCATCTTTGCTGTATAAACTGGGACAGTCATCTCATTATCACTAAAGGGCAGGGGATTTGTTGACAGGTTTGTCTTACTGCTGGAATTCAGATTTTTGCCAGTACATTAGCACTGATCGACGATAAAGCCCGCCGATTGACACTCGGTTAGCTCCAATTAATCAGAGCAATCATAGTTGCTTTAGAAGTTTATTGCCGGTAAACAAGCGCCGATCGGCGATATACTGCAGCATGTCCATCGGCACTCATTTAATTCCATTTACATGGCGCCATCATTGTACAGAATGGGAACAAATAAGATCATTAGTCTCCATACAGTTTGCATCGTCGGCGGCGCATCCCGTTTACGTGGGCAATGTTCTGCCAGCAACTATGATTTTTAGTGCTGCATAAAAGATGCAGTCAGCTGACAGACAAGGATTTGCTAGTTTGTCGGTTGATCGCTGGACCCTTTTACATGAGCCAATGATTGGGAACATGCGTTCAGTTCCCCCGATCATCGGCCAGTGTAAAAGGGCCTTAACACTATATACACAGGTACGGCTCTGTAAGCATCTCCCCTGTCACTCCCTGGGGAAAGGCGCTTTACTCTATGGGTATATTCACACGCAGATTTGGGGGGGGGGTGGATACCTCGAAATACGCCTACAAAAGTGCTTGCTAAATGCCTACAAACATCTGGCCATTGAATTCAATGGTAAAAACAGCGTTTAGTTCAGACGGGGCTTTTTTTTATGCCGCTATTTTAAAAAAGGCGGCTTACTTTAGACCAAATATTGTTGCATTTTAAGTCACGTCCCCTTTTTTCCGGTAACCCAAACCCCCCTGTTGGAGGAGTTAAAAAAATGTCTAAAAGACTTTATAAAGGCGGCACACGTCATGTAGGCCAGGATTTTGGCTCAATTTAAGCCAGAATTCTGGTACATTTTTATTAGTAAATATGCCCCAATTTTCCTCTTTAACCCTTTCCCCCTGCTTGCATTCTGGGCCCTAATGACCAAGCCATTTTTTAAGTTTTTCCATTGTCACATTCGAAGAGTGATAACTTTTTTATTTTTGCGTCGACATAGCTGTATAAGGTCTTGTTTTTTGCGGGACAAGTTGTACGTTTTAATAGCACCATTTTGGGGTACATATAATTTATTTATTAACTTTTTTGGGGGGGGATAGAAGAAAACCTGAAATTTCACCACTCTTTTTGCGCCCTAAATCTACGTAGTTTACTGTGTGGTATAAATAACACAATAACTTTATTCAACGGGTTGTTACGATTGCAAAGATACCAAATTAGTATAGATTTTGTATGTTTTACTACTTACACAGTAAAAACACTTTTTTTTCAAAGTTATGAGGGCTTTTTTTTTTGCGGGATGACTTGTAGTTTTTATTGGTACCATTTGAGAGTAGATGCGACTTTTTGATCACTTTTTATCACATTTCTTTGAAGTCAGGATTAACAGAAAACAGCAATTTTTCCATTGTTTTTTTATTTTATTTTTTACGGCGTTCACCGTGTGGGTTAAATAATGTAACAGCTTTATAGTTAGGGTCGTTACGGACGCGGCGATACCAAATATGTGTAACTTTTTTGCTTTATTTTGTAAGGGGAAAAAGTGGGTTTTTCATTTTTTTTCCACATTTTTTTTATTAACTTCATTCAACTTTTTTTTAACTTTTATACTAGTCCCACTAGGGGACTTTAATATGCGATCATCCGATCGCTATTATAATACACTGCAATACTTTTGTATTGCAGTGTATTACTGCCTGTCCATTTAAAACGGACATGCCTCTGGCATAGCCTAGCAGGCATTCTCTACAGGCAGACCTGGGGGCCTTTATTAGGCCCCCGGCTGCCATTGGAGACACAGACACTCTGCGATCTTTTCGCCGGGTGTCGGTGGGAGAGAGAGGGAGCTCCCTCCCTCTCTCCAAAACCACTCAGATGCTGTGCACGCTATTGAGCAACGCATCTGAAGGGTTAAACGGGTGAGATCGATACTAATATCGATCTCACCCGGTCGAGCAGGGACGCCCCCAGCTAGAGTCTTGTCCTTGTATGCTAAGAGCTGGAGAGAAAAGAGCATGTTTGCGTGCGGATCGTAGCTGTGGGCGCACACACTCTCACTCACCAGTTCTCGGCAGAAAACTTGTCTGCTAAGAGCTGGAGAGAGGAGGGAGTGTGCACATGCTCTTACTCATTCTCCAGCTCTCGGCAAAGAAGGCCAAGACTGCATTCTCTGCCGAGAACTGAAGAGTGAGTGAGATCGTGCGTGACAAGGACAAGACTGTGATCTCTCGCGAGAGATCGCACAGTCTTGTCCTTCTTAGCCGAGAGCTCTTACTGTGGCACTGTCCGTAGCTGATTGGACAGTGTCACAGCTATAGTAACAGGCCCCTTGTTATTACACAGATCATTGACAGTTCAGGGGGGTTATTTAAATATCGGGAGCCAAATATAACGGCACCGGTATCTAATAAACAGAGGAGGGAAGGAAAACATTTTAAAGTGCCCCAGGGTTTGTGTAGCCCTACCCATTACATTCCGCACTCAGCTGCTCAAGTATGGGCAGGTGAAAGGTTCTCTTTAAAGAAACATTAAAAAATGTTAAATACATGTGACATTTTCCTCAATGGTTTGTTCCACTATACGCAATGTTTCGGCTTGTGTAAGCCTTCTTCAAGCATCTACACCTTAACTGAGTGCTGCCTACCTTTTCCACTTTTACTGTACTATTGGGGAGGCTGGGACCATGCCCCTGGTTTGGCGTGCAGCACTTTTCTATCAGGTAATATAAGAAGTGCTGTTCCCATCTCTGCTTCTATTTTAGTCAATGGGGCTGAGCTGCAGATACAGCCCATAGACCACAGTAGAGATATTTTTTCTAGGGGCAAAAGAAAAACAATTAATTTTTTATTCTTTTTTTTCTACTCCAAGACAACCTCTTTAAAAGGAAAGGAAATCACCACATTTTTTTTATACAAATTTAAACCAGATATTGTGGCAGATTTACTAATGTGATTACGCCTAGACCTTATCATAAAATACACCATAATGTCACATCTTGTTTTAGTGGTTTAAAAATGGGGCGTGGCTTAAATTTGCAAAAAAAACCTTGCTCGTATGCTAAGCCAAACAAGAGGTATAAAACACAAAAAAGTAACATGTCTAGCAAGATGCACCAAATTTATCATAGTGCATGCCACTGTGGTAAACTTCTGACTGCCTACTCTTAGTTTATACTATTTAAATTTTAGACAGCATTAGTAAATCTGTCCCATTCTTCTTTTCTAATCTGTTATTTTTCTTAATTCTATTTTCTTAACATGTTTATGGGTGTTACAATCTTGCCAAAGCTGCTGATCTGATTTGTGAACAGCACAATCCTGCTTGTGATGATAATGAGATGACTGCTGAGAAGTGATCTCTACAGAACAGGAAGAGTCAGTCTATTGTGAATGGTGGATCCTGTGTTATCTATATAAAGGTGTTACCTGTCATTGTAATCCTGCCTGTGATGATAATGAGATGACTGCTTAGAAGTGATCCCTACAGAACAGGAAGTGTCAGTGTATTATGAATGGTGGATCCTGTGTTATTTATATAGATGCGTTACCCTTCATTGTAATCCTGCCTGTGATAATGAGATGACTGCTGAGAAGCGATCTCTACAGAACAGAAAGTGTTAGCCTAATGTGAAAATGGCAAATTCTTAGGATTTATATACAGTGCCTTGCGAAAGTATTCAACCCCTTGTTGTTTTTTTTTTGTTGCATTACAACCTAGAATTAAAATTACTTTTTGGGGGGTTTGTACCATTTGAGTTACACAAAAATGCCTTTCTCCACTTATCAGGCTCTTCTCCCCCTCCCCTTAACTGTTCACTCACTAGGAATTTACTGCTAAGTCTGTCTTGAGAGACAAGACAGAGTATCAGCTCACTGAAGAATCAAGTTACAGCTATCCATAGAAGTCTATGGAGAGGGGAGGGTGAACAAAGTCAGCGAGACACAGAGATGCTGCTGTAGCTTCCTAGTAAGTGTTCTATCTCTCCCCAGTGCTGGATTTACAGCTGCACTGCTCATTACTGCTGTATCATGTACTCTATGTTGCTGAGGGTGTGCTACAAAGCGATAGGGGAGCAGATTGTCCTCTTCTGTTTTTAGGCTATGTATGGAAAACATGATAGCAGTTAGGCTTCACTCACTAACTCAGGGAAAACTGAGAACTAGAGATGTAGCATACAAAGTGCAAAACTGCTTAAAAAAAATGCAGGATGCAAGTCATATAATGGTTAGAAATATTGTCTCCTCATGTACACACATCACAACTTATTCTGAAAAGCCAGAAAATAGATTAGGTATGCTTTAAGTGGTTTATTAAACGTAATTCTGTAGAATATAAATAATGTACGTGTTCATGGTTTATTTACATTTTTTGAAATGTTGTAGCTATTATATATATATTTTTTTTAAACTACCCTGGTTGTGGCCATGTTGAAGACACCTTCTTCCTCCTTGTATTGTCTGTATAGACAGTATAGCAGGGAGTGCACTTTACCGCAGCTAAAATGGAGTCAAGTGACAGAGAAAGGTCATAGATTATTACAATGTCCAGGAAGCGATGGAGTAAAACCTCTCCTACAGAGACCAGAGAAGTGACAAAGGAGATGGATACAGAGCCTTATCAGTGTGTGCTTAGTATGTAGTGTTGTTTGTTCTTACTTATCTAGGTATCCAGCAGTACAATAGAGTGGACATTGACTCTGCTAATCCTGTCCTATACTATTCAGCAAAACTAACAAATGACCTGAAGAAAACAGTATCAGCCTATTGTCTCCACTCTACTGGACAGTTGAAAAATTTGAATATTTCAAAGTTTATTTATTTTTTTATAATTGGTTGGGTAGAAAATAAAAAGGTAAAAAACACAAATGTAATACCCACTACGGCCCCATGCACACGACCGTAGCTTTCGTCCGTAATTACGGATGAAATTGCAGACCCATTCATTTTTGTAGGCCACGGAAACTATCCAAAAAATATATAAAAATATATTCTTGTCCACAATTCCGACACAGACTCAGGTCTATGGGCGTTTCCCCAATTGCAGACAGCTACAGACTTGTATCTGCATTCTGATCCGTATTTGCAGACAGTAAAAACCTACACGGTCGTGTGCATGAGGCCTAAAATTGCGTGACCAAAATGAAAATACTAATCATGCCAGAATCTGGCTTCTCGCACTTGTTCTAACTCACTATTTTGATGCTTGCCTGTGTAGAATAAGACACAGTGAAAAATTACCTGTTCTGAGCCTTAGGCCTCATTTACACGAGCGTAATATACGCGCGTGCGACGTGCGTGCTTTTCACGCGTGTCGTACGCACCTATATTAGTCTATGGGGCAGTGTAGACGATGCGTGAATTTTGCGCAGCGCTAGTGTGTTGCGTAAAACCCACGACATGTTCTATAATCGTGCGTTTTTCGCGCATCACGCACCCATTGAAGTCAATGGGTGCGTGAAAACCACGCATGCCGCACAGAAGCACTTCCGTGCGAACTGCGTGATTCGCGCAAGAGCTGTCAAAAGGATGAATGTAAACATAAAAGCACCACGTGCTTTTCTGTTTACAAACATCCAAACGGAGTGTCAAATTAGAGATGAGCGCACCGAACTTCACCGGGTTCGGCCGAACTCGTTTTGACCGAACCCGGCAAAAAATGTTCGGGTACGCGACGGCAGGAGACAGTCACTGTCCACGGTGCTGAAAGAGTTAAACTGGTTCAGCGCCATGGACAGTGACTTCCGATCACAATATACATATACGTGTAAAAAAAACAAGAGGTTCTGACTTACCGATAACTCCCGGCTTCTTCCTCCAGTCCGACCTCCCGGGATGACAATTCAGTCCAAGTGACAGCTGCAGCCAATCACAGGCCAAGCACAGGCTGCAGCCAATCACAGGCTGCAGCGGTCTCATGGACTGCCGCGTCATCCTGGGAGGTGGGGCCGGATGACAAGAGAGGGAGGCGTCACCAAGGCAACGGCCGGGAGACCGGACTGGAGGAAGCAGGAAGTTCCTGGTAAGTATGAACGTCTTTTTTTGATTCACAGGTTGGTGTATATTGTGATCGGAACTCACTGTCGAGGGTGCTGAGTGTTACTGCCGATCAGTTAGCTCTTTCAGCACCTTGGACAGTGACGGGCGTCGACTAGCCTCATCTCTATGATGGCGGCTGCGCGAAAATCACGCAGCCGCGAATCATACACGGATGACACACGGAGCTGTCAAGTGCCTTTTGCGCGCGCAAAACGCAGCGTTTTTTGTGCGCGCAAAACGCACACGCTCGTGTAAATCAGGGCTTAGTTGCATTTCTATTTTTTGGCTTTTGGAATTCTGCTTGGTCGTCGCACTGAGCACAACCAATTAACGTGTGGTTCCCAACTTCTTCTATAGGGTATGTGCACACACACTAATTACGTCCGTAATTGACGGACGTATTTCGGCCGCAAGTAGTGGACCGAACTCAGTGCAGGGAGCCGGGCTCCTAGCATCATACTTATGTACGATGCTAGGAGTCCCTGCCTCTCCGTGGAACTACTGTCCCGTACTGAAAACACGATTACAGTACGGGACAGTTGTCCTGCAGAGAGGCAGGACTCCTAGCATCGTACAGAAGTATGATGCTAGGAGCCCGGCTCCCTGCAGTGTGTTCGGTCCGGGACTTGCGGCTGAAATACGTCCGTCAATTACGGACATAATTAGTGTGTGTGCACATACCCATAGGCTGTATTTGTAGAGCAGTGCCGACTGATTTTTCTGCTTCTGACACCATTCAATATACCATATGTAAATAAAATATACTACCTAAAACCTCAAACTGGTACCATTTTAGTGTTATAGATTGTACATTATTGTATGGTATATTTATTTTGTCAAGCTATAGTGTATTATATTTTTTTTTTACCTACATTCCTTACCCATCCATTTATTTAAATTCCCACTACCCGTGGTGCCTAAAGAGCCGGTATTGCTTTTTATGGATTTTTGTGGGTATAAAAAATAACCAGAGCTATTGCAGTGTTTTATAGTGAGCTGCCTATTGTGCTTTACTTGTTTTCTTTTATGTGGAAACAAAAACAATAAAACAAACATCATCATTTTTTTAAAAAACACATTCATTTCACGATCCGTGGGTATTTGGACTCACTAGGCCGCACCGCCGTAGCAGCTGGCCAAACAGTCTATACAAAATTCCTAGTACAAGAGTAGTCCAGACAGTAGCAGAGGCTTAGGCACAGAGGGAACTTCAAAGTAGATGAAGCCACACATGGCGGATGATATCAGGCGTGGCAGAGGACACTAGACGTGGTGTATGACAGCAGGCGTGACAGGTGGCACAACACGACTCTAAGGCTCAGGAACAAACAGCACTGAATACAGGCAGTAGGCACGGAAAACAATGGGAACAGGATAACACTAAGGGACCATTTGCTAAGACTGACATGGGATAACACAACAACGCTCAGGCAAGGAGTGAAAGGGCAGTGCCCTTTTTATAGTCCAGGGTGATCATAAGCTAATTAGCAATATAAAACATGTGCCCACGCTGGCCCATTAAGGCCTGGCACAAGCGTGCGCGCACCCTACAGGACAAAGCAGAGCGGAAATGAGTGCTGGCGCCTCCTAGGAAGGAGATGCCGGCCAGCACTCACGAGTCCATGGCCGCAGAAGCCGAGGGGGGCGGGGTTCAGTAGAAACGACGGTCCGCGGACGTTACAATTCATAATACTTTTGAGACATGACATCATGGGGTATTCAAAGTCAGGAACAAGAAACAGCACTTGCACCACAGTTTTCTCCTTATGCCCTGTCCATTTATATAGGACACGTCCCCAACCTACAGCATTTGATTAACAAGTAATACATATGACCAGCTTCAGTATGTCCCAAAGCCAATACAGACCTTCTCGAGTAACAAGTCTCTTTCTGCTCTTATCTGGCTGTTTTCCTGCTGCCCCTCCCTCTGTTAAACTAACTTTTACTGGGAAAAATTCAGCTATATCCGTTTAGAGTTGGACTGCAGCTCACATGTATCAGATTAAACATGCCTATAGAAGCCTATGGGGAGGGGGGAGAGTGAGCAGTAAACGCAGGAGATAAGAGCAGAACGACAGGCATAGGAACGTTCTCTCACAACCAAAGAACTTTATTCACATTAGATCATGTCAGTACTTCTCTATATATGTCCTGCATGATCCTGGGTCTGTTTCTGAGTGAGAGAGAAGGTTATGGATCAGGTTCTCCTCTTCTTACTGTGTGTAGTGTATGGCTGCCAGTCTCCACCTCCAGCTCAGAGAGAAATGCAAACTATAGATAGAGCATGCAGAGGTGAAATGTGCTAAATTATACAAAATATAAGTCATATAACGGCCAGAAACCAACCGTGTGTGTGCGCGCGCGCACGCACGCACACACACGGTAACTTATCCTGAAGAGTCAAATGAAACGACAGGAACTCTTTTATTAACCAATTTTTTTTTTTTCATCCTCAGATTTCAAGAGCCATAACTTTTATTTTTCTATTGCTGTAGCTGTATGAGGGCTTATGATTTTTGCAAGACGAGCTGTATTTTTCGATGGCAACACTTTGAGGTACATATAACTTATTGATTAGCTTTTATTAGTTTAGTTCCGTTTATCGTGCGTTAAAAATAACATGTTGATTTTATACTACCGGTGGTACAAATGCAGAAACACCAAACACGTATTAGTTTTTTTTATATTTGAGTACTTTTGCACAATAAGACATGTTTTAGAGAATTGAGTTTTGCGTCACTGCCGTCCAAGAGCCATAACTTTTTTATTTTTCTGCCAATGGAGTCATATGACTTTTTTATTTGTTACCACTTTGGGGTACATATAATGACACATTTTTTTATAATTTACAGCACAAATGTAAATAAAACCACTCTTCTAAATGGGCTGAATCAAGTATTGCAGCTTTTCTCCATTCAGCCAATGAACAGACATGGTGTGGTTTCTGGGGGGAAAAAAACCCAAAATTATTTAATGTAATCCTACGCCATGCCACACAACGCCCAGATAATATCAGCATCAAACAGTAGTGTCGTACAGTGCACTCACTCCCAGACTGACCATCCCCCACCCATACACACTCAGTCATTGTTAGTTGTGTGGTTCAAAGCGATCGCCAGTCCCAGATTGTGAGTAGTTCTAAGAAATGGAGAAATCGTTTTTAAATGCTGCTTTTTCTCTCTGCATTAAATTAAATAAAACAAAACTACGACTTAATAATAAAACTGAATCAGATAGAGAATGATATGGTTTCAAAGAAGTAGCATGCCCTGAAAACTGTGTTTAGACCCATAACATGAGATTATTAAAGATGGCAGCAGCAGTAATTCACCACAGTGGCAGAACATAGGGAAGACACTGCTTATAAATGTATCCTGGGCGCTGTTCACACCATTTTTCTTGATGCAACATGGTGTAAACCTTAGAGTCTACAGCACATTTTCATGAAAGTTTCACATGCGCACATTCTGATGGCATTACCAATGGTTTGATTTCTCCAAGGATGTGCTACACACTGGCCATATTTCTGGATAGGAACCACACACAGTTTTTTTTAGTTTAGTTTATAATTATTATAATTTTTTTGGGATGAGGTATACGCTATAAAGCCTTGTTCACACAGTGCAGATTTACTGTAGATATTGCAATCCAAAACCGGGAACAGAACCTAAACAGAAGAAACATATAAAGGAAGGTCTTTAATGGTCTGCTCTCCTGGTTGTAGTTCTGGTTTGGGCTTAAAAAACGCGACCAACATCATCAGCAAATCAGCACTGTATGAACAAGAGCCTTAGGCTGGGTTCACACTGAGTTTTTTGCAGGCAGTAAATCTGCCTCAAAATTCAGTTTGGAATTTTGAGGCAGATTTTGCTCTGCCTGCACGCCGATTTTCGCTGTGTTTTTCGCCCGCGGCCATTGAGCGCCGCGGGCAAAAAACGCCGCAAGATACGCTTTCTCTGCCTCCCATTGATGTCAATGGGAGGTCAGAGACGTAAACGCCAGAAGATGGTGCATGTCGCTTCTTTTTCCCGCGAGCCGTTTTTTTACGCTTGTGGGGGAAAAACGCCTCTGCCTCCCATTTTAATCAACGGGAGGCATTTTCGGCCATTTTTTGGCGGGTTTTCCCGCATCAAAAAATTCAGTGTGAACAGACCCTTAGGGTGTGCAGTCAGATGTGGCAGATTTTGTTGCATACATTTTCTGCAACTGAAAATCAGATCCATCCACCTAAATGGGGTTTGTGTCTGTAACAGGTGCATGGATTTCTGCAAGTTTCATTCAGATAATAGGAACTGATTTTCAGTCGCAGAAATTTCTGCAACAAAATCTGCCGCGTGTGACTGCACCCTTATCCCCGTTTTCACTCCTGCCATTACAACCAGATATTTTAGTGAGACACTCATCTGCCACTTACCTTGGTGGGTTACCCTATGTGCTAATAAAATACATAATTCAATAGCAAGTAAGTCAGGACAAACAATATATAGACTGCATAAGATTTCAATATTTAGACTTTAAAGACGTTTCTCAGTTTTTACCTACCAAAATCTTCAGTTAATTTACTTGGTTTCCTCCATTGGAAAACTTGGGACTTTTTTTTCCACAAATACCAATTTCGTATAAAGAGTTTGTCTCTTCAAAAACACCCCTTTCAGGAAGGAGCTGTGGTGGCGACATCTGCATTCAAGATTACTTAACATAAACGCATAGTATAAGCAAAACACAATAAAAAGACAGTTTAGTAACAGTTTATTATTTGTTTTTAAGCAACTGTCCTCTTATAAAGTGCAGCTAAAGGCACTGGGCTTATTAAAGGTGTATTCCGGGAAATTAAAATCATGGCTTATCTTAGTGGGATGTAGGTTGCCAGCTGTCTGGAAATCCCACATATTACATTAATACCTGGTTGGATATCCATTTGCTTTATCACAACAGCAATGCCATTGCCTTATATTTCTGATGATTGTGGGGGTACCACAGGGTGGGCCTCCACTGATTTCACATTGATGATCTATCCTAAGGATAGGCCATCAAAGTTATTTCCCAGGAAACCGCCTTTAATCATAAAACAAATGGCGAATAATTGTTCTACTTTAATTCGCCAGATTGGTTAAAACTGACAAATTGGCAGATTAAAAAAACAAACAAAAGACAAAAACCTTTCAATAAATGAAAATTAAATTGCTAGCAAAAGAATATAACCTTCCATGATTATCTTATTGTAGATTCTTCTGTACAGAGGCGTTCATGATTCTCCTGTGCTCATTTCAATTTTACAGAAATGAGAAGCAAAATAAAATTTTCAAAAGTCTATAATTAAAAAAAACAACAACATCTACACATTTTTTCAGTGCATAAAAAAAATAAATTTAAATGTGTTCCTTCCCCTCAAGTCTCTCAAATAAACAGAGGTAGGTGAAAAAGTTGTCAAAGAAAACAAAAACATCCCATAAAATATGAAGGGTTATTTTCACCCAATAAACCTCAGTCCAGCCATACTGGAAAATCCCAACAAAATGAAAATCACTTTAGGCAGACGCCATTTGTTTGAGTTTAGTTCATGGGGTAAGATCTCCAGGAAAGTTATATAGACAAAAGTCCCAGCAGCCAAACCTTCAAGAACAGCCTGGATAAGACTGCTTCCACTGGCTTGCGTTTCCATTACCCCAATCCCTATACCTATGCCAATAGGTGACATGAGGGCGAACATGACAATTGAAAGCACAAACCACCTAGTTTTAACATTGCTCTGCATCAAGAGCAATGATAGACTCACAGCAATGATACTCTTGTGAATAAGAATAGCTATAGCTATTTGTAGGACCTCTGTCTGTGCGCTCTGTAGCCCAATGGCAATTCCTTCAAAGATGGAGTGCAGAGACAGGGAGAGGATAAGTATAAAGCAGCGGAAGGAGGAGTGAGCATTGAAATCCACGTGGAAGTGGCGTCTTGCATGTTCTACATCATGTTGGCTACTGTGTGAGTGGCCAAGGAAATGCTCCTGAAGAGCTGGAGAGCTTGCAGGACTAGATAATAACGGAGTGTTCTCTTCAGTCATCCCGTCACTGCACTCCAGAACAATGCGTTCTACAATCAGGACCAGGAGGACTCCTATCCCCAGGATGAATTCTGGCAAAGGGAAATCTGTCTAAAGTAAACGAGACAATAATCAAATCAATAAGAATATTTGATATGTTTTGCGTTTGACGAAGAAAAAAAAATATGAAAAAAAAAAGCCCAAAAATCATACAATCCTTACTCATTTTGGGACCAAATACTTGAAGGTTGACAGATTAATAGACAAACAGACAAATAGCAATACCCAAAATTTTGTAGGCTTTGGGAGTCAGCCACACCAACCTTAGGAAGGGTTTTCAATAGATATTTCATAGGCATTGGTACCAGTGGAGAATTTGTAGGCTCCTTAGAAAACTGTATATAGCCTACAAAATATGGGATACAATTGACAACAATATATATAATGGAAAATTATTAACGTTATTTGGAAGTACAAAAGATTAAAAGAGGAGTCATGTAAAGCATGAGAGACATCTGTCTATGCAATAATGCAAAAGGGGCATGAAACATAAATGAATGTGTGTATCTATAAGGCCATATAAATCCCTATATAAAGGATAAAACAATATATCAAGATACAGGTGTCATATATAAGTGATAATCGAGTGAGATCGTCAATGACATGAAGGAAAAGGCCTAAACAGAACTGCACAAGATAGATAATCAAACATACCCATTATGTACCCTCTGCAAAGAAAGAGACATTAGACACGACGCGCGTTTCGGCAGGATGCCTTCGTCACACATTCATTTTTCTACATGTTTCATGCCCCTTTTGCATTATTGCTTATACATGCTTTCTGCATAGACAGACGTCTCTTTCATGCTTTGAATGACTCTTCTTTTAATCTTTTGTACTTCCAAATAAAGTTTATATTTTTCCATTATATATTTGTTGTTAATTGTACCCCGTATTTTGTGGGCTATATATGGATTATTGTGGGTCAATGCACAGGCATACTTGGTTTGAACATGTTCTTGTCCCCACATGGTTTACGGTGGACACTTTATTATGTGTACACCGACAAGATTTTTCCAGAATGTACCAATAGGTTGTGTTCCTTAGAAAACTGGCTCACGGGATTTGTCAGGCCGTGCCTTAAAGGGTTAGTCCTATCTTATAAAAAGTGATGGCATATAGCTAAGACATGACATCACTTTATGATCCGATGGGTTACGACCCAGCGTTCCTGGGAATGAAGGGGCTGCAGCGCTTATTTAGTGCTCTGCCCACTTCTACGTTTCCCCTGCACAGATGCGCTCCCGGCTGTGCCGGGAATGGCAGCCAGCCCCATTCACTTGAAAACTCCCTGTCAAATTGGCTCATTGCTACGGGTCTAGAATCTGAAACCCATAAATGTGGTATTACATATTTCCCATATAATCCATGGTCGTGCAGACTCCTCCGGAGCAGGAGTGGCTTTTTGCAGTGGCTCTCCACTCTTGCTTATAGGGGAGGGTCCGAGTGGGGAACCCCCACTATGATGTTTATATGCCCCAGTCTCTCAGTGTTCCCCCTAAAGGGTCAATCCATTTAATAAAACATTACTATTAGAACTAATAATTACAGGAAGGGTTGTAAGGATTTTTTTTAATTTCTCTGTGACTGGCCTGCAGACCAGTCAGTAGACACAGATTGTTTTACAGCACTTTGTAGTCTGCTCATATCTCTGCAAGGCCACAAGAACGCTGATATTTTCTACATGCTATTGTAGGCTGTGTAACTAAACGTTCGACAAACTTCTGACATGTCATAGTGACATGTCAGTAGTTTTGATTAATGGTGGTCCCAACACTGGGACCCCCACCGATCACTAAAACGAAGAGGCAGAAGTGCTCATGTGAGCTCTCAACCGCTTAGTTTCTGTTCTGCTTTTTCCGGAAAGCCGATGTATTGCAGTACGGGCTCATAGAATTTCTACTGAGTCCGTACACGATACATTTATTTCCGGAAAAAGCCGTACAGAAACGAAGCGGTTGAGAGCTCACACGAGCACTTCTGCCTCTTCGTTTTAGCGATTGGTGGGGGGTCTCAGTACACGGACCCCCACCAATCAAAACTTCTGACACGTCACTATGACATGTCAGAAGTTCGAAGAACGTTTAGTTACACTTTAATCATTTACGAAAATAGCACGATTGTAGAGATTTGCCTTTTACGCATGCACAACTATTATTTTATGTTAATGTACATACAAACAGAACATATTTTAAAAAACAAAACAAACATTTAAAGCTAAATAATACATCACATTGCATGGTAATACCTTCCTATCTATTATACACTACGCTAGTCAATATTAATCTTGCAGTCAAAAAAACTCAGATGTCTGAAAACTTTGGAGGAGATTTAATCGTTATGGTCATAAAATATACGAAACTTAACGCAATCATGAGAATGGCGTCAAATTGATCAAAATGGCACACGCAGAATGATAAATTGGGCGCCACTTGCCAGACAGCTTACGCTTCCTTACGCCACCTCTTTCTTTTCTTGTGCCATTTTCAGTGTGCCTTTACTAGAGGTAGCCATTAGTCGATTTAACTACTTTTTAGCATTCTACATCTCATTTATACTCGTCTGTCAACAAAAATAAAACTGAAAGAACAAATCTGGTTAGATATCCATTTGCTTTATCCCAGCTGGATTTAGGTCTGAGCTGAATAGATGTGGTTGGATATCATTCGTTATTAAGTTATGTCAATCTTATGCTTGATTTATTTCTGGTTTATAATCAAATGTTTAGAGCTGACGTTTAGCATGGTTTATCAATATCCATTAAGAGGACCTGTCATGTCCCCAGAAAAGTTAATCTGGCTCCATACCTTTATAGCGGTCTGTTAGAGCAGCCCAGGTCCATGTCCCATTGACAACTGGGAGGTGGGGAACCCCCAGTTGTCAATTTATTTTTAAATAAGCATATCAGCCGTCCAAGATGAACTGGCTTATTGTGGGGGAACGGAGGATTGCAAGGGAATGGGGGGCACCTAGAAAGATCAAATAAGCTGTGCTGGAATCAGGGAGAAGACCGCTATAAAAAGGTATGGAGCCAGGTGAACATTTCTGGGGACGTGACAGGTCCTCTTTAAAATGGGTTGCTCCAACACAACTACGTATAAAACTTCACACAACACTTGTGGTTGTAATTCTGGTGTATATGCCAGATATATAGCCCCGAAGTATGCAACGTATACAGTATTCCCCTCAATAATTAAAAAACCAAGAAAGAAAAAATATATTTTCCAAAACAAACCAGGCACTCTTTGGGATAAGAATAATTATGTATACATTTTATTAAATTCTATAAAAATATATTTTTAAATTCTTTTTTTATAAAGATTTCTTTTATATATCTCTTACCTCTTTGCTTTATAATATAATTATTTTTTTGATAGAGGGAGAAAAAGGTTTGAATAAACATACTTTTTTCAAACAAGATGTACACAATTTAGAATGTCTCCTGGCCAGGATACCAACACATATGCTTATAACAATGCTTCCATTTATATATCCCCCTCTATGGGCAATAATAAATCATGATCAATATTTTGAAAGATACAGATTCAAGACACAAAATATCCAAGAATCACATCAAAATATTTTGCTGGAAAGTCTTTTTCATGAACCTTCTATTCAGAAACCACTGGTCTCAATTCACACTTGCGTTTTTTTTTTCATTTATATATTTTTATCAAGAACTAGCAAGAACAGTTCCTCTTAAATGATGGTAATCATAATGTGAGCAAAATTGTAGATTTTGTATTCATTTTATACTCATCTGTATGTTGGTTTCTCGTAATTCAGAGTAGAGATACACTGGAGATTCCCTCCTTTCAATTGCGTTCTTCTTCCTAGAATGGTGATGAGTGATAACACATTTTTGAACTAGACCAGTCAGGTTTTCTCCTCCGATCTTTCAATGGGAGTCCATAGTTTTCACAGAGAAGGTTTCTCACGTGTCCAACCCATCATGGGTCGATGCTTATTTTTAAAGCTTAAACTTCCATATACTCGGGGGCAGCCGAGATTTCCCACAGAGGAGAGTCAAGTTGGGAAAGAAGCACATTTTACCCAGAAGGGTCAGTATCGTGCTGTGCTGGTTTTCTATTCTGATTGAACATTTATGGGAATTTATAAAAACAGAAAAGACATGCATGATACTATATGTCTAGTACGAACTTCTGGAATAGAATTAGCATTCAATGATATATTCAAACATATGGGTCTTGTCCCCTTTAAATTCGGCACTATAAAGATGCCAGACTTTACTGAACCCATGGAACAGCTCTGAGGAAATCCCGGTCCGGGATGAATCGCGTCAGCTGATTAATCAACTCGCATCTGGCAGGTAGTGACGTCAACCTTGCCTTGCAGTCTCCAGAGTTGCCGAAACTACAACGTGGAAACCAGCACAGCACGATACTGAACCTTCTGGGTAAAATGTGCTTCTTTCCCAAATTGACTCTCCTCTGTGGGAAATCTCGGCTGCCCCCGAGTATATGGAAGTTTAAGCTTTAAAAATAAGCATTGACCCATGATGGGTTGGACACATGAGAAACCTTCTCTGTGAAAAGCATGGACTCCCATTGAAAGATCGGAGGAGAAAACCTGACTGGTCTAGTTCAAAAATGTGTTATCACTCATCGCCATTCTAGGAAGAAGAACGCAATTGAAAGGAGGGAATCTCCAGTGTATCTCTACTCTGAATTACGAGAAACCAACATACAGATGAGTATAAAATGAATACAAAATCTACAATTTTGCTCACATTATGATTACCATCATTTAAGAGGAACTGTTCTTGCTACTTCCCCTTGGAAAACTCAAAACCAAAGTGTTGCAACTGTGCGAAAAGTGCAGAGTAAATAACATAAGACAGGTCTTACTGCACTTTTTTCTTTAACTTAACAATAATAATATCCAATAAATTATAATGAATAAATTATACTAACTTCATATTTAAGGTTCAAAAATAGAATTGATATGAAGTGGACAGTTTTAGGCTACATTCACACGACAGTGGAAAACGGCCGTTTATCTAACCGCAGTCACATGGCCGTTTTCAGAACAATGGAGTTCTATGGGTGTATTCACATGGCCGTTTTTTTAACGGCCCGTGAATATTAGCCGTCAAAAAGTAGGACATATCCTATCTTTGGCCGTTTTCATGGTCAGGCGGCTCCCGTAGAAGTCAATTGATCAGTTTTTACCAGCTGTTTTTTAGGAAACAATCCTTGTAACAGCCGGTAAAAACTGATAAAGGCCGAGGACTCCCCGCACACAGCGCTACTTTGAGCGCTCAGCCTGGGGAAGCCCTTGACATTACTGTCCATATAAGGACAGTGATGTCGGGCTTTCAACAATGGAATCCGTGGCCAGAATATCGTAAGATCTCTGGCCGGGGACTTCAGTCTTGTAGATAGCACCCCCATCGATAGTGCTACTGTAGCTTCCTGTAGGAGTGGAATCCCCGGCAGCCAGACCCCGCTCTAGCAGGGGAGTCCGCTCATGGAGAAGCCCCCGGCGTCACTATCCATATATGGACAGTGACGTCAAGGGGGTTACTCCTGGAGCAGAATCCCTGGTCCGCTCTGGCAGGGGATTCCACTCCTACAGTGAGCTACATTGGCGCTATCTACAGGCGGGGGGTGTGGCACTATCTACAGGGGACACTGTGGCACTATGTGGGCATTATCTAGTGGGCACTGTGGCACTATCTACAGGGACATTGCAGCACTATCTACATGGGCACTGTGGTGTTTTAAGGGGGTTGGGACAAAAAAAACAAAAAACTGAAACTAACAAATGAAATCCATCCTTTTAAACAGCCATTAAAAACGGACAGACGGACTGGAAATGGATGAAAATTTAGACACTCGGATGCAAAATGGTTTTGAAAAAACGGACGGTTGATCAGTTTTTAATGGCCGTTTTTTCCCACTGTCGTGTGAATGTAGCCGGCTGTCTGTCCGTTTTTAATGGCCGTTTGGCATCACTTTTTCATGGCTGTTAAAAAAAAAATAAAAAAAACACAACCCCCTGAAAAATACTCAAAGGAAGGTCACATGTACTCCTAAACACTATTTACAGTCTCCCTGTTTAGGATGCCACACAGCCCCGATGTAGATGATGCCACACAGCCCTACACACTCACTGATGCAGTGCCATCTTCTTCAGGTGTGGTCCCTCGTCTTGACAGTATCTGCGAAGGCGGCAAGATGACATCGCGTCGCCTTCACAGAACCCGTGAAGACTAGAGACCACACCTAAAAAAGGCGGCACTGCATCGGTGAGTGTGTAGGGCATTCAGCGTCATCACGCCGCCGATAACCAGCAAAGGAACCAATAGTTCCCTTGCCTCATGACTCCTCATGTCACAGATCCGTTTTTTAACGGTTGTTACATGTATTGATGGTCGTTAAAAATGGATTCATTGACTTCTATGGGAAACGTCTGGCCGTGAAAATGGCCAACAATAGATCATGTACTAGTTTTTGACGGCCAATATTCACAGGCCTTTAAAAAAACGGCAGTGTGAATACACCCATAGAACATCATTGTTCTGAAAACGGCCGTGTGACGGCCGTTCAAAAAATGGCAGTTTTTTTCATGGTTGTGTGAATGTAGCCTTAGACAAGACTTTACTACTATACAGCGTTCAGCCATAACATTAAAACCACCAGCCTAACATTGTGTATGTCCCCCTTGTGCTGCCCAAATAGATCTGACCTGTCAAGGCAGTAACGCCACAATAGCTCTGAAGGCGACGTGATATCTGGCACCAAGAGGTTAGCATCAGATCCTTTAAGTCCTGTAAATTGCAAGGTGGGGTCTCTATGGATCGGATCTGTTTTTCCAACATGTCCCACAGATGCTCAATTCAATTGAGATCTGGGGAATTTGGAGGCCAAGTCAACACCTCGAACTCTGTCAAGTTCCTCAAACCATTCCTGTCAAAGTAATATTCAAGGTTTCCTAGAAGAACATTGCCCAGAGCATCATCCGGCCTTTCTCCCATAGCGTATCCTGGTGCCATCTCTTCCCCTAGGTAAGAGATGATGATGTGTTCGAAAACCTTTTTTTTTTTTAGAACATGGAGCAATAGAAAACGGTGGCCTGGTAAAGTTCTGACACTCTGATCGGTCTGCATTTATGCAGTCCCAAGTACAACAAACTTGCGATGCTCTGTGTGTTCTGACACTTTTCTATCATAGCCAGCATTAAAAAAAAAAAAGCAATTTGTGCTGAACAAGCTTTGGTCACCCCTGATTCGGTCTCTGGTTCACCAATTGTCCTTCTTTGGACCACTTTTGGTAGGTATTCCACATAGAAAGCCTCCACAAAAGATAGGACATGTCCTATTTTTGCTTTTACAGACCGCGCTCCCATACTTTAGAATGACATCACTTTATGATCCGATGGGTTACGACCCAGCGTTCCTGGGAATGAAGGGGCTGCAGCGCTTATTTAGTGCTCTGCCCACTTCTACGTTTCCCCTGCACAGATGCGCTCCCGGCTGTGCCGGGAATGGCAGCCAGCCCCATTCACTTGAAAACTCCCTGTCAAATTGGCTCATTGCTACGGGTCTAGAATCTGAAACCCATAAATGTGGTATTACATATTTCCCATATAATCCATGGTCGTGCAGACTCCTCCGGAGCAGGAGTGGCTTTTTGCAGTGGCTCTCCACTCTTGCTTATAGGGGAGGGTCCGAGTGGGGGACCCCCACTATGATGTTTATATGCCCCAGTCTCTCAGTGTTCCCCCTAAAGGGTCAATCCATTTAATAAAACATTACTATTAGAACTAATAATTACAGGAAGGGTTGTAAGGATTACGGGCACGGTGTGTGCAGGGGGCCTAAACAGAAATCCAACAAATATTCACTTCACCTGTCAGTGGTTTTAGTATGGCTGAACGTGGAATATGGCTTTAGGGCAGGGCTACACCAAGACTTTTTGTAGTAAGATTTTCCAATTTTAACTATTGAGCTACAGCTGAAGTACAGAGGAGTAGATTGTGTTGCATGCAAGTCAGTGCACTCCTGTGAACTGCAGCTGTCACTTTAAATTTAAAATTGGAAAACCTCACTACAAAAAGTATAGGCGTAGCCCTAGACTGTGTTTACACTTGTGTTTGTTCTTTTTTCTCAAGCTTCTGTTAATTTTTGACGGTCAGAGTAGCGTAGCATGCTGAATTTTTGTTTCTTTTTTAACAGTGTATTTGAGCACCGTAGATTTTATAATAAGAGTTAACAGAGTCATAACGCACAACATTGGGATAATGTGTGACGTACATGATGGGGTTACTTACTATTAATGTGAGGCACATGGAGGTTCAAAATTCATACCTCGTGCCTCACATTAATAAGTGAAAGAAAGCAATTTATTTTATAACAGCGCAAACACAAATGATGCTAGAAATGTGTTATTACAGTCATGACGATACTGATTATGTGTATATTTTCTGTATTAAGAGTTATTTTAATGTTTATTGTAATGTGTGTGTGTGTTTTTTTATATCCAACATTACTTTATTTTATTTTCAAACTTCCGTGTACTGGCATATATCTATATGCCAGTACATTAGCCTGTGTGATAGTGCACAGGCAGTTGTTAGGACACACCTAAGTATGCCCTAACAGGAAATATGGTCAGACAGCTGTGGGGTCCTTCAATGGACCCTGGGCTTTCTGCCCATATATGGTATGGCCCTCGATCGCGTCATAGGAATTCCCTGTGATGCGATCCAAAAGGCATCCCCCCTTCTCATTTTCCCCTGAATGCTGCAGTAAGCTTTGATCGCATCATTCAGGGGAATAACGGCGTAGATGATAGGTTTCTCGGATCTCCACCGTTAGAGCGGGACTGCGGCTGTGTAACAGTCATTGCCCCGCTCCTAACAATAAGTGCACGCGGTCAGCATGAGGTGATGCGGGCGGCACTGCACTAAAGAGCGGCGGTTCAGGCACTGAAGTCAGAACATGGGGGTGTTTTGCGGTGCGCCCACCATGTTCTGTCTTCAGTGCAGCGCCGGCCGCATCACACCATGCTGACCGCGCGCGCACCCTTTTCAGGACTCCGAAGCAGGGCAATAGCTGTATTAAACAGCCGCGCTCTCATACATTCATGTGTTACTATGCTAAGCTGTGCGGCTGCACAGCTTAGTATCGAAATACATGAAATAACGGTATCAAACCGTTTGAGGGCGCACAGTATCGATGCATTGTGCATCCCTAATGCGACGAAAAACGTGAAAGTGAATGGTAAAAAGTGTTTAACTCTATAAATCATATCTTAGACTCTTATGCAGTGTGTATATGTATATTGCAAGCTTATCAAATTTCTCTTAATAACTGAGAAATTATGACTATACCAGTACCTGACCAATAAACCATCAAAACTCATACATAAAAAGGCATACTTTGTAAATTTGATAAGTCCACATACTGTTATTTGCTGCTCCTCAATTGCCTCCTTCATGTCTTTAAGAAAGTCAGGAACAATATCCAGCAGACAGGCGGCCAGGAACACTCCACCTGCTATGCAGCTAATAAAGCTTAACCACATCTGTTGTGTTTCTGAAAAACAAACCGTGGTCACTGAAAATATGTACAAGACTATAAAAGCAACATCAGCATCCAGAACAACCAATGCAGTAGACAGCACTGTTTACCATAAATATATCGCTGGACCAACGATTGTTGTCTCACGTGACTGATCAGGACTCTCTATATTACCCGGGCTCCCACCCTGGCAGACCCGGTAAGAACATGCATTATATAGCTGGCCGCTCATTTTAATGGCAGGCATGTAATTTTGCATTTCTCTTGCAGTAGAAATGCATGGCCAGACATGTATTTTCCCAGAGATTACAGCTGATCGCCAGGGTTAGCAAAATCGGACTCGCTGTGATTAGTTTTCTGTTTAAAAAGCTGGCAGGGGCAGACAACCCCTTTTTAGGAGTTGGCCAGTTTCAATTAAATGGGGCTCAACTTCCATGAAATAAGTGTAAGGCCGAGTTCGCACGTAGTGGCCACAGCACGGCCGAGTATTGCAAATCCGTGCATTTTTTTTAAAATAAATTTTGAAACCGTGCCGATTTTTGGTTAAACCGCACCTTGCTCGCTATGAGTGAACTCAGACGAATTATAAAAATAATCTTGTTGCGTGGAGCACACACTGAGGCAGCATTGAATTTTTCTGCACCCAGAATTTTCTAAGTGTTTACATTGCAATTTAGGAGCTGGACCAGTCCACGTAAATAGTACAAAATCCAAACGTAACCAGCACATCAATAATAATTAACCAGAGATAAAATATGCAAACATTTCTTCTGTTTATAACAACAAACAAGTACCTGATTTTACAGACTAGAAGGGTCAATGCACACGATGCGTATTACGTGCGGTTTTGCAGCGAGTATTTGCGTGCGGCAAAACCGCAGCGTAATACAGTACTAGCATATACAATGAGATTCCAGGTAATCTCATGTCCACTTGACCCGCGGTGCATATTTTCGAAACCGCGGCATGTCAATTTATCCCGTGATTCCTCTTGTGAATTCTATCCCTGTAGTGCTACAGAAATACGCAGCAAAACCCACAGCATGAAAATGCAGCGAATTATGCAGCAAAAAATGTGGGTTTTTTTCCTGCGATTTCCTGCAGCAAAATATGCAACGAGTGCATGTAGCCTAAAGGGGGTTTTACACTGGGTGATTAGCAGGAAGACAAGTGTTCATAGAACGCTCGTTGACGATAATTGCCCTGTGTAAACAGGGCGGCGATCAGCAGATAAACGAGCAAACGCTCGATCATCTGCTGGTCGTATCGTTTTAAAAAAGTTAAATATTATGGGTGTTGGCAGCACATCTCCCTGTGTAAACAGGGAGACTCTCTGCCGACATGAGAAAAATGTATGGGGATGAGCAATCAGAGTAATGACCACTGGTCCCCATCCATAGCTCCGTGTGACAGGAGCAAGCGAGCACCGATCAACGATGTCTCGTTGATCGGCACTCGCTGCATCGACCGACCGTCGGGTAAGGGTCCATTCAAACACCGCAGTTGAGGTGCTGTTGCAACCATATCAAGAAACCAATTGCATTGTTAGGGTATGTGCACACGCTAGCTTGCTTTTACGTCTGAAAAGACAGACTGTTTTCAGGAGAAAACAGCTGCGTCATTTCAGACATAATTGCTCGCATTTTGCGAGGCGTCTTTGACGTTTGTAATCTTGAGCTGCTCTTCATTGACTTCAATGAAGAACGGCTCAAATTACGTCTGAAAGAAGTGTCCAGCACTTCTTTGCCGAGGCAGTCATTTTACGCGTCGTCGTTTGACAGCTGTCAAACGGCGTCGCGTAAATGACAGGTCGTCTGCACAGTACGTCGGCAAACCCATTCAAATGAACGGGCAGATGTTTGCCGACGTATTGTAGCCGTATTTTCAGATGTAAAACGAGGCATAATACGCCTCGTTTACGTCTGAAAATAGGTCGTGTGAACCCAGCCTTACCGCGATTTGGTGTGTTTTTCGATCCAGTTGCATGCGATTTTCAGATACAGTTTTTCACTGCAGTTTTAACCACATCGTGTAAATAGACCCTAAAACACAACCAAGTTTAGAAAACAGAAAATAAAACAAAGGTTTCAGGCTTCCCTGGTGGTCTAGGGTAGTGGAAGCGATAATGCCAGCCTCCCTACTGGTCTGGAATAGTGGAGCGCTTAATGGCAACATTCCTGGTGATGTAGGGTGGTGGAGCGATTAATGCCAGCATCCTTTGTGTTCTAGGGTAGGGCAGGGGTGAATACCTGGTGTCTAGTAGTTTACCCCTTCTGTGTGCAGATTGTATAGGACAGGGCAGGGACAGAAGCACAGTCAGTGCCATAAACTTTGAATGGAGTGCCAGGGCGCATGCTCAACCGCACAAAACAGGGAACTCTGGAGACCACTTTCTGGCAACTGGTGGGGGTCCAAGCAGTTGGTACCCCACCAGTCTAGCAGTTATCACCCATCCAGTGAATAGGTGATCATTTTCTATTACTGGACTATCCTTTTAAAGAGGTTCTGTCACCACATTATAAGTGCCCTATCTCCTATGTAATCTGATCGGCTCTGTAATGTAGATTACAGTAGTTTTTATTTTGAAAAAAGATAATTTTTGACCAAGTTATAATCTATTTTAGATTTATGCTAATTAGTATCTTAATGGACAACTGGGCGTTTTTTAACTTTTGACCAAGTGGGCGTTGTTGTCCAGAGGAGTGTATGACGCTGACCAATCAACGTCATACACTGCTCTCCATTCATGTCCATTTGTACTCAGCACAGCGTGATCTCGCGAGATCACGCTGTGCTGTCACATACACCCACATTAACTTTACTGAAGTGTCTTAAAGAGGCTCTGTCACCACATTATAAGTGGCCTATATTGTACATAATGTGATCGGCGCTGTAATGTATGACCAATCAGCGTCATACACTTCTCTCCGTTCATTTACTCTGCACATAGCGATATAGCTTTATCACTATGTGCAGCCACATATACACACTAACGTTACTGCGGTGTCCTGACAATGAATATACATTACCGCCAGCCAGGATGGGTATTCAGAATCCTGACCACTTCTCTGTGATTTACAGCATAGAAGGCGTAGTCTCGCGAGATTACGCTGTAAACGGTCATTTACAACGAGATCTGTGCCGTGCTGTAAATCACAGAGAAGGGGTCAGGATTCTGAATACACTTCATGTCCTGGCTGGAGGTAATGTATATTAATTGTCAGGACACTGCAGTAACGTTATAGTGTGTTTATGTGGCTGCACATAGCGATATAGCTATATCGCTATGTGCTGTATAAATGAATGGGGAGAAGTGTATGACGCTGATTGGTCAGCGTCCTACACTTCTCTCCAGAACGCCCACTTGGCCAAAAAGTAAAACACGCCCAGTTATCCATTGAGAAACTCATTAGCATAAAGCTAATATATGTCATAACTCCGTCAAAAACGATCGTTTTTCTAAATAAAAAAACTGTTGTAATCTACATTACAGCGCCGATCACATCATGTGCAAGATAGGGCACTTATAATGTGGTGACAGAGCCGCTTTAAGAGTGAAAAGACATCACCTCCAGCCAGGACGCGATATCCATTCACACTCACACTACTTCGGAATTTAACAAATCTCATCCACACGCTGCATAAAATGTCCATCGCGAAATTTACATGCGGTGCGTATTTTTAATTCTGCAGCATGTCAATTTCTGCTGCGGAAAGTGGACAGAATCGCGTTTTTCAGGATATGTCACCATCTCCCAGCATTGAGAAAAACGCAGAAAAATCTGCACCATTTTCTGCAGTAAAAAAAATGCAGGAAATGGTGCGGCTTTTCTGTAGCAGACCGTCTGCTAGTTTTATTTATGCAGAAATTTTCTGTAGCAGATCCGTTACCTGTGGCCAAGCCCTTAGGCAAGGGTGATGGGTGGCTGGTTTTACTGCGGACAACCACCTCAAAACTTTTTTTCCCCCTTTAATATCCCTGATCTCTTGTTACTGTGGTAAATAATCTGCTGCCAGAGGTTCACTCCCGTCTACCTAATAAATAAATGGGGGGTTGGCAGCATTTGGGATGGATCACGGACAGGCAAGTGTTGGGATGACAGTGATTTGATGTTTTCGGTCAGTGTGTAGAACCCTCACAGATGTTATTGTATGACAAGTCTCAATGATAGGTCATAAGATTAACAGATGAAAAATCCCAAGAGAAAAAAATAGATTTCCCAGCTCAAAAGTAAAGAAGCGCAAATGACCCTCCTGTGTGCAAGTTCCCCACCACGGAGCCTGTCTTTATTGATCATCTCTAGCGCAGCGATCAGAACTAGATGTGATCGCTGTGATCACACTACAGCTATAAAAACTATGTGGAAGTTCTACCAACTAATAGGGAACAATGTGACCCGTGTGAAATATCCTGGTCACATGATGCACTGTCTATAGCGTATCACGTGATGCAGAAAGATAAGGGACCCATGTATATGACGAGTATATAGGTGAGTAGAATTAGTACACAAGAGATCATGTAATGAATGGAAAGTACTATACGATCTATCCAGGACACAAAGTAGCAACTATCCAAGTGCCTGACAAAGAGACTCACCTCTTCCAGCCTGGAAACATCTCATTCTGGACGGCACCAATCCAAAGAAGAGGGTGAGAAGCAGCAGCCCAAACAGACAGCCCAGCTTTACCTGTAGCAAGTACTCCATGCTGCCGCCCTATTATCCTGACCACAGAAGTTCCCAAAAAAGCCTGGAGGGCCGGCACTCTGCTCCAGACTCAGCAGCTAGTGTGTATGTATATAGCACGGCCGGTAATGTGGCCGCATGGACGTTATGTGTGTACACGTCCCCGTCCGGCTCCGACACATGCCAGAGACAACCGAATCTCAGCCCCACACTCCTCGGTAAGGGATTTACTAGACATTCCCATGTGACTGACCGGCAAGTGACCTGACCCCGCCCCCTCAGATTTGTCCTGTGCACATAGTGGAATCTGGGGGCGGAGACAGGGCGGTAAGGGCGAGGTCTCGCAGTCTGAGGGCGGAGTCAAGCGCTCCGGCAAGACGCATGCGGTGCCGTTTGAGCACTGGAGGGAGGAGTCTGGGGTGAGGGGCAGACACCCAGGGGAGGAGTTTGAGAGGTAAGAGGCCGCTGGGAGTTGAGAGCACAGCACTCGGTGGTGAAGTGGCGCGCAATGATTGCACCCTGAGGGGCAGGAGGGTTCTCTATGGCGTTATCATGTGTCTCAGTAATCCCTTTGGTATGGCATTGTGTGTGCGTTATAGAGGAGGACGGCTTGTAAATCAAACACCTTGATGTAGGGCACGGCTAATATTAGAACACTGCTTCGAATCTGCTCGTCAGAAAATAAAGTGATGAGATTGCTCTGGTCCACACACTCCCTGGGTGTTAGGGTATGTTCACACGAGGGCGTCCGTAACGGCTGAAATTACGGGGATGTTTCCGCCTGAAAACATTCCCGTAATTTCAGCCGTAACGGCATGTGCAGGCGCTTGAACGCCGCGTCCATTACGGACGTAATTGGCGCTGCTATTCATTGGAGTCAATGAATAACGGCTCCAATTACAGCCAAAGAAGTGACAGGTCACTTTTTTGACGCGGGCGTCTATTTACGCGCCGTAATTTGACAGCGGCGCGTAAATACACGCCTCGTGTGAACAGACAAACGTCTGCCCATTGCTTTCAATGGGCAGATGTTTGTCAATGCTATTGAGGCGCTATTTTCGGACGTAAATCGGGGCAAAAACGCCCGAATTACGTCCGTAATTAGTGCGTGTGAACATACCCTTATATGTTGTGTTACGTTCCAGTGTAATCAAACCTATTGCACGATATTACACTTAGTGCCTCCATAACACTTCCAGCCATACTTCATTATGTAAATAAAATATGCTATGCCCTCCTAACAGTGCAAACTAGTTGTCAGTAACGTCGCCAAAAATTCATTCTTCCCTATATGTGTGAAGCACAATATCTCCATATAGTGCCCGTCACCGTGTACGTCTAAGTACCAGCTACAAAGCCCTCCCATATAGTGCCATACATAGATCTCCAATTCAGTGACAACCACAGAGCCCTATGTAGTTCTAGCCACAGGGGCCCATTGCCAGCCGCAACCCCTTTCCACATATACCGGGGAACCACTTTGGCCTAAGCTAGATTCAGTTGCATTTGTCTGCATGTTGTGCTTACCTGAGTATTGGAGGGTCAGATTAGTGACCTGAGCTCATATGCTCATGCAGGTTTCAGTGCCCAGGTTGTAATACCACTTTGGACTAGGCTATATTGTTAGCAAGGCTTTTATCTATTTTTATGTTCACGCCTCGATCCATTAGGCACATAAGAAGCATTGTATGGCTTCATATCTGCAGTCAGTTTGACTTACTAAATGTGGTCCATTTAGACATTGCTTGCATGGTAGTTGGGCCCCTAGTGTCATGGCGAGACGCTGGACCGCTCTCAATACAAGGACACAGCCTGTATCTAAGAGTGCAGGTCATACACACAGCCGGTGACATCCAGGTTCTGGAAACTACAATCCTGCGGGTCTACTGAATATACCTTACATCAACATAAAGCCTTGGGGTCATCTAGGTTTGGTTCAGAACCAGTTGTAGTCCAGGTGTTCCGTCCGCAATACTGATGATAAAATGTGAACTTATTACGACCCAAATGTGGGTTTAAATATCCAATTATCCTTGATTTTTGCAATAATTAGATATAATATTTTTGCATTATCAATATCTTCCTGGATTTGGATTAAAGGCATTGCCATTGGTAATAAATCATCAACTTTTATCACAAGCAACATTAGCTCTAAGGCCTTGTGCACACTTAAGTCTTTTTCTTCAGGGTGCTAGACGTTTTTCTGACGGCTAGCACCCTGACCCATTCATTTCAATGGGGCCATGCACACTTCAGTTTTTTTGACGGTCCCGTTGCTTCGTTTCCGACAAAAGTAGAGCATGTCCTACTTTGGTCCAAGATTCCGTGACCGTGAGGCCCATGCAAGTCAATGGGGCCGTCAAAAAACTGAAGGCACACGGAAGGCATCCGTGTGCCGTCCGTGTGTGATGGAGCCGTTGCCTACCAATGGCCGGGCGGGCATAAGTACATTACAGATATATTACACTAATCGGCAGCCACTTATCTCTATCAATCACTGATAGAGAGAAGAGGCTGCTGATATAAATAAAATAAAAAGCAGTTCATACGTACCCCGGTCGTTGTCTTGGTGACGAGTCCCTCTACTTCCTCCAGTCCGACCTTTCTGTATGATGCGGCAGTCCATGTGGCCGCTGCAGCCTGTGATTGGCTGCAGAGGCGGTCACGTGGGATGAAGCGTCATCCCTGGAGGCCGGCCTTCTGACATCATCTAGACTTGCGTGACCGCCACTACAGCCTGTGATTGGCTGCAACGGTGAAATGGGATGAAACGTCATCCCAGGAGGCCGGACAGGAGGAAAATGCAGGGAGTTCTGGGTAAGTATGAACTGATTTTTTTTATTTTTTGTTTAATTAAAATTGTATTGCGAGCGCCGAGCATGGTCATTCTTCAGCACTAGTCACTGTCCAGGGTGCTGAAAGAGTTACCGCCGATCAGAGCAGCCCATTAACTCTTTCAGCACCCTGTACAGTGACTAGCGCTCAACAACCCTGCTCTTTCAGCACCCTGGACAGTTCCATGCTCGGTGCTCGGAAACGGAAACACGGAGTGCACACGGAAACCACACGGCCGCTAAACCGGGCACGCGGATCCGTCAAAAATGGCTGCTAAAACGGTGAAGGAAGTGTGTACGAGGCCTTAATAGGATTGTCAAGGTTGTAGAAACAAGTAGATGAATTTAACTGATACTTCTCGACTAAGAGGAGTAATGTAATGCCCACGGCCGCTGACCGCCGGCATCCCCCTCTTACTAGCAGCCATGGCCGCAGGGCTGTGCATCCTTGCCAGCATGTCCCATTAGTCTTATTCACTTAGACGTTGGATGTGTCCTCAATATTGCCCCAACACATGTATGTCATGTAACCCCGTTGCTAACTGAATGTTTGGGGTCACATGATGTGTCGGTGTCTGGTCTGGGGGAACATAACTGACGCCATGTTTGGTCATTTTCAGTGAGCCCATTTATGATTTTTCTATTCTACAAATAAATGTAGAGCGATTAGTGGGTGCACTTTGTCCACATTTGAAATTCACGATATGAAACTGAATGTACCAGATCTGTTTAGGCATATCACATGCACCAAATAGACTACCTAGCCTCAAGAATGAGGAGGTGGCACATGAGCCCTCTCAACTCATTTGATTGGCTAAAAGAATTGTGTACATTATTGTGCATATCACATCTTAAAACGTATTTTCTATTTATTAGAACACCTCATGAGGGGGATCGGCCTGAGGACAAGTGTATTTTACCCGTCTGTAGTAAGGCACATTGACAGTTAAAGGGTTAATACTTAAGAATACCGTGGGTTACTTCTTAATGAATGAGAAATGCATCAGTAATAAAACATCTGTCAACCAAGGAAACTGTGCTGATGTTTATGCCATACAGAAGGCATGAAAGCAGATTCCATAACACCTCTTGCACATGACTGAGATCGGACCGTGAAAAACGATCCATGTGTCGGCCGGCCTGACCAGGGTACAGGTGAACGGGACTCCTGGCATCATAGACATTTTTGAAAAAGGAGTCCCTGCCTCCCAACGGAACTCCTGTTCCGTACTGAACAAAATTATACAGTACGGAACAGCAGTTCCGTTTTCCACGTGCAGTGCCATATATGATGCACCCGAGGACCTTGAACTTGAAGACCCCACAACATGCAGACCGTGATGGAAATTTGGACATTATTTCCAAGATCACAGTGCTGGCATTCTCTTTATACAGGTTATCTACATTAGACAACCCTTTTGCATATGTCCTGTAGGGCATATCAATGTAATAGAGGGGGGTTCCAGCAAGGGGTCCCCTCTATTAGACAGAGAAGAGAGATCTGTGCCCCCTCTGAAGGATTCAACATTACTGGGATGGCCCATTGATTTGTACACTGTCAACGGACCATTTTTTTTAAACTGGGGATAGCCAAACTGGACAATCCCTTTAGCCAAGCATGCAACTTTGGGAGAGGTGGACCTGGAGCTGTATGAGAGAAAGAGGAC
This sequence comes from Rhinoderma darwinii, assembly GCF_050947455.1. Taxonomy (NCBI): domain Eukaryota; kingdom Metazoa; phylum Chordata; class Amphibia; order Anura; family Rhinodermatidae; genus Rhinoderma; species Rhinoderma darwinii. The sequence goes on along the minus strand of NC_134689.1, from coordinate 298,273,981 downwards.
ACCCATCTAGTCAATCAGATCAGCCAAAATAAGTCTAGGGGTGACATGTAGCAGCCAGATCTCTGTCAAATCCAGTCCCGGCAGCTTTACCGTTTCTTTCTATGATAAGTGACGTATTGGCGTTAGCCTCCTAAGCCCAAGAGAAGATCAATCCTCCAGCCATGGTTCCCTGGAGGTTTCCTCCACGGGGGGTTTTTCCTCTCCTAAATGCTGGAGGGTGACTCTTTGTGAGTCGGGGCGTTTGCCATTTTTAAATAAAGCAATGTGTCACGTGTCCTTGGGTTAAGATATTGACCGACATGTATAATTCTATCCAATATCTAAATAAACACTCAGATAATTTATTGATTTACACTATATGGACAAAAGTATTGGGACACCTACACATTACACCTACAGGAGCTTTTATGAAATTCCATTTTAAATCCATAGGCATTAATATGGATTTAGTCCCCCTTTTTCAGCTAAAACAGCTTCCACTCTTCTAAGAAGGCTTTCTACAAGATCTGTGTCTGGTGGAATTTTTGCCTACTCATCCAGAGGAGCATTTGTGAGGTCAGACACTAATGTTGGGCGAGAGGGCTTGGTTTGCAATCTGTTCTAGTTCATCCCAAAAGTGGTTGATTGGGTTGAGGTCAGGGCTCTGTGTGGACCAGACATGTTCTTCCAGACCAAACTGACCCAACCATGCCTTTATGGACCTTGCTTTGTGCACTGGGGCACAGTCATGCTGGAACAGAAAAGGGTCTCCCCCAAACTGTTCCCACAAGTTGGAAGCATTCAATTGTCTAAAATGCCTTGGCATGCTGAAGCATTAAGATTTCCCTTTACTGAAATTAAAGGGTCTAGGCCAAACCCTGAAAAACAACCCCATAGCCTTATCACTCTTCCACCAAACGTAGTAGTCGGCACAATGCATTTGCCAAACCCAGACTCGTCAATCAGACTGTCAGATAGAGAAGCGTGATTCGTCACTCCACAGAACACGTTTCCACTGCTCCGGAGTCCAGTGGCGGCGTGCTTTACACCACTCCATCCATCGCTTGGCATTGTGCTTGGTGATGTAAGGCTTGCATGCAGCTGCTCGACCATGTTATCCCAGGCCATGAAGCTCCCAGGGCACTGTTTTTGTGAAGATGTTAATACCGGAGGAGGTTTGGAACACTGCAGTTATTGAGTCAGCAGAACGCTGACGACTTTTATACACTATCCGCTACAATACTCGGCAATCCAGCTCTGTAATTTTACATGGTCTGCCACTTCATGGCTGAGTTGCTGTGGTCCCTAAATTATTCCACTTTGCAATAACATCACTCACAGTTGATGGTGGAATATCTAGGAGGGTAGAACGATGTATGGTTTATTTATTTTTTTCAATAAGAAAGGACTTGATAAGGGAAAAAGGGCAATTGTGTTTTATTTTATTACTTCAAACTTTTATTATATTTTTGACAACTTTTTTTACACTTTTTTTTAAGTCCTACTAGGGGACTTAAAGGTCCAACTGTCAGATTTTTTTTTCTAATACATTGCACTACCTATGTAGTGCAATGTATTAGATCTGTCAGTCAAAATTTTATTGCCGGGGTGCCGATGAGCTGCAAATCTCTTAAATGCAGCGATCGCTTTTGACTGCTGCATTTAAGGGGTTAATGGCGGGGATCAGAGCTAACTTCGGTCCCCGCCATTACAGCATGGTGTCAGCTGTAAGATACAGCTGACATCCGGGGATGGTGGCACCGGCTCAGCTTCTGAGCCGGTGTCCAACATTTGTCGTATGGATACGGCAAAATGCGGGAAGCACTAGCTTTCCATGACGTATCCTTTTTTCCATATAGTGTATAAAGAAGTTATATAAAGTTCTGATTATGGGGCAGACATGTTTCTAGACTTATTGTCAGCAATCCCAGCCTGAAATGACTGATAAGAGGGAACAACGGTTTACATTTAACAACTCAATCTCCCAGTAAATGACTGTGTTCCTTCCCATGAAGTATACTGTATAATGTGACTTGAAAATGTTTACATCTATTTTTTTAGTATGGTCATGAGTTTGTCCAGCTTCTCTTTTTAGATTTTTTTTTCTAAAGGGCATACAATGACTGCCTGTTAATCTGCTTACACTGATGCTATATTATGGTTTGTAGTGGAACAATGCAGTCTATACATATACATCCATACCTTGCAGCAATACTAACAACAAGAATGACTTGAATGACTTTTTAACCCTTCGGTTAAATTTTATATTCACAAAAAGTTTTTAAAAGGGACATTTAGGCTTGGATCACACACTCGGTTTTGATGCGGTTTTTGTGGCAGTTTTTGGCTCAGGTTTTTGAGCCAATCCCAGGTATGGATCTAAAATAAAAATAAATTATAGCAAATTTGGCATCCCTTTTGCTAAGTCCAAACAACTTTTCGGAAAATTGGTTGTGGGCGTTGTAAATGCATTAAAAGTCACAAGTTTTTGCGCAAATTGCAATATTTTTGTGCATTTGCAACTTTTTTTCCGCCAGTGTGTCTAAAATTGCTTAGACATAAAAGTTTGTTGAGTGCATTACTGGTGGCTTAATTTTCTGAAATATGCATTTGGGAGTCACAGAATGAGGAAACTGAATGAATATATAAGTAATGGTGCCTTGGTATGTGAAATTGTATGGATAACTCTTGGAAGGTGCACCACTGTCTGCTATCCATATCTTATTAGCTGTAAGGGGGTATTAATCTCTCTAGTTTTCCTTTCTTTTACAATTTTGTTTTCTTTTTCCAGAAGGAATTCAGCTGGTCCCCAAAACGGCATATATACCTTAGCTATAAGAAAAGGCAATTTAAAGCATTTCGCAGTTCCTTCCTAGAGATAATAATGTCTTGTAATATAATGGATTACTTCACAAACCTAGACAATTTGGCATATATGGTGTGGAGTTTCAAATTCCAGGGTGAGGCCAATTCTTCCTCTAATAATAGGCTTGAGTAAAAGGATGAGGCGTTTATCCAATAAATTACATGTCTCAACAAGCAGGAATTATCATAACCTCTAACACTTGGAAAATTGGGGTCTCCATCAGCCTTGCTGAGCATGAGTTTCTGCAAGGCTATGTGCGGCTTTCTCCCAGCCCAAATAAATTTGGTGAAGACTGTATTGATAGTGGAAATATCTTTGTTTGTGGAGACAGGAAGGGTTTGAAGTGGGTACAACAGTTTTGGGTAGGAGATCATTTTAATTTGGGGGTATCTACCCAAGAACGTAAGCAACAGATGCTGCCATTTATTTCAAATTCCAATTGTGTTTTCTTAAAAAAGGGAAGATAATTCAGATAATATACATTCTCCAGTGTCATGCCTATTTTGACACCTAAATAGGTGAAATAAAAGAGGTAGGGTTTAATGGTTTACCTAAACAATTATAGAGGGACCTGCTAGTTCCAAAAATTCCCTTATTGCTACATTGATGTGACTGCCTGAAAACGTACCATATTCTTCAATGCTGTCTTCATTAATCCCTTAGCGCACCAGGATGCTCCGGTACGTCCTGGTGTGGTGGGTGATGTTTGGAGCGCGCTCCATATGCTGCGGGCGTCGGCTGTGTTTTACAGCCAACACTCAGGACTAACTGGCAGGAGCAGCGCTGTTCCTGGATGTTTAACCCCTCAAATGCTGCCATCAATCGTGACCGCAGCATCTGAGGCGTTGAAGAGAGGGGGACGGCCCCCTCCGACAACTCACCCCCCCCCGCAACGAGATCGGGGGGTGACGATGGCTGTTATAGTGGCCCAGGGGCCTAATGAAGGGCCCCAGGGCTGCCTTCACCCTGCCTCTGTTAAGCCCTGCCCGGGGCAGGGCTTAACAGATGCCTGTAAAAATGACGATATACTGCAATGCATTAGTATTGCAGTATATTGTACCAGCGATCTAACAATCGGTGGTTCAAGTCCCCTAGGGGGACTAATAAAATGTGTAAAAAGAAGTAAAGTTTTTATTACTGCAAAAAAAATAAAAAAGTTCAAAAAACCCCCCTTTTCCCATTTTTCTTCTAAAGTAATGTAAAAAAATAAAACAAGTAAACAAAATTGGTATCGCTGCGTCCGTAAAAGTCAGAACTATTACAATATAGTGTTATTTAATGCGCACGGTGAAGGCTGTAAAAAATAAAAATTGTAAACAGCCAAAATCGCTATTTTTTGGTCACCTTAGCTCCCCAAAATTTTTTTATAAAAAGTGATCAAAAAGTTATATGTACCAACAAATGGTGCCAATAAAAACTACAGCTCGTCCCGCAAAAAGTAAGCCCTCACACGACTGAATGCACGGAAAAATAAAAAAGTTACGGCTCCCAGAATGTGGTAAAACAAAGCTGTTATTTTTTTTAACAAAAAGTTTTTTGTTTTTTTAAAGTAGTAAAATATAAAAAAATCTATATAAATTTGATATCACCGTAATCGTATTGAGCCACAGAATAAAGTTAAGTTGTTGTTTTTACCACACGGTGAAAGACGTAAAAACGGAACCCAAAAAATAATGGAGTAATCACAGTTTTTCCCAATTTCAGCCCGGAAATTTTTTTTTTTTCAGTTTCCGAGTACATTATATGGTACTTTAAATGCTACCAATAGAAACTACAACTCCTCCCGCAAAATATAAGCCCTCACACCGCTCTATTGACGTTATGGCTCTTGGAATGCGGGAAGTGAAAAATTAAAATCAAAAAATGGCTCGGACCTTAAAGGAACAGTGTTACCACAAATTTTTTTTTAATATGTTAAAGATGTTAGTGCTTTATTAAAAACGTTTGGATTAATTTGTGTGTTTGTGTGTTACTTTTTCTTATTTTTACACTTTTTCTTCCCTATGGGGGCTGCCATTTTTTTTTCCATTTCTGTATGTGTCGATTAACGACACATACAGACATGGAATACGACAGCTCCAGTCCCATAGGGACTGCGAACGGGGCCCGTTCCATCCACTTCAATGTACGCCGTCTGTGTGGGAACGGCGCATGCGCCGCTCCCACACAGTCCAATTTGAAATGCGCGCCGTCCGGCGCCATTTTCTTGTGGACCGGAAGTCGCGGCCGGACAGTAAGATTACTACTTCCGGTCGCAGCTTCCGGACTTGTGCACTTGGACCAGCGGCAGCAGACGGAGCGGACGGGCCGGAGGGAGCCGCGGCGGCAGGAGCAGGTAAGAGATTTCTATGTATATTCGTGTTTGTGTGTGTTTACTACTGTATGTAAACCTACTACACTGTGTGTTAGCTCAAAAAATGGCGACACACAGTGTAGGAGGTTAGACTGTTCAATCCCCTCGTTTATCCCGGCACTAGCCAGGATAAAGGAGGGGGGGATGCTGAGAGCTCACTAGAGCGAGGGCTTTTTACCCAATTTTGCAGCATAAAGCAATGTGGTTGCTTTACCACATGCAATGCTGCAATATTGGGAATGGCTCCATCTAGTGACCAGAAATGGTAAATATTATATATTAGAATCCAATTGAATCCAATTTAGAATATTTCCTGACTCGTGTAAAAAAATAAAAAAATTTGAACACTGTTTAATCACCCACACACTAATTGTTTAAAGGGGTTATCCAGGACATTTTTTTTCTTTAGAATGTGTCCCCCAGCCTTGATTTGCCTTTCCTAATAGCCCCTATTAAACTTCTAACCAGTTTCTGTTTGATTTCCATCGTCACTGCTGCTCTTTCTGTTTGTTTACATCCCTTGCTCTTTGTTTACATCCTTTACAGTCTGTTTCCTGTCTTGTAACCCACCATACCCATGATCCCCTGCTGCATCTGAGGCGACAGTTGCACCCCCCTTCCTCCAAAGTACCTCAGCTATTTGCATACTGCCCCGCCCCTCTATGGTCACATGGTCCTTCCCTGCTCTAATTACTAATTACAGGCAGACAGCTCCCTCCCTGCACACTGTCTGAGGCCGGATTTACACGAGCGTGTGACTTTTGCGTGCGCAAAAAACGTGGTGCTTTTCTGTTTTCATTCATACTTTTTACTGCTGTTGCGCGAATCACGAACGTCACACGTAAGTGCTTCCGTGTGCTGCGCGTGATTTTCACGCACCCATTGACTTCAATGGGTGCGTGATGCGCGAACAACGCACAAATATCGGACATGTCGTGAGTTTTACGCAGCGGAAACACGCTGTGTGAAAATCACTGACAGTCTGCACGACCCCATAGACGAACATAGGTCCGTGCGAGGCGCGTGAAAATCACGGACGTATTACACGTTGGTCTAAATAATCCCTTACACAGAAATAATCATCATTATCCTTTGTGAATCCATCTATCCCTGATCTAAGTACAGGCACCCATCTCCCTCCCCCGCCCCGCCCACTCCACCTAAGGGCTTATTCAGATGAACGTGATATACGTCTGTGCAACGCGCGTGATTTTCACGCGCGTCGCACGGACCTGTATTAGTCTATGGGGCCGTGCAGACAGGTGTGTGATTTTTACGCTGTGTGAGTCCGCAGCGCAAAAATCACGACATGTCCGTTCTTTGGGCGTATATCGCGCATCATGCACCCATTGAAGTCAATGCCACACGGAAGCACTTCCGTGGGACAAGCGTGATTCGCGCAACAGCTGTGAAAAGGATGAATGAAAACAGAAAAGCACCACGTGCTTTTCTGTTTACAAACATCCAAACGGAGTGTCATAATGATTGCGGCTGCGCGAAAAGCACGCAGCCGCGCATCATACGGGGCTGACACATGCAGCTGTCAAGTGCCTTTTGCGCACACAAAACGCCACGTTTTTTGCGCGCGCAAAACGCACACGCTCGTGTGAATCCGGCCTCAGTCAGACATCTTGGTACACACAATCCAGTCAGCACATTTACCTCACCTGCTGCTGGATCTGTTCCAAGAGATTCTGTATTAGGCCCTGTTCACACTGAGTTTTTTTGCTGGCAGAAAATTCAGCATCAAAATTCTGTCTTGAATTTGGAGGCAGATTATGACCTGCCTGCACGCCGTTTGCCACGTTTTTTGCCCGCGGCCATTGAGGGAAAAAGAAGCAGCATGCCCTATCTTCGGGCGTTTACTCACATCCACATGCCACACATCCCCCCTGTAAGTAATGCCACACAGCCCCCCTGTAGGTAATGCCACACAGCCCCCCTGTAGGTAGTGCCACACAGCCCCCCTGTAAGTAATGCCACACAGCACCCCTGTAGGTAATGCCACACAGCCCCCTGTAAGCAATGCCACACATCCCCCTTGTAGGTAGTGCCACACAACCAACCTGGAGGTAGTGCCACACAGCCCCCCTGTAGGTAGTGCCACACAGCTCCCCTGTAAGTAATGCCACACAGCACCCCTGTAGGTAATGCCACACAGCCCCCCTGTAGGTAATGCCACACAGCCCCTGTAAGCAATGCCACACATCCCCCTTGTAGGTAGTGCCACACAACCCACCTGTAGGTAGTGCCACACAGCCCACCTGTAGGTAATGCCACACAGCCCCCCCTGTAGGTAATGCCACACAGCCCCCTGTAAGCAATGCCACACAACCCACCTGTAGGTAGTGCCACGCAGCCCCCCTGTAGGTAGTGCCACACAGCCCCCCTGTAGGTAATGTCACACAGCCCCCCTGTAGGTAATGCTACACAGCCCCCCCTGTAGGTAATGCCACACAGCCCCCTGTAGGTAGTGCCACACAGCCCCCCTGTAAGTAATGCCACACAGCCCCCCTGTAGGCAATGCCACACAGCCCCCCTGTAGGTAATGCCACACAGCCCCCCTGTAGGTAATGCCACACAGCCCCCCTTGTAGGTAGTGCCACCCCCCTACTTTCCTGTAGGGGACGGCTCTCGGAAAAATCCCTCACTTCACTGTACATATATGAACAGTGAAGTGAGGTACTTCTCCTGGAGCGGAATCCCCGGCCAATTCGCCGGTGATTCAGCTTCAGAAGTCCCTGACGTCACTGTGTCCATATATGGACAGTGAAGTCAGTTACTTCTCCTGGAGCGGAATCCCCGGCCACATCGCTGGGGATTCCGCTTCATAAGTTCCTAACGTCACTGTGTCCATATATGGACAGTGAAGGCAGAGACTTTTTCTGGAGCGGAATCCCCGGCCAATTAGCTGGTGATTCCGCTTCAGAAGTCCCTGACGTCACTGTGTCCATATATGGACACAGTGAAGTCTGTAACTTCTCTTGGAGCGGAATCCCCAATCCCGGACTTGGGGATTCCACTCCTACAGTGAGCAAAAAAACACCCTCCTCTTCCTCACATGCACTTCGGACTGTGAGGAGGAGAAGGAGAGAGCGAGCGACGGCAGACACGGCCGTCACAGTACACACCAACACCAAATAGTTAAAACTTGCGCATGCGCAATGTAACATACACGGCTGCTGAAGACGCAGCCATGTAATTTAACAGAGCATGTGTGGTAGTGTGTCAACCACTCATGCTCTAAGCAGATGGGGAAACACGTGTTACGGTTACGTCATTTATGACGTAACTGTACAATGTGAAAGCCGGAAACCGGAAGTTAGGTGTGAATGGACGGGTATGCACAGGAAGTGCAAATTTTACATTGACAAGCGGTCACGTGACGGAAGAGGGGATACGACGATACATTCCGCTAATCGAACGTAAGTACATTATAAAGTTTTATGTTTTCCATTGTTTAGTTTAATTAAAAGTAATTTTTTGCTTCCGGAAAACCCCTTTAAGGGGTTAAAGGGTTTTTTACCATAATCAATATCTATCATCTTTCTATGGGGTTGTGCTCCGCAGCCCCATAGAAATGAATGGAGAGGTGGCCGAACTTGCGTAGTACCACTCCATTCATATGGAGCTCACAGGGAAGGCAAGATAAGACCGTTCTCCGCATTGGTGGGGGCCTAGTGGAAGGACCCGCACCAATCAGATATTTATCACCTATCCTGTGGTTAGGTGAAAAATATTGATTATGGTAAAAGACCTTTCATTTCCAACTTCCCTATTTTAATGCCTTGATAGAGGAAAGAATCTTCCAAATATCAAGCCAGTGATTCTAAAGCTACCTTGTCTCAGGCCTTTGGTTAATCATCAGAAGTAGTTTTTGCCAAACTTTCTGAGGCCGGGACTCACTTTTGGCTGAGACTTTTGTTTGGGATCCCCCACTACCATTCTTAACCCCATTGTGTCTAATATATGTCAACATCATTCTTAGCTGGATGCCGGTACTTAGCTTCATTTGAAAAATAAGTCCCTGCAACATCAAAAACAATAATAATTGTGCGGATCGGGGCAGGTGCAAGGTATCCTGCTGCTGTGCGTCGCTGAGACCCGACTATGGCCACTGATGGTGGGTCTCAGACCCGACCCGTCCATCAGTGGCCATAAGATGCATAGCTAGGGGTTTAGCACATGGGGGGGGTAAAACACATCTGAGTAGGTCCTAACCCAGTGGGCCCACCCCACAGTATAATGATCCCTTAGTGGTCCCATACAGTATAATGCCCTTATAGATGCCCCCACATCGGATAATGCCCCTATATCTGCCCCCACACAGTATAATTCCCCAATAGTGCCTCCTTACATAATATAATCCGTTAACGCTACCCCCCACACTGTATAATGCCCCCACAAAGGAAAAGGCCCCTATAGCTGCCCCCACACAGTATAATGCCCCTAAAACTGCACCCCACAGAATAATGCCCCCATAGCTGCCCCACACAGGATAATGCCCCCATAGCTGCCCCCACACAGAATAATGCCCATTAGCTGCCCCTACACAGAATAATGCCCCCATAACTGCCCCCAAATAGTATAATGACTATTTAGTGCCCCCACACATAATGTCCCCATAGCTGCCACCACACAGTATAATGATCCTTTAGTTGCCCCATACAGTATATTGCCATCATAGCTGCCCCTACATAGTATAATGCCAACATAGCTGACCGCATAGACACTCCCATACAGTATATTGCCCCATAGCAGCCCTACATACCCAGTATAATGTGCCCATAATGCCTAATAATAAAATCATTACTCCCCTAGCTCCGTTCCCACAACGAGTGGAGGAGATCCCTCTGGTCTGTGCAGTGTGGCTCGGCACAGACCGGCGCAATGACGTCACTGCATTGCGCCTGTCTGCGCCAAGCTGCTCACGATTGGCATTACATAGTCATAGTGAATGCTGGAGCAGGGAGCCATCAGCTGAAATTCAGCCCTGGCATTTAATAGAACACAGGCCCACTTGCTATCTGGTGAATGTGAAATGTTTGTCAGCTTGTAGGTTATGAGAAGGTTTGGATAGTGCAGTATAACTATATATTATATAGTCATGGCTGTGCCTGATATTATAGAACAGTCCTATTCACTTGACTGGGACTGAACTGAGCTGTTTTTTTGGCAATAGCACAGTCGACTGCACAATTGATTCTGTCCAAAAAAACGGAAACCTTACGGAACGGAGTCAAACAGAAACCATTTGCAACGGAAACATTACCATTGAAATCAATGGTAATGCAAACGGAAGCTACGGTTTCCGTTTGGTTTGAGTTCATGGGTTCCCCTGACAGAAAGGTCTGATGGAACCCATCAACGAAAGCCAAACGCTGATGTGAACACACCCTTACTGTATCAATAATGCAGTAAATTCAGAAGGCGGTGTACAGAGAACTGCATCACTGATTTCTAGCGCTTCCAGGAGTTTTGGAAGCCCCAATGCATATGTTCCCCCTCTCACACAAAAAAATGATCTATATTCTGTACATATACAGTTATTAAATAATACAACTATACCAGATGAAATATTACCTACATACTGTTACTGAACACAACTCACTATTATAAGACCAATAATACCACATTATAAGGTCCAAATAATACCGCCACATAGTGACTGAATAATACCCCCATACTATTACTGAATAATACCACCACACCATAACCACATACTGACTGAATAATACCCCCATACTGTTACTGAATAATACCGCCACACCATAACCACATAGTGACTGAATAATACCACATACTGTTACTGAATAATACCACCACATCATAACCACACAGTGACTGAATAATAACCCCATACTGTTACTGAATAATACCTCCACACCATAACCACATATTGACGGAATAATACCCCAATACTGTTACTGAATAATACCGCCACATTATACCCACATAGTGACTGAATAATACCCCGATACTGTTACTGAATAACACCCCCATACTGTTACTGAATAATACTGCCACACCATAACCACATAGTGACTGAATAAAGCCTCCATACTGTTACTGAATAATACCTCCATACTGTTACTGAATAATACCGCCACAGCATAACCACATGGTGACTAAATAATACCTCCATACTGTTACTGAATAATACCTCCACATCATAACCACGTAGTGACTGAATTATACCCCCATACTGTTACTGAAAAATACTGCCACACCATAACTACATAGTGACAGAATAATACCCCCATACTGTTACTGAATAAAAACCACTATACAAAGACCAATATTACCACCATATAGTGACCATATAGTGGTAGATTCCAGTTATACACAGGAGCTCTGCAGACCATATAAGTGATTACAGCACATTTATATCTAGTGACTCACAGGTGATGTTTTCTCTTATTAGTCGTTCACTTTCCCTTTTTTTCTCCATCCATCTCAGACCACTGTGACAACTTATTCCAGCCACGACTCGTCTCTGCAGAATTTGACACACAGACATGTTGGTTTCTCGCTTTTCCAGAACCCTCCACACCTATACCCTATCCTCTAAACAAACTCGTAATCCACAGTGCTCAAGATGGTAATAATGATTCCTCTGTGCGCGACACAATAAAAGTGCCCCATCAGTAACTGTACCCCATTTGTGTCCCCACAGCAGTAATACCTCCTGTGTGCCCCCTGTAGATAGCCCCACACACAGCCCCCTGTAGATAGCGCCACACAGCCTCCTGTAGATGGTGCCACAGTACTCCCCCCTTATATATAATGCCACACAACCCCCCCTTAGTAGATAGTGCCACACAGCCTCCCTTAGTAGATAGTGCCACTCAGCCCCTCTTGTATATAGTGCCACACAGAACCCCCTTGTCTATAGTGCCACACAGAAGCCCCCTTGTATATAGTGTCACACAGCCCCCCCCTTGTATATAGTGCCAAACAGCCCCCCTTTTAATATATAATTCCACACAGCCCTCCCCTTGTATATAGTGCCATTCAGCCCCCCCTTATATATAGTGCCACACCTCCCTACTTGTATATAGTGCTACACAGCAATCCGACCTGTATATTGCCACACAGCCCCCCTCCCTTGTATTTAGTGCCACACAGCCCCCTTCCCCTTGGATATAGTGCCACACATCCCCCTTCCCATGTATATAGTACAACACAGCCCCCCTCCCCTTGTATATATTGTTACACAACAATCGCCCCCCTGTATATTTCCACACAGCCCCCTTCCCCTTGTATATAGTGCCACACAGCCCCCCTCCCCTTGTATATAGTGGTCCTTTTCCATATTGGGGAGTAACTTAATATTAATAATATACATTTGATGCTTGGGAAACTCACCCTGAGTGGAGAATGTCATTTAATTAAGACTGCAGAGATAAAGAAATCTAATCCACTAATGCTTTGTAAAATTCCCATGTGTAGCCATCAGGGCCTTGCGATTTACCATTGTGTTTTAGGTTTCGCTGCTTTAACTTTACCTTCAATAATGTCCCCACTTAACATTGATCTCTGCTCTTCTGTTATAGTTGGTAGAGAAAACTTGTCTAGAAAAGATTGCCCCACATTTGGGGAGATTGGATTGTCCTGATACAAAATTTGATGATACTTTTGCAAGGTTGTGTTAATAGCTTTGGGATCAGTTACTATAAGGCCATTTGGGTCTCTGATAGCTTGTGTATGTGAAAGGGAATATCTCCCCTTTGCTAAGCGTGCCAGGAGCTTCCGCCAAAAATCAAGCCACAAATCAAGGCATGCTTGGCGCCAATCCATCAATCTTCAGTTGGATTGGATGCGTTCTTCATGTATGAGGTATAAGCTGCTCTCAATTCTTAAATCAATTGTTCTTACTAGGAAGAGACCCTACGTTTTTTTAAAACATATATTTTATTTTAAGCAAACAGAATAAAAAATAACATAACAAAATAAAACATAAGAAAACATAATAAGGCAAAATAATGATAATAGTGACATTAATGTTGCCAATTTACAGTGATTCCACCTGAGACACCAACACCAGAGCAATAAAGCAGACAATGCATGTGATATACATTTGAGACAATGAACAATTGCATTTTCCCTCTGGGACACAGCCCAAGGTACATATCAGTGTTAAACATATTGGGCATTTTTTTTAAATAACAAATGCTAAAGATAGTATATATTCTAATGACTTTCCTCATTGCCAGTCATGACCTTCTTTCTGCCCTCTAACCCTTGAGGACCCTCACTCCCCCCTCACGCGCTCTCCCTCCAACTATATCCTAACCCCTCCTGGGATTCTCCCCTCCGCAACACATCAAGATGTCCCAGTGTGCCACCCAATGATTCCTTTGCATACCAGGTCGTATGTCGGAAAGGATATACTAAGTCTTTGATCTCCTGTCTGTTCAAGTGGGTTACAATGAATTGTCTCCACTTTTTGAAAAAGCAATCTGTCGCCTTTTCCTTATGTCTCCCTGTGTCAAGTCGGTCTATACTTAAGAGTTTTTTCAGCTGAATGACTATGTCTGTGATCCTCGGAGCGTCTGGACTTAGCCAGTTTTGCAGCAGGCATCTCTTTGCCACCATGAGGATGGTGTGGACTATCAAGGGCACTCCTCTTGGATTGTTGGGGTTCTCCTCAACATTAGGGGGCCTCACCTGGTGGAACAGCATATATGGTATAGTGACGTTGGTAGGGTGTATGACCAGAAGGACACTATAAACCGATCAGTTGCCTCCCTAAACTTTTGGGTTGCTGGACATGTCCAGATTGTCACGGCGCGGGGTGTGGACCCACTGGGCCGTACCGCGTAGCGGGGTAGCAGCTGGCCAACAAGGTACAAAACATAGTCTGAACGACGACCCCCTGCCATAGACGTAACAGTATCCCCCCTCTTACGCCCCCTCCTCTTGGGACCAGAGCCGGAAAGAAATTTCTTCACGAGTACAGGAGCATCGATGTTCTCCTCTGGCTCCCAAGACCTCTCCTCTGGGCCAAATCCCCTCCAATCCACCAAGTAAAACATCCTGCCTCCTACTTTCTTGGTGGCCAGGATCTCCCTCCCTTCAAAAGTTCCGGATGAACCGCCAGGAGCCACTGCGGAACTAAGAGTCCTGGAGTAGCGGTTCAGGACCACGGGTTTCAGCAAGGAGATGTGGAAGGAGTTAGGGATCTTGAGGGTAGGAGGCAGTCGAAGTTTGTACGACACAGAATTCATCTATAGTAGAATCTCAAAGGGTCCAAGGAACCTGGGAGCAAACTTGCAAGATGGCACCCTCAGCCGGATATTCCTGGAAGACAGCCAGACCTTTGTACCTGGAAGAAACTGGGGAGGTTCTCGTCTTCTAGAAACTGCCTTTCTCTTCATGCGGTCCACCGCCAGCAGAATAGAAGATAGTGTCTGCTGCCATATCTGCAGAAAGTTCCTGAATGTAGAGTCGGCTGCAGGCACCTGAGACATAGTAGAGCCGGGCACTGGTATTCAAGGATGTTGGCCGTAAACTATTAAGAACGGACTGGAGGTGGTGGACTCACTGGATGGTTATTATAAGAGAACTCCGCGCACGGGAGCAGCTGCACCCAGTCATCATGTCGTCTTGAGACAAAGTGCCGCAGATAGTTCTCCATAATTTGGTTAATCCTCTCAATTTGTAAATTGGACTGAGGGTGGTAAGCTGAGGAGAAGTCCAACTTTACACCGAGTAGGCCGCAGAGTGCTCTCCAGAACTTTGAGGTGAACTGGACCCCTCGATCCAAGACAATATGCAGGGGTAATCCGTGCAGACGGAATATGTGTTGCATGAAGAGATCAGCCAGTCGAGCGGCAGAAGGAAGGCCAGTCAGAGGAACAAAATGAGCCATTTTAGAAAAATGATCCACCAGCACCCAGATCACACTGCATCCCGCAGAGAGAGGCAGATCTGTGACGAAGTCCATAGCAATATGCCTCCAGGGGGCATTTGGCACAGGCAGTGGTTGGAGCAGACCGGCTGGTCTGGAGTGGGCAACTTTGTTTGCTGCACACACCGTACAGAAGGAGACAAAGTCCATGACGTCTTTGGGCAGCGTGGGCCACCAGAACTGACGGGCAATTAGGTCTCGGGTCTTACAAGCACCCGCATGACCTGCCAGCTTGGAACTGTGACCCCAGCGAAGGAGTCTTCTTCTGTCTGCCGGCCGTACAAAAGTCTTTCCTGGAGGAATGTCTCTAACCTTCAGAGGCTTAACAGAGTAGATGCAGGAAGGATCGATAATATTCTGTGGGGACTCCACAGTGTCCTCTGTCTCAAATGACCTAGACAAGGCATCGGCCCTCACAATCTTGTCGGCAGGTCGGTAGTGGAGTTCGAACCAGAACCGTGCAAAAAACAATGACCACCTGGCTTGACGAGGATTCAGCCGTTGAGCCGTCTGTAGGTAGGTCAAGTTCTTGTGGTCCTTGAAAACCAGGATAGGATGAGCTGCGCCCTCCAGTAGGTGTCTCCACTCCTGCAGGGCCAGCTTGATGGCCAGTAACTCCCGATCTACAATCGAGTAGTTGCGCTCTGCAGAAGAAAACAGCTTGGAGTAGTAACCACATACCACCGTCTTGCCTTTCAAACCTCTCTGGAACAATAGTTCACCGGCACCAACACAGGAGGCGTCCACCTCTAATGAAAACTGTAAGGATACATCAGGGTGGTGAAGTATAGAGGCTGACGTGAAGGCCTTTTTTAAGGTTTCAAATGCGATTTCCGCCTCTGGAGTCCATACCTTGGCATTCATACCCTTCTTAGTGAGGGTGGAGATGGGGGCTGCCAACGAAGAGAAGTTGGGAATGAACAGTCTGTAGAAGTTGGCGAATCCCAAGAAGCGTTGTATGGCCCTTAAGCTTTGGGGACGTGGCCACTCCAGGACAGCCTTGACCTTTTCAGGGTCCACCTTGAGACCCTGATTAGAGATGATATAGCCCAGGAAGGGTAGAAACTTCTCTTGGAACACGCACTTCTCCAACTTGGCGTAAAGATGATTCTACCTTAATCTAAGCAACACCTGGCGGACATGGCCCTGTTGAGTCACAAGATCTGGGGAAAAAAATCAAGATATCATCGAGATACACCACAACACAGACATAGAGGAGATCACGAAAAATGTCATTCACAAATTCTTGAAATACTGCGGGAGCGTTACACAGGCCGAAGGGCATGACCAAATATTCGTAGTGTCCATCACGTGTGTTAAATGCAGTCTTCCACTCGTCTCCCTGACGGAACCGGATTAGATTGTAAGCCCCCCGCAGGTCAAGCTTGGAATTTTTTTTCGTCCCCCCGTATACGATCAAAGAGCTCCGAAATGAATGGCAAAGGGTGCCTGTTCTTCACCGTGATCTGATTGAGGCCTCAGTAGTCAATGCAGGGTCGAAGGGATCCATCCTTCTTTTTGACAAAGAAAAACCCTGCTCCGGCCGGGGATGAAGACTTTCGTATGAAGCCCTTCTCCAGATTCTCTTTAATGTAGGCCGACATAGACTGGGTCTCTGGCAAGAAGAGAGGGTATACTCTACCGCGAGGAGGGGACGAATCAGGAACCAGGTCAATAGGACAATCGTATACTCGATGTGGTGGCAATATCTCTGCCTCCTTTTTGTCGAAGACATCAGCGAACTGAGAATAACAAGGAGGCAACCCTGTCAATGACTGATGCGGAGAAGGCTGGGATGGATGGACATGACCCAGACAGCGGTCTAGGCACTTGGGACCCCACTGGAGAACCTCTCCATAGTTCCAATCCAGGACCGGGGCGTGAAGACGGAGCCAAGGCAAACCCAGCAGCACGGGGTTGACGGCCTTGGACAGGACATACAGGGAGATGAGCTCAGAATGAAGAGCTCCCACTTGGAGTATCAATGGCTTGGTCACAGACAATACTGGGTCAGGCAAAGGCAGTCCATCTACCGAGGCAACGATCAATGGTCTCTCCAGCAAAACAGTAGGCAATTGAAGAAGATCCACAAGGTTTTGACAGATGAAATTGGCTGCGGAGCCAGAGTCCAGGTAGGCAGAGACTGGATGAGGTCTATCGCCAGCGACGATGGTCACAGGAATAAACAGCTTGGAAGAGAGTTCTCTATTAAGTGCAGTAGCGCCCAGGGTTGTCTCTCTAACCAATCCCAGGCATTGGGGTTTCTTTGGCCTCTGGGAACACAAACGCACGACATGGCCAGTGAGGCCGCAATATAGTCAGAGTCCAAAGGTGCGCCTGCGCTGTTTTTCTTGATCGGACAGTTTAAACCGATCCACCTGTATCTGAACCTCGGGCGCAGCAGAAGAACAAGGCAAGAGAGGTTGCTGGAAGTTGGGCGCCAGTCTAGGAAGCCGTTTCTCCTGTAGAATCTCCTGGGATCTCTCTCTGAGCCTTATGTCCACACGGATAGCCAGTAGAATCAGGTCATCCAGGGCAGCTGGGAGATCTCGAGCAGCCAGTTCGTCTTTGATCTCAGGCGATAGGCCATGCCAGAAGGATGCTACCAAGGCCTCATTGTTCCAGAACAATTCTCCTGCCAGAGTCCGGAACTGGATGGTGTATTCGCCCACGGAGGCGCCCTCCTGACGCAGGTTAAAGATAGCAGTGGCTGCAGATGAGGCTCGTCCAGGCTCCTCAAATATGGAACGGAACAACCGCACAAACCCCTGGAAGTCTCGGGTCCCTGTCGTTCCCAGATTGGATTTGCCCACGCCAGGGCCTTGCTGGCAAGTAGGGATATAATGAAGCCGATCCTGGCTCCGTCCGAAGGACATACTCGGGCGTGCAGAGTGATATGGATTTGCCATTGATTCAGAAACCCCCTGCACGAACTTGCGTCTCCATGGAACCGAGGTGGCAATAGCAGCGAGAACCAAGAGTCCGAACTGGGACTGCCAGGAGGTGTAGCAGGGGGGTCGATCGGAGGAGCTTGAATAGGAGTGGTGACGGAAGTAACTAGCGCACCTAGATGCTGTGCCATGGAGTCTACTGCCACAAAGAGTTGATCCAGTCGTGCTTGCAGATCTTGCAGGTCCGCCTGCATAGCTTGGGAGGATGACAGGCTCTTGACTTGGCCAGTGGGGTCCATGGCCTGAGCGTTCTGTCACGGCACGGGGTGTGGACCCACTGGGCCGCACCGCATAGTGGGGTATCAGCTGGCCAACAAGGTACAAAACAATGTCTATAGTTCAGAATGGGTACCTGAGGCAATGTAGACAGTAGCGGGAGCACGACTTGACTTTCACAGCAGGTGACACCGCGGATGCAGCGGGAAGACACGACTTGACTGTATCAGCAGGTGGCACTGTGGGTGCAGCGGAAGGCACGACTTGACTGTATCAGCAGGTGGCACCGTGGGTGCAGCGGAAGGCACGACTTGACTATCAGCAGGTGGCACCGTGGGTGCAGCGGAAGACACGACTTGACTTTCACTTGTAGATACGATAGCACGGGATACAGGGTACAGGCAGCAGGAACGTGTAACCCTGGGAACTGGAAAACACTGGGAGACCATTTGCAAGACAAACTTAGGTATACAACAATGCTCAGGCAAGGAACCAGTAGGCAGAGCCCCTTATTATAGTCCAGCAGCCATTTGGGCTGATAATTGATGGGTCACAGCTGGATGCGTACTGGCCCTTTAAGGCCGTGCACGCGCAGGCGCGCGCGCCCTGTAGGAATCAGTCCGAGGACCCGGAAGACAGGGCCGGCGTCTCCCTGGAGGGAGCTGACGCCGTGAAGAGAGATGTCCATGGCCGGGATCGTCAAGGGGTAAGTCTGAACGATGACCCCCGGCCATAGACGTTACACAGCTCCCGTTCCACATATCAGTTTTGACCATGTTACATTTAGGGCATGCTGTGATACTGTCGGGATTAGAGGTCAAAACTGTGATATTAAATCCATACATCGCATTGTGCATAAGCTTAAAATAATATTTCCTCCAACTTTCATTAATGATTTCCATGCGGACTACCTCCCAACCTTTAAGTATGACATTAGCTATATCCAGGTCTCCAGTCACCCATTCCCAGGTTTTATAACAGTCATTCGGCTGCCACTTTACCACCCTGTTCCTGATTATATTATATAATGAGGAAATCATGGCTTTCTCCGGTCAGGGACCTGTAATTTCATCAAAAGTATGGATTTTTGCCTCTTTTTGCAGTGAGTGTAATCTACTTTTACAAAATGACAAAATTCGTACGATGGGGAAATTATGTCTACTAGTAAGCCCATATTTGTCCTTTAACTCTGTCGTAGTGAGCCATCTCGAATTGTCCGTGTGCATCAAGTGTTGGGCTAGCATAATGTTGTTATCCCTCCATTCTCTGAAAAGACCATTATCCAGTCCCTGTGTGAACTCTGGATGATCCCAAAGCGGCATCCGTTTGGATAACAGGAATGGTCATTTAAATAATCTTCTCAATATCTTCCACGAAATTACGGTATCCCTAATTAAAACTGAGCAGTTCACATAGTGGGGAAGCTTGGCATATCTAGTGTGCGGTAAGGCTAGCGGATCCCATGGTGATGCTAGTTGTTTTTATAACTCCAAATTTGAGAAATAACTGGTGCTATGAATACAATCCAGTAAGTGACGGAAAATTCAGGCTAAATTGTACCCTCTTACATTGGGAAAATTAATTCCTCCCTCCGCTTTACAAAACATCAATTTAGATCGCTCAATTCTGGGTCACTGGCCATTCCAAATAAAGCATGAGAAGTCCGTGTTAAGTTGCCTGATATCTGTGTGCTTTAGCAGGATAGGGAGAGTTTGCAATGGGAAGAGCAACTTTGGGAAGCTAATCGTTTTTACCAAGTGTCATCGACCCATAAATGTAAGCGGGAGATGTTGCCACTTCTGTAATTCTAGGGATATTTTACTTATGATTATATTATAGTTCAAGGTGTACAGGGTATCCAGTGTCCTCTCAATCTTAATGCCCAGATAGGTGATATATTGTGTGGCTGTTTGTATGGGAATCCCTAGTTTGGACCAAAAATGATTTGAATGAGGGTGATCCAATTGTAGTAATTCACTCTTTGAGATATTGATTTTGTATCTCTGGAACGTTCCAAAGGTGTTAATTTTGTCAATCAACTAATGTAAGTGGGTCTTCAGATCTGACATAAAGATCAGGATATCATCGGCAAAAAGCGTGAGCTGTACGTCCTGTTCCCCAACCTTAATACCTCTAAAGATGTGTCCTGTTTCCAGTAGTCTCGCGGGGGGTTCTAATGCAAGATCAAAAAGTAGGGGGGACAACGGGCACCCTTGACGAGTTACCTTTTCTAGCATAAAAGCCTCTGATACAAAGCCTGGGGTGTGTATCCTAGCCTTTGGAGAATCATAGAGGCCCTTCAAGAGTTTTCTAAAAGTTCCCATTATATTCATTCTATCCAGCACCATCCCCAGCCAGCGCCACTTCACATTGTCAAATTCTTTTTCAGCATCTAAGGTTAACAAAGCCGGCGATTCTCCCAGCTGGGGATGATGCCTAACCTATCAAGGACCGCTAATACTTTGCGAATGTTAGTCACCAACAACCTGCCCTTGATGAATCCAACCTGTCTCCGAGAGTACCAAGGTAGGCATCAGGGTCCCCAATCTGTCCGCCATAATTTTTGTAAGGATCTATAAGTCTTGGACTATAAGCGAGATAGGACTATATGAACCCGGATTCAACAAATCTTTCCCCGGTTTGGGCAATACTTTTATGTATGCTAAATCTGAAGCGCCTGTAGCTAACACCGTGTTATAGTAAGTTAACAAAGCAGGGGAAATTTGCTCAGACTATGGCTATATAAAATTCCCCGGTGTACCCATCTGGCCTTGGTGCCATTGTGCAAAGCCTTTATGACCCCACTGATTTCTTCTAGGGGGATATCTGCATTGAGCTGGGCCAATTGGTCAGATGTGAGAGATGGGAGATTAACTGAATCAAGAAAGGCCTCCCCTCCTCGAGAATCAGGGCTGTCGTCCTTGTATAAGGTTTTATAGAAGTCACAAATCACAGAGTTGATAGTTTTGGGATCTCTATGTGTTTTGCCTTCAGTATCTCTTATAGCTGTGACGTGGGAAACCGGGATTCTGCCTTTGGCCAATATGGCCAATAGTCTACCCGGCTTGTTTCCATATCAGAACAATTCAGTCTCGAAGTGTGCCCTAGAAATCATTTCCCTCTTTTCCAGCCAGAATTCAAAATCTTGCCTGGCCGTATTCCAGGCTTCCCTATCTGAGTCTAGATGTGACGCTATGTGAGACCCTTCATTTTAAGGCTGAAACATAGGTCATTGTCCTTCCCCTTAATACAACTTTAGATGTGGCCCAATAAAGTGATAAATTGGCTCTATGCTCTTTGTTGTCGGAATCAACTTCCAGCTGTAATAGCTGCAGTTGCGGACCGTTGGCATTACTTACCCACCAACGGCCGTGACTGCAGGCCTGTGAGCTCTTGCCGGCATCTCCCTCTGAGACGCTGAAACACAAGACTGTCCTCAGCTGCTGTGCATAGGCACCTTTAAATGGCCATCGCGCGCACCAGATTTAAGCTCCCTATCCTATGTCATCTGAGCTAAGTATCATCTGTGCCACTTATCATCTGTGCCAAGTGTCTGCTATGCCACATGTTGCTATGCCACGTGTCTGCTACGCCTAGTGTCTGCCACGCTGAGTGTTTGCCAAATCATCTATCCAGGTACTCTTATCCTAGAGACTGTTATTGACTTTTGTTTTGCCAGCTGCTACTCCGCTATGGCTAGTGGGTCTACATACCCCATAGCCGTGACAGTACGCTCAGGCTATGGATCCCGCTGGTCAACCTAAAAGTACGGTCCAAATGATGCAAGCAGACATGAGTGACCTCTGGGCACGCCAGGATCAACTACTACAGGCGGTAAACTCCGTAATTAACTGTTTGGATCGTCCTTCTGCTTCCGCTGCTCCACCACTTGCTATCCCTCCTGTCTGAACTGGGACTGCAGTCTCGTTGCCTCTACCTCCTCGCTGCGACAGGGATCCTAGGACCTGTAGAGGTTTCATTAACCTGTGTACAATTCACTTCAAGTTACGTGTCCTTCTTTTCCCCTCTGATGAGCCCAAGGTCGCTTTTATTATTTTTCTCCCCTCAGGCAAAGACCTGGCATGTGCGAACCCCATCTTGGAACGAGAGGGTCCAGAATTCTCTGATTTACCACTGTTTTTAGAGACCTTCTGTACAGTGTTCGAGGAAGAAGAACGAACCTCCTATGCAGCTGCCTCACTACTGACTCTCAATCAAGGGGAATCAACTGTAGGGGATTACGCCATCTCCTTCCGTACACTGGCAGCGAAGCTGGTTTAGAAAAATGAGGCTCTAGTGGCAACTTTCTGGCAGGGACTATCTCCACGTATAAAAGATGAACTGGCAGCTTGAGAGCTTCCCTCTACTTTGGATGCCTTCATACTGCTAGCTGTAGTAGTATTGCGAGATTGGCATCTTGGACAGGTGGAAATATCTCAAAAGAATCAGCCCTAGGATCGGCGCTGTTCCCTTTTGGCGTAATGTAGTGCTGGTTTCTAGTGTCACATGGCAAGGAGGCAGACACTATGTAGATCAAAGTTCTTTATTATAGCTCCTTCCTCAGGCAGTATCATAGAGATCCCTATGATCAGACTCAGACTGTCCAATCAAAAGCGGCAATGCAGATGTTCACCTGGATTGTGTCTGTATTGTGGTCACAAGGGACATTTTGTGCGCCAATGCCCTCTGAAACCAGGAAATCTCCAGCGCGTAGGGTTGATTGGACAGACAATCCTAGGAGAATCTTCCGCGACTACTACATTTTCTCCCATACTTTCTATTCAGGTGTCT
This sequence comes from Rhinoderma darwinii, assembly GCF_050947455.1. NCBI lineage: Eukaryota > Metazoa > Chordata > Amphibia > Anura > Rhinodermatidae > Rhinoderma > Rhinoderma darwinii. The sequence goes on along the minus strand of NC_134689.1, from coordinate 298,250,912 downwards.
ATCGTCACTGGTGAAGGATGGCACTCTGTACCTGCTTACTTAGATTCTGGAGCGACTGCAAACTTCCTCCAGCAGGACTTAGTAGACTGTCTCCACTTGGCTACTCCACTTGGCTACTGTTCCCCTCGAAAAACCTAGCGATCGCTTCTGTTGATGAACAACCTCTGCAGGACCCTATCCTGTCGATCACCAAACCACTGAGACTACAGATAGAAGTTCTTCACTCGGAACTAATAACTTTCTTCGCCAGCACACTGCAGTTCTTGATTGGAATCCTGGAGAGGTGCTCCAATGGGGTCCCCGATGTTTTCACTGCTGTCTGCCTCAGGTTCGTCCTGTTCTTTCTCCACTACCTCTGTCTTTCTTTTTATGTCTGATGGGGGGGGGGGGGGGGGGGTTGAGGTAGTGGACGCCTCCTAATAGATGTGTCACATCTTACGTTAGAAGCGCCAGTCTTAATCTTGCACTATGTGTAAGAATATAATTGAGTGTTTTTAAACAGTTATGCAAGCTTTAGAGTGTAGTTGAGAAGGCCTCATGCACACGACCGTAAAAACTCCCGTTATTACGGGTCGTAATTACGACCCGTAATAACGGGCTCATAGACTTCTATTGGCCACGGGTACCTTCCCGTTTTCTTACGGGAAGGTGCCCGTGCCGTTGAAAAAGATAGAACATGTCCTATTTCAGGCCGTGATAACGGCACGGACAGTCCATAGAAGTCTATGGAGCTCCCGTAATGACGGGTGGCTACATGTGTGCACCCGTCATTACGGCAGCGTTGCTAAGCGACGTCAGTAAATAGTCACTGTCCAGGGAGCTGAAAGAGTTAACTGATCGGCAGTAACTCTTTCAGCACCCTGGACAGTGACTACCGATCAGAATAAAGAGCAACCCGTAAAAAATAAAAATAAAAGACGTTCATACTTACCGAGAACTTCCTGCTTCCTCCAGTCCGGTCTCCCGGCCGTTGCCTTGGTGACGCGTCCCTCTCGACATCCGGCCCGACGTCCTGGCCGTCCCTGGATGACGTTTCAGCCCATGTGACCGCTGCAGCCAATCACAGGTCAATCACAGGCTGCAGCGGTCACATGGACTGCCGCGTAATCCAGGGATGTCGGGCTGGATGTGAAGAGAGGGACGCGTCACCAAGACAACGGCCGGGTAAGTATGAATTTCTTTAACTTTTATTACAGAAAGGGCTGTCCCTTCTCTCTATCCTGCACTGATAGAGAGAAGGGGCTGCCGATTAGTGCAGTGCTATTTTGCCGCCAAAAACGTGCCCGTAAATACGGGTGGAATACGGGTGACACCGGACCCATATTTACGGGCACGGGTCCGTAAATACTGGTGCAAAACGGGTCGAATACGCGTGACACCGGACCCGTATTTACGCCAGTATTTACGGGTGGGAAAAAATACGGTCGTGTGCATGAGGCCTAAGTTTGAGGGAAAAAACGGATTTTCCCTGGCGCTGCTAAATGGTAAAACCCTTCTTGAGTAGTGAGGATTTAAAAACAAGCAAATGTAATCAGATATTGTTTTATTTACGACGCATTTCGAGGCCGAACCAGCCTCTTCATCAGGTAAAATACATTTATATTTTACCTGATAAATAGGCTGGTCTGGCTTTGAAACGCGTCGTAAATAAAGCAATATCTGATATTACATTTGCTTGTTTTTAAATCCTCACTACTCAAGAAGGGTTTTAGCTGTTTTTTTGCGCTGATTCTGACGCGGTTTTGTGTCAAAATCAGTGCCTAAAAACTCCATCTGAACAGGGCCTAGGTGGGAATGCAGTATATAGTACCCAGTACAAAGCAGTAGGGATCGAAATTCTTGTGCGCATGAGTGAAGAGTAACAGCAGATTTCCACAAGAGGGCGATGTTTTACAACATTTGTAAAAATGAATCAGATTAATTACTTTTATGACAATTAGTTTATATATGTGTATATTTTCTTTTTGAAAAATGTAGATAAAAAATACAGTTATAGTAATCATAAATATCAACTCTAAAAAAAAAAACGAGTCAAGCTTCGTATGGTTCTGTGAGATGTTGAGTCTCCATGGCAACATATCCCTTAGTGCAGCCAGCACTATTTGAAAGTAACTCAAAAAAGAGCAATATGTCTCACATGGTGCCCTTTTATTCAGAAAAGCAAATGGAGCCTAGACACTGAGCAGAACCTGTATCCCGGCCATCAATAATTCAACTGTTCTCCTTTTGTATTCTGGGAATGAAGAACCTGGACGCGGCTGGTCATAGCAAGAGGATGGAAGTGCAAAGTCTCGAGTTACTGACTGAGACAGGGCCGTGATGGGGTTGCGGTGTCAAATGAAAGGCTAAAATGATCAAGTTTAACATTAAAAAAGGACATTATTTGTGTTTACCTGAAACTTGAACTGCCAATGCTCACACTTGTTTAATGTATAGCATATCTAATGAGATTCCTAGTCAGAAATGTACCATTCATTGCTCATACACATTGTTGTCAACAGTTAGATAACTTACTAATTGCTAATTACTAACAGTGAACCAATAAAAAACAGCTATTGTCTTGCAGAAGATCAAGAATTTGGTGGGAGAATTATTATTACAAATATAGTTGCAAATAAAATGTTTTTGAGAGTTGCCGTTCGTTTTACTACTAAGGGACTGTTCACATCTGCGTTGGAGGCTCCGTTAGAGGCCTCCATCGCATGTCCGGCAGAAATTACCGGAAACAATAGTGCTGCATGCTGCGCTATTGTTTCCAGTAAAGCGATGGACACCCTGACGGAAAGCAAATTAAAGTCAATGGGTTCTGTCGGCGCCAGCGGTGTCCATGTTGCAATGGAACCATTGCGTCTGGCATTCCATTGTTCTGCTGTTCTGACGGAGCAGAGCAACGGAAGGTGACAATGCAAATGTGAACAGCCGCTAAAGCTCACATTCTCATTTGCATGTTTTTTTATTTTTAATATTTTAGTAATTTTTATTCATAAAACAGTTGAGTACATGCGTAGTGCAGTGTATTAGAGCTGTCAGCTACTCACTGACAGCAAGCATAGTGGGTCCTGACTTTGTCAGGACCCACTAGGCTTCCGTAGATGGTATAGCCGGACGCCATTGTTAGGCTTCCGATTGCCATAGCAACCATCGCTGCCCGCTATCATGTAGCGAGCCGTCGATGGTGGTTTAACCCCTAAGAAGCCGCGAACGCTATTGAACGCGGCTTTTAAGGGGTTAATCAGCGGGGACACAGTGATCGGTCCCCGCTATGGGAGCTGCGGCAACCGCTGTACAAGACAGCAGCTGTCACAGCTCCTGTATGTGTCGGGAAGATGGCCAAAATGGCCGTTCCTCCCGTGACGTACTATTCCGTCATGGAGCACGAATGCGATGGTTACCATGACGGAATATTACGTCACTGAGCGCGAAGGGGTTATTGCATACTTATTCATGTCAAATTCTGAATTTAACTGAGTGTAATTGGGTTAATAACTCAGTGATAGAAAACAGAAGGTGGTTATTAACCCCTTCTCACTACAGCTGCTTTTGACCTTCCTGACAGAGCCTTATTTTTCAAATCTGTGCCACTTTATGTGGTAATAACTTTGGAATGCTTTCAGCCAAACATCCGATTCTGAGATTGTTTTCTCGTGACACCTTGGACTTTAAGTTAGTGGTAAAATTTGGTCAATACATTCAGTATTTAATTGTGAAAAACAGCAACATTTAGCGAAAAATTGCAGATAGTAATAACACACAAAATAGTTCCTAATTAACATTTCCCATATGTCTACTTTATGTGGGCATCATTTTTTTTAACATCCTTTTATTTTTCTAGAATGTTACAAGGCTTAGAACTTTAGCAGAAATTTCTCACATTTCCAAGAAAATGTCAAAAGGCTATTTTTACAGGGACCAGTTCAGTTGTGAAGTGGCTTTGAGGGGCCTATACAATACAAACTCCCATAAGTCACCCCATTTTAAAAACTGCACCCCTCAAAGTATTCAAAACAGCATTTAGAAACATTCTTAACAATTTAGGGGTTCTCCTCGGGCCGGCACAACTGCATATTTTTTATTTCCTGACTTATTGGAGCCTTAACTTATTTTATTCTTTCATAGACGTAGTGGTATGAGAGCTGTTTTTTTTCGGGACTAGCTGCAGTTATTATTGGTACCATTTTGGGGTACATACGACTTTTTGAACACTTTTTATCCTATTTCTTGGTAGGCAAAGTGGCCAAAAAAACAGCAAAAAGAATACACGCGGATGCTCACTGGCTGGGGATTCCCCTCCTAGAGGGAGCCCCCGATGTCTCTCCATCCCCGCTGTAAATAGTGCCCCCCCTGTAGATGCAACCTCCCCTGTAGATAGCATTGCCTAAACTCCCACTAGGAGTGGAATCCCCGGTGTCAGATCGCTCTGTGCCGAGGATTCCGCTTCTAGAGAGAGCCCCTGACATCACTGTCCACCATCATGGGCTCTCTCTAGGAAAATACCCAGCCGACACTCTGACCGGGGATCCTTCTACTGGAGAAGCACCTGGCGTCACTATCCATATATGGCCAGTGACGTCAGCGGCTCTTTCGAGGAGTGGAATCCCCGGTGTCAGATAGCACTGTGCCGGGGTACCTGCTTCTAGAGATTGCCCCTGACGACACTGTCCATTTGGACAGTGACGTCAGAGGCTCTCTCCATGAACGGAATCCCTGGCCGCCACTCAGACCGGGGATTCCGCTATTGGAGAAGCCCCATGGTGTCACTATATATGGACAGTGACATCAGGGGCAACTCCTGGAGCAGACTCCCTGGCCACAGCGCTGCCGACGCTGAGGCAGGGGATTCCACTTTTAGAGTTAGGCCCTAATGTCACTGTCCATATATGGACAGAGACATCAGGGGCTACCTCTAGGAGCGGAATCCCCAGCCAGATGGATTCCGCTCCTACAGGCAGCTACAGTGGTGTTATTTACAGGAATTATGGGGGGGAGGGTTCTGATACATACAGAGGGAGTGGCACTATCTATAGGAAGTGGCGCTATCTGCTGGGGGTGGCGCTATCTACAGAGGGAATGTTGCTATCTACAGGGGGTGGCGTTATCTACAGGGGGTGGCACTTTCTTCAGGGTGGATGGTGCAATCTGCAGGGGGAGGTGTTATCTGCAGGGGGGTGGCACTATCTGCAGGGAGGATGGTGCTATCTACAGGGGGTGGTGCTATCTGCAGGGGGTGGCGCTATCTACTGGGGGTGTGGTGCTGTCTACAGGGGGTGCTATATACAGTGGGTGTGTTACTATTTACATGACAAACAGCCCTGAAAAACTGGCAGTTGTTCCGTTGTTAACTGCCCTTTTTTTCACGTCGTGTGAATATAGCCTTATAGCCCTCTAATCAGCTCACAGCGATCCAGGGTGACAGTATATATATATATATATATATATATATATATATATATATATATATATATATAATATATAGGAATATATATATAAAAATTTGCAAAAAAAGTGTTTTTTTCAAATTTTTTGTCATTTGTCTGCTCATAATAAAAATTAAAAACATGGAATTAATTAAACTAATCTAGAAAATGATAGCCTCATAGATCTTGTAAAAAAAAATAAGTAAAAATAGTTGTGATATTCAAAGTGGTTGCAAAGATATTATCGTTTAAAGAAGTGCATATCAGAAATTTTAAATTTGACCTGGACACAAGGGGTATAAATGAAAGGGGTCATGAAAGGGTTAATGACCTTGTAGAGCGTTTGCAGAGTATAATTTCAGTATTTGCAGATGATACTAAGCTCTGTAAAGTAATCAACACAGAGGAGGATAATGTAAAACTACAAAGGGATACGGGGAAGCTGGAGGTTTGGCCAGAGAAATGACAAATAATGTGGATAAATTTAAAGGGAATGTGTCGCTAGAAATGTTTTTTTTTTTGTTTTTTTTTTTAGTTAAACATTTAGTATATAAATGATTAGACATTGTTCTAATTTTTTTAATTTTTTCACAAGTCAGGAAATATTATAAATTAGATTCTAATTTATAACATTTCCATGTGCAAGTCACTAGAGAAAGCAATTCCCAAAATTGCAGCATTGCAACGTGGTAAAGCAACCACATTGCTTTATGCTGCAAAATTGGAGAAGACACACTTGCTCTAGTGTGCTCAATTAATCCCCCTCCTTTATCCTGGCTAGTGCCAGGAGAAAGGAGGGGGTTGAATGTTCAAACCTCCTACACTGTGTGCTGCCATTTTGTGCGCGAATGCACAGTGTAGTAGGCTTAGATGCAGTGTAATCACACAGTAAAACACGAACAAACACAAACATAACTTACCTGCTCCTGCCGCCGCCGCTCCTGCCGCCGCTCCCTCCGCTGCGTCCGCTCCCTCCGCTCCTAGTCCTTGCTTCTGAACACATGTCCGGAAGCCGCGACCGGAAGTAGTCATCTTACTGTCCGGCCGCGGCTTCCGGTCCACATGAAAACAGCGCCGGATGTCGCTCGGCTGAAAACCCTCCTTTTGGACTGTGTGGGAGCGTTCACATTCTCTATGGGGATGTATGTGCCGTATTCCATCTCTGTATGTGTCGTTAATCGACACATACAGAGGTGAAAAAAAAAATGGCAGCACCCATAGTGAGGTAAAAGTTAGAAAACAGATAAAAGTAAAACACAAACACACAAATAAATAAAATTTATTTTAATAACACACTAAAAGCAAATTTATATAAATTTTTTTTTTTTTCGCGACACCTGTCCTTTAACCCCTTCCCGCTCCTGGACGTACTATTACGTCATGGCAGCTGTATCGTTCGCGCTCCATGACCTAATAGTATGTCTCGGGAGTAACGGCCGTTTCGGCCGTCCTCCCGACACATACAGGAGCTGTGACAGCTGCTGTCTTGTTCAGCAGCTGTGACAGCTCCTACAGCGGGGACCGATCGCTGTGTCCCCGCTGATTAACCCCTTAAAAGCCGCGTTCTATAGAGATCGCGGCTTTTTAGGGGTTAAGCTGCCATCGCCGGCCTGCAACGCGATAGCGGCCGGCGATGGTGACTATGGCAACCGGACACCAAACAATGGCGTCCGGCTATGCCATAGACGGAAGCCTAGTGGGTCCTGACAACGTCAGGACCCACTATGCTTGCTGTCAGTGAGTAGCTAACAGTTCTAATACACTGCACTACGCATGTAGTGCAGTGTATTAGAATAGCGATCAGGGCCTCCTGCCCTCATGTCCCCTAGTGGGACAAAGTAATACAGTAAAAAAAAAGTTAAAAGAAGTTGTGTCAAAATAAGAAAATAAAAGTTTTAAAAGTAAAAATCCCCCTTTTTCCCTTATCAGTCATTTATTATTAATAAAAATATATAAACAAACAAATAAACTATACATAATTGGTATCGCCGCGTCCGTAACGGCCTGAACTACAAAATTATTTCGTTATTTATCCCACACGGTGAACGCCGTAAAAGAAAATAATAATAAACCGAACCACAATCACAATTGTTTGGTCACTTCACCTCCCAAAAAATGGAATAAAAAGAGATCAAAAAGTCGCATGTACCGAAAAATGGTACTGATCGAAACTACAGTTCGTTACGCAAAAAATAAGTCCTCGCACGGCTTTATTGATTGAAAAATAAAAACGTTATGGCTCTTAGAATAAGGTAACTGATTGTTTACAAAACGTATTTTATTGTGCAAACGCCATAAGACATAAAAAAAAAATCTAAACATCTGGTATCGCCGTAATCGTATCGCCCCGCAAAATAAAGTGAATATGTCATTTATAGCGCACGGTGCACGCAGTAAAAAAAAAAGATTAAAAAAACAATAGTAGAATTGCTGTTTATTAGTCACCACGCCACCTAAAAATAGAATAAAAACTGATCAAAAAGCCGCATGCACCCCAAGAAAACTACAATGCATTCCTCAAGGGGTCTAGTTTCCAAATTGGGGTCACTTTTGGGGGGTTCCCAATGTTTTGGCACCACAAGACCTCTTCAAACCGGACATGGTGCCTAATAAAAAAGAGGCCTCAAAATCCACTAGGTGCTCCTTTGCTTCGGAGGCCGCTCTTTCAGTCCATTACCGCACTAGGGCCACATGTGGGATATTTCTCAAAACTGCAGAATCTGGGCAATACGTATTAAGTTGTGTTTCTGTGATAAATCCTTTTGTGTTATAAAAAAAATGGTATAAAGAGGATTTTCTAACAAAAAAAAAATGTAAATTTCACCTCTACTTTGCTCTAAATTTCTGTGAAACACCTAAAGGGTTCATAAACTTTCTAAATGCTGTTGTGAATACTTTGAGGGGTCTAGTTTCTAAAATGGGGTATTTGATAGGCGTTTCTAATATATGGGCCCCTCAAAGCAACTTCAGAACTGAACTGTCACCTAAAAAAATAAATAAATGAGGCAATACTTCGCTTCTTACATTATACTGAAAATGAGCCGTGCCCACCCTGAGATGACCCCAGTTTTGACAGTTTGTATAAACGGAGACCCCTATTAGACCGTTCCAGTGCCCGGTTTTCCCAAGCATACACCCCCGAGAAGTGTATTTCTATTGATGAGTCCCTGGTACATTTTAAAGGGAGGGTTCAATTCCGCGAGTACCTGCCGGGTAAGAAGGCAAGGTATGGCGTGAAGATGTATAAGCTGTGCGAGAGTGCATCCGGGTATACCTACAGGTTTAGGCTATATGAAGGAAAGGCCACCCCCAAACCAGACTGCATCCTGGACTACAATAGGTACATGGGAGGTGTGGACTTGTCAGATCAAATCCTGAAGCCCTACAGCGCCATGCGGTGTGGTATAAGAAGCTGGCCGGGCATATCATACAGATGGCATTGTACAATGCGTACGTGCTACGTCGATGTGCAGGCCAGACGGGAACTTTCCTGGAATTTCAAGAGGTGATTATCAAGAACCTAATATTTAGGGACCAAGAAGGGGGGGCACCCAGTACTTCTGGAAGCGGGGCCACACGCATCGTACCAGGGCGACAACACTTTCCAGGAGAAGTTCCCCAAAATGGCAAGAAGGGAAAAAGTCAAAAGAGGTGCAAAGTCTGCTATAAGGGATGACACAATATATCAATGTGACACGTGTCCCGAATAACCAGAGCTCTGTATGAAAGTCAGTTTTCAAATTTATCATACATCCCTTGGTTTATAATTTACCCCAATTTTACTTACCCTGATGCACTCCGCACAGCTTATCCCTCCTCGTCTTTCCCCTCAGAGCCCTGCTGTGTGTCCAGGCAGCTGATAACAGCCACATGTAGGGTATTGCCATACCCGGGAGAACCCACATTACAGTTTATGGGGTGTAGGTCTCCGGTCAAAATGCTCACTACACCTCTAGATGAATGCCTTAAGGGTGTAGTTATTAAAACGGGGTCACTTCTTGCGGGTTTCAACTGTACTGGTACCTCAGGGGCTTCTGCATACATGACTTCGCACCAAAAAATCCCCAGTAGGCCAAATGGTGGTCCTTTCCTTCTGAGCCCTCCCATGGGCCCAAACGGCAGTTTATCACAACAAATGGGGTATTGCGGCACTCAGAACAAATTGCGCAACAGAATGGGGTATTTTGTTTCTTGTGAAAATAAGAAATTTTTAGCCAAAACGACATATTATTTGAAAAAAATAATTTTGTTTTCATTCCCAGCCCAATTCAAATAAGTTCTGTGAAAAAACTATGGGGTCAAAACACCCATAAATGAATTCCTTGAGGGGTGTAGTTTCCAAAATGGGGTCATTTGTGGTTGGTTTCTATTGCTTTGATACCTCTGGGGCTCTGCAAATGCGACATGGCACCCGAAAACCAATCCAGCAAAATCTGGACTCCAAAGAACACACAGCGCTCCTTTCCTTCTGAGCCCTCCCATGGGCCCAAACGGCAGTTTATCACCACAAATGGGGTATTGCGCACTCAGGACAAATTGGGCAACAAAATGGAGTATTTTATTTCTTGTGAAAATAAGAATTTTTGAGCTAAAATGACATATTATAGGAAAAAATATATATTTTTTTAATTCCCAGCCCAATTCAAATAAGTTCTGTGAAGAAAGTATGGGGTCTAAAAGGTCACATTACCCATAAATGAATTCCTTGAGGGGTGTAGTTTCCAAAATGGGGTCACTTCTGATGGGTTTCCGTTGCTTTGATACCTCTGGGGCTCTGCAAATGCGACATGGCACCCGAAAACCAAACCAGCAAAATCTGTACTCCAAAGAACACACAGCGCTCCTTCCCTTCTGAGGCCTCCCATGGGCCCAAACGGCAGTTTATTGCCACAAATGGGGTATTGCTGCACTCAGGAGAAATTGGGCAACAAAATTGAGTATTTTGTTCCCTGTGAAAATAAGAAATTTTGATAAAAAATTACATCTTATTGGAAAAAATGAAATTTTTTTAATGTCACAGCCCAATTGAAATAGGTGCTGTGAAAAAACTGTGTGGTCAAAATGCTAACAACAACCATAAATGAATTCCTTGAGGGGTGTAGTTTCCAAAATGGGGTAACTTTTGGTGGGTTTCCATTGCTTTGATACCTCTGAGGCTCTGCAAATGCGACATGGCACCCGAAAACCAATCCAGCAAAATCTGGACTCCAACAAACATATAGCGCTCCTTTCCTTCTGAGCCCTCCCATGGGCCCAAACGGCAGTTTATCACCACAAATGGGGTATTGCCACACTAAGGACAAATTGGGCAACAAAATGGGGTATTTTGTTCCCTGTGAAAATAAGAAATTTTGATCACAAATGACATTTTATTGGAAAAAATGACTTTTTTTCATTTCACAGCCCAATTCAAATACGTGCTGTGAAAAAACTGTGCGGTCAAAATGGTAACAACAACCATAAATGAATTCCTTGAGGGGTGTAGTTTCCAAAATGGGGTCACTATTGGGGGATTCCTACTGTTTTGGCACCTCAACACCTCTTCAAACCTGGCATGCTGCCTAAAATATATTCTAATAAAAAAGAGGACTCAAAATGCACTAGGTGCTTCTTTGCTTCTAGGGCTTGTGTTTTAGTCCACGAGCGCAGTAGGGCCACATGTGGGACATTTCTAAAAACTGCAGAATCTGGACAATACATATTTAGTAGTGTTTCTCTGGTAAAACCTTCTGTGTTACAGAAAAAAAATGAATAAAATTGAAATTCAGCAAGAAAAATTAAATTTGCAAATTTCACCTCCACTTTGCTTTAATTCCTGTGAAATGCCTGAAGGGTTAAAAAACTTTCTAAATGCTGTTTTGAATACTTTGAGGGGTCTAGTTTTTAAAATGGGGTGTTTTATCAGGGTTTCTAATACATAGGCCCCACAAAGCCACTTCAGAACTCAAGAGGTACCTTAAAAAAAAGGCTTTTGAAATTTTCTTAAAAATATGAGAAATTGCGGTTTATGTTCTAAGCCTTGTAACGTCCAAGAAAAATAAAATAATGTTCAAAAAACGATGCCAATCTAAAGTAGACATATGGGAAATGTGAACTAGTAACTATTTTGGGTGGTATAACCGTCTGTTTTACAAGCAGATGCATTTAAATTCTGAAAAATGCAATTTTTTCAAAATTTTCTCTACATTTTGCAATTTTTCACCAATAAACACTGAATATATCGACCAAATTTTACCACGAACATGAAGCCCAATGTGTCACGAGAAAACAATCTCAGAATCGCTTGGGTAGGTTTAAGCATTCCGACGTTATTACCACATAAAGTTAAATATGTCAGATTTGAAAAATGGGCTCTGAGCCTTAAGGCCAAAACTAGGCTGCGTCCTTAAGGGGTTAAGTGTATGCACTTGGGCCAAGGAAATAAATTATACAATTATGCATTAAATGATAAAACACTGGGTAAAACTACTACTGAAAAAGACAGTGATATTGGTGGACAGTACATTTACCTTAACTCCTTCCCGACCACCCCACGTAGATTAACGGGCTACAGCACTGGTCCTTGTGCCTGCAGCCCGTTAATCTACGTGTGCTCCTAACAGAGCACACAGACGCTTCACGCAGCCCAGAATCTCCCAGTACAGGCTGCTACTAGCAGCTTTAGTACTGGGGGAAAACATTGGGTCGGATAACAGCGGTAATCCCTGAAGATTAACCCCATAAATGGGGCAGTCAATAGCGACCACCGCACTTAAGTTGTTATAACAACATCGGCATGATGCGGCACGATTGCAGGGGCCGATTGTTGCTATGGCAATCGGAAGCCTAACAAAGGCCTCCGGTCTGGCTATCTATGGAAGGCGATTAGGTCCTGCCAGAGGCAGGACCTAATATGCCCCCTGTCAGTGTGAAGCTGACAGGTATAATACCCTGTAATACATAAGTATTACAGGGTATTATAACAACGATCCAACAATTGGATCTTCATGTCCCTAGTGGGACTGCAAAAAAAATTTACAAAAAAATTTACAAAATTTAAAATTTAACATTTCAAAATAATAAAATTAAAAATCACCCTTTTTCCCTTATAAAGTGCTTTATTATTAGAAAAACATAAATAAATAAATAAAATAAACTATGCATAATTGGTATTGCCTCGACCGTAACGGCCTGAACTATCAAAATATAATGTAATTCATCCCGCACGGTGACCGCCATAAAAAAATAATAAACTATACCAGAATCGCTATTTTTAATCACTTCAGCTCCAAAAAAATTGAGTAAATAGGGATCAAAAAGTCGCATGTATCCAAAGAAAGTACCAATAAAAACGACAGTTTGTTCCGCAAAAAACAAGCCCTCATACAGCTTTCTTGATGAAAAACGAAAAAAGTTGTGGCTCTTAGAATGTACCATAACAAAAACAAAATAATTTTTTTAAAACTGCGATTTTATTGTGCAAACATTGTAAAACATAAAAAAGCTATATACATATGTTATCTCCGTAGTCGCATAGACCCGCAGAATAAATTAAATATGTCATTTATAATGCATGGTGAGCGCCGTAAAAAAAAAGAATAAAAAACAATAGAAGTTTTCACAGCCTAATTACACTAAATTCAGCAAAAACCTATGGGATCAAAATGCTCACTATACCCCTGTAGCATCCATGGCCGCAGGCCGTCGGGTTTACTCACCTCCCGACGCCCGCAGCCATGGATCTGTGAGCGCTGGTCCCCATCTCCTTCCTAGGAGACGCCAGCGTTCACTTCCGCTCCGTTCGGCTGTGTCCCGTATGGTGCGTGCGCACGCTCGTGCCCGGCCTTAAAGGGCCAGCGCGCGCAAATAGGAGGAAGTCATCATCATCAACTGCCACGATTTCCTGGTCTATAAGAAGGCCCCTGGCCTTCTAATCCTTGCCTGAGCGTTGTTAGTTTTCCGAGTCTGTCTTGCAAATGGTCCCTTAGTGTTTCCCGTTCCTCTTGTTACCCGTGCCTTGTTCCCCGTTCCTGTTTCCCATACTGTGGTGCCTTAGTATCAAGTCGTGCCACGTCTTGTGTCATCTGCCACGTCCAGAGGAATCCGCCACGTCCTGTGTCATCTGCCACATCCGGAGGAATCCGCCATGTCTGGTGTCTTCTGCCACGTCCTGAGGAATCCGCCACGTCCCGTGTCATCTGCCACGTCCGGAGGAATCCGCCACGTCCTGTGTCATTTGCCATGTCTGGAGGAATCCGCCACGTCTGGCGCAACTTGCGGCTCCTGTGTCATCCGCCAAGTTTGGCGCTATCTGCTGCAACCATCTCCATCTGTGCCAGAGCTGCGGCCACCGTCTGGACTATACAGGTACTCTTGTGCGGGACATTGTATTTCTGGAGTGTCCTGTTGTTTGGCCAGCTGCCTCCCCGCTACGGCGGTACGGCCTAGTGGGTCCACTAACCCGCTTCGTGACAGTACGCTCAGGCCATGGACCCCGCTGGTCAACCTGAGACTTTGACGACACAAGCCATGCTGGCCGAGATGGAGGATCTCCAGTCACGACAAGACCAGCTCCTCCTGTCGGTGAACGCCATAGCCCATCGGTTGCTTGCTCCAACCACAGTCATCACCGCACCCGTTCCTGCGGTTCCTCCTGCTACACTTCCTGTCTTTACCGGTACCAACCCCCTGTGTTTCTTGCCGCTACCTCCACGCTATAACGGAGATCCGAGGTCCTGCAGGGGATTTTTGAATCAGTGCCTGATCCATTTCAGACTACATGCCAGGTCCTTCTGTTCGGATGACGTCAGGATCGCCTTCATCATCTCTCTCCTTACTGGCAAAGCCCTGGCATGGGCTAATCCTCTGTGGGAACATCAGGGACCAGAGACCCGTGACTTGCAGTGCTTCTTACAGACCTTCCGCTCGATCTTTGAGGAACCTGGGAGAGTTTCTTCAGCTGCTGCATCCTTGCTAACCCTACACCAGGGAGACCTCTCCGCGGGCGAGTATGCTATCCAGTTCCGTATCCTGGCTGCTGAATTGACCTGGAACAACGAGACTTTGGTGGCTACATTCTGGCAGGGACTGTCTTCAGGGATCAAGGACGAGCTGGCTGCTCGCGATCTGCCATCTACCCTGGACGATCTTATCCTACTCGCCTTCCTGGTTGACATGAGGATCCGGGAACGTTCCCAAGAGGTTCTCCGGGAGAGAGAACTTCCTAGGCTGGATTCTGCTGTCCTGCAATCCCCTTCAGTCGTTCCACCAGAGGATCTGATGCAGGGTAGTTATGTCAAATTGTCTACCCAGGAGAAACAACGCAGACGCACTTCTGGACTTTGTCTGTATTGCGGCCGTGGAGGCCATGTTGTGCGTCTGTGTCCCCAGAGGCCGGAGAGACCCTATTGCCTAGGATTGGTTGGAGAGACAACCCTAGGTGGAACGGAATCTAACAGAGCATTCGGTTCCAAATTGACTATTCCTGTGACCCTGGTATCCGGCGAGAGGACGCATCAAGTTTCTGCCTATCTTGACTCTGGCTCTTCTGCTAACTTCATCCAGAAAGAGCTCGTGGATCATCTTCAGTTGCCCAAAGTTCCCCTAGAGACGTCTTTGGCTGTTGCCTCAGTTAATGGACTGTCTCTGCCTGATCCCATAATTTCTAAAACCAAGCCGTTGAAGCTCCAGGTTGGAGTCCTGCATTCTGAATTAATTTCTTTCCTTGTTTTGCCCAAGGCCATCAATCCTGTTCTGCTGGGCCTGCTTTGGCTTCGACTACATGCCCCAGTCCTGGACTGGAATTCTGGAGAGGTTCTCCAATGGGGCTCCAAGTGCCATGGTCGTTGTCTGTTGCAGATCCATCCTGTCAAGCCTCCTCTGCCTCAGTCTTTGGAGGGACTGCCTCCCCATTTTGCTCAGTATGCAGATGTTTTCAGCAAAAGGGAGGCTGAGACGCTGCCTCCACATCGGACCTATGACTGCCCCATTGAACTGGTTCCTAATGCCTCTCTCCCCCATGGACGGGTATATCCTCTCTCCTTGCCTGAGTCTCTATCCATGTCGGCCTATATCAAGGAGAATCTGGAGAGGAGTTTTATACGAAAGTCTTCCTCCCCGGCCGGGGCTGGATTCTTCTTCGTTAAAAAGAAGGATGGATCCCTTTGTCCCTGCCTTGACAACCGGGGTCTCAACCTGATCACAGTCAAGAACAAATACCCATTGCCACTCATTTCTGAGCTGTTTGATCGCATACGAGGAGCCAAAATATTTTCTAAGCTAGACCTGCGGGGGGCTTACAATCTAGTCCGGATTCGCTGGGGTGATGAATGGAAGACTGCTTTTAACACCCGGGATGGGCACTACGAATACCTAGTGATGCCCCTCGGACTGTGTAACGCTCCCGCAGTGTTTCAGGAGTTCGTTAACGATATCTTCCGGGAACTACTCTATGTCTGTGTTGTTGTTTATCTCGATGATATTTTGATTTTCTCCCCAGATCCGACGACTCATCGGAGGCATGTCCGTCAGGTTCTACTAAGATTGAGGGAGAATCATTTATACGCCAAGTTGGAGAAGTGCGTCTTTGAGAGGAATTCTCTGCCCTTACTGGGCTACATCATCTCGGATCAGGGCGTCAAGATGGATCCTGAGAAAGTGAAGGCTGTCCTGGAGTGGCCACGTCCTCAAGGCTTAAAGAGGCTCTGTCACCAGATTTTGCAAACCCTATCTGCTATTGCAGCAGATAGGCGCTGCAATGTAGATTACAGTAACGTTTTTATTTTTTAAAAACGAGCATTTTTGGCCAAGTTATGACCATTTTTGTATTTATGCAAATGAGGCTTGCAAAAGTCCAAGTGGGCGTGTTTAAAGTAAAAGTCCAACTGGGCGTGTATTATGTGCGTACATCGGGGCGTTTTTACTACTTTTACTAGCTGGGCGTTCTGACGAGAAGTATCATCCACTTCTCTTCAGAACGCCCAGCTTCTGGCAGTGCAGACACACAGCGTGTTCTCGAGAGATCACGCTGTGACGTCACTGACTTCCTGCCCCAGGTCCTGCATCGTGTCGGACGAGCGAGGACACATCGGAACCAGAGGCTACAGTTGATTTTGCAGCAGCATCGGCGTTTGCAGGTAAGTCGATGTAGCTACTTACCTGCAAACGCTGATGCCTCTGGTGCCGATGTGGCCGACACGATGCAGGACCTGGGGCAGGAAGTGAGTGATGTCACAGCGTGATCTCTCGAGAACACGCTGTGTGTCTGCACTGCCAGAAGCTGGGCGTTCTGAAGAGAAGTGGATGATACTTCTCGTCAGAACGCCCAGCTAGTGAAAGTAGTAAAAACGCCCCTATGTACGCACATAATACACGCCCAGTTGGACTTTTACTTTAAACACGCCCACTTGGACTTTTGCAAGCCTCATTTGCATAAATATAAAAATGGTCATAACTTGGCCAAAAATGCTCGTTTTTTAAAAATAAAAACGTTACTGTAATCTACATTGCAGCGCCTATCTGCTGCAATAGCAGATAGTGGTTGCAAAATCTGGTGACAGAGCCTCTTTAAGGGCCATACAGCGGTTCCTGGAATTCGCCAATTTCTACCGGCAGTTTATTCCTAACTTTTCTTCTCTGACGGCTCCTATCTCGACCCTTACCAAGAAGGGTGTGAACGCCAAAGTATGGACTCCAGAGGCAGAGTCCGCATTTATTAGCCTCAAGAAAGCCTTCATTTCAGCCTCGATCCTCCATCATCCTGACGTATCTCGGCAGTTCTCACTGGAAGTGGACGCTTCCTCTGTTGGTGCAGGTGCACTTCTGTTCCATAGGAGCTCCAAAGGAAAGGCAGTAGTATGTGGCTACTACTCAAGACTGTTTTCTTCTGCTGAGCGCAATTACTCCATTGGAGATCGGGAGCTGCTGGCCATCAAATTGGCTCTGGAGGAGTGGAGACATCTTCTGGAGGGCGCTGCTCACCCCATCCTGATCTTCACCGACCACAAGAACCTTACTTACCTTCAGTCTGCACAACGACTGAATCCCCGTCAAGCCAGGTGGTCGCTGTTCTTCACCCGTTTTCAGTTTGTGCTCCACTACCGTCCCGCGGACAAGAATGTGAGGGCCGATGACCTGTCCAGATCGTTTGAGACGGAAGACACGGTGGAGTCCCTTCAGACCATCGTAGACCCGTCCTGCATTGTAACTGCTAATCCTCTGCAGGTTAGAGACATCCCTCCTGGGAGGACTTTTGTTCGGTTGGCAGACAGGAGACGAATTCTCCACTGGGGACATAGTTCTAAACTTGCTGGACACGCTGGTGTCCGTAAAACCCGAGACCTGATTGCTCGTCACTTTTGGTGGCCCACGCTACCTAAAGATGTTCTGGACTTTGTCTCTTCTTGCACGGTGTGTGCCTTTAACAAAGTGACTCACTCCAAGCCTGCCGGCCTGCTTCAACCTCTGCCTGTACCCAATGCCCCCTGGCAGCACATTGCGATGGACTTCGTCACAGACCTTCCCCCCTCAGCAGGATGTAACACTGTCTGGGTGGTGGACCGGTTCTCTAAAATGGCTCATTTTATCCCGCTGACCGGCCTACCTTCTGCTTTTTGTCTGGCGAGTCTCTTCATTCTACACATCTTTCGCTTGCATGGCTTGCCTCTACACATCGTGTCAGATCGGGGTGTTCAGTTTACCTCTAAGTTCTGGAGAGCCCTCTGTAAACTCCTGGATGTGAGTTTGGACTTTTCCTCAGCCTATCACCCCCAGTCCAATGGGCAAGTTGAGAGGATCAACCAGATCATGGAAAATTATCTCCGCCACTTCATCTCCTCACAGCACGATAACTGGGTACAGCTTCTTCCATGGGCCGAGTTTTCATACAACAACCACACAAGTGAGTC
Source organism: Rhinoderma darwinii (assembly GCF_050947455.1). Taxonomy (NCBI): domain Eukaryota; kingdom Metazoa; phylum Chordata; class Amphibia; order Anura; family Rhinodermatidae; genus Rhinoderma; species Rhinoderma darwinii. Next base: position 298,232,614 of record NC_134689.1, on the reverse strand, counting down.
CACCACTTCCACTCCGTTTCACATCGTGTACAGTCAACATCCCAGAGTCCCTCTTCCTGTGTCGACTTCATCTCAGGTACCCGCTGCTGACTCTGCATATGGGGACTTCCTGCATATCTGGCAACAGACCCGGTCCTCTATTTTGCTGGCGGTAGATCGCATGAAGCGAAAGGCAGATAGTAGGAGAAGAGAGCCGCCTCAGTATCTTCCGGGGACTAAAGTCTGACTATCCTCTCGAAACATTCGCTTGAGGGTGCCTTCATACAAGTTTGCTCCCAGGTTCCTTGGTCCTTTCGAAATCCTGCAACAAATCAACCCTGCCTCCTATAAGCTGCGGCTGCCTCCTACCCTCAGAATCCCTAACTCCTTCCATGTGTCCCTCCTGAAACCAGTGGTCCTGAACCGCTACAGCAAGACTTCTAGTTCCACAGTTGCTCCCAGCGGTCCTTCTGATGTATTCGAGGTAAAGGAGATCCTGAACTGCAAAAGGGTTGGAGGAAGGACTTTCTATTTGGTAGACTGGAGAGGGTTTGGTCCTGAGGAGAGGTCCTGGGAGCCAGAAGAGAACCTCAGCGCTCCTGCTCTTATTAAAAAGTTCCTCTCTCGCTCTGGCCCCAAGAGGAGGGGGTGTAAGAGGGGGGATACTGTAGCGTCCATGGCCGCGGGCCGTCGGGTTTACTCACCTCCCGACGCCCGCAGCCATGGATCTGTGAGCGCTGGTCCCCATCTCCTTCCTAGGAGACACCAGCGCTCACTTCCGCTCCGTTCGGCTGTGTCCCGTAGGGTGCGCGCGTGCGCTCGTGCCCGGCCTTAAAGGGCCAGCGCGCGAAAATACGAGGAAGTCATCATCATCAACTGCCACAATTTCCTGGTCTATAAGAAGGCCCCTGGCCTTCTAATCCTTGCCTGAGCGTTGTTAGTTTTCCCAGTCTGTCTTGCAAATGGTCCCTTAGTGTTTCCCGCTCCAGTTGTTACCCGTGCCCTTTTACCTGTTCCTGTATCCCGTGCTTTTCTTGTTCCTGTGCCTACTAGTGATGGAGTCGTGTCTTCTGCACCTGCGGTCATTTGCCACGTCCCGTGTCTTCTGCCATGTCCAGTGTTTTCTGCCACGTCCAGTGTCTTCTGCCACATCGGATGCTGCCCGCCACTTCTGGCGCTACCTGCTGAACTAACCCCCATCCATACTGAAGCCACAGCCTCATCATCATCAACTGCCACGATTTCCTGGTCTATAAGAAGGCCCCTGGCCTTCTAATCCTTGCCTGAGCGTTGTTAGTTTTCCGAGTCTGTCTTGCAAATGGTCCCTTAGTGTTTCCCGTTCATGTTGTTACACGTGCCTTGTTCCCCGTTCCTGTTTCCTATGCTGTGCCTTAGTATCAAGTCGTGCCACGTCCTGTGTCATCTGCCACGTCCGGAGGAATCCGCCACGTCCTGTGTCATCTGCCACGTCCAGAGCAATCCGCCACGCCCTGTGTCATCTGCCACATCCGGAGGAATCCGCCACGTCTGGTGTCTTCTGCCATGTCCTGAGGAATCCGCCACGTCCCGTGTCATCTGCCACGTCCAGAGGACTCCGCCACGTCCTGTGTCATCTGCCACGTCTGGAGGAATCCGCCACATCTGGCGCAACTTGCGGCTCCTGTGTCATCAGCCACGTTTGGCGCTATCTGCTGCAACCATCTCCATCTGTGCCAGAGCTGCGGCCACTGTCTGGACTATACAGGTACTCTTGTGCGGGACATTGTATTTCTGGGGTGTCCTGTTGTTTGGCCAGCTGCCTCCCCACTACGGCGGTACGGCCTAGTGGGTCCACTAACCCGCTTCGTGACAACCCCTAGATAAATTATTTTTAGTGCTGGAGTTTCCCAAATGGGGTCACTTCTGGGGGATGTCCACTGATTTGGTCCCGCAGGGGCTTTGAAAATGCAACATGACACCCAAAAACCAATCCAGCAAACTTGAGCTCCAAAAGCCAAATAGCGCTCCTTCGCTTCTGAGCCCTGCCGTGTGTCCAAACAGCCGTTTCTTACCACATATGGGGTATTGCCGTAATCAGGAGAAATTGCTTTACAAATTTGGGGTGCTTTTTCTTCTTTATTCCTTGTAAAAATGTATAATTTCTAAATTTTATTGGAAAAAATTTAGATTTTCATTTTTACGGACTAATTCCACTAAATTCAGCAAAAACCTGTGGGGTTAAAATGCTTACTATACCCCTTGATAAATTCCTTGAGGGCTGTAGTTTGCCAAATGGTGTCTTTTAGGGGGTGTTTCCACTGTTTTGGCTCCAAAACATCTTCAAACCTGACATGGTGCCTAAAATATATTCTAATAAAAAGGAGACCCCAAAATCCTCTGTAGTGTCCATGGCCACGGGCTGTCGGGTTTACTCACCTCCCGATGCCCGCAGTCATGGATCCGTGAGAACTGGTCCCCATCTCCTTCCAAGGAGACGCCAGTGCTCACTTCCGCCCCGGGCCGCTGTATCCCGTAGGGTGCGCGCACACGCTCGTGCCCGGCCTTAAATGGCCAGCGTGCACAAGAGGAAATCATCATTATCAAATGCCCATGATTTCCTGGTCTATAGGAAGGCCCAGGCCCTTCTTATTCTTGCCTGAGAGTTGTTAGTCTTCCCTAGTCTGACTTGCAAATGGTCCCTTAGTGTTTCCCGCTCCAGTTGTTACCCGTGCCCTTTTACCTGTTCCTGTATCCAGTGCTTTTCTTGTTCCTGTGCCTACTAGTGACGGAGTCGTGTCTTCTGCACCTGCGGTCATTTGCCACGTCCCGTGTCTTCTGCCACATCCAGTGTCTTCTGCCATGTCCAGTGTTTTCTGCCACGTCCAGTGTCTTCTGCCACATCGGATGCTGCCCGCCACGTCTGGCGCTACCTGCTGAACTAACCCCCATCCATACTGAAGCCACAGCCGCTGTCTGGACTAGTTCAGGTAGCCAAGTGTTACTACTACTATAGACTTTCGTATAGACTTTGACCTGGTCAGCTGCCTCTCCGCTACGGCGAAGCGGCCTAGTGGGTTCACATACCCTGGGACCGTGACAGTATGCTCACGCCATGGAACCCGCTGGCCAGCCCAAGACCGCAGTCCAGAAGATACAGACGGAGATTTTATTACGCTTTTATTACACACATCTCTATCGTAAACAAACTTTTATTAAGGAGTTATTTTATTAAAGAGTTATTCCATTATTGCTAATGGGAATACTATAAATTGATTATTCATTTATTGTACTATATATTGTTCAGCTATCCTGTATCTATGTATACCAATGTAAACTTGACCTGCAAGCCTGACCCGGTAGCTCTTAATCTAACCGACCTTATGTTCGGTTATTTAACCTGCACCCCACCTACCTTTGTCATTTGTACGCTACGGGTATGTGCACACGAGAACTGGCTTTTACGTCTGAAAAGACACACCGTCGTTTCAGACGTAAAAGCTCCTCGCATTATGCGAGGCGTCTTTGACGCCCGTAATCTTGAGCTGCTCTCCATTGACTTCAATGAAGAACGGCTCAAATTACGTTGCAAAGAAGTGTCCTGCACTTCTTTGCCGAGGCAGTCAATTTACGCGTCGTCCAGGGGCGTAGCTAAAGGCTCATGAGCCCCGATGCAAAAGCTCTTATCGGGCCCCCCCCCCAGCAAACTTCTCATGGCCGACGGTCCGCAGCTTTCAGCTGCATCGCTGGGTCTCCTAAGTGACCCAAAAAGGCAGCACTAGCAGCCAGGGGCGTCACTAAGGCTGGGTTCACACACCCTATTTACGGACGTAATTCGGGTATTTTAGCCCCGAATTACGTCCGAAGATGCGGCTCAAAAGCGTCGGCAAACATCTGCCCATTCATTAGAATGGGTCTTACGATGTTCTGTGCCGACGGTCATTTTTTTTACGCGCCGCTGTCAAAAGGCGGCGCGGAAAATAGACGCCCGCTTCAAAGAAGTGCCTGTTACTTCTTCAGACGTAAATGGAGCCGTTTTCCATTGACTCCATAGAAAAACAGCTCCAATTACGTCCGTAATGGACGCAGCGAAAGATGCCTGCACATGCTTTACGGCTGAAATTACGGTGCTGTTTTCTCCTGAAAACAGCACCGTAATTTATGCCGTAACGGACGCTGCCTTGTGAACATACCCTCAGGGCTTAAAATATCTGGGGAAATAGCCCTAATACATATGTGTCCGCCCAAAAAAAAAAATGTGTGTATAGGAGACAGCATAGCATATCTATAGCACTTCGACCCTATAAACTATGGATAGGATTAGATACATTGGCTCAGCAGACAGTATCACACATGATAGGATTAGATGCAGTGGCCCAGCAGACAGTATCTCACATGATAGGATTAGATACAATGACTCAGCAGACAGTATCACACATGATAGGATTAGATACAGTGGCTCAGCAGACAGTATCACACATGATAGGATTAGATACAGTGGCTCAGCAGACAGTATCACACATGATAGGATTAGATACAGTGGCTCAGCAGACAGTATCACACATGATAGGATTAGATACAGTGACTCAACAGACAGGATCACACATGATAGGATTAGATACAATGACTCAGCAGACAGTATCACACATGATAGGATTAGAGATAGGGCCCAGCAGACAGTATTACACATGATAGGATTAGATACAGTGGCTCAGCAGACAGTATCACACATGATAGGATTAGATACAGTGGCTCAGCAGACAGTATCACACATGATTGGATTAGATATAGGGCCCAGCAGACAGTATCACACATGATCGGATTAGATACATTACTCAGCTCGCTGACATTGCGGCTCCAGCCCTGGACCCAGGAATGGTAAGAATAATAATTTTGCTTCTTTATGTGTTACTGATTATGTTTGTGTTTTTTTACAGGTTCGGTTGTTGGACTTCGGATACGAGGACGACTTCAATGACGGCGTTTTTTTATTCTCAATAAAATGGTTAATGAGGGTCGTGTTTTTTTATTTCAATAAAATATTTTTTCTATGTGCTTGTATCTTTTTAAACTTTATTATCACCGCCTTAGTAATGGCCGCTGGCTGATTGACAACCTCCATTACTAAGGCGGGGCTTAATGTTAGCCGGTGCAAAGGCCAACACTAACCCCCATTATTACCCCGGTACCCACCGCCACCAGGGGTACTGGGGAGAGCCGGATACGAACCAGTACCCGACCATCTGTAGTAACGGCCAGGCACCGGGGTGGGCACAGGCTGGTAGTATTAGGCTGGGGAAGGCCAAAAACAGTGGCACCTACCACCCTGGTAATGCTGCCTGCTGCTGCTGTGTTGTATCTGGCTGGTTATGAAAATTGGGGGGGGGACCCGACATCGTTTTTTCCAATTATTTTTTTTTTTTTTAAATGACGTGGGGTCCCCCCCATTTTTCATAACCAGCCAGATACAATAAAGCAGCAGCAGCCTAGCATTACCAGGGTGGGAAGGGCCACTGTTTTTGGCCTTTCCCCTCCTGATAATACCAGCCTACGGCCACCCCAGTGGCCGACCATCACTACAGATGGTCAGGTACTGGATGGTACCCGGCTCTTCCCAGAACCCCTGGTGGCAGTGGGTACCGGGGTAATAATGGTGGTTAGTGTTAGCCTCTGCAATGGATGCTGTCAATCAGCCGGCGGCCATTACTAAGGCGGTAGTAATATAGTTTAAAAAAAAAACACAAAGACATAGAAAAAATATTTTATTGAAATAAACAAAAACACACACAACCCTCATTAACCATTTTATTGATAATAAAAAAAAAGCCATCATCGAAGTAGTCCTGGAATCCGACGTAGTCCAACGACCGAACCTGTAAGAAAACACCAAAAAAACAATTAGTAACACATGTGTTAGGCTTAGATACAGGGCCCATGTGTGATACTGTCTGTGGGACCCTGTATCTAAGCCTACCACAAGGTAGGCTTAGATACAGGGTCCAGCAGACAGTAATCTTATACAGTATAAGATTACTGTCTACTGGAGCCCTTTATATAAGCCTACAGTGTGGTAGGCTTATATACAGGGCCCATCAGACAGGATCACACATGGGCCATGTATCTAAGCCTACCATGTGATTGGCTTAGATACAGGGCCCAGCAGACAGGATCACACAATCTGTGATCCTGTCTCATGGGCCCTCTAAGTCTGCTACATCGTAGGCTTAAAGGGGCTGTCCAGTCCCTAAACATTGATGGCCTATCCTCAGGATAGGCCATCAATAGCTGATGTGTCGGGGTCCGTCTCCCGGGACCCGCCAATCAGCTGTTTTGAAGGTGCCGCAGCACTCGTACGAGAGCTGCTTCCCCCTTCATTTCACTACTTGCTCACACTGAATCACCGACACCGATTCACAGTGTGACCGGAATGAAGTGGAAGCAGCTCTCGTACGAGTGCTGCGGCCCCTTCAAAACAGCTGATTGGCGGGTCTCGGGAGCCGGACCCCGCCAGTCAGGGCTACTAATCTTACCTTCCTCTTCAGCCGCAGCGGAGGTCCTGTCCTCTCGATGTTGTGCGCGGCGCATAGTGCTGTGACGTCATGTGCTTTGCACAGCGCTTGACGTCAGGACCTCCGCTGCGATCCGGAACCAGGAAGGTAAGTACAGTCTGTTACTATAGTAACAGGGGCCTGCGGCCCGAGTTACTATAGTAACTTTTTATTGATGTGGTGCGGGGGGCTGTGGGCCCCCTGGCTTCGGAGCCCGGTTTGCAATTGCGACCACTGCGACCCCTATAGCTACGCCAGTGGTGTCGTCGTTTGACAGCTGTCAAACGACGACGCGTAAATGACAGGTTGTCGGCACAGTACGTCGGCAAACCCATTCAAATGAATGGGAAGATGTTTGCCGACGTATTGTAGCCGTATTTTCAGACGTAAAATGAGGCAGCCTCGTTTACGTCTGAAAATAGGTCGTGTGAACCCAGCCTACCTGAGGAAGAACCAGTTCGGTTTCTAAACACTTTGCTGTTCTTGTACTTAAAGAGGCTCTGTCACCAGATTCTCAACTCCCTATCTCGAATTGCATGTGATCGGCGCTGCAATGTAGATAACAGTAACGTTTTGTGTTTTTTAAAAACTTTCATTTTTGGCCAAGTTATGAGCTATTTTATATATATGCAAATGAGGTTTGAAATGGACAACTGGGCGTTTTTTTTTCGTTATGTCCAACTGGGCGTGTATTGTGTTTTTAACTGGGCGTGTTTACGTGTATGACGCTGACCAATCAGTGACCAGTCAGCATCATACACTCCTCTACATTTATTTACACAGCAGCGATGTGCAGCCACATAAACAGAGATTAACGTTAATCAAGTGTCCTGATAATGAATACACATGAAATCCAGCCTGGACGTCATGTGTATTCAGAATCCTGACATTTCTGAATCTTTCCTGTGAGATTTCCAGCAAGTGAAACGAAATCTCGTTTACCTCCGTAAACAAAAAACGTTACTGTTATCTACATTGCAGCGCCGATCACATGCAATAGGAGATAGGGATTTGAGAATCTGGTGACAGAGCCTCTTTAATAAAACCCCTTTTTTTACCTACCTTGTCCTCATGACTGGGACGAATGAACCATTCTAACCGTGGATGATCCACAAACCGGCTGCACCAAAGAGATATCCGTCTTTTTCTCCGTACTCCTGCAAACAGAGACGCATGACCTGCGTACATGTCAGAATCAACTCCTTGAGGTGGTAAATACTATCATGGTCCGCCTGGATCTACTCACTGTTCCACCTCTGGTTCTTCCTCCTGAGGCTGTTACTGTGCCACCGCCCGTTGCTCCTCCTGTTTGTTCCGGATCCACAGTTCCTCTGCCTCTTCCTCCTCGCTACGATGGTGATCCCAGAGCATGTAGAGGATTTATTAATCAATGCACGGTTCATTTTAGGCTACGGACTCATCTCTTCCCCTCCGAGGAGGCCAAGGTAGCATCTATCATCTCCTTTCTTGCTGGCAAGGCCCTTGCATTGGCGAATCCAATCTTGGAGCAACAAGGACCTGTATCCTCGGACCTAGCCTTGTTCCTGCAGTCCTTTCATGCCGTGTTCGAGGAGCCGGGTCGAACATCCTCTGCCGCAGCTACTCTGTTGACCCTCAAGCAAGAGGGTTCCACAGTAGGGGAGTATGCTGGCTCTGGCAGCCGAGCTGGCATGGAACAATGAGGCACTGGTGGCGACCTTCTGGCAGGGACTTTCGTCTCACTTCAAGGACGAATTGGCAGCCAGCGACCTTCCTTCTACCTTGGAAGCCCTCATCCTGTTAGCCACCCGGGTTGATATGAGAATCCGGGAGCGCACTCAAGAGGTTCGTCATTAGAGCCGGATCCACAGACCAGCGCCTTTGGTCCAGAAACCACTATTGCCTTCCCCTAGTATGCTACCTGAAGAACTCATGCAGGTAGAGTCCGTTTATCTGAACAGGAGAAGCAGCGCAGATGCTCCTCTGGACTATGTATGTATTGTGGCCTTAAGGGTCATTTTGTGCGCCAATGCCCACAGAAACCGGGAAACTCCAGTACCTAGGGTTGGTTGGAGAGGCAACTCTAGGTGGAACATCTCCAAACGTTAAAACCTCTCCCAAATTGTCGATTCCTGTGGCCATCGTCTCCGGAGAGACGTCACATCCCTTCTCCGCCTATTTTGACTCCGGAGTGGCTGCTAATTTCATCCAGTAGGATCTATTGGATCGTTTGCATCTACCTACAGTTCTTCTGGAGAGACCCCTGGCTGTTGCCTCTGTGCATGGTCTACCATTGCCCGATCCGATTATGCTCATCACGGAGCCGTTGACACCACGGGTCAGAGCTTTTCACTCGGAGAAGATCGCCTTCCTTGTACTACCTAAGGCTATATATCCTATCCTCCTGGGTCTGCCATTACTTCGCCTGCACGCCCCGGTTCTTAACTGGAGTTCCGGAGAGGTTCTTCAATGGGGTTCCAGATGCCATAGCAATTGCCTGTCACAAGCTTGTCCTGTTATGCCCCCTCTGCCTCAGTCACATTCCAGCCTACCATCTCAGTATGCCAGTTTTGCGGATGTCTTCTGCTAACGAGAGGCTGAGACGTTGCCTCCACATCAGAATTATGACTGTTCCATTGAACTGGTTCCAAATGCTTCTCTTCCCCGTGGACGGGTAAATCCTCTCTCCTTGCCAGAGACTTTATCTATGTCAGCCTATATCAAGGAGAATTTGGAGAGGCGTTTTATACGAAAATCTTCCTCCCCGGCCGGGGCTGGATTATTCTTCGTTGAAAAGAGGGATGGATCTCTTCGACTCTGCATTGACTACCGTGGTCTCAACCAGATCACGGTCAAGAACAGGTACCCGTTGCTACTTATATCTGAGCTGTTTGATCGCATACGTGGAGCCAAAACATTTTCTAAGCTAGACCTGCGGGGGGCTTATAACCTAGTCCGGATTCGCCGAAGTGACGAATGGAAGACGGCATTTAACACCCGGGACGGGCACTACGAATACCTAGTGATGCCCTTCGGACTGTGTAACGCGCCCGCAGTGTTTCAGGAGTTCGTTAATAATATCTTCCGAGATCTCCTCTATGTCTGTGTTGTTGTTTATCTCGATGATATTTTGATTTTCTCCCCAGATCTGATGACTCATCGGAGGCATTTCCGTCAAGTTCTACTATGATTAAGGGAGAATCGTTTATATGCCTTTGAGAGGAGTTCTCTGCCCTTCCTGGGCTACATCATCTCGGATCAAGGTCTCAAGATGGATCCTGAGAAAGTGAGAGCTGTCCTGGAGTGGCCACGTCCTCAAGGCCTAAGGGCCATACAGCGGTTCCTGGGATTCGCCAATTTCTATCGGCAGTTTATTCCAAACTTCTTATCTCTGACGGATCCCATCTCTACCCTTACCAAGAAGGGTGTGAACGCCAAGGTGTGGACTCCAGAGGCAGAGTCCGCATTTATTAGCCTCAAGAAAGCCTTCACTTCAGCTTCGATCCTCCATCATCCTGACGTATCTCGGCAGTTCTCACTGGAAGTGGACGCTTCCTCTGTTGGTGCTGGTGCACTTCTGTTCCAGAGGAGCTCCAAAGGAAAGGCAGCAGTATGTGGCTACTATTCTAGACTTTTTTCTTCTGCTGACTGCAATTACTCTATTGGAGATCGGAAGCTACTAGCCATCAAATTGCCTCTGGAGGAGTGGAGTCATCTTCTAGAGGGTGCAGCTCACCACATCCTGATCTTCACCGACCACAAGAACCTTACCTACCTTCAGTCTACTCAATGACTGAATCCCCGTCAAGCCAGGTGGTCGCTGTTCTTCACCCGTTTCCAGTTTGTGCTCCACTACCGTCCCACTGACAAGAATGTGAGGGCCGATGCCCTGTCCAGATTGTTTGAGACGGAAGACACGGTGGTGTCCCTTCAGACTATCATAGACCCGTCCTGCATTGTCACTGCTAATCCTCTGCAGGTTAGAGACATCCCTCCGGGGAGGACTTTTGTTCGGTTGGCAGACAGGAGAAGAATTCTCCACTGTGGACACAGTTCTAAACTAGCTGGGCACCCTGGTGTCCGCAAAACCCGAGACCTGATTGTTCGTCACTTCTGGTGGCTCACGCTACCTAAAGATGTTCTGGACTTTGTATCTGCTTGCACGGTGTGTGCTTCTAACAAAGTTACTCACTCCAAGCCGGCCGGCCTGCTTCAACCTCTGCCTGTACCCAATGCCCCCTGGCAGCACATTGCGATGGACTTTGTCACAAACCTTCCCCCCTCAGCAGGATGCAACACCGTCTGGGTGGTGGAGGACCAGTTCTCTAAGATGGCACATTTTATCCCGCTGACCGGCCTACCTTCTGCTCCTCGACTGGCGAGTCTCTTCATTCAACACATCTTTCGCTTGCATGGCTTGCCTCTTCACATTGTGTCCGACCGGGGGGTTCAGTTTACTTCAAAGTTCTGGAGAGCCCTGTGTAAACTCCTGGATGTGAGATTGGGCTTTTCCTCAGCCTATCACCCCCAGTCCAATGGGCAAGTTGAGAGGATCAACCAGATCATGGAGAATTATCTCCGCCACTTCATCTCTTCACAGCACGATAACTGGGTACAGCTTCTTCCATGGGCCGAGTTCTCGTACAACCACACAAGTGAGTCCACCACTTCCACTCCATTTCACATTGTGTACAGTCAACATCCTAGAGTCCCTCTTCCATTGTCGACTACATCTCCGGTACCCGCTGCTGACTCTACATATGGGGACTTTCTGCAAATCTGGCAACAGACTCGTTCCTCTATTTTGCTGGCAGTCGATCGCATGAAGCGAAAAGCAGATACTAGGAGAAGAGAGCCGCCTCAGTATCTTCCGGGTGCCAAAGTCTGGCTGTCCTCTCGGAACATTCGTTTGAGGGTGCCTTCATACAAGAGCGCTGGTCCCCATCTCTTTCCTAGGAGACGCCATCGCTCACTTCCGCTCCGGTCTGCTGTATCCCGTAGGGTGCACGCGCACGCTCGTGCCTGGCCTCAAAGAGGAAATCATCATCATCAACTGCCCATGATTTCCTGGTCTATAAGAAGGCCCCAGCCCTTCTGATCCTTGCCTGAGTGTTGTTAGTCATCTCTAGTCTGTCTTGCAAATGGTCCCTTAGTGTTTCCTGCTCCAATTGTTACCCGTGCCCTGTTACCTGTTCCTGTGCTGTTCTTGTTCCTGTGCCTACTAGTGACGGAGTCGTGTCTTCTGCACCTTCTGTCGTTTGCCACGTCCCGTGTCTTCTGCCACGTCCAATGTCTTCTGCCACGTCCATTGTCTTCTGCCACCTCCAGTGTCTTCTGCCATGTCCAGTGTCTTCTGCCACATCGGATACTGCCCGCCACGTGTGGCGCTATCTGCTGAACCAACCCCCATCCGTACTGAAGCCAGAGACGCTATCGTGACATCCTCTAGGTGCTCCATTGCTTCTGAGGCCAGTGCTTCAGTCCATTACCACACTAGGGCCACATGTGGTATGTTTCTAAAAAAACTGCAGTATCTGGGCAATAAATATTGAGTTGCGTTTCTCCGATAAAACCTTTTGTGTTACAGAAAAAAATGGATTTTCTTCCCAAAATGTTTTTTCGCCAATTTCCCCTCTACTTTGCTTTCTAATTGCCACTTTGAAAACTTTGAGCCACTTCACAACTGAACTGGTACCTATAAAAATAGGTTTTGTAAATTTTCTTGAAAAGTTGAGAAATTGCCGCTAAAGTTCTAAGCCTTGTAAAGTCCTAGAAAAAAAAAGGATGTTCAAAAAATAATGCCAACATAAAGTAGACATATGGGAAATGTTAATTAGTAACTATTTTGTGTGTTATTGCTATCTGTTTTATAAGCAGATACATTTACATTTTCTCTAAAGTTTGGTGTTTTTTTACAAACAAATACTGAATTTATTGATCAAATTTTTCCACTAACATAAAGAACAATATGTCACGAGAAAACAGTCTCAGAATCGCTTGGATAGGTAAAAATATTCCCAAGTTATTACCACGTAAAGTGACATGTCAGATTTGAAAAAATCGGCTGCATCCACAAGGCCAAAACAGGCTCAGTCCTGAAGGGCTTAAGCAATGCTAGGCAGCTGCTGCCAAGTCAAATAAAATCATGGCATGCATTAAAAGAGGCATAGATGCTTATGACAAGAACATCGTTTTGCCTCTATACAAATCACTAGTCATATCACACATGGAATATTGTGTACAATTTTGGGCACCTGTGTATAAGAATTACATAGCTGATCTAGAACGGGTGCAAAGAAGGGCATCCAAGGTAATTTACTGAATGGAAGGATTGCAGTACCAAGAAAGGTTATCAAACTTGGAGGTATTCAGTTTAGAAAAAAGACGGCTTAGGGGCATTCTAATTACAATGTACAAATATATAATTGGTCTTTCTAATGATCTCTTTACACCAAGGCCTGTAACAAGGACAAGGGGGCATCATCTAGGTCTAGAGGACAAAGGGTTTCACCATCATCACAGACGGGGATTCCTTACTGTGAGAGCAGAGAGATTATGGAACTCTCTGCCACAGGATGTTGTGATGGTTGGTTCTTTGAACAAGTTCAAGAAGGGCTTTGATGCCTTTCTTGAAAAATATAAGACTACTGGAGATGGGACATTGATCCAGGGATTTATTGTGATTTCCATATTTAGAGTCAGGGAGGAATTTTCCCCTAACATGGCAATTGGCATCCACCTCACAGGGGTTTTGGCCTTCCTCTGGATTGTAGGTTGGACTTGATTCACTTGTGTCTTTTTTCAACCTTATCAACTATGTAACTATGAATTATTAGATATTGTTGGCTGACCACTCTATATTGTGGCCCAGCGCCACTGTAGAACGAGTGTATTACATGTACAATAGTGTTCCTTGTTACAGATAAAGAATACAAAGCGTTCAAGCATTATCTATGGCCTCATATAATTACAGAGGGTATTTAATAGCCTTGAATTTCTGCCAATTAGAACAGACAATTGCCTAGTTTTATCAACACCAATCTGTCTGCTTATACTCAGTGATATCAGAACTGGGAGGCCAATTACTATCTAGAGCACAAAGCCATCCATCAGCCACTCATCAGAACCGTCTCTATCAAGCGTGTAATATGAATGTTGGCTACAGCCTTTCCAAGCATTGAGAGTTCCCAAGATAAGAGATTTCATAGGTTTCAGTTTCTTCCACACATGAAGAATGACACTGAACACAGATCGCTAGTTACAGATAGACACTGTAAAAATGAAAGGTAACAGGACTTGGGAGACAGTCACAAATTTCTGCACAAAGCGGTTGTGTAATTCTGCTGTTTTGTATCCGATGGGAAAACTTTATATTATCTGTTTGATTATATATATAAGAATATTACTAAATTCGGTCCAAGAGTATAATATTATTGCCTAGCAGAAGATTATTTAAAACATATCAAATGCCCAGCATCTATTTAAAATATTGACATTCTTGCTGAAAGTGTTTTTAGTGTATTCCTTAGGTAAGCCAATATTTAAATGGTGGTGTCAGACCCCTGGGAGCCCCGCCGATCGGTTCAATGAAGGGGCCATTTATACTGTCTATCGGCCTCATCATATTATTATCTACTAGCTGTTATACCCGGCGTTGCTCGGGAGGTTGACTTACGGTATAGATAGAGTAAAAGCTCACTATTTAAATACCTCTCAGTATGAATTTAATTGCTACCTCTCGATATGAATTAAATTGCTAGAGAGTGTAAATAATGTTATTGGAAGCATAAAACAAATGAAATGAAGCAATATATTCATTACAGATTTATATAGTGTTGATTTAGGACTGCATGTTTCTATTCCAATGCTTTCTTGTAAACAATGTTTTTTGTCTTTTGATCCGGTGCCAAGATGTAGAGATTCTTTCCAGTGCCGACTCTGGAGCAAGCAACATATACCGTGTTTCCCCGATAGTAAGACACCCCCGATTGTAAGACGTATCGGGGGTTTCAGGGGGGTCGGCTAATATAAGCCGTACCCCGAAAGTAAGACATATGTCTTACTTTCGGGGAAACACGGGGGTATTGCCGCCTCCTGCCCACTTCCACGCCCACTTAACGCCGAAGGACGGATATATCCATCCTCAGCAGCTGCTAGTTCGCGCAGGAGGACGGATATATCCGTCCTGTGATGGCGCGGGTACTGAGACTGTACCCACGCGATCAGCGGCAGGAGCACGGCTGTTATACACAGCCTGGCTCCTGCTGCAACTGCCGGAATCGAAGCGCGCGCCGATTCCGGCAGTTTAACCCATTAAATGCCGCTGTCAATAGTGACAGCGGCATTTAATGTGTTTGACAGAGGGGGGAGCTCCCTCTGTCACCCGATTGGCACCCCCGCAAACAAATCGCGGGTCGCCGTCGGGTTTCCATGACAGCCGGGGGTCTAACAAAGACCCCCAGGTCTGCCTTCAGCATCTGCCTGTTAGGCGATGCCGGAGGCATGACCTAATAGGTTGCCTGTCAGTTTTACACTGACAGGCAATAATGCTTCGGTATACTAAGTATACCAAAGCATTATATATGCGATCGGCACATCGCATAGTGAAGTCCCCTGGTGGGACTAAAAAAAAAAATGTAAAACAGTTAAATAAAGTTTGTGAAAAAAATAAAAATAATAATTCGACAATTTTTTTTCAATATAAGACATACCCCGAAAGTAAGACATAGTGGGGCTTTTGGGGATAAAAAGAAAGTAAGACACTGTCTTACTTTCGGGGAAACACGGTAGTTGCCCATGGGAAAAAGAGGGACTTTGAAGGTGTATTCCTGTCACTTAGTAAAAAATCGCAAAAGGAGGCAAACTTTGTTCAATGTCCAATCAAAAATAGCTATTCCCTGATTTTAAACCAATGAAAAATCGGGCTTCAAACAAACTTTCGAAAATATATATAAGATTTTAAAGCAGCATTAATTCCCACGACGCTGTATGTAAAAAGTACACTGAAGTTTAAATACATAACATAAGACAATAAAAACAACAAGTACAATATTATCTCCTATGTCCCACTTTTTTGTATGACTTTCACAGACCACCTCTAACACTCGCATTCCTTTTAACCCCCAAAAATAATCTACCCTGCAGACACTGTGTAGTGTTAATAATGATGTTGTGACAGTCAAATGGACACTTACTTTTCAAGCAACTTGTACTAATCTAATAGTATACCTGATATATATCAACTTTATAATTTAATTACTGTTAAAATTTAGTTGTTTTATCCATGCAAATTCTGTGTGAAGTTACAGCCCCTAGGTGTCTCCCTTCCTGTAATTTGCTATCCATCCCCTGTTGTCAAGCAAAGTATGTCCCTAGTTACAGAGCAGAATTGTTGGGTTGCAGAAGGTGAGCGGGCGGTGCCACTTCACTGCCTGCCTATAAAAGTCTATTGAGAGGGGTGGGGGGGAACAAGAGGATGGATCAGAGAGAAAAAGAGACACAGGCATGCTGCATACAAGTCCATGATGAGGGTGAGGGGAGCAGGAGCCGAGTGAGAAAGACACAGACTGCTGGTAAGATTTCTATGTCACCCCAGTGCTAGATTCTCAGCTACACTGCTCATTACTGCTGTATAATTTCCAACATGCCGCTGAAGCTTCTCTCTCTCTCTCTCTTTCTCTCTCTCTCTCTCTTTCTCTCTCTCTCCATATATATATATATATATATATATATATATATATATATATATATATATATATATATATATATATGTGTGTGTGTGTGTGTGTGTGTGTGTGTGTGATAGAGATAGGAGAGCAGATTCTCATTTGCTCTATATGCAGTTTACAGGAAACATGATAGCAATTAGACTCCGCCCATTAACTCAGAGAAAACTGAGAAATAGTGATAGAGCCTGCAGAGGGGAGAACTGCTAAGATATGCAGGATATAAGTCATATAATGTCCAGAAATACTGTTATTCCTCATGTACACACATATTACAGCTTATTCTGAAAAGTTAGGTGTGCTTTAAAGGAACAGTGTCATCACAAATTATTTTTTTATATGTTAAAGATGTTAGTGCTTTATTAAAAACGTTTATATTCATTTGTGTGTTTGTGTTTTACTTTTTCTTATTTTTACACTTTTTCTTCCCTATGGGGGCTGCCATTTTTTGTTCCATTTCTGTCTGTGTCGATTAACGACACATACAGACATGGAATACGGCAGCCACAGTCCCATAGGGACTGCGAACGGCTCCCGTCCCATTGACTTCAGTGTACGGCGTCTGTGTGGGAACTGCGCATGCGCCGCTCCCACACAGTCCAATTCGAAATTGGCGCCGTCCGGCGCCATTTTCCTGTGGACCGGAAGTCGCGGCCGGACAGTAATATTACTACTTCCGGTCGCGGCTTCCGGATTTGTGCACTTGGACCAGCGGCAGCAAACGGAGCGGACGGGCCGGAGGGAGCCGCGGCGGCAGGAGCAGGTAAGAGATTTCAATGTATGTTCGTGTTTGTGTGTGTTTACTACTGTATGTAAACCTACTACACTGTGTGTTAGCTCAAAAAATGGCGACACACAGTGTAGGAGGTTACACCGTTCAAACCCCTCGTTTATCCCGGCACTAGCCAGGATAAAGGAGGGGGGGATGCTGAGAGCTCACTAGAGCGAGGGCTTTTTACCCAATTTTGCAGCAGAAAAGCTATGTGGTTGCTTTACCACATATTTTTGGGAATGGCTCCATCTAGTGACCAGAAATGGTAAATACTATAAATTTGAATCCAATTGAATCCAATTTATAATATTTCCTGACTTGTGAAAAAAATAAAAAAAATTTGAACAATGTTTAATCACCCACACACTAAATGTTTAATTTAAAAAAAAAAACATGTTTTTCTGGCAACACATTGCCTTTAAGCAGAGGCAAGGGCCCTTAACGTACTCTTACCTCAAGTGTTGATTTAAAGGACGAGTGTCGCGAAAAACATTTTTTTATATCAATTTGCTTTTAGTGTTTTATTAAAAAAAATTGTTATTTATTTGTGTGTTTGTGTTTTACTTTTTTTTATTTTTTCACTTTTTCTTGTCTATGGGGGCTGCCATTTTTTTTTTCCATCTCTGTATGTGTCGATTAACGACACATACAGACATGGAATACGGCACATACAGTCCCATAGTGAATGCGAACGGGGCCCGTTCCATCCACTATGCTGTACGCCGTCTGTGTGGGAACGGCGCATGCGCCGCTCCCACACAGTCCAAATTGAAGGTCTTGTGGACCGGAAGCCGCGGCCGGACAGTAAGATTACTACTTCCGGTCGCGGCTTCCGGACTTGTGCACTTGGAGCGGAGGGAGCAGACCGAGCGGACGGCCCGGAGGGAGCAGCGGCGGCAGGAGCAGGTAAGTTAGGTCCGTGTATGTACGTGTTTTACTGTGTGTTTACTACTGTATGTAAACCTACTACACTGTGTGTTAGCTCAAAAAATGGCGACACACAGTGTAGGAGGTTTGACCGTTCAATCCCCTCCTTTCTCCTGGCACTAGCCAGGATAAAGGAGGGGGGATTCTGTTAGCTCACTAGAGCGAGTGTGTTTTCTCAAATTTTGCAGCATAAAGCAATGTGGTTGCTTTACCACATGCCAATGCTGCAATTTTGGGAATTGCTCCATCTAGTGACCAGCACTGGGAAATGTTATAAATTTGAATCTAATTTATAATATTTCCTGACTCGTGAAAAAATTAAAAAAATTAGAACAATGTTTAATCACTTATACACTAACTGTTTAACTACAAAAAAAAAAAAAAAGCGACACATTACCTTTAAGAATATGGAATTTGTGTTTGGGAGAGGCGCATTTCTGCTCCATCTATTGCTCGTCACCTCTCCGGCTCAATAGCACAGACAATACAAACCTACCTTTACCTTAATAACTATGCCATTGCTTATATATCATATTAGAAACTGAAACAATACCAATCAGGATACAGCCTATCAGGACACTAAGGGAATGACATTATACAGGTCAAAATATAATTTCTGTCCTTACCATAAAGCCTTTTTTTTCTATCCAGAGAAACCTCAATTTATCAGAAATATAAAGTCCCTTCACAATGTAGTTGCTTGATATGATCATCCCCATGCAAAACTATAGTATGGGGGTACATTTTATTAACTGTTTATGATATTAGTATGATTAATGTCTGGTCCACAATGCTCCTCCAAATGAAGAGGAGCATAAAACATTGGGGTTTCACGGTCCACAGTGTTCCTTTCCGTTAATATATTGAAACAAATATGATGAATTTTTACTACAGTAATTGGGGAAAAAATGTGCAATTAATGTCTTATTCATTGTTTCTTAATGCAGTAAAGAAACAGTGAGGGGACAAGAGAAGACATATGACTCTCAGGGCAGGCGAGTGTATGAGTGACAAGGTCTAAAGCCTGCCCCTCCCTGCCCTGACATATTCCTGGACCGCTCTCTATGACATGGTCAGTTTTGGCTGGAGCTTATACTATCAAGTGGTACTGAACATAGGTAACCTGATCAGGAGGAGCTGAGTGAGAGACCGAGAAAAAAGTAAATTCTACATTGAGTTTCTACTATGAGAAAATATTCAGATTTTGTTTAAGCTGTTAAAAGTAGAACTAGGGAACTCAACTTGGTCTGTAAAAGAAAAGGTCTATGAAAGGTGAATTACTAAGGAGGTGAGTAGATCATCTTGCCATTCAAAATAATACTGTTCCTTTCTATATAATTTTCTTATATTTCTAAAATTATCGATAACTGATTGCAATATATCTGCTGTTTGTAAACATCCTTATAAAAAGAAACAATATCAATTGCAATTTGTAACCTGTAGAATTGTGCAATATAATTAGTTATAGATTATGAGCTAATACAACAAAAAGGATAATATAACATGTCTAATCTGTCCGTCTACCTGTTAATCTATCTATCTATCTATCTATCTATCTATCTATCTATCTATCTATCTATCTATCTATCTATCTATCTATCTATCTATCTATCTATCTATCTATCTGTTTCATATCTTTCTATCTAGCTCATGAATAATATAGTTGACCTTTATATAGGATTACACACCTGTACCTGAATTACATTATGCAAATGTTAGAATCAAATATGTAATGTCATCAGCCGTGAAGAATGAATATTGTTATGATATGTCATTTTAACATGGTCAAACTTTATTGTACTTTATAAAGAAATTAATATGTCATCGATAATCCAAGTAGCATTGGTAAAGAGATCATTTCCAAAATTCTCTAGTACAATATAAATAAAATTGTACTGACCAGGCACTAGTGGCGCTATCATTTTCTAATGTACTCTTTGTAATCTACATTTCTATACCTACTTAAAGTGGTTGTATAAGATTAGAAAATGTACTGCTTTTCTTCTTGAAATAGTGGACTGCAATACCAGACATAGTCTATAGACAAGTGTAGCGCTGTTTCTGGAAAAAAAACCACAAAAAAACAACTTTTTTTTCTAATGTTATACGACATCTTTAAGATCTCATATTCTCTTCCATGGATGACACAAACACTTCTCCCCCCGTAACATGCAACCGCAGTCGCTGAGATCTATGTTTTGTGTCCATGTTAAAACACCAGGTACAGTTGGGGGTTAGAGCTCTTCCAGTGCTTGCTTAGTTCAGTTTTATTTTTGTAGAACCTTTTATACAATGTTTTTGTCGCTTGTTACTAACAAAAATATGTAATAATTATTGGTATGTTTTACTTTTTCAATATTTATTGTAAGAAGCGCACACTTTCCCTGTCTTCTGTTTCACATGCCTAGTTAGTGGAAAGTGTAACCCTAGGACTGAGTGTAAATAATGGTTGTAACTCCAGAAACTGCGTAGGTTAGGAAAGCTACTTGTCTTTGATGCTCAGGTGACAGATCCTTCATGTCATGTTACAGATCTTGTTTCCAAAAGTGCGTATTACACTGAAGATGCCCATTGGTTTGTAGTAAGACAAAGCTCAGAGATATGAACCTCTATGTTGCATAGAAATCCTTTTGTTTCCTCCTTCATTGGACCCCTGTAGTGAATACAAGATATGGCTAAACAACTACTCCTTCTGTGGCTCGTGCTGATGTTGTTGCCACTTAAAACCCAAGGTAAAGATAAATATATAATTCTTAGACCAATTAATATCTTTTGTTAGAATTGAGGTTTTCAAAAAACAATATTGACCAATGAAATGTTTCTCGTTGCATGAATTCACTATAGATACGTGCATGTCATAGTGAAATGTATCTTAGCTTTACTATGTTATGGATTGTAATACTGATATCCACTGACAGAAAGAGATGAATGGAAAGGTAATATAGCAGTGAATTGTAACGGTGCTTTTTAGTTCTATGTTACTAAACCATTTTAGTAACTTGGAAAGTTGTTGGGTTTAGTCCTGTTTTAGTCTTGTATTATTGATCAAATGACATTTTAAAAAATAGAGGTTTTCTTCACACAAAAACTAAAAATTCAATTTAAACAAATAAACTTAGCAAATATTAACCACCTCTATTCTCCTGATATCTGTTTTGAAGGAGCATGAAAACAAAGAAACATTTAGGAGTAGTTACTCTTTATATATGTTTATACATACATGCACTCTTTTATGTCATGATAAAAAAAGAAAAGTATCTTACTATTAGTTGTTGCTATTGGCTGTCGAGGGGCAGTTCTAACATCTCATTCTTGAAGTAGAGTGGTGGTCACCATTAATAGTGGATCTCATGGAGACATTATCTGCAAAAAAACAAATTAAAAAAAGAAGTAGAGTAAGCATTTTGGATAGTAAGTTTTAATTTTAAAAATTAACATAATTAAGTAAACCCAGTTATATTGTGCTTCTCCGAGCATAATAAGTTACCCTGACGGTAGCAAGTCATATTTTTTAGTTTTTTTTAAACTTAATTATAAATAATTTTCAATATGAATATTGGATTATAGAGAAGAAGAGGAGCACAAGCGGAATTCATTTATTTGGGGTTTATACAATATGGGCTGCTCTTTTCACACTTTGAATCAACTTGCCTTAGAGGTCACTGATATGGGAAAAGGTTCAGCGATATGTGTGTAAGGCTAAATTCACACCATGACTGCAGTGTGTTCAGCATATACAGCAGGAAAATCTCACAACGCATACAAGCACAATGTTGCATACAGTACGTCTGGGGCATATGTGAAAGTGACAGTGACATTTAATTGCCAAACATGCTCACTTAGACTAAAAGGGCTACGAGCAACATGTACTGCACATTGAGTTTGCGCGGTGAATGATATATATATATATATATATATATATATATATATATATATATATATATACGTAATATATTTCTCTGTTTACCCATGAAATAATGTTTTATTTTGTATAAAAAAAATTAATACATGTAAAGTGTCAATAATCTAAAGTCTGTGGGATTACTTACTTTTATTGATATATAATATTCATAATGTGTATGGTGTTGAATATATTTGTCTTCTTGCCTAATACAGGGAACCAAGTATTAGAGCAAAGCAGTTTTGAAAAGATCCTTTCTATCTGGAAGTTGAAATTTAGGCATCCTCCTTCCATTGTGTCTCATTTGAAGACAAAACTAAATGCTGTGGATATACAAACTTTACTGGATACAATGGCACTGAAGTTTGAGTCACTGTGGACTACACCAGATCGTGCTCCATCATTCTTCAATTCTCCAAAGAACAAAGTAAAGCAAAATCGTCTGTCTGAATTCCTACACAACATTTCATCATATTTGCAGAATCAAGAACCTCATGAGCAAGAGGCAGAAAGATGGGACAAGCTAGTAAATCAGTTTCTCCAGGTTCCAGCAGAAAGGTCTTCAGCGTTACCACTTATTAAGCTTCAAGACTTTCTTGTCTCTCTGAGAGGAAGTCAGAATTGGAGTGCTGTCCTAAGCTTCATCCAGAGCATTTTTCAATCCATTAGCAGCAGCCAGAATGCTGTTCAGCTCTTAGGACAGAACTGGGAAATGCTCAGCGGGCTTCTGGATACACTGTTTCAAGTTTTCCTAAGCGGTACCATAACTCAGACCAGTACAACACTTCAAGGAGTTTTATGTTCCCTTATGGGTCATCGTAACTGTAGTTTTCTCCTTGACCAGTTTGTAAGACTTCTGCTACCATTAGAGACCAATAGTTGGAAACCAGTAGTGAATGTACAGTCTGGATCTTCTGTTGCGTCACATGGGAATTATAGGCCTTTTAGCATGCTTACTCAATCCTTAAAAGAAAAAAACTCCAACTCTAGTAGACCGAGTTCTGGGTCAGCGCAAGAGGAAGTACAAAATGTCTTAGAAATATTATATCGTTCCAGGGAGAAGGAAAAAGGAACCAAAGTTGTTGACTCAGATAGGGCTCCAGAGGATGTTGTTTGGGAAGTATTAGAAGACTTACGATACACTCTTATGAAAAAGATGGAGAGGTCTGTATATGATAACTTGAATAGCAAAGTTTCCCGCATGGCTGGGACATTGATGCATAGGGTGTCTTCAGTAATTGGGATACCCCATGCTGATCAGAATGGAAGATGCTTGGTAGGTGAGTCATGAATCTGAGCACCATAATGACCAGTTTTGCCGTTTGACAAGTTCAGATGCTTACAGTACCATTTTTTTTTTTTTCATTTAACAGGTAACCTACAACAATTACTCTTGTGGTAAGTTTAAAAGACAACATTTCAGCAATGCATAAGGGATCTTTGGCAATATACTTCAGTGTGTTCCTCAAGACAAATATGGCTCCTAATAAATGAAAATAATTTTAATTCAATTCAATTCTACCTAGTCCTGTCAATTGAAAGGAAGAGGGGTGTGAGAAATTGACACAATGGGGCTATCAAAAGCAGGGAAAAAGTTGTGAAGGATTTGCCTGACACAGCTTCTGTGTTGACGCCTGTGGTTAATCAGCCTACATCTGTTCCTAGGTCTGCTAGAGATACTCGATCTGCTACCACTCAGGCTGGTAGGCTGAGGAGTGGGAGAGCCTATCGCAGCCTGGCCAGACGGTTCTATCTCCCACCCTTGGTCTACTTATACCTTCATTTGCTGCTTGTCCTTTGCCTGTGATTCTCTTGTTTCCTGGCTCTGCTGTTACCATTGACCTCTGCTTCATATTGACCCTGGCTTGACTGACTATTCTCCTGCTCTGCATTTGTTACCACGTACACTCCTGGTTTGACTCGGCTCGTCCACTACTCTGTTGCTCACGGTGTTGCCGTGGGCAACTGCCCCACATTCCTTTGCTTTTGTGTTCCCTTGTCTTGTTTGTCTGTCGTGCACATATTGAGCGTAGGGACCGTCGCCCAGTTGTACGCCTTCGCCTAGGATGGGCTGTGCAAGTAGGCAGGGACTGAGTGGCGGGTAGATTAGGGCTCACCTGTCTGTCTCCCTATCCTGACATTACAAAAGTTCTCCCCATCATTTTCTACCCTCTCAAATTCTGACTCTTTTAAGCCTAAAATCTCCACCTCATTCCTCCTACACAATTGTTAATTTTCAAATATTCTGACTAGATTGTAACATACACAGAATCATTATCTCTTCTATTCTGTGTTCAAACTGCGCTCGCGTTTCAGCACATATTGTTGTCCTTGTCTCACCAGGAGCTCTAGAAATAAAAATAAAAAAATAGCATCCAGCACTGATTTGTTTTTAGGCCATGTTCACACACACTTTTTTGTTGAGTTTACAATACACTCCAAAAACGCCATAAAAAACTACTCCGTGGAGACAAGAGGTGGGATGTCTGCCCATCATACGGTAATGTCCTATTCTAAGGATAGGCCATCAATGTAAAATACTGGAAAAACTTTTTAAGTTTCGTCTTTTGACTTGAAGTAACTTACTGGAATATCTTATATTCATATGAAATTAAAGGTATATTCCAATCAATAGTTCTATCTTCTAAAACTAGCATTAAGTTAATTTTTTGTACTATGAGAAGCAAAGAGAAGTCCATATTCACTAGATGACTCTCATGCCCTAATGTTCTAAATAACTGTCTTCATCCTTGATAAGTTAGCAGCTCTACACCAATAAAAGTCCATAAAAATTATAATAAACTAAAATGTGGAAAATATGAACATAAAAAAAAAGAATGTTCAAGAAGTAGAAATCATTGAAATCAGTCAAAGGGAAGGTGTCATGATTTTTTAATTATTATATTGCTTTTAATATAATGTAAACAAAAATTTTATTTACTTGTGTTGTCACTTTCTACTTTTTAATGTATTAATACTTTTACTTCTCTATGGGGCTGCCATTTTTTTCCCATCTCTGTATGTGTCGATTAACGACACATACAGAGCTGCTATACGTGACATACAACCCCATAGAGAATGCGAACGGGAGCCGTTCCATTCTCAGAAGCGTGCGCCGTCTGTGTGTGAACTGCGCATGCGCAGTTCCCACACAGACCAGAACGGAGCTCGTTCGTAAAGCGAAATCCAGTGCCATTTTCATGTGGAACGGAAGCCGCTGCCGGACAGTAAGATGACGACATCCGGCCGCTGCTTCCGGCCATATGTTCAACGAAGGCGCAAGGACGAGTAGCGTAGGCGGCAAGAACTTTGGTAGACCAGCGGTGGCAGGAGCAGGAGTAGGTAATTTATGTTCGTGTATGATGTGCGACTGTGTGATACTGTCTGCTGAGCCCTGTATCTAATCCCATCATGTGCAGTCACTCAGAAAATGACGGCACACAGTGTAGGAGGTTTGAAGACATTCAAACCCCTCCCTCTCCTGGCACTAGCCAGAAGAAGGGAGGGGGAATTGTATGAGGACACTAGAGGAGAGTGTGTGTACCCCAAATTTGCAGCATAAATCAATGAGGCTGCTTTACCACAGTGACCATGCTGCAATTTTGGGAACTGCTCCCTCTAGTGGCCTGCACATGGAAATGTTATAAATTAGAATCTAATTTATAATATTTCCTGGCTTGTGAAAAAATTAAACAAATTAAAACAATGTGTAATCACATATATACTAATTGTTTAACTGAAAAAAAATTTGTACAAATTTCTAGCGACACATTCTCCTTAAGAACATATCAAAGTTAATCTGTGACAACTTATGATAGATATGTGTTTAAGTAGATAAATAAATTGCAGTTTTTTGTTATACAGGGGCATACAACACAATATTACTTGGAATACCCAGTCTCTTGGATTTGCATCAACAAGTTTCCCATCCGCTCCCCCGATCCTGAAATGCAGTAAGCCTGCTGGGAAAATTTTGGACACAGCACATCATATAACAAAGAGGTCACAGATGGATTTTTGGGAAGAGCCACAACCTTATACTGAAGTTTTAGAGGCTGTATGTAATGACACAATCCCGGGGCTACCAGGTGTATCCAACTTCACAGTGTTTCTTTATTGTACTGTTTATAATGCTACAGGATACTCTGTAGACTCGTCTTATGATTTACGGGCTGCTTGCTCTGATGCAGCTTGGTACCTAACATCCATGGAAGAAGACTCTTTTTGGGTATGGGTGTGCAGGGAATACTTCCCACTTGAATTTAATATCACTGTTTGCAAAAACACATCATTTCCCAAACACAACCAAGAATCTACATTAATATCTGACCTATGCACTAATGTTTACAATGGCTCTGAGGCGATCAGGGAACTAAGGAACAACATTCGATGTTCCGATATGTGGCAAGGTGTATCCATGAACCCCAAGGCTTTAAAAACATGTCTATTTGAAAATAAAACAATCATGATGGAGAAATTGTGCAGTATCGACTCATTATCTGGCATGTCGGAAGACAGTAGAGCGTGGGTGTCCAGACTTTGTAATAGACAGATGGTAAAAACACATATGGTAAATATAACCAGCTTTTCCTGCAATTACAAGACATGGGACATCAACACTTTCAGCAATGTTACCTTGGTGGAAGAATGTAAGGGGATAAACATTCAAGATTTTACGGATCTTGTGTGCAAAAACGCCTCTTTGTATTTTGCCCTGAAATTAATTCATCCCTGGATTGTGGATCAGTGTTGGAAAAACATTTCACTAGATGGCAAATGTTTCCTTCAGAGACTCGCAGATGTTTTACCACTGTCCTCAAGCTTTGATTCCTCACAACTATGCAGAAATCCTATCTCCTACATCATGGGCCTGGTTTCTCAGCTTTCCCAGTGTGACAGTGAATCCTATGGCTGGGCTTCAAATGTACAGTATCTCCTTAAGGTGTTGGATTTTCTCTTCTCTCTCTCAGACTCGGATCAGATAGGTAAGGAAACAAGGGATAGACTTGGAGAGGCCATTCTCCTCTCTAGCCTCCTGGATAATACCTCTTTCTGGACTTCTTTCAAGATGAACTCCTCAATGAGCATCCTGCAGACTGTCGAACTATATCTAGAAAAAGAGAGCAGTGAATCTGACAAGGAGGATCTCCTTAGCTGCTTTAGTGTGAGTTATATTTTTCCATTCAGATGATTTTATTTAAATGTTGCTTTCATATCTAAAAGTGAGTACTTTTTTAGGGTAATTTCTCAGACAGTTGATACATATTTTATATATTTGCTTATTTATAAAAATATTTCCATAACTGCTGAGTACTTGAGTTACTTAGAGGAACATATCGATCACAAAAAGATAAAGGAGCACCAAACCAGCAGAATACCAGGGGCACGGCATGGCGAAAAGTTCCAGGATCATGGGTAATGTACCCTTCTGAATTTCCTATGCCATCATTCATGTTTAATGGTAAAATGCCAGAGTTTAGTGGAAGGTAGATAGACTATCTGAGAAGGGATCTTGGCCTCCATTACCACAATGTATTATAGAACTTCAGCCAATGGTTTTTATGATTCCTACTCATACTCTTCCATATGCACCTGCCGTTCTGTTTGGAATTATACTTTGTCTATCTATATTGTCTATCTATATTGTTTGGCAACTAATTTTAATAGGACTTTAACACCTTAAAGACCAGGCCAATTTGAGGTTTTCATTTTCGTTTTTTCCTCCCCGCCTTCCAAAAGCCATAACTTTTCTATTTCTTTGTCGACATAGTCGTATGAGGTCTTTATTTTTTGCGGGACAAGTTGTAGTCTTTCATGGCACCATTTATTGTACCGCATAATGTACTGGAAATCTGCAAAAAAAATATTTGTGGGGTGAAATGGGCAAAAAACAACGATTACACCATTTTTTAGGGGGTTTTATTTTTACGGCATCCATCAGGCGGTAAATTACGGCGATACCAAATTTATACGTTTTGTTTTATGTTTTACCACTTTTAAAAAAATAAAACTATTTGCTAAAAAAAAAAAAAATGTTTTGTGTCGCCATATTCTGAGAGCCATTACTACTTTTCCATCAATTTAGAGGTGTGACGGCTTAAGTTTTGCGGGGGGAGCTGTAGTTTTCACCGATACCATTTTGGGGTACATGTGACGTTTTGAGCACTTTTTATTTCTTTTTTTTTGTAGCGCTAAGGTGACTAAAAAACAGCAATTTGCATGTTTTATATATATATATATATATATATATATATATATATATATATTTTACGTCATTGATGGAGCGTGTTAAATAACACTATATTGTGATAGTTCGGACCTTTACAGACGTGGCGATACCAGTTATGTTAACTTTTCTTTTTTTTAACATTGCTTTAGGGGAAAAAAAATTTATTTAAGTGTTTTTTGTTTTTTTTATTAGTCCCCTAGGGGAATTGAAGCAGCGTAAACGGCCAATCGCGCCTTGGGGGGGGGGCGCAATGGCATGTTTGAGGGGGCGCCCCCCTGATTCTAACAAATTAAATGCTGCGGTCGCGATTGACCGCGGCATTTATGGTGTTTTATTGATTCCGCTCACTGCAGGGAGGTGTCGGCTGCATGTAACAGCCGTCACCCGCTGTGTATGGAGCGAGCTCAGCCCGTGAGCTCGCTCCATAGTTCCCCTTAACCCTCATCACGTACAGTTACGGTATTTTTGCGTGTAGGGGTTGATGGCCAGTACGTGACATGTCGTTAAGGGGTTAAAGTCAAAGCCATTTTTATTTTTTTTCGTTTAAATTTTTCGCTCCCAGCTTTCCAACTTTGAATCCGCCCATTGCAGTGAGATGTCAGCTGTGTAACACAGCCGTCACCCGCTGAGTGGGGAGCGCGCTGAGCCCGTGAGCCCGCTCCATACTTCCCCCTTAACCCTTTCAGGATGCAGCCCTTTTTCAAATTTTCACTTTTGTTTTTTTCTCCCCACCTTTCAAAAGCTATAATTTTTTTATTTTTCCGTCTATATCGCCATATGAGGGTTTGTTTTTTCCAGGACAAGTTGTAGTTTTTCATGGCACCATTTATTGTACTGCATAATGTACTGGGAAGCTGAAAAAAAAATATTTGTGGGGTGAAATGGGCAAAAAACAGCGATTATGTCATATTTTGGGTGGTTTTGTTTTTACGCCATCCATCAGGCGGTAAAAACTACATATTCACCTTATTCTACAGGTTGATATGATTACGGCCATACCAAATTTATATGTTTTGTTTTATGTTTTACCACTTTTAAAAAAATAAAACCATTTGCTAAATTGAAAAAAAACTTTTGTGTCACCATCTTCTGAGAGCCATAACTATTTTTCCATCAATTTAGCGATGTGATTGCTTAAGTTTTGCAGGGCGAGCTGTAGTTTTCACTGATACCATTTTGGGTTATATGCGACTTATTGATCATTTTCTATTTCATTTTTTTGGAGCACTAAGGTGACCAAAAAAATGCAATTTGCGTGTTTTATATATATATTTTTTACAGCATTCACCATGTGATAGTTCGGACTTTTAAGGACGCGGCGATACCAGTTTTGTTAACTTTTATTTTTTTTAACATTGATTTAGGGGAAAAATGTGAAATGTTTTTTTTTTTTAACTTTTAATACTTTATTGTTTTTGGAACATAACAAAAATCTTTATTTAACTGTTTTTTATTAGTCCCCCTAGGAGACTTGAAGCAGCGATCATTGGATCGCTTGCATGATAACCTGCAATACTAATGTATTGCAGTATATCGTGATTCTGACAGTCTGCTTTTGAAGCCCTGCCGGAGGCAGAGCTTCAAAGGAGTACAAAGATGGCGGACCTGGGGGCTATTGTTTGCGTGTTTGAGGGGGCTCCCCCCTGATTCTAACACTTTAAATGCCGCGGTTGTTATTGATCGCAGCATTTAAGGTGTTAAAAGGGCGGAATCAAAGTGAACTTTGATTCTGCTCATTGCAGGGAGGTGTCGGCTGCGTGTAACAGCCGTCACCCGCTGTGTATGGAGAGAGCTGAGCCCGTGAGCTCACTCCATAGTTCCCCTTAACCCTCATCACGTACAGTGACGTGATTTTGCCTGAATGGGGTTGTCGGTCAATACGTGACATGTCGTTAAGGGGTTAAAGTCCAAGCCATTTTTTTGTTTTTCCGTTTTCATTTTTCACTCCCCGATTTCCAAAAGCCATAACTTTTATTTTTACGCCAATTGAACAGTGTGAAGGCTTATGTTTTGCAGAAGGAATTAATATTTTTTTATTGGCACCATTTAAAGTACCATATAATGTACTCGGAAACTGAAAAAAAAAATATTTTTTGGGGTGGAATTGGCAAAAACTGAGATTTCTCCATGGTTTTTTGGGTTACGTTTTTACGGCTTTCACTGTGCGGTAAAAACGTCCACTTAAATTTATTCTGCTGGTCAATACAGTGGTAACAAATTTACAATTTTTTTTTATTTTTTACTACTTTTACAAAGTAAAAAGAATTTGTTAAAAAAAAAAAATTGTTCACTTTTTTATTTTGTAGTCGATTGAGCAGTGTAAGGTCTTATTTTGTGCGGGATGAGCTGTAGTTTTTATTGGTACCATTGTTTGGTACATACGATTTTTTGATCGATATTTATGACATATTTGGCATTTTCTTTAAAAATTGCGCTATGGTGACCAAAAACAGCAATTGTTTTTAAACAGCGTTCACCGTGCGGCATAAATAATGTTATATTATAATAGATCGGACTTTTACAGACGCGGTGATACCAATTTTGTTTATTTTTTAATTTTTTACTTTACATTATTGGAAAAATGGGAAAAGGTTTTTTTTTTGTACTTTCATTTTTATTTTTTTTTCACTACTGAAAACTTAATTCATTTTTTTTACACTTTTTAGATACACTGCAATATATATGTATTTCAGTGTATTGTAATTTTTACAGGCTCCTGTAATTTTTACAGGCTTAAATGAGGGAGGAAGAAGGCAAAGCTGGGGGCCTTCATTAGGCCCCCAGGCTGCCATGACATGTATTGGCACCCCGCAATTGCATCGCAGTGGGGGGTGATGGGATGTCAGAGGGGGGCGCCCCATCTTTGTAGCGACCGTGGCATCTAAGTGGTTAAACGGCCAGGAACAGCGCAATCTATATACCTGACCGTTGGAATGAGGTGTCAACTGTAATACACAGCTGACACCTGCAGCGTATGGAGCGCTCCATACTTCACTCCCGCACCATGACATGCAGTTACGTCATGGTGTGTTACGGGGTTAATAAACTTTTTTGTGATTTTTTTATTCATATTCTGGTAGTTTAGTCCTCCTTTCTTTTTTTGTGATCGATTATTCTGTGGAGTTTCTGCCGTGGTATAAGTGGGGGACAATTAAATATTGGTGTTTACTGTGCCCAGCCCCATCGCTTATTGTCATGTGAGCTTAGCGTTTGCTCAGAGGAACATATGTATGAAGACCTCTGCTGAAATATGAATTATTGCTTTCGCCAATTATGTGTTCCAATTTTAGTAAGTAAGCCCCACTGTATTTACATTTTATATCTGACAATAGTGTTGATCAGTGCGATTACAATGGGATAGATAGGGAGTCTATTGTCTATTAGAAACGCCTCAACTGACAATAAAAATATTTTGTTTTTTATTATAATTAGACTTTAAAACTTTATAAAATGATTAGGTTTTTACAAAACCTTACTATGCCTACAATGCCCACTCACCATTTTATAGCCAGAAATGACTAAAGAAGAAAGGCTGCATCTTAAAGACCCTTTAAAAGGTAATGTGTAAAGTACAACATGTTCATGTATATATTTTTGTTTGATAGCCTGTACTATGGGACCTGATCCAAAAGGAGGAAAATGCCACTGCGTTCGAAATTATCCTCCAGGTATTGTGCCTATATGTGTATTTCGATTTAAGAAACCATTTTGGTTATGTACATATTTATCCTTTACTAATGCGGTATAAATACATATTTTATATAACTTCTGTCTTAGATACAAATAGGAGACCACAAGCTTTTCATCACTTATGATTCGTTCACATCTGCGTCGGGACTCCGTTCATGGGTTCCGTCTGAGCTTTCTGTCAGGGGAACTTATGAACGGAATCCAAACTGAAACAAACGAAAACCATGGGTTTCCGTTTGCATCATCATTAATTTCAATGGTGACGGATCTCGTGCAAATGGTCATTTTGACGGAATGAATAGCGCAGTTGACTACGGTATTGATTCATTCAAAACGACGGAACCCTTAAACAACGGTAACAAACGGAAACCATTTGCTCCAGATCCTTTACCACTGAAATCAATGGTGGTGCAAACAGAAACCTATGGTTTCCATACAATACAACCCCTATAAATCACCCCATTTTAAAAACTGCACCCCCTCAAAGTATTCAAAACAGCATTTATAAAGTTTCTTAAGCCTTTAGGCATTTCACAAGAATTAAAGCAAAGTAGAGGTGAAATTTACAAATTAATTTTTTTTTGCAGAAATTCATATTTCATTTATTTTTTCTGTAACACAGAAGGTTATACCAGAGAAAGCAACTCAATATTGATTGCCCCTATTGTTTTTAGAAATATCCTACATGTAGCCCTAGTATGCTAATGTACTGAAGCACAGACCACGGAAGCAAAGAAGCACCTACTGGGGCCTATTTTGGGGCCTTCTTTTTATTAGATTATAGATTATATTAGATTATATTTTAGGCACCATGTCAGGTTTGAAGAGGTCTTGTGATGCCAAAACAAAGGAAACACCCCCAAAAGACCCCATTTTGGAAACTACACCCACAAGGAATTAATTTAGTGAGCATTTTGACCAGACAGGTGTTTCATAGATTTTATTAGAATTTGGACGTGAAAATGAACATTTTTATTTTTTCCAATAAATTCTAGTTTTAGCTAAAAAAACAACAATGTCCACAAGGAATAAAGAATAAAAATACCCCCAACATTTGTAAAGCAACTTCTCCAGAGTACGGAAATATCTCATATGTGGTCATAAACTGCTGTTTGGGCACACAGTAGGGCTCAGAAGAGAAGGAGCGCCATTTGGCTTTTGTAGTACAGATTTTGCTGGATTGGTTTCTCGGCACCATGTAGCTTTTGCAAAGCCCCTAAGGTACAAGTACGGTGGAGACTACCCAAAGTGACTCCATTTAGGAAACTACACCCCTTGAGGAATTTATCTAGGGTGTAGTGAGCATTTTGACCCCACAAGTGTTTCATAGATTTTAATAGAATTGGGCAGTGAAAATAAAAAAAATTACTTTTCTTCAATAAGACATAGTTTTAGCTCACATTTTTTCATTTTCTCAACAAATAAAGGAAAAAAAGAACCCCAACATTTTTAAAAGCAACTTCTCTGGAGTACAGAAATACCCCATATATAGTCAAAAACTGCTGTTTGGGCACACGGCAGGGCTCAGAACAGAAGGTGCACCATTTGGCTTTTGGAGTACAGATTTTGCTGGATTGGTTTCTTGGCAGCATGTCGCTTTTGCAAAGCCCCTGCGGGACCAAAACAGTGGTAACTACCCAAAAGTGACTCCATTTGGGATACTACACCCCGTGAGCATTTTGACCCCACATGTGCTTCATAGATTTTATTAGAATTGGGCAGTGAAAATAATATATATTTTTTCCAATAAGATGTAGATTTAGCTCTAAATTTTTAATTTTCTCAACATATAAAAGGAGAATGAAAAGAAATTAGAACAGGGAGTCACAATGCCACAAGTAATAGAAAAGGGTATACATTTTATTTATTACGATATCATAAAGAAATACAAAAACAAAGCCAGGATCTAAAACAGAGTCTATATGTGGACCACTCAAAAAGATAGTAATATCACCAAGGGTATGATGTTAATATCACACACTAACAAAGTGTGTGCACCAGGCAGCAAAAAAATCCATTAATCAATTGTGTACAGTTATAGTATCTCATATCTAAAACATAAGCGGAGGTTAACAACAAGTAACACTTGGGTGTCGGAAAATTTCAGACATGAAAGACATTAGAAAAAACAGTCTGCCAAAAGTGCCGGACACAGGTCAAGGAGAAATGCCCTGGGATGACCTGAGATGTAAGTCTAAGGTATATCCAGGGGGGGCCAGTGTAACGAATCTTACCCATAGGAGTGGAAATAGTAAGGTGGTCCACAAAGTGAGACAATTCCCCGATGAGCGTTTCGCTAGTACAGCTTCCTCAGGTTGTATTAAACAATGTGTATCATGTCCTGTTTATATCTAGTGTCCAAGTTAGTCAGCGGGTGTATTCCGGCGTATCGGACCAACTGGTCTACGGCGAATGTGCGTGATTGTATCTGAGGCTGCGGGAACTCTGTCGCCTGTTGTCACACCGCTACTGCGTGTGCGCATCTCCGAGGCCGCGTCTCTAAGGAGACAGCACAGGCACAGAGCCTGCACAAAAATAGTGTAAGAAATAGAGGACGGGGGGAGGGAGCTGTCTATATAGTCAAATAGACCAACATTATTAATTTCTATCGAAAAGCATGATTAATATCAGCGAGGAAGGGGTCTCTTCTCATAAACATGTTGATAGATGATCGAATAGATATCTGCTGGTCCCTCATAATTTATGCATCGTCACGGACACCCAAAAGTCAGACACTATGAGGATCCTCTAACGAAATCTGAACTTGAACACAAAACAGACAATTAATAACACATATTAAAATAGGACAGATGGAAGGAATTAAAACCATTTAAATTTAAACAAAGGACAGATATGGCCTTATAGAAAGGCAGAAAAACTAAATTTCTCATTGAGGCCGAATGGAGTCATAGTTCCCAAAGTAACGATCCACCTGCATTCCTTCTGTGCGAGTATCATCTTCGCATCTCCACCTCTGACACCACAATGTACCATGTCTATACCCCATGCCAAAAAAGTTTTGGGGTCACATCCATGGTGTAATTTAAAGTGTTTATGGATAGTCTTCAATAGTGTTAGATCATTGCTCTCCTTTGCGGCAATTATGTCTCGTACATACTCACGAATGCGGATTCTGAGTTGTCTAGATGTTAAGCCTACATAAACCTTTGGACACCCACATGTCGCGTAGTAAATGACATGAGTCGTGCTACAAGAGATGCAGTGCAGAATTTTAAAGCGACATCCATTTTTAATGGAGTCAAAAAAGGTTGTCCGTGGTATGTTGGCACATCACATGCCACACAATCACTGCATGGGTAGCAACCTTGAGCCGGATCCCTTGTAGAGAAGAGGTTCGGCTGTGTTTCTATGTAATGGCTTTTAACCAGCATATTTTTAAGATTTTTGCTCCTTCTGGCCGTCATCTGAGGATTTACCGTTAAGGCTGTCATCAAACTGGGTTCCATCTGCAAAATGGGCCAATGTTTTTGTAATATAGATCTCATTGTTTGCCACTGGTTATTATAAGTTGAAATTAATTCTAATTTTATTATTGGCCACATCTTTCTTTTTTGTTACGGTCGGGTGTAACATTTGTTTACGTTCAGTTTTTTTAGCCCGACTGTACCCCTGCTTAATGCATCTCTGACTATAGCCCCTTTCTCGAAATCTATCTTTTAGGTCCTGTGACTGGTTCTCAAATTTTGTCTCAGAAGAGCAGATCCGCTTCATCCTAAGGAATTGACCAACTGGGACAGCCCCGACAGTAGAGTGTACATGTGCCGAGGTGGCATGCAGGAGGGAGTTGACTGACGTCTCCTTCCTAAAGACGTCCGTCTGTAATGCTCCCTCCTCATTGGCCTCAATGGACACATCTAAAAAATCTACCCTGTGTCTATCAAGGATGTAAGTGAGTTTTATGTTCAGAGTGTTAACATTTAGTTCTTGCATGAACCTAATCAGTTGTATTTCTGTGCATTGCCAGATGATGAACACGTCATCAATATAGCGTAGCCAGCACTGCACATGGTCAGCGGTGCGGGCGCCGTCACAATGCAAAATCTGTCTCTCCCAAAATCCGAGGAACAGCTTAGCATATGACATCGCGCATGCCGCGCCCATGGCAGTGCCTTGCTTTTGTACATAAAAAACATCCTTGAAGACAAACAGGTTGTGGGTAAGGACGTCTTCCAACAGTTCAACAACCAAATCACAAACTTGGCTGTCCCAGTTGCTCATTCTCATGAAGAAGCGGACCGCATTGACACCATCATGGTGTCGAATGCTTGTATATAATGACTCCACATCGGCCATTACTAGGAGCATATATGGCTCTAGAGATATCCCATCAATTCTTGTCAAGTACGTTGGTGGTATCTTTCACATACGAGGATAAACATTCGACCAGTGGCTTCAAATAGAAGTCAATGAACCTACATACAGGATCACATAGACCCCCGATTCCCGACACTTTTGTTCTTCCATTATAGCTCGCGTCCTCCCTACATGGTATCCATGTACTTAATTCACTGGAATTTTTGTTTTTATTCTATATTTACTTTTATTTTTCTTATTGCATTATTCACAAATTCGCGATCTATCTATGGCTATTTGTATTTAATTGTTATTTTTTAAGTACATTTTTTTCACTCTGGTTTTGCCTTTGCACATGCCTCAATTTGTATTCCTACACAACAGAGGTACTTTTTCTGGGATGCACCCAATTTATAATACATAAATTACTAGACTCAACTCTTTATTTGAATTGATGCATATATACAAACGGCATTATCTTGTTCTCTGGGGTCGCACATGCTGCGGTGATATCGAGTGACTGCCCCGTTCCCCTCTCATCAATACACAGGCTCTGCGCCTGCGTGTGACGGCAGGCGACGGAGGTTTCGCGGCCTCAGATACAATTACGCGCAACTTTTAAATCAAATAAATCTTTAATTAGTTGGGTAGAATCTTTTAAATATGATGGCAAAGTGAGTACGAAGGGTTGGAGGTGCAGGTCCACAAAGTGGGAAAGGTTGCTTGTGAGTGAACCTATTCCCGAAATAATGGGACGTCCAGGGGGATCTGTAAGTGTCTTGTGGATTTTGGGGAGGTGATAGATGAAGGGCATATTGGGAAAGGGAACCTGCAAAAAACGCTTTTCTTTTTTCGTAAGTAATCCATCCTGGGCAACTGCCTCTATCAGAGTTTTGTATTCATATATATAGGTGGGGAGTGGGTTCGTAGCCAATTTACAATAAAAGGTATTGTCACTTAAGATTCTCATTGTTTCTTCTAAGTATTTGTTTTTGTCTTGAATTACAATGCCACCCCCTTTGTCTGCGGGGCGGATGACAATTTCCCCATTTTTTTGAAGGGATTTAATGGCCCTTCTTTCATGTATAGTGAGATTATCTGGGTGATTGTGTGGATTCTCTAATGACCTAAACTCATTGCTGACTAATGTTGAGAAGGTTTCTACAAGGGAGCCTTGGTGATGGGCTGGATAAAAATAAGACTTAGAGTGAACGTCCACTGGGATAGCAGTTAGAATGGGGTTAATTGTATATTGATCCATTATTATTGTAGGTGGTATGATAGGTTTCTCTATGGCAAAATGTCTAATTAGAGTGAGCTTCCTTATGAACCTATTAAGATCCATAAATAGTTCAAAGTTGTCTGGTGAGGCTGTGGGGCAAAAAGATAAACCTTTATTGAGTAAGTTTGATTCATAGATATTTCAAGTGTATGATGAAAGATTGAAAAGTTTTACTGTTTGATCCGATTTCTCTTTGTGTTCAGTGTTGGGCAGTGATTTGTTGCGTTTTTTACCTCCTCTCCGACCTCTATATCTGTGTCTAATTTTTTTTTTCTTTCCTGTTAATTTGAACTCACTCTGGTATATAAGTGTCAGAAGTGCAATGTGTACACGGCCTGAGGAAGACGCTTGTTCAGCGTCGAAACGCGTAGCCACGTCTTGTTCTAAATAAAAGATATTATCATATCTGGACTCTACCACCTTGTCATTCCGTGATTTTACCACGCAGCAGCGCCTCCAGATGATCCATTTTTTTCCTTCCTTTCTTCACTAGATATAAACAGGACATGATACACATTGTTTAATACCCCCTGAAGTATCTGTACTAGCGAAACGCGCGTGGGGGCGTTCTCTCACTTTGTGGACCACCTTACTATTTCCACTCCTGGGTAAGATTCGTTACACTGGCCCCCCTGGATATACCAGGTTGGCATAGACTTACATCTCCGGTCATCCCAGGGCAATTCTCCTTGACCTGTGTCCGGCACTTTTGGCAGACTGTTTTTTCTAATGTCTTTCATGTCTTAAATTTTCTGACACCCAAGTGTTACTTGTTGTTAACCTCACCTTATGTTTTAGATATGAGATACTATAACTGTACACAATTGATTAATGGATTTGTTTGCTGCCTGGTGCACACATTTTGTTAGTGTGTGATATTAACATCATACTCTTGGTCATATTACTATCTATTTGAGTGGTCCACATATAGACTCAGTTTTACATCCTGGCTTTGTTTTTATATTTCTCTTTTTTATGATATCGTAATAAATAAAATTTATACCCTTTTCTATTACTTGTGGCGTTGTGACTCCCTGTTCTCATTTCTTTTCATGATATATTGGAGTTTGCTATTCTCTGTTTATATTTTGGAGGTGCATCAACACTTTCTTGGCTACACCTAACCAGTCACTTGACCTGTGAGACGTATGTTGATATAAAAGGAGGAAAAGCACCCCAACATTTGTAAAGCAATT
Organism: Rhinoderma darwinii; assembly: GCF_050947455.1. NCBI lineage: Eukaryota > Metazoa > Chordata > Amphibia > Anura > Rhinodermatidae > Rhinoderma > Rhinoderma darwinii. The sequence goes on along the minus strand of NC_134689.1, from coordinate 298,194,096 downwards.
TCTCCCAAGTACGGCAATACCCCATATATGGTCAAAAACTGCTGTTTGGGCACACAGTAGGGCTCAGAAGGGAAGGAGCGCCATTTGGCTTTTAGAGTGCACATTTTGCTAGATTGATTTCTGGGCTCTATGTCGCATTTGCAAAGCCCCTGTGGGACCAAAACAGTGGAAATCCCCCAGAAGTGACCCCATTTTGGAAACTACACTCCTCAAGATATTCACCTAGGGGTGTAGTGAGCATGTTAACCCCGCAGGTGTTTTCTAGAAATTAGTGTGCACTCAATATTGCAGAATGAAAATGGCAATTTTTCCATAGATTTGCCAACATGTGGTGCCCAGCTGGTGCCACCTTGAAAAGACAGCTCTCTAATTATTATGCTGTGTCTCCTGGTTTAGAAACACCCTACATGTGGCCCTAATCTTTTTCCTGGACATTCGACAGGGCTCAAGAGTGAAAGAGTACCATGCGAAATTGAGGCCTAATTTGGCGACTTACAAAGTATTGGTTCACAGTTGCAAAGGCTCTGATGTAACCCCTGAGAAGTTACCCAAGTTTGGAAACTCAACCCTCAAGGCATTTATTAAGGGGTGTAGTGAGCATTGTCACCCCACAGGTCTTTTCCATAAGTGATTGCACTGCGGATGGTGCAAAGTAAATATTTACATTTTTCCCCAGATATGCCATTTCAGTGACAAATATGTCATGCCCAGCTTGTGCCACTGGAGACACACCCCCCAAAAATTGTTAAAAGGTTTCTCCCGGGTATGGCGATGCCATATATCTGAAAGTAAACAGCTGTTTGGACACACTGTAGGGCTCAGAACGGAGGGAGCGCCATTTGGCTTTTGCAGCGCGGATTTTGCTTGGTAATAGTTTTGTTTGAGTATTTCTGGTGTTTATAATGTGGGGGCAGATGTAAGCTGTGCGGATTACATCAGGGCATAATAAGAGGGTATAATAATGGGGTAAAAAAACAAAATAATAATAAATAGATGTGTTGCGCTGTGAAGCATTCCTTTATGCACAGGCCAGTGTCGCACTGATAAATGGTGTTCTCTCGTAGGGTTCATGGACCCATTATTCCCAGCCAAGCCTGCCTTGCTACTGTCCGAGCTGCCACAAGTACCCTATACGAACTATAGAATGTTTCATGCGCCCTGTTGGCCATCTGCTGTACGGCCTAGAGTGAACCTGACGGCCCGCAGCCACGGACATGACAGTATCCCCCCCCTTACGCCCCCTCTTCTTGGGGCCAGTGCGAGAGAGAAACTTCTTCAGGAGGGTAGGAGCATTGAGGTTCTCTTCTTCTGTTCGCCCTCCGTTTCATGCGGTCGACCGCCAGCAGGATGGAGGATCGAGTCTGCTGCCAGATCTGCAGAAAGTCCCTAAAAGCAGTGTCAGCAGCTGGTACCTCGGATGTATCAGGCATCGGGAGACAAATTCGTGGGTGTTGGCCGTAGACAATGAAGAACGGTGTCTTCTGTGTGGACTCGCTAGTGTGATTATTGTAAGAGAACTCAGCCCATGGGAGCAACTGCACCCTGTCATCATGCTGCTTGGAGATGAAGTGGCGTAAGTAGTTCTCCAAGATCTGATTGATCCTCTCGACCTCGACCTGACCATTGGACTGAGGATGGTAGGTTTTGAGAAAAAGTCCAACTTTACACCTAGGAGTCCTCCAATATGCTGCAGCAAGTCGTGCAGGCGGAACATGTGTTGGATAAACAGTTTGGCCAGTTTGAACGAAGTGGGCCATCTTCGAAAATCGATCCACCACCACCCAGACAGTACTGCATCCAGCAGAGAGAGGCAGGTCAGTGATAAAGTTCATAGCTATATGCTGCCAGGGAGCATCGGGCACAGGCAATGGCTCGAGCAGGCCAGTAGGTCTGGAGTGGGCGACCTTGTTAGATGCACACACTGAGCAGGAAGCAACAAAGTCCAAAATGTCCTTGGGAAGCGTGGGCCACCAGAAATGATAGGCAATCAGATCTTGGTTCTTACGGGTCCACGCATGACCTGCCAGTCTAGAGGAGTGTCCCCACGGAGGATTCTCCCTCGGTCAGCCAGGCGCACAAAAGTCCTCCCTGGGGGAATGTCCCCAACTTGCAGGGGATAGACAGAGACAATGCAAAACGTATCAATAATGTTCTGTGGAATTTCCATGGTGTCTTCTGTCTCGAAAGTCCTGGATAAGGCATCGGCCCTCACATTCTTGTCAGCAAGGCGATAATGGAGCTCAAACGGGAACCTGGTAAAGAACAGCGACCACCTGGCCTGACGAGGATTCAGCCGTTGGGCCACCTGGAGACAGGTGAGTTTCTTGTGGTCCGTAAAAATCAGGATGGGATTAGCTGCGCCCTCTAGTAGATGTCTCCACTCCTCCAGGGCCAATTTGATGGCCAGGAACTCCTGATCCCCAATCGAGTAGTTGCGTTCTGTGGAAGAGAAAAGCTTAGAGAAATATCCACAAACTATAGACTTGCCCTTGGAACCTCTCTGGAACAGGAGTGCTCCAGCACCGACAGAGGATGCGTCCACCTCCAACGAGAACTGTAGAGAAACGTCTGGATGATGGAGGATAGAGGCTGACGTGAAGGCACTCTTCAGGTTATTGAATGCGGACACTGCCTCATGAGTCCACACCTTGGCGTTCATACTCTTCTTAGTGAGGTCAGAGATAGGAGATGTCAGTGAGGAGAAGTTTGGAATAAACTGTCTGTAAAAATTAGCAAATCCCAGAAAGCGCTGTATGGCCCTCAAGTCTTGAGGGCGTGGCCATTCGAGGACGGACTTGACCTTTTCAGGATCCATCTTGAGTCCTTGATTTGAGACGATGTAGCCCAGGAAGGGTAGAGTATCTTTCTCAAACACGCACTTCTCCAACTTGGGGTACAGACGATTCTCCCTTAACCGCAGCAAAACTTGACAGACATGTCTCTGATGAGTCATAGGATCTGGAGAAAAAATCAAGATGTCATCAAGATAGACCACAACACAAACATAGAGGAGGTCACGAAAAATGTAATTAACAAACTCCTGGAAGACCGCAGGAGCATTACACAGGCCGAAGGGCATTACTAGGTACAGGGCCGGCCTTAGGTTGAATGGCGCCCTGTGCGGGACTCTCTATTCCCGCCCCCTACACAAACGAAAAATTAACCACATATATAGACACGCTGAAACATATATACCATACATACATAAAGACAGATATTTAGACATACAGGAAAATATACACACACTCATCTGGAATATATACATACAGCTAAATATATAGACGTACAGACACATAAACACACACACACCGGCAGATAAATGCACAGACAGGGACATATACAAATACATAAAAGGCACATATATACAAGCACAAAGACACATTCACAAACAGACCCATGTATACCCAGTACAGATAATGTTGTCGATTTCATCTGCAGCCCTATGTAACACTACAGATAACACACAGTAATAACTCAGTACAGATAATGTAGTAGATAATGCAGCCCTATGTAACACCACAGATAACACAATGATAACTCAGTGATAACTCTCGAAGTACAGATAATGTAGTAGATGTTCCCTGCAGTCCTATGTAACACCACAGATAGCAGAGTGATAACTCTCTGAGAACAGATAATGTAGTAGACGTTACCTGCAGTCCTATGTAACACCACAGATAAGACAGTGATAACTTTCTGAGTACAGATAATGTAGTGAATGTTATCTGCAGTCCTATGTAACACCGCTGATAACACACAGTGATAACTCTCTGAGTACAGATAATCTCGTAGATGATAACTATACCCACAGACACATATAAACACACACACAGAGGCATATATATAAGGGCAGCAGGGTATATAGGAGGCAGCAGGTTATATAACGGGGAGCAGGATATATAGGGGGGAGCAGGATATATAGGGGGTAGCAGGGTATATAGGAGGCGGCAGGGTATATAGGAGGCAGCAGAGTATATAGGGGCAGCAGTGTATATAGGTGGCAGCAGAGTATATAGGAGGCAGCAGAGTATATAGGGGCAGCAGGGTATATAATGGACGGAAGTGTATATAGGAGGCCGCAGGTTATATAGGAGGCAACAGATTGTATAAGGGACAGCAGGATGTATAGGGGGCAGCAGAATATATAGGTGGCAGCAGGATATATAGGGGAAGCAGGGTATATAGGAAGCAGCACGGATATCTTTGTTTTATCTGTTCTACTTTAATATTGAACACACTTTTACAAAGAGACATAAATACATGCAGGCACACACACACACACACACACACACACACACACTCACACTCTGTAACATATACACATACAAACACAGAGACACATACTATATACCCACTACACACATACACTGTAACATATACACATACAAACATAGAGACACATACTGTATACACAGGGAGACACACACTGTAACATCTACACATGCAAACAGAGACACATACTGTATACACAGACACACACACTGTAACATATACACATATAAACACAGAGACACATACTGTATACACAGAGACACACACTGTAACATATACACATACAAACACAGAGACATACTGTATATATACAAACACACACACACGCACACACACACACACACACACACACAGATACACAGAGACACTCACCATCTCTCCATGCTGACAGGCTTCGTGCAGGACGGGCTGTGGGCGGAGCTTCCTCCTCTGCTCCTCGGCTGTTATTTACTCCGTGTAAGAACAGAGCACAGAGTAGAGGCAGAGCCCAGTGGCGCCCCCTACATGCTTGAAGGGGGCAGCGCCCTGTGCGCTCGCACAGTTCGCACACCCCTAGGCCGGCCCTGACTAGGTACTCATAGTGTTCATCTCGGGTGTTAAATGCAGTCTAGTCTTCCATTCGTCACCCCGGCGAATCCTGATTAGGTTGTAAGCCCCACACAAGAAGTCTAGTTTGGAAAAAATCTTGGCACCACGTGTACGATCAAACAATTCAGAGATCAGTGGCAACGGATACTTATTTTTCACCATGATTTGGTTGAGACCCCGGTAGTCAATACAGTGAAGGAGGGAGCCATCCTTTTTTTTTTGATGAAGAAGAACCCGGCTCCAGCCGGGGAGGAAGACTTCCGTATGAATCCCCTCAACAAGTTCTCTTTAACATAGGTGGACATGGACAGAGTCTCTGGCAAGGAGAGAGGATATATCCTACCACGGGAAAGTGATGCACCAGGGATCAGCTCGATAGGACAGTCATACGCCCGTTGTGGGGGCAGTGTCTCCGCCTCCCTTTTGCTGAATGCAGCATAATGACCAGGCAATCCCGCCAATGACCAAGGCAGAGGAGGCTGGACCGAATAAATCTGCACCAGGCATTGGCTGTGACACTCGGGCCCCATTGGAGAACCTCTCCAGAGTTCCAGTCCAAGACTGGGGCATGCAGTCGGAGCCAAGGCAGGCCCAGCAGCATGGGGTTAACGGCCTTGGATAGGACATAGAAAGATAGAATTATAACTAATAGTCTCCAAAAGCAAACAGAATTGTTGGGCTAGGTATTGTTCCAAGGAACATCCTCCCACATATATTAATGAGGCAACTCTATAGTACATATATAGACAAGGAAAGAACAGAGTCTGTAGCCAATATATTATCGAAAAGTGTCAATACAAAACGTTATTTAAATATGCACAATAACAAACATTTAAAAAGGTATGTAAATAGGAGAAACTCAATAAAAAATGACATAGAGACACAACAGGAGAGCCAGGGTAAGTATAGTGAACCCTTTCAGTATGGGTTTACAGTAAAACTATCACTAGTGTAGCATATAATAGTTAGATCTTATTACATACTTAGATACTGTTGGGGAGCATAAATGGTCCGGAAAACATGCATCAGATGATGGGAGTAGTGGGTCTAAACCAGACCCTAAATATGAGGATAACTAGGATAATCTTACCCATAAAGAGTCCTTGGCTGGGTCCCGATGGTCACTGTGTGCGCCTCGACGCGCGTTTCGCGAATGTCCACTTCCTCAAGGTAGTGTAGTGTGTCTAACCAGGGGGCACCCTATATACCCTGTCTATAATGGGGCCCAGGTGTAGTCTATCTATGTTCTGCTCTGTCCAAGCGCACTTGGCGCGCATCCGACGGCGAAACCGGAAGTGTGGCAGGCCCCACTTCCGTCCTCCAGTGCTGCGGCGCACATCCTGTCTATGGACGCGTACCAGAAGATCCGGACATGCGCACTGCACTATCGGAGATACGGGCGTGGCCTGACCCAGTCCCGGCCGCGCACGTCAGGAGCGCGCACCCGATTGGACAGAACAGGATAATGTAAATAGATAAGTAAGTTAGGGCATCTAATAACCTGTTTAGTGTTTCATAATCTCTAATTTTCACAATTTAGTGTGGTTATACTAACCAAGGAGTCCAAGTGATTGCATCTGATTCATTTTTAAAAGGCAGTTATTTTTGTGCCTGAATAAGAGCCGAACTCAGGAAAAACGTTGCTCACATGACATAATATTTGACAAAGACAAAAAGAAACATTTGATACTTGGAATAGTGATGCCAACAAATAACCTAAATAGATTAAATAAATGATCAGTTATATATATTAAAATACAAAGGTGATATGAAAAATATATATGTAAAAATTGGTGTGTTACTATGATATATCATTTATAGACATACCTATGCCTCACACTTAATGGTATAAAACCCTCGACATCGGAGATACACGGATCTCCAGAAAACGTATACCAAATACAAAACATAATAAAAAAGTGCACAAAAATTCATATATAAGAGACTGTTGCCGTGAGGAACAGTTACGTAAGGTTGTCTGTGAAAAAAACAGGCAATTATAAAGTGCTTATACAAACATCAGAGCGAAATCGTAAACAAGTTACACAAAAATTCATATATAAGAGACTGTTGCCATAGGGAACAGTCATGTACGGTTGTCTGTGAAAGAAAAGAAACAGGCAACTATAAAGTGCTTATACAGACATGAGAGCAAAAATCGTAAACAGGTTACACAAGTAGAGTCCTGGGTATGCTTTATGTTTTAAAATTTTTTGCACAATAAAATTATATTAAGAATTTATTAATATATTATAGAATATATTTTTTCTGTCGCCATGTTGTGAGAACCATAACTTTTTAATTTTTTTGTCGACGGAGCTATATGAGGGCTTGTTTTTTGCGAGATGGGTTATAGTTTTTATTGGTTTCATTGTTGGATACATGCGGCTTTTTGATCACTTTTTATTCCAATTTTTGGAAGGCAAAGTGACAAAAAACAGAAATGCTGGCATTGTTTTTTAGGGTTTTTTAAAGGCGTTTACCACGCGGGAACAATGGCATAATATTTTTATAGTTCAGACCGTTATGGTCGCGGCGATACCAAATATGTATGGTTTATTTTTTTTTTCAATAATAAAGGACTTGATAAGGGAAAAAGGGCGATTTATTTTTTACACTTTTTTTATTACACTTTATTTTAGTCCCACTAGGGGACTTGAAGGTCGTACTGTGATTTATTTTATAATACATTGCACTACCTATGTAGTGCAATGTATAAGATCTTTCAGTAGTTCACTAACAGCAAGCCGATTAGGCTCTGCCTCCGCGAGGCGCCTAATTGGCTTCCGTAATGGCAGACCAGGAGGTCATTGTTAGGCCTCCTGTTGCTATAGCAGGCAGGGCTGCCGATATGCTACAAACCACTAAGATGCAGCGATCGCTTCTGATTGCTGCATCTAAGGGGTTAATGGCAGGAATCGGAGCTAGCTCCTGTCCCTGTCGTTACAGGAGGGTGTCAGCTGTACCATGCAGCTGGCACCCGCCGCTGATGACATGGGCTCAGCTTCTGGGCCTGCGCCATTTTGCCATCGACTACGAAAGCCTTTTAGGCCCTACCTCTGGGCAGGGCATGGAAGGCTTCTGTACTAGACAGAACGGGAGGCCAGTATTAGGCCTCCGGTTGCCATTGCAGCCACCGGCACCCCAGCGATTTAGTTATTTGACCGCTGCATTTAAGGGGTTAATGGCGGGGATCGAAGCTAACTTCGCTCCCCGCCATTACAGCAGGGTGTCACTTGTAATATACAGCTGACACCCAGGGGTGATTATGGCACGGACTCAGCTTCTGAGCCCGTGTCATCCACTTGTCGTAAATACACGACAAATTGTGGAAAGCACTAGCTTTCCATGACGTATACTTACGACAAATGTCGGGAATGGGTTAAAGAAGACTTTTATCACTTTTGTTATCTTCCTGAGTTTCAGTGACTAAAGGAGTCTCTGCAACAACCTCAACACTTATTTCTCTTTATTGTGTGTCCAATGCACTTTTCTTTCATAAGGATAGATGTTTGTAATCTACTAGAGAAATCGGCACATCGATGAGGGATTTGCTAGCAAGCCATTACAGAGGTACTCGATCGATGATGAGCAAGCTGCATGCAAACTGTTCTTGTTCGAGGACCCTCAACTGACTATGTCCACCCCTGCATTGGACTATAGACTTATTTGTGGAACCCTTCACTCCTTCCCGACATTTGTTGTAAGTATACACAGAGCAGTAGCTACCGTAGGTTCTCCAGCACCCGGGGCAAAGATTCAGTTTGGCACCCCCCCCCCCCCGAACCTGTTTCCCAACATCTCCTTCCCATCGCCATATTTGTTTTCTGTACCAATGAATGAGGTGTCATTTTTTTTCCAAATAGTTTTTATATAACTTGAGCATTGTAACCTCTATGGCCGCAGACCATGGACATGTGAGTTCTCGGCGGCATCTCCCTCCTGAGAGACGCCGGCACTCACTTCCTGGTTCAGAGACTGTCTCCGGCAGGGCGCGCGCACGGCCTTAAAGGGCCAATACGCGTCCAGTTGCAGTGAATTTGTAATTAGCCCAGTATGCTGCTGGACTATAAAAAGGGCCCTGCCCTCTTGATCATTTCCTGAGCGTTGTTGTGTTACCTAAAGTTTGTCTTGCAAATGGTCTCCTAGTATTTTCCAGTTCCCAGTGTTACCCGTTCCTGCTGCCTGTACCCTGTATCCTGTGCTACCTTGCCTCTGTGCCGTCTAGAGTTGAAGTCGTGTTGTGTTTTCCGCTGCATCTACTGTGTCAGACCCGCCGGGTGTCTGTCTGCTCCCGGAGCCTCATCTTAAGCCTGAATCACCGCTACTGTCTACATTGCCACAGGTACCCTTTCTGGACTATAGACATTGTATTGTACCTGGTTGGCCAGCTGTCTTCCCGCGACACGGTATGGTCCAGTAGGTTCAAACCCCGTATCGTACAATCCTAAAGCCATTTGTACATTTTACAAGCAATATAGTTCTACATACAACACCAGAACCAAGCTCACTACATATATACAACACCAGAACCAAGCTCAATACATATATACAGCACCAGAACAAAGCTCATTACATATATACAGCACCAGAACAAAGCTCAGTATATATATACAACACCAGAACAAATCTCAGTGCATATATTTCAGCATCAGAACCAAGCTCAGTACATATATACAGTGCCAGAACCAAGCTTAGTACATATATACAGTGCCAGAACCAAGTTCAGTACATATATACAGTACCAGAATTAAGCTCAGTACATATATACAGTGCCAGAACCAAGTTTAGTACATATATACAGCACCAGAATCAAGCTCAGTACATATTTACAGCACCAGAACCAAGCTTAGCACATATATACAGCACCAGCACAAATACAGCTCAAGCACAAATACAGCTCAATTTAGTGCAACCCCTGTTGCATAGGTTTGCACTAAATTGTATACAGCTCCCAGCATGGCCCAAACAATGGTAAGGATATGCTGGGAGATGCTGTTTCACAAAAAAAATCATACCACCCATCATCTCGCTGCAGATCATACAGTGAATACTGTACTGATTATAGGCAGAATAAACATTTACATTCAGTGACTCACAGGTGACGTCAGATTCTAGTTCTTCTTTTTCTCTTTTCTTCTCCATCCGGTCCAGACTTCTATGACGACTTCTCCCGGCCACAGCACATTTCTGCAGTTTACAACTCAGATGTCTTCAGCTTCAAACTTTTCAAACATTTCTGTACCTATAAACAAAGATAAAGTTCTTATGGTGCCAGACACTATGCCCCTAAATATAATAGCGCCATACACTGCACCTCTAATTATAATAGCACCATACACTGGGTCCCACACACACACACCATGCACCCTATAGATAGTGCCCAACATAGAGACCCCTGTAGATAGTGCCCTACATATAGCACTCCCCTGTATATAGTGCCCTACATATAGCCCCCTCTGAAAATAGTGCCCCATATGTAGCCCCCAGTGTACATAGTGCCCCACATATAGCCCCCTATAAATAGTGCTCCACATATTGCCCACCCCTGAATGGAACAATATAGCTCCCCCTATATTTTTCCATATATAGCCCACTCCTGTATATAGCCCCCTGTAGATATAGCCCACCCCTGTATATAGTGTCCAACATATAGCCCACCCCTGTAGATAGTGCCCTGCATATATCTCCCCCTATAAATAGTGCTACACATATAGCCAACCCCATGTATATAGTGCCTCACATATAGCTCCCCCTGTAGTTCTCCACATATAGCCCACCCCTGTATATAGCCCCCCTGTAGATAGAGCCAACCCCTGTAGATAGAGCCCCCTATAGATAAGGTCACTCACATTTTTATTAGGATAAAAAAACAAAAACGTTACATACTCACCTTAATCCCGTTCGCGCACCGTCCGGTGGTACAGCAGACCTGCTCTCTCCTGAGGTGGTCTGCTATCAATCAGCTCCTTTCATAGATGCAAGGGGAGCAATGTAGTTGAAAGTCGCTGATTGACAGGGCAAGTCATTCTGCCTGCCAATCAGTGCCTTTCATAGACGCAAGTGGTGTGATGATGTCATCACGCCACTTGCGTCTATGAAAGGCGCTGATTGGCAGGACACTATGACTTTCTATGTCAATCATGCCTTTCAATGGTGCAGTGGCGCAAAGAAGTAATCGCTCCGCTTGAGTATGTGAAAGGCGCGGAATGGCCGGGCACGGAATGTACCCGGCCATTTATTGCCTCTACTGCAGGAGGGGATGGCGGCGGCTGGTTTCAGTGGTGCCGCCGCCCCCTTCAGAGGCAGCAGGCTGCCATCATGGACGGTGTGGCCCTGGCGCCCACCCCACCTTCCCTCTTAGTTGCAACCGGGGCACATGCCCTACCTGCCCCTTCCTTGCTACGCCCCTGAGTATACATCAGGGAAAGCTAGTGCTTCCTGAAATTTGTCGTATACTTACAACAAATGGATGGCACGGGCTCAGAAACTGAGTCTGTGCCCTCAGCCACGGGGGTGTCAGTTGTACACCACGTTCCAAATTATTATGCAAATGTTATTTTTCGCTGATTTTCCTAAATAGTCGATGCAAATGACAGTCAGTATAATCTTCAAGCCATCAACCGTTGGAGTATAATGCAAATTTTATTGAACAAATCTCCTAATGATAACAGATTTTTTTTTAGAAGTAAAAAACTCAAAATGCACTGTTTCACATTATTATGCTCAACAGAGATCAAAACATTTTAAAGGTTGTAAAGAGAACTAAAATGGTAATTTGTTGAATTTGCAGCATCAGGAGGTCATATTTACAGAAATCAAAAGCTCTTTCAATAAAAAAAAACTTAACAGGCCAAGTTACATGTTAACATAGGACCCCTTCTTTGATATCACCTTCACAATTCTTGCATCCATTGAATTTGTGAGTATTTGGACAGTTTCTGCTTGAATATCTTTGCAGGATGTCAGAATAGCCTCCCAGAGCTTCTGTTTTGATGTGAACTGCCTCCCACCCTCATAGATATTTTGCTTGAGGATGCTCCAAAGGTTCTCAATAGGGTTGAGGTCAGGGGAACATGGGGGCCACACCATGAGTTTCTCTCCTTTTATGCCCATAGCAGCCAATGACACAGAGGTATTCTTTGCAGCATGAGATGGTGCATTGTCATGCATGAAGATAATTTTGCTACGGAAGGCACAGTTCTTTTTTTTGTACCATGGAGGAAAGTGGTCAGTCATAAACTCTACGTACTTTGCAGAGGTAATTTTCACACTGTCAGGGACCCTAAAGGGGCCTACCAGCTCTCTCCCCATGATTCCCAAAACATGACTCCGCCACCTCCTTGCTGACTTCGCAGCCTTGTTGGGACATGGTGGCCATTCACCAACCATCCACTACTCCATCCATCTGGACCATCCAGGGTTGCACGGCACTCATCAGTAAACAACACGGTTTGAAAATTAGTCTTCATGTATTTCTGAGCCCACTGCAACCGTTTCTGCTTGTGAGCATTGTTTAGGGGTGGCCGAATAATAGCTTTATGCACACTTGCAAACCTTTGGAGGATCCTACACCTTGAGGTTTGTGGGACTCCAGAGGCACCAGCGGCTTCAAATACCTGTTTGCTGCTTTGCAATGGCATTTTAGCAGCTGCTCTCTTAATCCTATTAATTTGTCTGGCAGAAACCTTCCTCATTATTCCTTTATCTGAACGAACCCGTCTGTGCTCTGAATCAGCCACAAATCTTTTCACAGTACGATGATCACGCCTAAGTTTTCTTGAAATATCCAATGTTTTCATACCTTGTCCAAGGTATTGCACTATTTCACGCTTTTCGGCAGCAGAGAGATCCTTTTTCTTTCCCATATTGCTTGAAACCTGTGGCCTGCTTAATAATGTGGAACATCCTTCTTAAGTAGTTTTCCTTTGATTGGGCACCCCTGGCAAACTAATTATCACAGGTGTCTGAGATTGATTACAATGATCCAAAGAGCCCTAAGACACAATACCATCCATGAGTTTAATTGAAAAACTAATAATGAAATGTTTATGAAACTTAAATCCAATGTGCATAATAATTTGGAACACGGTGTATGTTACAGCTGACACCCTGCTGTAATGGCGGGGACCGAAGTTAGCTCTGATCCCCGCCATTAACCCGTTTAATGCAGTGGTCAAAAGCGACCACTGCATTTAAGGAGTTTGTAGCCAATTGACTCCCAAGTAACGAGTTCACCAGTGTGCCGATGGCTACAATGGCAACCAGAGGCCTAATGCTGGCCACCCAGTCTGCTGACTATAGAAGCCTCCTAGGTCTGGAGGCGGGGCCTAAAAGGCTTCCGGTAGAGATGGGAAGATGGCGTGGGCTCAGAAGCTGAGCCCGTGTCATCAGCAATGGGTGTCAGCTGTATATTACAGTAGACACCCTCCTGTAATGGCAGGGACTGGAGCTAGCTCCGATCCCTGCCATTAACCCCATAGATGCAGCGACCAAAAGCGATCGCTGCATCTTAGTAGTTGGTAGCAAATCGACACCTCTGCGATGCGATCGCAGGGGTGCTGACTGCTGCTATGGCAACAGGAGGCCTAACAATGGCATCCTGGTCTAACAACTGCTAGGCCCAGCCCAGAGGTGGAGCCTAATCGGCTTACTCTCAGTGAACGACTGTTGGAAATCAGACAGTTGTACCTTCAAGTCCCCTAGTGGGATGCAAAAAAAAGTTCTAAAAAATAAAAAAATTAAAGTTTCAAGTAATAAAATAAAACAATCGCCCTTCTTCTCTTATCAAGTCCTTTGTTATTGAAAGAATAAATAAAGCATACATATTTGGTATCGCCTTGTCCGTAACGGCCTGAACTATAAAAATATTATGTTATTTATCCCACGCGGTGAACACTGTAAAAATCAAAACCTGAAAAGCAATGCCAGTATTGCTGTTTTTTGGTCAACTTGCCTTCCAAAAATTGCAATAAAAACTGATCAAAAAGTTGCATGTATCCAAAAATGGTACCCATAAAAACTACCTCATCTCGTAAAAAAGCCATAATACAGCTCCATCGACAAAAAAATTAAAACGTTATATTTCTCACAACATTGCGAAAGAAAAAATACATTTGCTACACATCTATGGATTATTTGATTGTTTTTTTTACCCCATTATTATACCACCTTATTATGCCCTAATATAGTCCGCACAGTTACATATGCCCCCACATTATAAATTGAAGCACCAGTGATAGTCAAACTGAACTACTACCAAGCAAAATCCACGCTTCAAAAGCCAAATGGGGCTCCCTCCCTTCTGAGCCATACACTGTGCCCAAACAGCAGTCGACTTCCAAATATATGACATCGCCATACTTGGAAGAACCCTTTTAACAATTTTTGGGTTGTGTTTCTGAAACAGTGGCACAAACTGCGCACAATATGTTTCCCACTGAAATGGCATATCTAGAGAAAAATTGCAATTTTTACTTTGCACCATCCGAAGCGCAATCATTTATGGAAAAGGGGTGTAGTTTCCCAAATGGTGTCACTTTTGGGGAGTTTCCACTGTACTGGTACCTCATGGGCTTTGCAAAAGCAGCATTGTGCTGAGAAACCAATCCAACATAATCTGCGCTCCAAAAGCCAAATGGCGCTCCATCCTTTCTGAACCCTTCCATGTACCCAAACAGCTGTTTATGACCACATATGGGATATTTCTGTACTCTGGAGAAGTTGCTTTACAAATGTTGGGGGGCTTTTTCTCCTTTATTCCTTGTGAAAATTGATTTTGTTTTTTTTTAACCTCTTCCCGCGCTGCTCCGCAATAGTACGTCCTGCAGAGGGGTTAGTTCCCGCATCCAGACGTACTATTGCGGAGTAGTTCCTGGCGCACACTGTCCTAACGGACAGTGTCCGAGAACCGGGAGGTCAGCTTTCCCTGACAGCTGACACTCCAGCCTTGCCGGTCAGCGGACCATCGCCGCTGATTTCGGCAATTAACCCCATAAATGCGGCGACGGATTGCCGTCGCCGCATTTAAGTGGTTTGAAGCACATCGGCAGCCCCCACGAAGTGATCGTGCGGGCTACCGATGCTTGTCGTGGCAATCGGAGGTCAGACAATGACCTCCGGGTTGCCATGTACGGAGGCCTCGGAGGAGCAGCCTCCTGCCGCTCCTCCGGGGCTTCCTGTCAGTGTGACTGTCACGTCACAATGACAGTTGGAGTGCATTACACTACGTGTGTAGTGTAATGTACTCTAGCAGCGATCAAAGCTGCAAGTCTAAGTGTCCCCTAGTGGGACAAGTGAAAAAAGTAAAAAAAAGATAATAAAAATGTTTTAAAAAAGTGTAAAAATAAAAGTTATAAGTTATATAAACAACACCTGCTATCACTGAGGAATACATTCTTACAACAGGGATACCATCCAAGGATTATAGATGATCAGATCTACAGAGCAACAGGAATTCCAAGGAGCAATCTTCTGGAGTACAAAAAGAAGGAAGACAACAGCAGGGTTCCCCTAGTGGTCATATACAATCCCCAAATGAACATCTTGAGGAAAATTGCTGCTGATCTCCAACCTATATTTAACAAAGACAATAAACTGAAGGAAATATTCCCAGATTTACCACTCCTTGCCTACAAACAGCCACCAAACCTAAGGAATCTCCTGGTCAGAAGTGCCCTCTCACCACCATCAGAGACTGGCACTTTTCCTTGCAACAGTAGAAAATCAAGACCTGTACCAACATCTGGTCATCAAACACCATCCAGATACCAAACACGCAGCAGGACTATAAAATCACTGGCACGTTCTCCTGTACATCCTCCAATGTTGTTTACATGATCCTGTGTACAAGGTGCATCAATAAAGGAATCTACATTGGAAAAACAATACAAAAACTACAAACCAGGATGAATCTTCACAGACATACAATAAAACAGGAGGTGGATACACCCGTGGGAAAACATTTCTCTGGACCTGATCACAGTTTGGCAGATTTAACGGTACTCATTCTGAAGGGTCATTTTAAAAACAACAGAGAAAGAAAAATTTGGGAATTCAAGATGATGATAAAATTCCAGTCATTGACACAAGGCCTCAATCTAACACCTGGATTTATGAGCCACTACATGGACACACGTCACGTCCCCCATCAGACTGACTCCAGATGCCTTAACTCCTAAGTCATCACCCCTATAACCTCAGTTTTATTGCCCCGGCTTATCTTAATGATGTATCACCTCATGCACTAATTGTCTTTGTGTAACATCTAAATGTTGTGCTTTTTTCTAAGTCATTCATTTGTAAACTGCCTGAAGAAGGAGCCTGTGTGCTCTGAAAGCCGCATATAGAACTGTTATGGTTAGCCAATAAAGGTATCATACCTACTATACTTTTGTCTTTTTTGACACAAAAGTATTTAACATTTCAAGTTATATAAACAAACACTTAATTTTTTTCCTATAATAAGCCTTTCATTATAGGAAAAAAATGAACACGTTAAAAAAAGTACACATATCTGGTATCACCGCGTTCGTAACGACCCCAACTATAAAACTATAATGTTATTTTTCCCGCACGATGAACACCCCAAAAAAAATCAATAAAAAACGACACCAGAATCGCTATTTTTTGGTCACCACCCCTCGCAAAATAGAGAATTAAAAGTGATCAAAAAGTCGCATGTACCCGAAAATAATACCGATAAAAACTACAACCCATCCCGCAAAAAACAAGCCCTTACACCGCTTTTTTAACTGAAAAATAAAAAAGTTACGGCTCTCAGAATATGGTGACACAGAAAATAAATTATTTTATAAAAAATTGATTTTATTGCGCAAACGCTGCAAAACATAAAAAAACCTATGTACATATGGTATCGCCGTAATCGTACCGACCTGCAGAATAAAATATAATGGTCATTTATAGTGCATGGTGAACGCCGCAAAAAAATAAACTAAAAAACATTGTCAGAATTGCTTGTTTTTGGTCACCCGGCTTGCAAAAAACTTTAATAAAAAGTGATCAAAAAAAATCGCATGTATCCCAAAATGGTACCAATGAAAAGTACAGATTGTCCCGCAACAAATAAGCCCTCACGCAGCTCCGGTGGTGAAAAAATAAAGATGTTCTGGCTCCCAGGAATATGGCGATGCAAAATGTGCAGTGTTTTCTAAAAGCAGATAACATCCGACACCATTTATCAGTGCGACACCAGCCACACATCTATGAATTATTATTTATTTACCGCATTATTATACCCTCTTATTATGCCCTGATGTTCTCCGCACAGATTACACATGCCCCCACAGTATAAACTGAAATTCCAGCGAAACCCAAAACAGAAAAACTACCAAGCAAAATCTGCGCTCCAAAAGCAAAATGGCGCTCCCTCCCTTCTGAGCCTTGCAGCGTCCCCAAACAGCAGTTTGCGCCCACATATATGGCATCGCCATACCCGGGAGAACCCGCTTAACGTTTTATGAGGTATTTGTCTTCAGTGGCACAAACTGGGCACAACATATTATGCACTAAAATGACACATCAGTGCAAAATTGCAATATTCACACCATCCGCTGTGCATTAACCCCTTTGAGCACTATGACTTAATAGCACGTCATGGTGCGGGGGTGATGTATGGAGCGGGCTCACGTGCTGAGCCCGCTCCATATGCTGCGGGTGTCAGCTGTGTATTACAGCTGACACCCGGGACTAACGGACAGGAACAGCGATCGTACGGTTACAGAAGCCTGTAAGAATAACAATATACTGCAATACATTAGTATCCAATGATCGCTGGTACAAGTCCCCTAAGGGGACTAATAAAATGTGTAGAAGAATTAAACTTATTAGTAGTGAGAAAGAAAAAAAAAGTTTAAAAAAAAACCTTTTCCCATTTTTCTTCAAAAGTAATGTAAAAAATAAACAGAATTGATATCGCTACGTCCGTAAAAGTCCGAACTATTACAATATACCATTATTTAACTCGCACTTTGAACACCGTAAAAAACTTAAATAATTTAAACCGCCAAAATCGCTGTAGTTTTCGTTTTTACCACACGGCGAAAGCTGTAAAAACTAAAACCCCAAAAAATGGAATCAGATTTTTTTCCTATATTACTATATTTTCCTATTTTTTTTCAGTTTCCCAGTACTTTTTATGGCACTTTAAATGGTATCAATAGAAACTACAATTCCTCCCGCAAGAAATAAGCTGTCACATCACTCTACTGACGGAAAAAGAAAAAAGTTATGGCTCTTGGAAGGCGGGTAGTGAAAAACGAAAATAAGAAAGCAAAAAATGGATCAGTCCTGAAAGGGTTAATTCATTTCTAATTAAAAAAATGTATGACCCCATGTGGGGTATTTCCGTACCCGGGAGAAATTGCTTTATAAAAATTGGTTGTTTATTTCTTCTTTATCCCTTGTGAAAATGAGAAAATTCAACATTTTAGTGGAAAAAAATAGTGATATTAATTTTCTCCGCCTAATTCTAATAAATTCTGCAAAAGACCCGTGGAGTCTAAATGCTCACTATACCCCTAGAAAAATTCCTTGACGGGGGTTTCCAAAATGGGGTAACTTGGAGGGCTTCCACTGTTTTGGTCTCTCCAGGGCGTTGCAAAGGCGGCATGGCACCGAAAAACAATCCATCAAAATCCGTGCTCCAAAATCCAAATGGCGCTACTTCCCTTCTGAGCGGTGCCATGGGTCCAATCAGCAGTTTATTACCACATATGGGGTAGTGCCGTAATCAGGAGAAAATGCTTTACAAATGTTGTGGTTCTTTTTTTCCTTTATTCCTTGTAAAAATTTAACATTTCTATGCTTTTTCAGAAAAAAAGTTGATTTTCATTTTCACTGCCTAATTCCACTAAATTCTGCAAAAAACCTGTGTGGTCAAAATGCTATCTATACCCCTAGATAAATTCCTTGAGAGGTGTCGTTTCCAAAATGGGGTCACTTTTGGGGGGTTTCCCCTGTTTTGGTCTCTCAATGGCGTTGCAAACGCGACATGGCACCGAAAACCAATCCAGCAAAATCCGTGCTCCAAAATCCAGATGGCACTCCTTCCCTTCTGAGCCCTGCTGTGGGTCCAATCAGCAGTTTATTACCACATATGGGATATTGCTGTAATCAGGAGACATTGCTTTACAAATGTTTGGGTGATTTTCTTCATTATTCCTCGTAAATATTAAAAATTTCTATGTTTTTTCAGAAAAAAAGTAGATTTTAATTTTTACAGACTAATTCCAATATATTTTGCGAAAAACCTGTGTGGTCAAAATGCTAACTATACCCCTAGAAAAATTCCTTGATAGGTGTAGTTTCCAAAATGAGGTCACTTTTGGAGGGTTTCCCCTGTTTTGGTCCCTCCAGGGGGTTGCAAACGCGACATGGGACCGAAAACCAATCCAGCAAAATCCATGCTCCAAAATCCAAATGGCGCTCCTTCCCTTCTGTGCCTTGCTGTGGGTCCAATCAGTAGTTTATTACCACATATGGGATATTACCGTAATCGGGAGATATTGCTTTACATATGTTGGGGTGCATTTTCTTTATTATTTCTTGTAAATATTAAAAATTTCTACAGACTAATTCTAATAAATTTAGGGAAAAACCTGTGCGGTCAAAATTCTAACTATATACCTAGATAAATTCTTTGAGGGGTGTAGTTTCCAAAATGGGGTAATTTTTGGGGTGTTTCCACTGTTTTGGCACCACAAGACCTCTTCAAACCTGACAAGGTGCCTAAAATATATTTTTTAAAAAAGGAGGCCCAAAATCCACTAGGTGCTCGTTTGCTTCTGAGGTCGGTTCTTCAGTCCATTACCGCACTAGGGCCACATGTCGAATATTTCTAAAAACTGCAGAATCTTGGCAATACATATTGAGTTGCATTTCTCTGTTAAAACCTTCTGTGTTACAAACATTTTTTATTAGAAATTCATTTCTGCAAAAAAAATTACATTTGTAAATTTCACCTCTACTTTGCTTTAATTCCTGTGAAACGCCTAAAGGGTTAAAACACTTTGTGAATACTGATTCGAATACCTTGAAGGGTGCAGTTTTCAAAATGGGGCGACTTCTGGGGATTTTCTAATATATAAGGCCCTTAAAGCCACCTCAGACTGAACTGGTCCCTGAAAAAATAGCCTTTTGAAATTTTCTTTAAAATAAGAGAAATTGCTGCTAAAGTTCTAAGACTTGTAACGTCCTAGAAAAATAAAAGGACGTTCAAAAAACAATGCAAACATAAAGTAGACATATGGGAAATGTTAACTAGTTACTATTTTGGGTGGTATTACTATCTGTTTTACAAGCAGATACGTTTAAATTTAGAAAAATGCTAATTTTTGCAAATTTTTTCTAAATTGTGGTGTTTTTCAGAAATAAATACCAAAATTATCGACAACATTTTTTCACTAACATAAAGTACAACATGTCACGAGAAAACAATCTCAGAATCGCTTGGATTGGTAAAAGCATTCCAACGTTATTACGACATAAAGTAACACATGTCAGATTTGAAAAAATCGGCTGGGTCCTGAAGGCCAAAACAGGCTGGGTCCTGAAGGGGTTAATAGGAAAATCTTTCATTTTCACATCCAAATTCAAATAATATCTATGAAACACAGGTGGGTTCAAAATGCTCACTACAACCCTAGATTAATTCCTTGTGGGGTGTAGTTTCTAGAATGGCATATTTTTTGGGGTGTTTCCTTTGTTTTGTCACTACAAGACCTCCTCAAACTTTTTTATGGTGCCTACAATATAATTGATTAAAAAGAAGGCCCCAAAATCCACTAGGTGCTCCTTTGCTTCTGAGGCCTGTGTTTCATTACATAAGCACACTAGGGCCACGTGTGGGATATTTATAAAAACTGCAAAATCTGGGCAATAAACATTGATTGTTTATCTGGTAAAACCTATGTTACAGAAAAAAAATGATTAATATGGAATTTCTGCAAAAAAAATTTAATTTGTAAATTTCACCTCCAATTTGCTTTAATTCCTGTGAAACGCCTAAAGGGTTAAGACATTTTCTAAATGCGGTTTTGAATACTTTGAGGGGTGCAGTTTTTAAAATGTGGTGATTTATGGGGGTTTCTAATATATAAGCCCCTCAAAGCCACTTCAGAACTGAACTAGAACCTAAAAAAAAAATAGGCTTTTGAAATTTTCTTGAAAATGTGAGCAATTTCTTCTAAACTTATAAGCCTTGTTGAGTTCTATAAAAATAAAAGGATGTTCAAAAAACAGTGCCAACATTAAGTAGAGATATGGGAAATGTTAATTGGTAACTATTTGGTGTGGTATTACTGCCTGTCTTACAAGCAGATACATTTAAGTTTAGAAAAATGCCTATTTTTTCTAATTTTCTCGAAATTTTGGTGTTTTTCACAAATAAACGCTGAATGCATCGACCAAATGTTACCTCTGACATGAAGTACAATATGTCACGTGAAAACACTCTCAGAAATGCTCGGGTAGGTAAAAACATTCCAAAGTTATTACCACATAAAATGACACATGTTAGATTTGAAAAATAAGGCTCTGTCAGGAAGGTCAAAAGTGGCAGCAGTGGGAAGGGGTTAAATGCAATGCAGTTTAGAGTGCTAAAGTGAACCCATTTAAAGGGAACCTGTCACCAGCATTTCACCTATTGAACTTTACTTATCCCTCACTGGCCGCTGCTATCAAAAGTTCATTGCCGTTATCTCCTCGCCTAAACTCCTCCTCCGAATGTAAATAACGGTCTGCAAACATTTAGCGCTTTTTATCATAATAATCCGGTGTCCCTTTGTGCGCACAACCCAGAAAAGGACATCAATGCACAAGTGCGGGATTTTGTGTGCTGGGGGAAGGCGAGGAGGTGTCAATCAAAAGTAAGGAGGCGGGGTAAACTCGGAAAGACTTGAGGAATGAAGATATGACTCTTTTCAAACAAAGATCTGACTCTTTTCAAATGAAGATATGACTTTTATGCTCATTAGCATACGGTGTGGGAACACTAAAAAACGGAATACTAAAGCTACAGAGCCGACTAAGAAGACAATTATAGGTTATATAGAAGTGAATTTTCACCCCCTACCACCAGGTATTGCTGGTTTAATATTTGAAATGCTGGTGACAGGTTCCCTTTAAAAAATAGATAGTTCCAAAAACAATGGTTAAATGAAACAATATCCTGTACCATTTGTGTGCCTGGCTCATGTTTCTTCAAGCATGCTGCTTCTGGTTTCACTATATAGATATTAATGCATGGCACATTTTCATGGCAGGAATATCTGCATATGCCTAGAGAAGGTTTCCAGAAGGTTCTGTTGTCAGCAGAGAATGATGCAGTCGAACGTTTCATCTCATTGATGCATCGATCATGGCCAAGATTTCAGGCGAGTAAACACATGTTGTATTTATTATTATGTAGGAGAAATATACCAAAATTGTGGTTGGCAAAGTAAAGGATTTTGGAAATTGATTTCCACATAAACATAGCAAAATAGTTTAGTGTGATATAATCTTATCCACTTACAGTTACTTAGTTATCTTATAGGTGTATGTTGAGTTCCATTTTGCATGACTTTAAATAATTGATGTTTAATCTTACATTGTAATAACATAAGTAAAATAATCTGGCACTCAGAGTTCAAGGGGCGTATTATCCGAATCTATTGTCCAACATTTTCAGACACCCAATACAGAAGGAGAAAACAGAGGTATCAGATGAGCAGCAGAAGTCATTTTAAAACTACCCTAAAAGGGTTGGAGCGGGCCAGGGATGTCCTGTTTGTGACTTCTGAGGAGCTCATGAATCAGTTATAACTTCAGTAGTTTTATTTTTGTATAAAATCTCTCAAAAGTACAGAAAATGCTGGTCTGACCCCTAGTGGGTCATAAGTGTGCTGCACTTTTGGAAGATCTTGCATCAAAAACTGCAGTTGTAGAGGTAACTATAAATTTTCCTTCACACATTTCTTATGATGATAGTCAGTACCTGAAGTCTACAGCATGTAAGTAGTGGTCTGGAAATATTATGGCAAAATGCTTCAACTTTAAATAAAATATCATCATCGCTTATGGTAATAACACCTAAAAATATCTTATTCCGTCTCTCTAGATGACTCATGCTGATGAAAGGGGATTGGAGACCTTAACTTCAATGGTCATTCAAAAGTTTCCACTCTTAACACCTCAGATATTCGTGGACCTTTCCCAGTTCATACCCTTTATGTCCATATCTGACATTGTGAGCTTCCCAATATCTCTTTTGGTTAACCAGAGTGTGTAAGTGAGACAATTTTTCATTGCTTTATATTAACAAGGTCTTTATTTTATTTTTTAGTGTTGTATATTTAGTGTAAGTTCACATGTGGCAGATTTGTTGCAAAAATTTCTGACTCCTTGACTGAAAATCATCTCAATTTATCTGAATGGGCTTGCAGAAATCCATGGATCTGCTACAGAAACAAATCCATCCAGATGAATGGAACTGATTTTCAGTCGCAGAAATTTCTGCAACATATCTGCCGTGTGTGAACTTTCCCTGAGACATTTTTACACATTTCAGATTCGTTGCAGATTTTGCACGTATTTTTTAAACCAAAAACAGGAACGAAACCTAAACAGAAGAAAAACATACACGAAGGCCTTATAGGTCTGCTCTCCTGGATCCAATTCTGTTTTTCACTTAAAACAATACCTGCAAAATCTGCATCAAATCTG
The DNA here is from genome assembly GCF_050947455.1 of Rhinoderma darwinii. Lineage (NCBI taxonomy): Eukaryota > Metazoa > Chordata > Amphibia > Anura > Rhinodermatidae > Rhinoderma > Rhinoderma darwinii. The sequence continues at coordinate 298,170,513 of NC_134689.1, read as the reverse complement.
CACTGTGTGAACAAGGCCTTAAAGAGGCTCTGTCACCAGATTTTGCAACCCCTATCTGCTATTGCAGCAGATAGGCGCTGCAATGTAGATTACAGTAACGTTTTTATTTTTAAAAAACGAGCATTTTTGGCCAAGTTATGACCATTTTTGTAGTTATGCAAATGAGGCTTGCAAAAGTCCAAGTGGGTGTGTTTAAAAGTAAAAGTCCAAGTGGGTGTGTATTATGTGCGTACATCGGGGCGTTTTTACTACTTTTACTAGCTGGGCGTTCTGATGAGAAGTATCATCCACTTCTCTTCAGAACGCCCAGCTTCTGCCAGATCACGCTGTGACGTCACTCACAGGTCCTGCATCGTGTCAGACGAGCGAGGACACATCGGCACCAGAGGCTTCAGTTGATTCTGCAGCAGCATCGGCGTTAGCAGGTAAGTCGATGTAGCTACTTACCTGCAAACGCTGATGCTGCTGCAGAATCAACTGTAGCCTCTGGTGCCGATGTGTCCTCGCTCGTCTGACACGATGCAGGACCTGTGAGTGACGTCACAGCGTGATCTGGCAGAAGCTGGGCGTTCTGAAGAGAAGTGGATGATACTTCTCGTCAGAACGCTCAGCTAGTAAAAGTAGTAAAAACGCCCCGATGTACGCACATAATACACACCCACTTGGACTTTTACTTTTAAACACACCCACTTGGACTTTTGCAAGCCTCATTTGCATAACTACAAATATGGTCATAACTTGGCCAAAAATGCTCGTTTTTAAAAAATAAAAACGTTACTGTAATCTACATTGCAGCGCCTATCTGCTGCAATAGCAGATAGGGGTTGCAAAATCTGGTGACAGAGCCTCTTTAAGTTTCGTTTCATTGATTAGATGTAAGTCTGTAGAAGAGAAATAATGTGTTTGTTCTCTTTTTAAATGTTGTAGCAATTCATTTTTTATTTTATCTTCCCTGGATGCGGGGGAGAGACACACACTTCCTCCCTATATTGTCTGTATAGACTGCACCAGAATGTGTGTGCTGAAATAAAAGGAAGTCAATTGACAGATAAATGTCATAGATCATTAGAGTATAGCCCCCTCCCTAGAGACCAGGGATTGACAGGGGAGATGCATAGCGAACCATATCTGTGTTTATAGTATAAAGGGGGTTTTATACTGGGCAATTATCGGGCAAACGATCGTTCATAGGACGCTCGATGTCGATAATTGCCCCAAGGCAGCGATCAGCAGATGAACGAGCAAACGCTCATTCATCTGCTGATCGTATCGTTCTAAAAAAGTAAAACATTATCGTGTCGGCAGCACATCTCCCTGTGTAAACAGGGAGACGCGCTGCCAACATGATACAAATGCATGGGGATGAGCGATCGGAGTAACGACCGCTCGTCCCCATACATAGCTCCGTGTGACAGGAGCAGACGAGCGCCGATCAACGAGCTGTCTCGTTGATCGCGCTCACTTCACCGGCCAAAATCGGCCGGTGTAATAGGACCTTAACTGTCCTGCCTTATCTAGGCCTCTAGTACAATAGAGCTGTCATCAAATTCCCACCCTTTAATCATAATAATATATCATAACCCAATAAAATAGCAACTTTTAGAGGGATGCTATGCTGAAAAGTTATCATTTGTTCTAGATTAGATGCAATTAAAGTCCACAGTCAAGAAATGAAGATCGCTCAGAAGCGTGCTTTTGCTAAACATTTCCTGCACTCGGACATGTTTGGAGATGTCCCATCATGGCCACCACACTTCCTGAGATCTATTCAACCACTACTCCCATACCTGCCATTTTGCCACTTTGTACAGCTCAGCTCTGATCAGGTTAGTGTTTCTTTATTTATAATAGACAAATGCAAATATTACAGTATACTGTCCGTCTATTCCATATTTCCCCATAGTTGGGGAAGTCACATACTAATGATGCTCCTTAGTTTACTCATTTGCATATATGTCCTAAACTGAATTCAGTCATTTTTTACAAGTAATAATAGGCTCTGAATGAAGCACAGTATAAATACGCACAAACGATCTAATAATTATAGGAATGGGCAAGATGCCCTATTAATTGCCACCCTCAAGTTAATCTGACCGTGATTATAATGTGATAGAAGTCATGACAGCACATTTTTCCAATGTATTATACATAGGATTATTGTATTCGGGAAGTGTACAAATGTAGAATAAAAGGGACGCTAGCTAGGTACTGACAGTTATACTAATCATTTCTTTTGTGCCTCTCAGATTAAATTGCTGGCAGATGGCTGGAAAGATGTGAATCTGGGGATGATACAAGGCCGTCATGTGGCACAAAGCCTTATGAACACAAGCCATGATATAGACAAAGTACAGAGGTATACTGTCTTTATCTGGAGAATTGTGTCCTTACAGTATGAACTCTATTGTGTGTGAATTCAGTTGAAAATGAATGTAGAATGGGACTGATCACTATTCCATTATGATGGCCAGTCATTTTTATACTTGCTTTCTTTATGTACTTGCAAATTGTACAATTGGCAAAAGCAGCACATATACACTATATGGACCAAACTATTGGGATACCTACACACTACACCAACAAGAGTTTTCACGACAACCCATTGTCATAGGCATTAATATGGAGTTGGTGCCTCCTTTGCTGCTAAAACAGACCCCACTCTTCTTGGAAGGCTTTCTACAAGACTTTGGAGTGTGTCCATGGGAACTTCCGCCTATTTATCCCAAAGAGCATTTGTGAGGTCAGAAACTGAAGTTGGACGAGAAGGCCTGGCTCGAAATCTCTGCTCTTTCAACATAAAGGTGTTCGATGGGGTTAAGGGTCAGGGCTCTATGCGGGACAGTAAAGTTCTTCCACACCAAACTCACCCAGCCATACCTTTGTTGACCTTGCTTTGTGCACTGGGGCAGTCATGCTGGAACAGAAAAGGGTCTTCCCCAGACTGTTCCCACAAAGTTGGAAACATACAATTGTCCAAAATGTCTTGTTATGCTGAAGCAAGAAGATTTCCCTTCACTGGAAATAAGGGATCAATGCCGACCCCTGAAAAACAACCCCACATCCCTCCTCCACTAAACTTTTCAGTTGGCACAATGCAGTCAGGCAGGTAACGTTCTCCTGGCATTCACCAAACCCAGACTTGTCCATCAGACTGCCAGATAGTGAAGGGTGATTCGTTACTCCACAGAACTTGTTTCCACTGCTCCAGTGGCGGCATGCTTTACATCAGGGGTCTCAAACTCGGCCGGGTAAGTGGGCCGCATATAGAAAAAATGGGAAGTTGACGGGCCGCATTACTTTCAAATTTGATACAATACAAAATTATTGTTAATCAATTAGTTATTTGAACTACTATAACACTACATTACTAGAATAATAACACTACATTACTAGAATAATACCGCTAGGTTTAAAATTTGAGATATTTCTCCACGTGCTTATTTCAACAATCCAGCTTTCCAGTTTAAGTGTCGCTAAATACAGTCCGGCGGCTCAGTTAGCACACATGTCAAGATTGGGCAGCCCCTTTTTAGATAGTGCCGCAGTGCCCTCTGTGGATGCTGCCGCAGTGCCCTCTGTGGATGCTGCCGCAGTGCCCTCTGTGGATGCTGCCGCAGTGCCCTCTGTGGATAATGCAACACACCCCTAAATAAGGCCACAGTGCCCTCTGTGCTCTTCAGATACTGTCACACACCCACTTGTAGATAACACCACAGTGCCCTCTGTAGAGGCTGCCACAGTGCCCTCTGTAGAGGCTGCCACAGTGCCCTCTGTAGAGGCTGCCACAGTGCCCTCTGTAGAGGCTGCCACAGTGCCCTCTGTAGAGGCTGCCAAAGTGCCCTCTGTAGAGGCTGCCAAAGTACCCTCTGTAGAGGCTGCCCCAGTGCCCTCTGTAAAGGCTGCCCCAGTGCCCTCTGTAGAGGCTGCCCCAGTGCCCTCTGTAGAGGCTGCACCAGTGCCCTCTGTAGAGGCTGCCCCAGTGCCCTCTGTAGAGGCTGCCAAAGTGCCCTCTGTAGAGGCTGCCAAAGTACCCTCTGTAGAGGCTGCCCCAGTGCCCTCTGTAAAGGCTGCCCCAGTGCCCTCTGTAGAGGCTGCCCCAGTGCCCTCTGTAGAGGCTGCCCCAGTGCCCTCTGTAGAGGCTGCCCCAGTGATGTCAGGGGCTTGCCAAGAGCTGGAGTCCCAGGCAGAGCGCTAGTAGGCTCTTCCTGGGACTCCAGCTGTGCTCCTGACATCACTGGGACTCCTGCTCTGGGGAAGCCCCTGACATCATTGTCGATGTATGAACAGCGATGTCAGAGGCTTCCCCAGAGTCCCGGAGCAGAGCCGATAATAGCGCTCTGCCCGGGACTCCGCTCTGGGGAAGACCCTGACACACTGTCCATATATGGGCATCGATGTCAGGGAATTCCACAGAGTCCCGGAGCAGAGCCGACACCAGCGCTCTGCTCGGGACTTCGGCTCTGGGGAAGCCCCAGACATCGCTGTTCATACGTGGACAGCGATGTCAGGGAATTCCACAGAGTCCAGGAGCAGAGCCGACACCAGCGCTCTGCTCGGCTCTGGGCAAGACCCTGACACACTGTCCATATATGGACAGCGATGTCAGGGAATTCCACAGAGTCCCGGAGCAGAGCCGACACCAGCGCTCTGATCGGGACTCCGGCTCTGGGGAAGCCCCAGACATCGCTGTTCATATGTGGACAGCGATGTCAGGGAATTCCACAGAGTCCAGGAGCAGAGCCGACACCAGCGCTCTGCTCCGCTCTGGGCAAGACCCTGACACACTGTCCATATATGGGCAGCGAAGTCAGGGAATTCCACAGAGTCCCAGAGAAGAGCTGACACCAGCGCTCTGCTCGGGACTCCGGCTCTGGGGAAGCCCCAGACATCGCTGTTCATATGTGGACAGCGATGTCAGGGAATTCCACAGAGTCCCGGAGCAGAGCCGACACCAGCGCTCTGCTCGGGACTCCGGCTCTGGGGAAGCCCCAGACATCGCTGTTCATATGTGGACAGCGATGTCAGGGAATTCCAGAGTCTCGGAGCAGAGCCGATACTAGCGGCTCTGTGTCCCGCGGGCCGCAGATGACAGCCCCAGGGGCCGCATGCGGGCCACGTGCTTGAGACCCCTGCTTTACATCATTCCATCCAACGTTTGGCATTGAGCTTGGTGATGTAAGGCTTTTATGCAGCTGCTTGGCCATGGAAACCCATGCCATGAAGCTCCCGGTGCACCGTTTTTGTGCTGTTGTTAATGCCAGAGGAGGTTTTGAAATCTGCATTTATTGAGTCAGCAGAACGTTGGTGACTTTTATGCACTATGAGCCTCGGCACTCGGTGACCCTGCCCTGTAACTTTACTTGGTGTGCCACTTTGTGGCTGAGGCATTGTGGTTCCTAAACGTTTCCACTTTGAAAGTAATACCACTCACAGTTGATCATGAGATATCTAGGAGGGAAGAAATTCCACAAACTGACTTGTTGCAATGGTGGCATCGTATAACATTACCACACTCAAATTCATTGAGCTCTTTAGAACTACCCATTCTTTCACAAATGTTTGTAAAGGCAGACTGCATGGCTAGATGCTGGATTCTATATACCTGTGGCAATAGGACTGAATGAAACGAACGAATTGAATGATTTAGGCCCCATGCGCACGGGGGGGGGGGGGGGGGGGAAAGTAGGCCATCTCCATAACTCCCGCCACGGTTCTACTTCACAGACACCTATCCGTAGCGATACGGAAAGGTGTCCGTGCCCAACAGAACCAAATGGGTCCGTAATTCGGACCATATTACAGTCCCCAATTACGGAGATTTTTTACGGTCGTGTTCATGGTTCCTAAGAGGTGTGTCCCAATGCTTTTGTCTATATAGTGTATATGTGAAAGGATTTTCCAACGTGTTGGAACTGCTCAAATTCCCTCTACAAGAGATCCAGATGAAAAATTGTGGCGAGAATTTGTAAATGGAACTAAATTAACACAAGAGCTACTTCTTGAACTGGGTGACTATTTTTTGGATCAGGCCTAATTAATTAAATAAAATAGAGAGTTCCAATATATGCTGGAAATTCCTTTAAGTTAATAACACAATTACTAATCGGAGGTTTCTGGTTAGATCAGTGATTCACTCAGAACTATTGTGGGATTCAATGGAAGCTCATGCATTTGGCTATTAGACTTTAAATTTACCTATGGAAAATACATTGAAGGGAATTAAAAGAAATGGCCTAAATGTTGGTTTAAAAATGCAGGGTTCACACATGCCATATGGAATTGTCCCTCTTTAAAAGGGCTTCTGTTTGTATGTTTGATAGCACAACAGGCGATAGTTAATAAGGATCCATAGTTATTTTCATTACATTATGATGATAGAGGAAAGAAGACTGCTAGCGGACAATGGGAGATAATACATTTAGTGCTCCTGGCAGCAAAATAGGTTGCGTCAAATGACTAGATTTCATCTCATGCACCACGTTACGTAAAAAAATATACAAAAATACCTATTGATTGTGGAATCGGCTTGTTGTAATGGAAATCGAGATAAGCCACAGAAATGATTTTGTAAGAGATAGGACTGTTTACTTCATAAAAGGATGTTGAAGATGTTGAGGGGATTTTAAGTAGGAATTATCATGAAGCTTACATAAATTTTAGATAGTCCTTGGATCCAAGAGGGAAGGTAGGGGAGTGTGAAATGTGGAGCTTTTGTATTTTCATTGTAGTATGTTTTATGATTTGGTCAAAAAGTAAAAACTGTAAGACTACTGTTTTGTGCAGAAATCGCCTTTGCTTGTAATTTCTTTAGAGTAGAGGTCATAGATGCTCTCGTGCTTTTACAGTTGTTCTACTGCCTGCATTAATACAATAGTTGCAACGTCTGATAATTTTCCACACGCCATGCACATAATGTGGTGATTTTATGTCCTTTATAATAATACATGTTTCACTGTTGTAGGCTAGGTCATCTTATTTGTTACTTGACATATGAAGACCTGCAACGATTTCAGCCCTTTCACTACCCACTAGGAACATTGGAGAAGAATCTGCTGGAATGTGTTTCACAGAGGACTTTATCCCACCGTGGACGTGTGAGTTGTTATTCTGACATTATATTTTTATGAATTTTGCATTTAATTTATATATATATATATATATATATATATATATATATATATATACACTACCGATCAAAAGTTTAGGGTCACTTAGAAATTTCCTTATTTTTGAAAGAAAAGCACAGTTTTTTTTTTATGAAGATAACATTAAATTAATCAGAAATACACTCTATACATTGCTAATGTGGTAAATGAAGATCATACTTAGATCTTTTTACACATTATGGGTGATATGCCCTCATAATAACTATTATACACAACGATTGCTAAAATCACATGGAAATGTACTGGAGATATTTTATTGTAAATTTGTGCTGGAATCAGAGAATTATACAATACTGTGTTTATTGTATTTTTTATTGCTTAATTATGTACCTTGACAAACTATGTATTTAAACGTGCACTGTTCACTGAAATGTACTGCTTGAGAAAGGCCCCGTGGAGTAGGGCTGAAAAGTCGCATTAAAGTGATCCTATTTTTTCACAATTTCTGGAGTGCTGTCTCGTATTTTGGAGCGTATTGGTTGTTTGGGACACCGGTCGAGTGTCCGAATGGGAATTTTTTGCACCCTACACAGGAGGAACGGTGCTGCTTTTTCTTTTTTTTTATATATATATATATATATATATATATATATATATATATACTACCGATCAAAAGTCGGGTCACTTAGAAATTTCCTTATTTTTGAAAGAAAAGCACAGTTTTTTTTAAGGAAGATAACATTAAATTAATCAGAAATACACTCTATACATTGCTAATGTGGTAAATGACTATTCTAGCTGCAAACGTCTGGTTTTTAATGCAATATCTACATAGGTGTATAGAGGCCCATTTCCAGCAACCATCACTCCAGTGTTCTAATGGTACATTGTGTTTGCTAACTGTGTTAGAAGGCTAATGGATGATTAGAAAACACTTGAAAACCCTTGTGCAATTATGTTACCACCGCTGTAAACAGTTTTGCTGTTTAGAGGAGCTATAAAACTGACCTTCCTTTGAGCTAGTTGAGAATCTGGAGCATTACATTTGTGGGTTCGATTAAACTCTCCAAATGGCTAGAAAAAGAGAGCTTTCATGTGAAACTCGACAGTCTATTCTTGTTCTTAGAAATGAAGGCTATTCCATGCGAGAAATTGCCAAGAAACTGAAGATTTCCTAGAACGGTGTGTACTATTCCCTTCGGAGGACAGCGCAAACAGGCTCTAACCAGAGTAGAAAGAGAAGTGGGAGGCCCCGCTGCACAACTGAGCAACAAGACAAGTACATTAGAGTCTCTAGTTTGAGAAATAGACGCCTCACAGGTCCTCAACTGGCAGCTTCGCTAAATAGTACCCGCAAAACGCAAGTGTCAACGTCTACAGTGAAGAGGCGACTCCGGGATGCTGGCCTTCAGGGCAGAGTGGCAAAGAAAAAGCCATATCTGAGACTGGCTAATAAAAGGAAAAGATTAATATGGGCAAAAGCACACAGACATTGGACAGAGGAAGATTGGAAAAAAGTGTTATGGACAGACGAATCGAAGTTTGAGGTGTTTGGATCACACAGAAGAACATTTGTGAGATGCAGAACAACTGAAAAGATGCTGGAAGAGTGCCTGACGCCATCTGTCAAGCATGGTGGAGGTAATGTGATGGTCTGGGGTTGCTTTGGTGCTGGTAAAGTGGGAGATTTGTACAAGGAAAAAGGGATTTTGAATAAGAAAGGCTATCACTCCATTTTGCAACGCCATGCCATACCCTGTGGACAGCACTTGATTGGAGCCAATTTCATCCTACAACAGGACAATGACCCAAATCACACCTCCAAATTATGCAAGAACTATTTAGGGAAGAAGAAGGCAGCTGGTATTCTATCTGTAATGGAGTGGCCAGCGCAGTCACCAGATCTCAACCCCATAGAGCGGTTGTGGGAGCAGCTTGACTGTATGGTACGCAAGAAGTGCCCATCAAGCCAATCCAACTTGTGGGGAGGGGCTTCTAGAAGCATGGGATGAAATTTCTCCCGATTACCTCAGCAAATTAACAGCTAGAATGCCAAAGATCTGCAATGCTGTAATTGCTGCAAATGGAGCATTCTTTGACGAAAGAAAAGTTTGAAGGAGAAAATTATTATTTCAAATAAAAATGATTATTTCTAACCTTGTCAATGGCTTGACTATATTTTCTAGTCATTTTGCAACTCATTTGATAAATATAAGTGTGAGTTTTCATGGAAAACACAAAATTGTCTGTACACTACAGCTTGAAAAAGGCTCTATTGAAGAGCTGAAACGTTGCTGTATTGGACTGATGGAATAAAGCACCTTTTCTAATTTTGCTACAACTTTTTGAGTGCTGCCTGTTTTTTGAAAAAAATAAATAAATAAATATATATATATATATATATATATATATATATATATATATATATATATATATATATATATAATATCCAAACATGGCGACAGCACTCTGCGAACACTAATGCAACTAAACATTCGCCTTGTCGTGGAAGATTTCTCACCCAATTTTATCAAAATGTGCGCTAGGAACTTCCCGATTGTAAGTAGATTCAGCAGCAATGCATATTTATTTATTTATAGTGTTTAGGTGGCATTAGTGTTCACAGAGTGCTGTCGCCATGTTTGGATATTGTATTGTTTTGCAGTGTTAGGCTTCCTTGCACCTGTGTACACGTTTTGTTTCATTTTGTTAGAATGTGCTGATCACATTTTGTTGTCTTTTATGCATTGTGTGTGTGTGTGTGTGTGTGTGTTTGTTTGTATGTGTGTATATATACATATATATATATATATATATATATATATATATATATATATATATATATATATATATATATATATATGTGTGTATATATACATATATAACGAAAATTTACTCACCAAAATTCTTATTTCCTGGAGTCCATAGGCAGCAGAGCACACATGGGTTTCAGTCCCCTAGGTACAATCAAGCAGAGACAGGTTAATTATCAATAAGCATTTAAGCAATTAAACAATTAAGGACTTCCCCTATAAGTATGTACCGGAAACCGGGCAATAGTCATAAGTCCTGCCAGGGGGGAAGCTTGTGCTGCCTACAGACTCCAGGAAAGAAAAATTTCGGTGAGTAAATTTTCGTTTTCCTGATCGTCCTTGGCAGCACAAAACATATTGGACTTGCCAAGCAATAGCTATATGGGCAGGATAGCAGACGCCATTTCAAGCACTCTTTTGCCAAATAGAGAACCCCCTGATGCCAGTGAGTCAAGCCTGTAGTGCTTGACAAAGGTTGATGCGGATGCCCACGTAGCCGCTCTGCAGAGTTGATCCAGGGGGATATGCCCGACTTCTGCTCATGAGGTAGCTGTAGAGCATGTGGAATGTGCCCTGATCTGTAGAGGAGATTGAAGGTCACTGAGATTATAGCATTTTTCAATAGTTGATCTAATCCACCTTGCTAGGGTGGCTTTACTTGCTTTTTGTCCCTTATTAGGACCGGCATGTTGAAGGAACAGATTTTCTGATTTCCTAAAAGCCTTTGTCCTTTGAATATAGGTGAGAACTGCTCTTCTCACATCCAGTGTATGCCAATTTTCCTGATCTTCACCTTGGGGATGAGGGAAGAGAACTGGCAATAATATCTCTTGATTTATATTCCTAAAGGAAGGAACTTTAGGCAAGAACCCAGGCATGGCACATAGTAGAAGGAAATCTCCCAGGTCCCTCAAATATGGTTCTTGGAAGGAAAGGGCCTGCAGCTCGCTTATGCGCCTGGCCGACGTGATTGCCACCAAGAAGAAGGCCTTGAAGGAGAGAAATCTGATGGATGACTCTTGCATGGGTTCAAACGGTGGCTTTGTTAGAGCGACACCACTATTGAAAGGTCCCAGGAAGGAGAGGGTACCTGAGAGACTGGACTAAGGTTTCTTAAAGCCTTGAAGAAGGTCTTCACCTCTGGTTGGAGAAACGATTTTGCAATTGGGCATTAATTGCCGTGAACTGCACCTTAAGGGTATTTAGCTTCAAACCTTTATTGAAGCCCTCCTGAAGAAATTGTAGGATAGTATTCAGAGAGACTAGGTTTGCCGAATTTTTAGAGCACCAGGAGGTAAATAGGGTCAAAACTCTGTGGTATACTTTGACCGTTGAAGATCGTCTAGCTGACTGCAATGTATTAATAACTTCTGATGAAAGTCCCATTTCTGTCAGGTTCTCCCGGTCAGTCTCCAGGCTGTGAGATGTAGACTGCGAGGGATCGGGTGATACACCCCTTTCTGGAACAGGAGGTCCGGTGATACTGGTAGTTTCAGGAACCTGCCCTTTGACATTGAGGCACACCTCGTTCCTCCCTGTGTGTTTACATAGAACACAGTTGCGAGGTTGTCTGACTGGATCAGGATTTGGGTATTTCTCAGATGGGATTGAAAGGACATTAGCGACAATTTCACTGCTCTGAGTTCCTTCATGTTGGAGGATAGTGGCACTTCCCTCTGACTCCATCTGTTCTGAACCCATAGGTGATCTACATGGGCACCCCAGCCACAGGAGGAGGCATCCGTTGTGAGGACTTTCTGTGGTGGGGGAACCAGAGACTTGTCGGACCGGAGAGTGTCCGGGATTAACCACCAGCTGAGGTCTTGAAGGGTCAAGTTGGAGACTTTGAAGAGGGCGTCCAGATTTCTGACATTTTTGTCCCAGGCTCTGAGGATGTTGAGCTGTAATGATCTCATGTTGGCTTTGGCCCAGGGGACCGCATCTATGGATGAGGTCATTAGACCTAGGATTTTCATAGCACCTCGAACCAATATATGCGGATGGCAAATAAGGCGTTCTATTGAACCCCGGATTGCAGCAATCCTCCCTGGAGACAATTTGACTGTCATCGACTGGGAATTCACCATGAATCCTAAAAATTTCAGATTCTGTGATGGTGAGAGCTGTGACTTTCTGAAGTTCACCAGGAACCCGTGAAAGTGAAGAAACTCCAATGTGGTTTGGAGACGTTGTTGTAGAAGGGACTCTGATGATGCTTTTATTAGCCAGTCGTCCAAGTAAGAGACCACACATATCCCTTTCAGCCTCAGTGCTGCTGTTAGGACCACCACGATTTTCGTGAACACCGACGAAGTCCCGAAGGGTAGGCAGGTAAATTGGAAGTGCTGTACTCCGCCTTGCGTCTGGACCGCCAATCGGAGGAACCTTTTGTGCGCGTCCAGAATCTGGACATGCAAGTATGCGTTCGTGAGGTCGATTGTTGCCAGCACATCGTTCCTTTCCATGAGGTTCATCACTGACAGGATAGTCTCCATCTTGAAGGTTTTCCTCACCAGATACTGATTGAGGAAAGTCAGGTCTATTACCAGCCTCCAACTGCCATCTGATTTGGGCACAGGGAACACTCTGGAGTAAACTCCTTGCCCTTTTTCTGAGACTGGGACATCTTCCAAGGCTGCTTTCTGGAGAAAGACCTGCAGAAGCTGATGGACTATCGGGTTGTGATACCTGTTGAGGAAAAAGTGGTCTGGGGGGAGAGTTCTGAACTCCAAAGAGTATCCTCTCCTGATGGTTGCCATCACCCAATCGTCGGATGATGTCACGACTACTGAGAGGAGAATCTATGAAGCCTTGCTGCTACTTGTAGGATTGGCTGGTCGTCATAAACTGCTTGGATTTTGAGCGGGGTTTTTCTCGTGAAATGAGGAAGGGTTTTCCCGCTTCGTTTTAAACGTGCGCTGACGGTCTGGAAACCTTCTTTTGAACTTCGGGGATTTTCTTCTATGATCCCGAAGGTAACGCCTGGTATCCTTTCTTTTAGGTTCAGGAAACCTAGCCCCTTTGCCTTCCCTATGGAAATCAAAATATCCGTTAATTGGGGACCAAACAGAGATTCTGGCTGAAAATGGAGGCTACAAAAATTATTTTTGGAGAGATTATCCCCAGACCATAACTTAAGCCAATGAGCCCTTCTGTCCGCATTCGATAAGGACAAGGCCCTGGATGCATACTTGATATAATCCAGCTGGGAGTCACAGAGGAACTCCTAAGCTGACTTCATTACTGGGAGGGACTACAGAATTTCTGCCCTTGGGACTCCATCTTCTAGATCCCTTGACAGGTGGCTTAGCCAGACCCGGAGTGCTCTAGCCACCGGTACTGATGACAAGGAGGCTTTGCACGAGCCCACTGCTGAAGTATACACCTTCTTCAGAAGAGAATCCGCCTTGCGATCCATGGGGTCTTTCAGCAGGGCTGATTCATCGGGTGAAAAAACTGCTTACTTTGCCAATTTAACCACTGGCAAGTCGAGTTTTGGAATATTCTCCCAATCTTTGGAGCCAGTTTTATCCAATCTGTAGAGGTTTTTGAACCGAGAGCCCAGTTCTGATTTACTCTCAGGCTTATCCAATCCCGTTTCATCCATTCCGTTAGGACAGGATGGCTGGGAAATTTTTTCCCCTTGGTAATGGGAAAATAAAACAGTCTGTCCTTTTTAGGCTTATACTTAACCTCCTTCCCCGTCTCCAATGTATCCTTCACCGCTCTGAGGAGATTATGGAGCTTATCCTTACTCAGGATGTAACATTCCTCGGCATCGTCAGAGTCTGGGGAGTCAGAGACCACATCTGAATCTGAACCTCCTGCAGTGACGGAATCCTCCTGGTATTGAGGAGGTGGAGAGGGAGAGCGCCTGGCCCTCTTAGCATGGTGTGATGATTTTACATCCTCAAAAACTACAGACAGCTGTTGTTTAAATCATTGCATGGAGGGGAGGCAACTGGGGTGGAGCATGAGATACACAGATCTGACACAATGTCATAAGGCAGAGGCTGGAGGCATTCCCTACAAAGCCTGTGCCTGGATTTGTGGGTCCTTTTCCTACCTTCTCTTCTGGCAGATATCTAGAGAAAAGGCAGAAAGAAACACATGGTAGGAAAATGTGCATAGCCATCAGCAGCAAGACACATCAGGACCCATCAATGTAAACAGCCTTACTAACCTTAGCAAGCAGAGGGCTGTCAAGAGGCAGAGCGCGCCAGGTTTCAAACAGGACGCCAGCATTATGAGCCTGCTGCGTCCGCGAGTCACATCTTGGGGTGGGGCCAACCCGGGGGTGGGGCCAACCCGGGGGCAGGGCCAACGATGACATCACTTCCGCCCCATACATGCCTCTGTAACGCCGAGCAGCACTTCCGGTTGACCGGGAGAGCGCGGGCAGTCGATCCGGAATCCACTTCGGACCTAGACGAACGGGGAAGGCTCCAACAGGGGGTCCTCCTCCCCTGCTACTATTACCAGGATCAGGTAAGGTGCCCCGTCGCCGTGTACCAAGCCGTTGACCGCGATCTTGGTACACATTCGCGGCTGAGGGACAGCCCGGAATAATCTTTTCCTCTGTTAGAAGGATAGGGTACTGCCTCTGTACTGACCTAAGAGAGAAAGAAAAAGTACGCTGGGGCCCAGTTTCCGGTACATACTGATAGGGAAAGTCCTTAATTGTTTAATTGCTTAAATGCTTATTGCTAATTAACCTGTCTCTGCTTGATTATACCTAGGGGACTAAAACCCATATGTGTTGTGCTGCCAAGGAAATATACAGTGAAGGAAATAAGTATTTGATCCCTTGCTGATTTTGTAAGTTTGCCCACTGTCAAAGACATGAACAGTTTAGAATTTTTAGGCTAGGTTAATTTTACCAGTGAGAGATAGATTATATTTAAAAAAAAAACAGAAAATCACATAGTCAAAATTATACATATTTATTTGCATTGTGCACAGAGAAATAAGTATTTGATCACCTACCATCCATTAAGAGTTCAGCCTCCTCCAGACCAGTTATACGCTCCAAATCAACTTGGTGCCTGCATTAAAGACAGCTGTCTTAAATGGTCACCTGTATAAAAGACTCCTGTCCACAGACTCAATTAATCAGTCTGACTCTAACCTCTACAACATGGGCAAGATCAAACATCTTTCTAAGGATGTCAGGGACAAGATCATAGACCTGCACAAGGCTGGAATGGGCTACAAAACCATAAGTAAGACGCTGGGTGAGAGGGAGACAACTGTTGGTGCAATAGTAAGAAAATGGAAGACATACAAAATGACTGTCAATCAACATCGATCTGGGGCTCCATGCAAAATCTCACCTCGTCGGGTATCCTTGATCCTGAGGAAGGTGAGAGCTCAGCCGAAAACTACATGGGGGGAACTTGTTAATGATCTCAAGGCAGCTGGGACCACAGTCACCAAGAAAACCATTGGTAACACATTATGCCGTAATGGATTAAAATCCTGCAGTGCCCGCAAGGTCCCCCTGCTCAAGAAGGCACATGTACAGGCCCGTCTGAAGTTTGCAAATGAACATCTGGATGATTCTGAGAGTGATTGCGAGAAAGTGCTGTGGTCAGATGAGACTAAAAATGAGCTCTTTTGCATTAACTCAACTCGCCATGTTTGGAGGAAGAGAAATGCTGCCTATGACCCAAAGAACACCGTCCCCACTGTCAAGCATGGAGGTGGAAACATTATGTTTTGGGGGTGTTTCTCTGCTAAGGGCACAGGACTACTTCACCGCATTAATGGGAGAATGGATGGAGCCATGTACCGTCAAATCCTGAGTGACAACCTCCTTCCCTCCACCAGGACATTAAAAATGGCTCGTGGCTGGGTCTTCCAGCATGACAATGACCCGAAACATACAGCCAAGGCAACAAAGGAGTGGCTCAAAAAGAAGCACATTAAGGTCATGGAGTGGCCTAGCCAGTCTCCAGACCTTAATCCCATCGAAAACTTATGGAGGGAGCTGAAGATCCGAGTTGCCAAGAGACAGCCTCGAAATCTTAATGATTTACAGATGATCTGCAAACAGGAGTGGGCCAAAATTCCATCTAACATGTGTGCAAACCTCATCATCAACTACAAAAAACGTCTGACTGCTGTGCTTGCCAACAAGGGTTTTGCCACCAAGTATTAAGTCTCGTTTGCCAAAGGGATCAAATACTTATTTCTCTGTGCACAATGCAAATAAATAAATATAATTTTGACAATGTGATTTTCGTTTTTTTTTTTTTTTTTTTTATATAATCTATCTCTCACTGGTAAAATTAACCTAGCCTAAAAATTCTAGACTGTTCATGTCTTTGACAGTGGGCAAACTTACTAAATCAGCAAGGGATCAAATACTTATTTCCTTCACTGTATATATATATATATATATATATATATATATATATATATACATGCAATTAGCATAAATATTTTTCTTTAAGACTGTCTTTTTAAGTTCCCCAAATTTAGGACAATGCTACTTGGCAAAAGGCCAAATCTCTTAATTTGGGTGGGCTTTCTTGACAAGGGAGGAGGGCTAGGTTTCCCTTAATTCTGTGTGTGGGAAGGGATTTGAAAGTAGAAGTGAATGACACAAAATGTCACTTAGTGTTTTTTTGGTGTGTCATGATGCAGAGGAATTTAAAGGGGAGATCATCCCTTCAAGTATTTATGAAAGCTAGTGGAATAAAATGTAAAATGCTGAAAATGTAGTCTAAAACGGGTAATTACGTGTTATTATTTTCTAGTGAAGATATGCTCTAGTCAAAGTTTTATATATTTTTCAAACAAAAAAAATTGTCTTAAGTGCGTGAATGATCCAGATAGCTATACAGTTGTGCTGTATGTGTTGCTTATGATACTAGTCCTTTATATTATCTGACACATTTGATTTCAGCTGGCTTACTCCTTAGTGGGTCTACTGAAAAGAGCTAATGTACAGCCACTGGACTTTATTGAGTTGACCGGATGGAGAAGTCTGCTTCCTGAAATGGGAGTCACATTCTTCCAATCACTTCCAGGGAATTATGTTACCTCTCTACTTCCTCAACTACAAGCATCTGATCTTTCAGCTGCCCAGGTAAGTGATCTGCATGGCACTAAAGGAAGGTGGGGGATTGTAATCCTGGGGTTAGGAATTATCAATAAATGTGTCTTATGTAGGGAGAAATAAGAAAACTGAAGACGTATGTTTATATTCCTCTGTATTACAACGTTGATTACTGTTCTCCTAAAACAATGGGGCAGATTTACTAAGACTGACATTTTATGTGCCACTCTTAGTCTAAGGCCTCATTTACACGAGCGTAATATACGCGCGTGCGACGCGCGTGCTTTTCACGCGTGTCGTACGCACCTATATTACTCTATGGGGCAGTGCAGACAATGCGTGAATTTTGCGCAGCGCGAGTGCGTTGCGTAAAACTCACGACATGTTCTATAATCGTGCGTTTTTCGCGCATCACGCACCCATTGAAGTCAATGGGTGCGTGAAAAACACGCATGACACACGGAAGCTCCTGCGTTGCATGCGCGAATTTCACGCATCACTTGTTATGTCCATGAAAAAGAGTTTATAAAGCTGGACAAAGCAAACAAAAACCAGGAAGTGCTTGCGTTTTCACTGCGAGTGGGCAAGCCTGTTGACAGACACATTTCACTCCACTGAGATCTGCTGACATGCCGCGTGGGATTGACGTAGAGCGCCTCATCACCCTGGTCCAGGGCCATGGGGCTATTTGGGACACTCGCGCGGAGGCGTACCACGACCGCACGGTCAAGGAGGACGCCTGGGAGGAGGTAGCGAAGGAGCTTTTTGGAGAGGAATGGGAGAGTGGCCGAACCCGGGACAGCAGTCGGTTGGGTGAGTACTATGTTTTTTCCTGCAATTCAATGTCATCCCTATTGAAGAATTGCGGCCCTGTATGTGTCTTCCGCGCAATTGCCCAATGACCTTTTGTGGAGCAGGCGCATCACCGTGTACCATGTCATTGGCAGGGTAGGGCCCCTCATTTTAGTGAGAGGGCAGAGTTCTTATGGCATTATATTTGTATTTCCTCCAACAGTCCAAGATATAAAAACACGGTGGCGGAGCTGCCGTGACCAATTCAGGAGAGAAATGGGGGAAAAGGGACGCAGCGGAGATGGGGGCTCGTGTAAGCGCCCCTACATGTATACAAAACATTTGATGTTCCTGAAGGACATAATGGAGATGCGCACGTAAGAGATTCTGCTTTTGCATGTGTCTAATGTGTGTTCGCCCATGTCCTGTTTGCCATCGTGTTGTTGTGGGCATTGTTCTATATTCTGTTCTTACGCAGTTTTCCCATTATAGAACCACCGACAATTTGGAGGACACAGCTGAGGACACGGACATCGGAGAGTCTCTGCCACAACCTCCTGCTGCCCATGTCCTGCCCCTTAGCCCGGAGCCGGCACCCCTAGACCCCGCCCCTGTCCAGTCTGCACGGGCCGTCGCCTCTCCGGCTGAGGAGCGCCCCGTGCGTGCTCCAACTCGCCGGCGCCGTGCTCCACAGCCCTCTGCCGGTGGCCAAGTTGATAGCCGGGTACTGGAATTTCTACGCCGAGCCGCGGATGAGGACGGCAACGACTTCTTTGGGCGCAGCATAGTTCCCCTACTCCGCCTGGTCCCCATGGATCGCATGGCCCGGCTTCAAGCGTCGATTATAACCTTGATCGACGCCTCCACACCCCCCCCACAATCCAAACCACTGCTTCACGGCCAAAGAGCAGTGGCGCGGATTTGCCATGCCGGCCACCATGCCCCAATTGCCGGCAACATACCATCCAGCCACCCAGATGGCACGGCCGCACCCCTATATGCGCCCTATGGCTCCCCACTTCCCTGCCCCAACGTACCACGGACAACATCAGCACCACTATGCTGGCGAGGAACAACCTCCGCAGCTCCAGGTCCAGCATAGTGGTGCTGAAATGCCCGCGTATTCCTCCCCGGGCCACCACTACCAACACCTGTGAGTGTGTTGGTGTCGTGATAGTTGGGCGGCCAATTTGTTTTATTAAGGGATGGCAACTCGTCCTGTAATGTTGGTTACACCATGTTGGTGTTCTTTTGTTGCTACAATGTGTTTGTTTATTTTACTGGCCACACCATGTTTCCGTAGTGTGAAATACGAACACATAAAAAACATGGATGTTCATTGTTTCGATTGCGTGTTGTTTTTATTTCACACCCCTCAACACAATCTTTGCCCCACATTTCTTTTGTCTATACCCTCACACACTTCTGGCCTTTGGCCCCAATGCATGCACACGTGTTATGAGGTTTTAGTTCATCTCTCGGGGTTTGACATTGTTTGCAAGAGGTGAGAACGTTTGGGTGCAGTCATGGGCCCCGAAGCACACTAAGTACACTTGCAATTGGACTTGCCTAACTTTTGGCCGCCCATCATTCTATCTCCAGAAAGCATGTTGCCAAATGTCAAAAGTCCTGCTCAAACCCCGACAGATGTAAGCTCGCAAACCGCGTCAAGGGTCCTCATGTTTTGCGAGTCCCTAACCCAACACGAACCCCAAAAACTTCAATAAACCCTGGCCACATGTGACGTGTGTAGTGAAGCCTCCAAACAACAGACAACCCTTCAAAGGTCATCACGCCCCCACGGTACGGCTCCTGATGGGCACTCGAAATATGCCGCCAAAGTATCCCGCACTCGAAGGCCGGATGAGAGAGATTGGCCGAGAGGAATAACCGGGACAGTGTGGCTGCTGCCTGCATGTGTTAGGATATATTCTGCATCAAAGGTAGCATCATGAATGCAGCAGAAGTTATGCAGAACGACACACGCTTGTATAACACGTGTCACATTCTGCATGGACAATTGCATTGTCGTCAGAGAGACACGCCACCTGTTCGACATAATGCCAAAGGCACATTCCACACATCGACGAGCTCGGCCTAGGCGGAGATTGAAAATGCGCCGACGGTCATCCAAGCCCCTTCTCGCAAAAGGACGCATGACTTGCCTTGTCAGGACAAACCCCTCATCCACCACGATGACATACGGGATTGGGGGTCCGCTGGAGCCAGGGAGGATGGAAGGTTCCGGCACCGCCAGTCGATTATTCACGAGTCACTTCTCCATTCTTGATGAACGGAATATGCCGGCATCTGCCGAGCTTCCATACGAGCCGATGTCAACAATAGTGAAACAATAATTCGTGTCCGCCAAGGCCAACAATACCATGGAAAAATACTGCTTGTAGTTATAGTATTGCGAGCCATTGCGTGGGGGCTTTCTCACACGAATGTGTTTGCCGTCTAGGGCACCAATGCAATTTGGAAATTCACTTGCTCTAAGAAATCCCTCTGAAATTCTTAGCCACTGTTCTGTCGTGGGCTGAGGCATGACCGTGGTCTTTAACCTCTGCCACAACACGACACAGGTGGATGTGACAATGAACGAAATGGTGGTCACTCCCAAAAGAAATTCAAAATGTAACGAATGATAACTATTGCCTGTGGCCAGAAATCTAGAAATCAAAGAGAAAGAAAAAGAAAGCCACAACACATGTTAGGGGGGGCTGGTAAAACAGACAGCGTCATTGACTAAGTAATAGCAACTGCACACATACCTCAAGGTCACAAGCAGACGTTCCTCGGCAGAAATGCAGAGTCTCATGTTGGTATTCTTGTAGGTGAGACCAGAGCGAATCTGCTCAAGCAGAAGGTCAAATGTGCCCACAGACATGCGGCAGAAGGCTCTAAATTTTTCAGGATGCCGTCGTAAGTCTTCATACAGGCTATGGAAATGGCCTTTCGTCGTACGTTGGGCCATAAGTGGATGAACCCAAATGCGACATCTTACAGGCGTCTGGTGCTGCAGCATGGGTCGACGCTCCCCAAAACGACGTGAGATCATCCAGGCAAGAAGCACACGTGCCAGCGACTGAGAAGGCATAAGTGTGCCGTGCAAAGAGAATTACAACTTCAATGGAGAAACACACACTGGGGTTTCAGCAGAGGCGGAAATTAAGGTGCAAAACCTGCTTCTCCCAGCAAGCAGGGGTTGGGCCAGCTGGCCTATTTTTAGGCTGGCCTCGCATTAATCCCCTCTGCATTTTTTACGCGCGTTGCAAACGCTAGTCGTGCGCGCGTTTAAAACGCAACAACGCTGCGTATACGCAGTGCAAACGCAATGCCAACGCGCGCAATACGCAGCGTTTTATTCGCGCGCAAAACGTACACGCTCGTGTAAATGAGGCCTAAAGCCCGCATGATTAAGATGCGGCTAATGCTCCATAATTTGCAACTTTTTTGCTGTACTATTGGCGTAAAGCCTTTCTTAAATTCCCCTCATTATATTTACAGTAAATTACATTCTTAAATAAAAATGACATTTTAGGTTGGAAAAAACATTATTTTTTATTTCTTCAATTCAAGGACAACAAATGTTATTATATAATAACTGATACCCCCAATTATAAGTGTGATTTACATGATAGGTTGAGTTTACTTGATTGGACCCTTTAACAATAAATATTAATTACATGTAGTGTCAAAGTCTCTCAGATATTCATTTTTTTGGACTGCTGCTGTTACCATAGATGTTAGATAATGCATAGCGGCCGTGCTGCAGTACTGCAACTCGGCCGCTATTCTGTGACTGGAGCCAACTGCTTCCGGCATGTACGTCTGGTGCTCGGAGGACACCAGAGCAGCTGATCGGTATGTGGTCCGGGTATCGGACCCCCACCGATCATATACTGATGACCTATCCTGTGGATAGGTCATCAGTTCTCCGGTCATGGACAACCCCTTTAATAACATTGATATTTGTTAACTAAATAAAAAAAATTAAAAAAGCACTTTAAAGTGTTTTTTAAACTTTCCCACCTAGTTGGAATAACTCTTGTCCTTATCATTCCTTCCAGGCATTATCAATACTCACTAACATTACCTCAAAATTGAATGTAAGTATTTAATTCAAGTATATAGCAGCTTTGTATGTAAATATATTGCCACCGTTAATGATTTCTATTTCCTTCACCCATCTGTAACCTTCTTTGACCAACTTATGTGTGCACATTTTGATCTCCAACTGTTCAATTTAATGGTTTTTTTTTGTGTGTAATTCTTGTAGATTTAAAGGAAAACACTAGTAATACCAGAGGTTTCAATTATAATTGTTCATTAATTAGTCCAGACTCCCTAACAAATACTTTATTTGATTAAGTCCAGGGAGTGCCCAATGAAGTAAAGGACATCGTCTTTCTACAGGCAATTCAGTCAGTGAATGGCTATGCTGGATCTCCCTGCTCCTGTGGAGACCAACGCAGTCACTTAAATGTCTGCAGTACAGTTGGTGGTGTATCATAATGATACACGAGGGAGGCTGGCATTTATTTAAAAAACCAATCAAGAGTAGTTCAAATAAGAATATAAATAATAAATAATTATTTTAAAGAGGCTCTGTCACCAGATTTTGCAACCCCTATCTGCTATTGCAGCAGATCGGCGCTGCAATGTAGATTACAGTAATGTTTTTATTTTTAAAAAACGAGCATTTTTGGCCAAGTTATGGCCATTTTTGTATTTATGCAAATGAGGCTTGCAAAAGTACAACTGGGCGTGTTGAAAAGTAAAAGTACAACTGGGCGTGTATTATGTGCGTACATCGGGGCGTGTTTACTACTTTTACTAGCTGGGCGTTCTGATGAGAAGTATCATCCACTTCTCTTCAGAACGCCCAGCTTCTGGCAGTGCAGATCTGTGACGTCACTCACAGGTCCTGCATCGTGTAGGCCACATCGGCACCAGAGGCTACAGTTGATTCTGCAGCAGCATCAGCGTTTGCAGGTAAGTAGCTACATCGATTTACCTGCAAACGCCGATGCTGCTGCAGAATCATCTGTAGCCTCTGGTGCCGATGTGTCCTCGCTCGTCTGACACGATGCAGGACCTGGGGAAGTGACGTCACAGCGTGATCTCTCGAGAACATGGCTGTGTCTGCACTGCCAGAAGCTGGGCGTTCTGAAGAGAAGTGGATGATACTTCTCATCAGAACGCCCAGCTAGTAAAAGTAGTAAAAACGCCCCGATGTACGCACATAATACACGCCCAGTTGTACTTTTACTTTTCAACACGCCCAGTTGTACTTTTGCAAGCCTCATTTGCATAAATACAAAAATGGTCATAACTTGGCCAAAAATGCTCGTTTTTTAAAAATAAAAACGTTACTGTAATCTACATTGCAGCGCCTATCTGCTGCAATAGCAGATAGGGGTTGCAAAATCTGGTGACAGAGCCTTTTTAACTATCATCAGTTCACACATAGTCTTTTGGCGCTGATTTTTACACAGAAACCGCGTCTGAATCAGTGCCAAAAAAACGGCCGAAATTGCTCCCCATTGATTTCAAGGGAAAGGTATAGGCGTTTTTTTTTAAGGGGCGCTTTTCCTGCGGTTTCCGCTTCTGACCTCCCTTTGAAATGGAAAGCAGAAAAAACCTGCAGCGCTCGTTTCTGTACGTTTTTAGCTGTGTTTTTTGTGTGCGGTCCGTACTTAGATTCAATGGCCGCAGGCAAAAAACGCAGCAAATAATGCAGAAAAAAAGCGTTAAATTAATGCTGGCAGTCCAAAATTGCCTCAGAAGTCGATGCAGACTTTTTTTTGCCTACACAAACTGTGAACAGGGCCTTATTAATTATTTATTTATTTATTTATTTATTAATGTATTATTTATATTCTTATTTACACAACTCTTGCCTGTTCTTTTTTGTTAAAAAAAATTCTGATTCACACCAGAAATATTTAAAGAGGCTCTGTCACCAGATTATCAAATCCCTATCTCCTATTGAATGTGATGGGCGCTGCTATGTAGATAACAGCAAAGTTTTTAGTTTTTTTTTAAAACGATCATTTTTGCCCAAGTTATGAGCAATTTTATATTTATGCAAATTAGCTTTTCAATGGACAACTGGGCGTGTTTTCTCGTATTACCAACTGGGCGTGTATTGTGTTTTTACCAACTGGGCGTGTATTGTGTTTTTACCAACTGGGCGTTGTGACTAGAAGTGTATGACGCTGACAAATCAGCATCATACACTTCTCATCGTTCCCACCCAGCTTCTTTCACTAAAGACACACAGCGTGACGTCACCCACATGTCCTTCAAGCTTGTCGTCGGACAAAGAAGATACATCGGCTCCAGGCGTCCAAAAGGTTAATATGCTCATCTCTAGGGAGTTTACTATGCTTACCTGACACGGTGATGCTGCTGCAAATTCAACTGTACGCCTGGAGCTGATAAGTCTTCTCTCTTCCGACACCAAGGTTGAAGGACCTGTGGGTGACATCATCATTCCCAGCCAGCTTCTTTCACTGCAGACACAGAGTGACGTCACCCACAGGTCCTTCAACCTTGGCGTCGGAAGAGAGAAGACGCATCAGCTCCAGGCGTACAGTTAAACTTCCTTATATTGGAAATAGTTGATGGAAGTCCATTCCTACGACTTTATAGCAGCGCTCTGGCAAAGAGGAGCATTTTTTTGTTTTATACGCTCTACTGCATTATTAACCCCATGGAATCAATTATTAATACATTAATAAATGCTATTACATGATGAATTGATAAAATAAGTATCTGTTAGTAAATGTGCCTTATGTGCTTACCATATTTTTATTTTCTGTGTATTTGTATATTACTAAAAACTATAAATGAAAGAAAGAAAATAGAACATGTTCTGTGATAGTGAAGAAATAATTCATCTATATTCGTGTTGTAGGTTGCAGAGCAGGTGATTTGTGAACTGCACTCCCTGCTTCCGGTTCTGAGCCCAGCGCACTTGCGCTCTCTATCCACCTCTCTATTGGCCAAAGCATGCCAGTGTCTACGTCCTTCTCTGCCTCTATTGACGGCTGCTCAGAAGGCGGCTTTAATGCAGTCATTACGGGTATGATGTTTACCACATATCATGAATGCTTATAGAGATCAGGCACGCAAGTTTTTTATTTCTTCTGTGTGATATTTGCAACAAGGTTCATGTACTCTACGAAGGACACGTCTCTGATACATATGGGCATTAGGGGTAAATGTTAGTCAGGCCACAATTCTCGTGTTTCACAATCCATGTATTGCTAATTCTAAGCATGAAAAGGCCATGTTGCATGATGCTTATGATGGGCATAATAAATGCTCTATCCTTAAAATCTATGTTCACTTTACAACTCTTAGCGAGAAAGAGGAAAAGCTATCGTATGTGAGCTGTAGGCATTGTATCGTATTTATCAGATACCCCTTTTAAAAATACTTTCCATAACATGGTCCTATAGTATTGTTATGAAGTCAAAGCCCCCAAATAATAGTGGCAGCCACTGTGACCCCATCACATTGCCAGTCAAACCCCCCATAACAGTGACTTCCACAGTTCTACCCTTCAAGTGCCACCCACAGCACTATATAACATTACAGTACCAGCTATAAATGTGGCAACCATCCACAATTCTCCATAACAGTGCCAGACACAGCGCCTTATTATAGTGCTAGCCAGCAAAAGTGGAGTAGTAAAGGTGCTCCCATAGCAATGCCATCCGTACAGTGGCCCATAACTTTGCCATCAAAGTGTCCCTATCACAGTACCAGTCACAGTGCCACTATATATTCATAGTGCACCCATAAAATAGTGCCACCCATTAATAGTTTGTCAGGTCAGGAAAAATTAGCATTTAATCTTTACTCTTTACATTCTATTTTTACTACTTTTATAAAATAATCATAACTGAATATTTTTCTGTCAGTTACTGAATATGGTTAAAATGTCATTAAGGCTTATTTCTATTATGTAAATGTTTTTGTTTTTTTTCATGTAGCGACATATCCAAGATGTTGAACTCTGGCCTGAACAGTTCTCCTGTCTTCTTCCCTTTGCGCCATTGAAACTGTTGCATTTAGACACACAAATACTACTGCGGAACATGAGCCTGTATGGAGAAGTTGCCTGGATGCCACAGCAGGTACCAACTGACCACGGGAGCTATAATGCACCTAGTAAAAACAGATTCTCCTATTACTCAATACTTTTGTGTTGTAAATATCAAAAATGAAGATAGTAAGAATTATCCATCCCCTAGGAGACAAAATTATTTGCGATATTGGAAAGCTTCATCTCCACCCTACTTGCTCGTATTCACTACAAAATAAAAGATACCCTCCGCCACACAACATGGTACCTAGACAGGGAAATTAGGGGTGACCCACCCCTGTGAATAAAACAAATGTAAGCGCCTTTTGGAGCACGCATAGACACACAGTCAACCCTCCCCTCTTATTAGATATGTTTTGGGGTTTTTCAACATGCAATTTCTCCATGCGTAGGATCTACTGTCCAAACAAAGATATACGTTCCGTAATTTGTTTTAATAAGTGTAATATATTTTATTAAGTGGCTTTAAAATTGCAAAGTGTTAAACAGGACCTGTCAGAAGGACCATAACTAATTTACATTTATTGATAAGAGAATTCATTGGGTCACAGTGCTAGATAATATCTCACACAATATCATGAGGTTTGCCACACTTGATCTTCCTATTCACTGCTTTTTGCATGAGCACCATCAAATTGTTATACCTGTTTAGTGACCACCTCTTTGTGACACAGCAAACAACTGCCTGGTTAAGACACAGTTCACACTTTGTAGTATTGATGTTATTTTGTGCATTTTAATTTTAAGCCAAAAACATCAGTCAAGCTCAATGGAAGAAGAAGTAAATTTAAAGCTTTACACTTTTTATCCTTTTTGGTTCCTTTCCCAGTTATAGCTGCAGAAAAAATAGCATGTGAAACTGGCAAATGTTAAGTGTTGAATTGATGGCCGTTACCAACACCCCCACCCCCAACCCAGCTCTACTGAACATAGATCATAGTTAGTTGTATTTGTCAAAGTCCAGATGACTTAAAGTGAAATCTCAGGTTGGGGGGGGGGGGGGGATATTGTACTGGTGCAATGTGGATTATTGTTGAAAGTGGCACCTCAATATTTCTAATCCAAATAACATCATCCTATAAAGGGCATCAATATGAGTTGGAATGTATTGACATAATAAAATGCATTTGTTCGGGATTCTGTTGGTGGCTCAGATTAGAGATGGTAAGCTCTGTTACTAACCTCAATGAATAGTAAAAAAGAAAAAAAAAATGTTCGTAAATATATTGATTGAAGTTTTATTTTTATTGAAGATCGTAATGTATCGCTGTGCTGTTATCTTTTGTAACAGACTCAATTTCTTTGGCGGAAGATTCAGGCTGGTGCAAATCTGACCAAGAATACAATCCTGTAAGTGTATGTGTAATGTGATAAGATGCCCTCCAGGAGGAGCACTAAATGTTACGTTGACGATGAGCTGTTGTGTAATTTACATCTTATCTGTAGGCCTAGGGTTGCTATAAAAAAAAAAGTAATATCCTTTCCCTATTAATAGCAGTCTTGGAACCCTGGCTAATGGAATTGAATGTGACAATCTGCAGCAACTAAACACCCTATCGGAAATCAGAGATGTGGTTAAGTATCTCCAAGGGATCCCAAGTGGTCTGCGAAAAAGTCTTGTAAGAAATGGAGTTTGATTTAAAAAAAATACAACTTAATTTTCAGTTTTCTTTCATTAAGATTTTATTCATTTATATTTCATAGAGGAAGTGCATATTGGAGGAAATTCAAAAGCGTCCTGAGCTTTCCTGGGAAGACACCGGCTGGATGGGACCTGAATTTATTACTGATCTCCCGTAAGTGCATAACACCAATACTAAGGCATTTAGATATCAGGTCGAGATCTTCAGCCACTGTAAGGACCTGTTCACACAAAGTTTTTTTGCAGGCAGCTTTGTTTTTCGGGCACGGTCATTGAGAGCTGTGGGCAAAAAATGCAGCGAAAAATGCTCTCTCGGCTTCTTATTGATTTCAATGGGACGTCAGAGGCGGAACCGCGGAAAGAAAGAGCATGGGACTTTTTTTGACCGCACAAAATCAGCATGGAAAAACTCTTTGTGAACTGGGCCTAACAAACTTCTGTTGAAAAATGTATTAAAATAGATTCTTAGAGATTGCTTTAATGTGTAAATAAACACAGCACCTCCATCTTAAGATCACAGTTTTAGTCAGACCACCACTTTAACAGATACATTACATTTCATAAAACTTCTAACATGTCATAGAGACGTGAGGGTCCAGGTTCTGACACCCCCATTAATTGCTAAAATGAAGGGGTACAAGAGCACTGTTTAGCACTGTGCCCTTTAGGCTCCCATAGGCATTTGTCAGGTATCTGAGGAGAGTCCTGTATGGACTGTAGGAAGGAAATCGAAAACCTGTTCACAGTTCTCCGAGCAGAGACAACCAATGCAGACGGGAGCCGAAGGCGCACAGTGCTCAGTAGAATGCTTGTAAACCTTCATTATAACATTTGGTGGGGTTATCAGTTCCTGGTTCCTACAAATCAAAACTTCCGACATGTTATTTCTTTTTTGTAAAATGTTATCTACTATAAACCAAAAGATGCAATAACACTTTTGTGATCAATCGGTTGTCAGACAGGGATAGATTTAGAGAAACATTGATAGTTAAATAGTGAGACTTTGAATATAGATAAACAGTGTCTATAACAAGAATATATATTTTGCTCAACCTATGTAACTGGAGAAGTACATATAGTGCTCCTGTGTTTGTAATATACTTTGCGTTTATAATAGGTCCTCGAGATCTCATCTCTTAGGGTATGTGCACACGCTAGCTGTCATTTACGTGTGAAAAGACAGACTGTTTTCAAGAGAAAACTGCTGCCTCGTTTCACACGTAAATGCTCCTCCTCGCATTTTGCGAGCCGCCTGAGACGCTCGTAAATCTTGAGCTGTGCTTCATTGAGTTCAATGAAGAACAGCTCAAATTACGTGGCAAAGAAGTGCCCTGCATTTCTTTGCCGAGGCAGTCCATTTACGCGTCGTCGTTTGACAGCTGCACATGAATTACAGGTCGTCTGCACAATACGTCGGCAAACCCATTCAAATGAATGGGCAGATGTTTGCCGACGTATTGGAGCCCTATTTTCAGACGTAAAACGAGGCATAATACGCCTCGTTTACGTCTGAAAATAGGTCGTGTGAACCCAGCCTTACACTTCTCAATGCAGTGTATATACAGTGAAGGAAATAAGTATTTGATCCCTTGCTGATTTTGTAAGTTTGCCCACTCTCAAAGACATGAACAGTCTAGAATTTTTAGGCTAGGTTAATTTTACCAGTGACAGATAGATTATATTAAAAAAAAAACAGAAAATCACATTGTCAAAATTATATATATTTATTTGCATTGTGCACAGAGAAATAAGTATTTGATCCCTTTGGCAAACAAGACTTAATACTTGGTGGCAAAACCCTTGTTGGCAAGCACAGCAGTCAGACGGTTTTTGTAGTTGATGATGAGGTTTGCACACATGT
Source organism: Rhinoderma darwinii (assembly GCF_050947455.1). Classification (NCBI taxonomy): domain Eukaryota; kingdom Metazoa; phylum Chordata; class Amphibia; order Anura; family Rhinodermatidae; genus Rhinoderma; species Rhinoderma darwinii. The sequence goes on along the minus strand of NC_134689.1, from coordinate 298,141,114 downwards.
TAGATGGAATTTTGGCCCACTCCTCTTTGCAGATCATCTGTAAATCATTAAGATTTCGAGGCTGTCGCTTGACAAATCGGATCTTCAGCTCCCTCCATAAGTTTTCGATGGGATTAAGGTCTGGAGACTGGCTAGGCCACTCCATGACCTTAATGTGCTTCTTTTTAAGCCACTCCTTTGTTGTCTTGGCTGTATGTTTCGGGTCATTGTCGTGCTGGAAGACCCAGCCACGAGCCATTTTTAATGTCCTGGTGGAGGGAAGGAGGTTGTCACTCAGGATTTGACGGTACATGGCTCCATCCATTCTCCCATTGATGCGGTGAAGTAGTCCTGTGTCCTTAGCAGAGAAACACCCCCAAAACATAATGTTTCCACCTCCATGCTTGACAGTGGGGACGGTGTTCTTTGGGTCATAGGCAGCATTTCTCTTCCTCCAAACACAGCGAGTTGAGTTAATGCTAAAGAGCTCAATTTTAGTCTCATCTGACCACAGCACCTCCTCCCAATCACTCTCAGAATCATCCAGATGTTCATTTGCAAACTTCAGACGGGCCTGTACATGTGCCTTCTTGAGCAGGGGGACCTTGCGGGCACTGCAGGATTTTAATCCATTATGGCGTAATGTGTTACCAATGGTTTTCTTGGTGACTGTGGTCCCAGCTGCCTTGAGATCATTAACAAGTTCCCCCCGTGTAGTTTTCGGCTGAGCTCTCACCTTCCTCGGATCAAGGATACCCCACGAGGTGAGATTTTGCATGGAGCCCGAGATCGATGTCGATTGACAGTCATTTTGTATGTCTTCCATTTTCTTACTATTGCACCAACAGTTGTCTCCTTCTCACCCAGCGTCTTACTTATGGTTTTGTAGCCCATTCCAGCCTTGTGCAGGTCTATGATCTTGTCCCTGACATCCTTAGAAAGCTCTTTGGTCTTGCCCATGATGTAGAGGTTAGAGTCAGACTGATTAATTGAGTCTGTGGACAGGAGTCTTTTATACAGGTGACCATTTAAGACAGCTGTCTTTAATGCAGGCACCAAGTTGATTTGGAGCGTGTAACTGGTCTGGAGGAGGCTGAACTCTTAATGGTTGGTAGGGGATCAAATACTTATTTCTCTGTGCACAATGCAAATAAATATATATAATTTTGACTATGTGATTTTTTTTATTTTTTTTTATATAATCTATCTCTCACTGGTAAAATTAACCTAGCCTAAAAATTCTAGACTGTTCATGACTTTGACAGTGGGCAAACTTACAAAATCAGCAAGGGATCAAATACTTATTTCCTTCACTGTATATGTACAATTTACAACGTTTGAGCCTTGTTTTCCCTGACATCTGGCATTGAGGAACAGTCAAAAGGCCCCCGTACACTATAGTTTGTCAGCGGATCTCGGGTGTATGATTTGTTCTGGTAGTGAATGGCTGGTGGTATATATTAGGCTTGAATTTTTGTTATATTGTTAGTGTGGTCATTTTTGAAAGAGTGTCATAGGGCGGGTGGCCAGGACCCGTTCTCCTCCCTGCGAGGGAATATAACTTGTTAATTTAATTCTCTAATACTTGAGTCAATGATAAGAAGTACGTTTGTACGGTTTTTGGAATTTAGGGTATTGCAAACCTAAAATAGTTTATATCTGCAAGACCAACCCTATGAGACCATTATTCTATTATTTTTTCAGAGTGAAACTGATTGATAGACTTTCTAATGAATCAATAAAGTTATTCTTGGAGCATGCTCATAAGTACCCGAAAAGTTTCATGGAACTACCCTCTCATAAGAAATCTATACTAGCTCAGAGAGCTCTTCATATCTTGGTAAGTGATCATAACAGGTCTTTTTGGTGTATATGTGTACAGAAATGGGAATATTTAAATGATTTTATGTTTCAATAACGACTTTAAAACTAAGTAAATAAAAAAAGTTTGCCAGAGATAGCTTTGCATACAGATACAAATATTATTTAGATATATAATATAGAATATATATATATATATATATATATATATATATATATACATACATATATATAAAATAATAATAATTATATATATATATATATATATATATATATATATATATATATATATATATATATATATAGTTATATATACATACTAATGTACAAAAGCTGTAGTCTGAATATACACTATATGTTAAGGTTTTTTTGAAGAAACATAAATGTAAGGTATTTCCATCTAAGACAATTTTTTGGCTCATTTTGAAACCTTTTAATGTAATATATGGTGTATGGATCTCATAGATGTCTGATGATACTATAGAGCAGCTTCATAGGTTAGCTAAGGCCAGAATAAAAAAAATAATGGAAGAACTGTGAATTTTGGTGGAAATTAATGAAAATTGCCTTGTTTCTAGCATATCCCAATATATGGAGAAATAACTACACAAGACCTAGACCTCTTGGGACCTTTAGTTGGATTTATTGGAGAAGAAGACATTTCCCGCATCAATAGGAAACATTTACTATTCCACTTGGAAGAGCTGAAGTCATACTGTCTGTCTGTGGAATTCAGTGGACATCTTGGACAGATATTAATTGAAGATGATATGTTGGGGTATTTACTGTACAACTTTCCTTTGTTCCTTAATGAAAACATTGCAGAATGCATCAATATCCATTAGATATGTCTTAATTGTACTATCTTGTGGCCATATTTACCCAGGAGAGCTGACACTTCAAATATGGTGGTCCTAAGGCAAGACTTACGTACACATGAACATTTTGGTAATAAACCAGACATGCAGCCTAACAATCATATGATTGTCTGAGCCGGACATCTGCCCGCCGATATATTCTGCTAGGATAGAAGCAACCATAATGGAAAATTGTATAATGAGATTTTCTATTCTGTTCTGATCACCATTTACAGGCTAACTGTAATCAACCAATTCAGAATTACTGCTTTTCTTTCAATATTCATTTTTCATTACACTATTGCCTATGTTTCTCAGTGCTGTGCGCCTTTCTCATAATTTGTTATGGGTGATAAGGATATATACATGGACCATTTAATATTGTACCTATTACTGTCCTTCAGGCATCCCACTCATTGGACACATACACATATGCAACAACTGGGAAGATTGATCTTCTATTTATCACCAGAAAACATTCCTTTTGTATCCAAGGTAATAGCCTAAAGTTGTTGTATGATGATGTCTTTGTGTTTCTGGTACTGCCACCAATAACAATATACAGGGTGGGCCATTTATATGGATACACCTAAATAAAATGGGAATGGTTGGTGATATTAACTTCCAGTTTGTGGCACATTAGTATATGGGAGGGGGGGAACTTTTCAAGCTGGGTGTTGACCATGGCGGCCATTTTGAAGTCGGCCATTTTGTATCCAACTTTAGTTTTTTCAATGGGAAGAGGGTCATGTGACATCAAACTTATCGAGAATTTCACAAGAAAAACAATGGTGTGCTTGGTTTTAACGTTACTTTATTCTTTCATGAGTTATTTACAAGTTTCTGACCACTTATAAAATGTGTTCAAAGTGCTGCCCATTGTGTTGGATTGTCAATGCAACCCTCTTCTCCCACTCTTCACACACTGATAGCAACACCGCAGAAAAAATGCCTCCCGATCTGACCCCCTTAGACTTTTATCTTTGGGGTCATCTGAAGGCAATTGTCTATGCTGTGAAGATACAAGATGTGCAGCAACTGAAACTACGGATACTGGAAGCCTGTGCTAGCATTTCTTCTGCAGTGTTGCTATCAGGTTAAAAAAAAACTTTTCACATTTTTCCCCAAGCACAATGTAAAAAAGAAACAAAATTGGTATCACCACGTCCGTACAAGTCAGAGCTTTTACAATATACCATTATTTAACTCGCACGGTGAACAGCATAAAAAAAATTACAATTTTAAAACACCAGAATCTTTGTTTTTTGGTCACATTAGCACTCATATTTTTTTATAAAAAGTGATAAAAGAATCGTATGTACCAAAAAATGGTACCAATAAAAACTACAGCTCGTCCCGCAAAAAAGTAATCCCTCACGCCGCTCAATCGACCAAAAAGTAAAAAAGTTATGGCTCCCAGAATGTGTTGAAACAGAACAATTTTTTTTTAAACAAATAGTTTTTTCTTTGTAAAATTAGTCAAATATAAAAAACCTATATAAATTTGGTATTACCATATTCATATTGAGCCGTTAAGTTGTCGTTTTCACCACACGGTGAAAGCTGTAAAAACTAAAACCAAAAAACAATGGAGGAATTTAATTTTATTCCAATTGCACCCCACAAAGATTTTTTTTTTCCGTTTCCCAGTACATTATATGGCACTTTAAATGGTGCCATTAGAAACTACAACTCCTCCCGCAAAAAATAAGCCCTCACACCACTCTATTGACGAAAAAATAAAGTTATGGCTCTTGGAAGGCAGGAAGTAAAAAACTAAAACGTCAAAACGAAAAATGGCTGGGTCTTTAAAGGGTTAATATGCATTAAACGAAAAGCCTCAATGGTTCATTGTGTGGCCAGGCTATGAATATTGTATTAGTTTCCTAACATTCTTACCCTTAGGCTGGGTTCACACGACCTATTTTCAGGCGTAAACGAGGCGTATTATGCCTCGTTTTACGCCTGAAAATAGGGCTACAATACGTCGGCAAACATCTGCCCATTCATTTGAATGGGTTTGCCGACGTATTGTGCAGACGACCTGTAATTTACGCGTCGTCGTTTGACAGCTGTCAAACGACGACGCGTAAATGGACTGCCTCGGCAAAGAAGTGCAGGACACTTCTTTGCCACGTAATTTGAGCTGTTCTTCATTGAACTCAATGAAGCACAGCTCAAGATTTACGAGCGTCTCAGACGGCTCGCAAAATGTGAGGAGGAGCATTTACGTGTGAAACGAGGCAGTCTGTCTTTTCACACGTAAATGCCTCTCATCGTGTGAACATACCCTTACACATCTAGACACAACTACTTAGAAATTGGGTGAATGCAAAAACATTGTTTTTATTAAAACCACTTTCGTTGATGTAATAGGATGTGTTGGGAAGGGATACTCTGGAATGGCTGCTGGAGAGTCAGAGAGATTGGGAAGACAGTGAGATTGGGAAGATCTGCACCAGTCAAAGCCCTCTTATTCACGACCGGACAAGGAGGAACAAGATATTCTTGGCCTCCTCTATGACAAAAAGTGGTTTTAGAGGCATCCGAGGTAAGATACTTTGGGATAGCTGCCTTTATCGTCTATAGTAGGAAATTAAAACATAGATACCAGTGTACTGATTAAATGATCAGGGCCTTAATGTAGCAATTATAATGTTCTTATTATCAGAATACAAAAAAAAAAGGAAATTGATCAATAAGAATATTATTTTGAGTTTGATTTTAATGAGGGGCAGAAGGGTAAATGTCATATTTATGTGTATTCATATTTGTATTGCTGTAGTAGGATGTAACATTACTGTTCCTATCTCCATAGAGCCTATTCCCAGTTGTGAGGACATGAGGGTAACGTTCCCCTCAGCATGGGTCCCCTCTCAGATAAGTGGCATGGCTTTGTCAGAGTTTGAAGGCTGTTTGGGGATTATCACTCAAGATTTGAGTTTTTCAGTTGATCAGGCAAAAGCTGCTCTAGCAAAGGCAAAGCAGGTAAAATGCTCATTTTATGAACCTCACGTCTAAGATCAGGTCTTCAGTTTTACCTGAATTGTAATAAGCTATAATCTCAGACTGTCTACCCGGCCTTACCAGAATTACCGATGATTCTAAGCCAAATCTGTGTGCTGAAATGTCAAGTGTGGCCAGCAGTGGTGTTGGTCTAATAAATCAAATTAGCTTAAATGAACAAGAAAGCAGGACAAAATAAACTACCGCACATCCAGCCAACAGACAAAATATCACAATTTTATTCATACACATGTACAAACCGCAATCCATGATAAGATCCACCGTAAGGTGTATATTAGTCTCCAAACATAATATGACCTGCTGGACCTATACAAGCTGCAGATATTTTACAGCAATACCAATATACAATATATCAATGTGCACATACCCAACCAATAATGCGTTCCAGAGTGGATGTAAGTTTGGCAGGGGGATAACACCAAAAAACCCAGGCCCGAAACATAACGCCAGGAAAGACCTTGCGTCCTCAGGGGTACAAGGGGGTCTTGGCGATATGCGTGGGCAGGATTTTTTGGTGTAAGTCGCCCTGCGAAACTTACATTGACTCTGGACCGCATTGTTGCTTGGGTATGTGCTGTATTATAATGGATGTCACATTGCTGTATTGTATATAAGTGGATGTAAAACATTAACAGTACTGTAATTCGGCTCCCTTAGAAATCTATTGACTGTTCTGTATCACTGTGTGCCGAAGATTTCATAATGAGGTATACTGAGGCTTTTTATCACAGAATATAGAATCCGTAAGAAGAAAAATTAGGCATATTCCATAACATGTTACATTACAGAGGTATTTTCCCCTAGTTTCATTGCTTCTAGAGGAACATACACTGCAGTATGGAGCCACCATGTCTACAGGTCCATAACATTGAATAGCAGGGACTCCGTGTGCAACTGTACAAGCTTGTTTGGAAGTATTTGCTGGGTAGGGTTCTACTACATTTTGGTTCCTGTACTCAGAAAACATGTTATAACGTTGGTGTTTTTTATAACATAGTAATTTAATGTAATCTGAGCATGCCAGGTGACTATAATCATTTGCTGTCTATGAGGTATAAGGGAAGGACCTTGATAATGTTGTATAATATAATAAGAAGGGAGGCTTAGGAAATATACATGGAAAGCCTCTATAAGTGGCAATAACCGTAATTGAATATGACATACGGTATGTTAACATTTTATCATAGACATGAAGTAACTGAGACAAACTGACAGCTATGTCCACCATAAACATGCCCGTTCATGTCATGTTATTTCTGTAATGAGAGCGAGATAAGCAGCTACCAGATATAGCTGGTGCTGCGTATCTTAGGGGAACAATACAATTAGATGGGTTCTAATTGATTCCCCCCCCCCATGGCAGGTGTTGGGGGATGATCTAAGCAGTCACCACAGACATAAGATTGTTGGCGAATCTACCAACCAAAATCTCATGTCAATAACCAACTTTAGCAAATAAATATCCAATTGAGACAGCAACAGACTTGATATGTTGTTAGGGTGCACATACTCACATGAGATGGTCTCTACTTCACCAAAAATGTCCATAGTTGTAGTTTAGGAAACAGGATCCATTCTCAATGAATTTTTTTTATTGCGCCCATCATCATCGTACAAAAAATAGAAGCAACATTTTGACCCGTTTCAGTGGTTTAGTCTTTTTCAAGCTTTAGTCTCGCAATACACAGGCCAATAATTGCTTTACTACTCAATTAATCCAATCTGACAGTTGGCTATGCTCATTATTGCACATGTCATTTTGAAACGTATTGTAAAATCTTTGCCTGATGTCATCAAAACTTTCCTATGAAGCAAGGGTAAGGTCTTTTCAACTACTTATTTACCAATTTTGCTAGGTGTCTGACACCTCTAAGATACAAATGGGAATATTAATCAAAACTAGTGATGTTGCCCATAAAGAGCTCTCATAGGGCTGACCCTTGCACAGACACAATCCATTACTTCATTAGTAACTAGCAAGTTATTTGTGCTAGCTAGGCATCCGAAAACTTCTGTGTTCAGTTTTCATGCCACTCATTGCTGTTTGTGTCATAGGTGTTTGGTCCAGTTAAAACTTTGAATTCGGCACAAATTCTTCAGCTCGGTCACCTTGTCACTTACATGACTGAGAAAGACCTGAATGAGATCAACATAACAGACTGGGGAGTTGTCTCTTTTCTGGGCAGGATGGAAAACTGGACATGGAAACAGGTCTGACAACTAAAGCTGGTTGATAAGAGATTGATAATGATAGTTTTAAGTATTGTTTCGTTTTCCAGTTTTATTGTCATCACCAGGGGCGTAGCTAAAGGCTCATGGGCCCGGGTGCAAGAATTTAGCTTGTGCCCCCCTACCCCTCCCCAACACCACCATCATCAGACCCCTGCGCGCGCCTATGCCCAGACGCCTTGCCAAACAGCCCCCATAGTATAAAGCCCCCACACAGTATAATGCTCCCATAGCTACCCCCACACAGAATAATGCCCCATAACGTATAATGCCCCCCATAACAGCCCCATACCGTATAATGTTTCCCATATCAGCCCCCACAGTATAATGCCCCACATAGCTTCTCCCATACAAGTATAGTGCCCCCATATAGCCCCCATACAGTATAATGCCCCCCATATCAGCTCCCCATACAGTATAATGCCCCCCATATCAGCTCCCCATACAGTATAATGCCCCCCATATCAGCTCCCCATACAGTATAATGCCCCCCATATCAGCTCCCCATACAGTACAATGCCCCCCATATGAGCTTCCCATACAGTATAATGTCCCCCATATGAGCTCCCCATACAGTATAATGTCCCCCATATGAGCTCCCCATACAGTATAATGCCCCTCCATATCAGCTCCCCATACAGTATAATGCCTCCCATATCCGCTCCGCATACAGTATAATGCCCCCCATATCAGCACCCATACAGTATAATGCCCCCCCATACCAGCCCCCATACAGTATAATGCCCCCCATAAAGTATAATTCCCCCATATCAGCCCCCATGCAGTATAATGCCCCTCCATACAGTATAATTCCCCCATATAAGCCCCATGCAGTATAATGCCCCCCCATATCAGCCCCCCATGCCATATCAGCCCCCATGCAGTATAATGCCCCCCATACAGTATAATGCCCCCATATCAGCCCCCATGCAGTATAATGCCCCCCATACAGTATAATTCCCCCATATCAGCCCCCATGCATTATAATCCCCCCCATCTTATCAGCCCCCCATGCCATATCAGCCCCCATGCAGTATAATGCTCCCCCCTCAATATGAACCCCCCATACAGTATAATGCCCCATATGTGTATAACAAAAAAATAGCATAACTACTTACCTATCCCCATTCCCACGCCGGGTGGAGAATCCTTCGCCTCCTCCGGTGTGTGCTATGAGTGACTCGGCGCAGACAGGCACGATGTTGTCGCTACATCCCGCCAGCCTGCGTCGAGCCGCTCAGGGCACAAGGAATGCTGGATCAAGGAGACGTCAGGTCCTCACTCCAGCATTGAATGGAACCGGGACCTCGGTGAGTGACTCGCGACCCTCCGGGGGACGCGAGTCACAGTGTGTAATGTGTTGTGTTGTATTGTGCAGTTTGCGGTGGAGAGAAGAGGGGGGACTGTAATTTAACGCCCCCCTCCACCGCAAACAGCACAATACAACACAATACATTATAAGAAACCACAATACAATACAACACATTACATTACAAGAAAACACAATACAATATAACACAATACATTACATTACAATACAACACATTACAATATAGTACAGCTCATCTGGAGTCCTCGGCACCGGCTGTTCCGCTGGAAGACGTGTCACGTGACAACACGGTCACATGGTACACTAAGTGTACCATGTGACCGTAACCAGGAAGTGCCGGCTTCACGGCACAGAAAATTAATTGAACAAGCCTGCTGTAATGACTGGGTAGGAAGACAGACAGGTGAGCCCTAATCTACCCGCCACTCAGTCCCTCCTACCTGCACGGCCCGTCCTAGGCGACGGCGTACAACTGGGCGACGGTCTCTACGCTCAATATGTGTACGACAGACAAACAGACAAGGGTACACAGAAGCTAAGGGAAATGGGGCAGTTGCCCACGGCAACACCGTGAGCAACAGGAGTAGTGAACGAGCCGAGTCAAACCAGGAGTGTACGAGGTACCAAACACAGAGCAGGAGCGTAGTCAGTAAAGCCAGGGTCAAAATGAAGCAAGGTCAATAATAATAGCAGGAGCAGCAGAGCCAGGAAACAGGAAAGAATCACAGGCAAAGACAAGCAGGAAATTAAGGTATAAATAGGCCGAGGGCGGGAGCTAGAACCGTCTGGCCAGGCTGTGATAGGTTCTCCCACTCCTGAGCCTACCAGCCTGAGTGGTAGCAGATTGAGTCACTCTATCAGACCTAGGAGCAGGTGCAGACTGATTAACCACGGGCGTCGACACTGAAGCTGTGTCTGGCAGATCCTTTACAGTACCCCCCCTTTTATGAGGGGCCACTGGACCCTTTCTAGGTGGACCTGGCTTATTGGGGAACCGAAGATGGAACCTTCTGAGCAATACCCCAGCGTGAACATCCCGGGCGGGTACCCAAGTCCTCTCCTCAGGCCCGTATCCTCTCCAATGGACCAGGTACTGGAGTGAGCCTTGGACCATCCTGCTGTCCACAATCTTGGCCACCTCGAATTCTACCCCTTCAGGGGTGAGAACAGGAACCGGAGGTTTCCTCGAGGTAGCCAAGGACGGGGAGCAGCGTTTCAGGAGGGAGGCATGTAACACGTTGTGTATTTGAAAAGACGGGTGTAACTCCAGCCAGAAGGAGACAGGGTTAAGGACCTCATCTACCCGCCACTCAGTCCCTGCCTACTTGCACGGCCCGTCCTAGGCGACGGCGTACAACTGGGCGACGGTCCCTACGCTCAATATGTGTACAACAGACAAACAGACAAGGGTACACAGAAGCTAAGGGAAATGGGGCAGTTGCCCACGGCAACACCGTAAGCAACAGGAGTAGTGAACGAGCCGAGTCAAACCAGGAGTGTACGAGGTACCAAACGCAGAGCAGGAGCGTAGTCAGTAAAGCCAGGGTCAAAATGAAGCAAGGTCAATAATAATAGCAGGAGCAGCAGAGCCAGGAAACAGGAAAGAATCACAGGCAAAGACAAGCAGGAAATTAAGGTATAAATAGGCCGAGGGCGGGAGCTAGAACCGTCTGGCCAGGCTGTGATAGGTTCTCCCACTCCTGAGCCTACCAGCCTGAGTGGTAGCAGATCGAGTCACTCTATCAGACCTAGGAGCAGGTGCAGACTGATTAACCACGGGCGTCGACACAGAAGCTGTGTCTGGCAGATCCTTTACACCTGCTGTTTGGCAATGGGGGCCGTGGGCCCCCCAGGCTTAGGGGCCCGGTGGCAACTGCGACCACTGCGACCCCTATAGCTATGCCACTGGTCATCACATTATATGGGTTACCGGTTCTCCTCTTTTACAACACTTACCATTAAGTGTGCTTTTATAAAAAAAAGTATACATATAGGCCTTAAGTCAAATGATCTGTGTATACTACACAAAATGTTGGCGCTCTATAAGCAATCGTAAATTATTCTTGGTGTACATTTTCTTATTTTCTTCTTTTTTTCTGTAGATGAAGACATTAATATTCAATGTTCTGCGTCAGAACACGAAAGGATCATCAGACCTGGATCTTATGGAGCTGACGGCTCTTGGATACCTAATCTGTGGTCTTGGAGTTGAAGAGTTAAAGAAAATTAATTCTCAAGAGTTCAGGTTCGTTTGTAGAAAAGGTTTTGCGACAACTTATGGATGTACCATAGCGATTGATGTACAATTAGACTGGAAGTTTGTTGGAACATAAAAATGAGACTGGGATACTGCTTCCTTTATTTGGGGAAGTCGTCATTCTCATGCTTGGGTAATATAATAAAAATGGACTGAGTTTGGATAAAAGTAAACGTATGACTCACAACAAAACAAAGACTCATTCTAGAAACATTAAAGATGGCCATGCACATGAGATAGCAGACAGCCAAATGCCAACTATATTTCCTGATGTCCTAAAAAATAGGCATACTCGAATAGGAACACTCCTCTAGTAGCGCTTATCAACTGGGGGAACAAAGGATCGGAAAGTTCAAATATAATGGAAGATTTTGGGGGACATTTGGGCTGCCCCTAGTCACATTATATTGTCTGCTGACCCTGATGAAATCAGCCGTTTCGGACATCTGTAAAATGTGTATTGCCAATTTTATAACCTATGCAATCAATTATCCTTTAGAGAGAAAGTTGACATACCAAACACTATGGGTCAGTTACTGCTAATAATCACTAAATCCATGTTCTTTCTGAAAGATTTACTGATATGAACCTTTACATGGGCTGCATTATGTATTTTTTTATAGGCTTATAGCATTCAACATTTTGCATCTGATGTTTATATTGGATCCAAGTAGGAAATATTGGTATTTATTGATTGCTTCATTGCTTGCATGACTTGTTGGGGCTCCCTGGCACTATATTTAAATTTAATTCCAAAAGTAAAAAATATGAGTTTCAAAAATACTTCATTGCCTAACATTTCAGTCTAGTAGGTAACTGCTTTGGAAGAACTTGATTTCAACATGGATAGGTAGACTAAGTAAAACTTTACGTACGGCCTGTCAAAGCAACATTTTACTTATGTCTTTTGCAGCCAGGCAGCTGTTTTTGTGGGCACCTTAAAATTGAAATGCACCGAGGCTCAGATGGAGACTTTGGCCAGGCTCTTAACATACAATTCAGCATTTGGTTTAGTTAGTAGATGGGGTCCTGAGATCTTCACTGAGATTGGAACTCTTGCAGGTGAGTTGAAGAATGGTCTTTCTATTTAGTAGTGAATCTATATGAATCTCCAAGTAGAAATAATATGGTTATATATATTTTTTAATTTATAATAATACAAATTAAAGTATATTGGTGCCTTCTAATACAGCAGAATGGCCAGGAGCACTTAAGATGCTGTTGGAGCTATACGACTACCCACCTTTTTTTTAGGTAGCCCTTTAATGACTCTCATCAGGATCTGTAAAATGCAGAAAATACTGATGACAGTAATGTTCTTTGGTGTCAAAGGGTGGTGTTGTTGCTCCTTCCCATCAAAATATATAATTTTGGCATTTTAATGTCACTAATGTAGGCCCAGTCTTATTTTAAGCTAAACTTTAGTAATAACTTCAGGCAGTTATTTTTCAGTATTACGCTGCTATCTGCTTAAACTACATTTTGTAGCATGGCACTAATATTGTATAATTATGTTTGTACATACCATAGAGGCAGACGAGGAAGCTGCTAAGTGGTCATTGGAGAGAGGGGTCACAGTATGGTTAGCCCTATGGTCTTTGATAATGGGTGGCGAGAACCTGTGCAGGACTTCGCTCCCCAGAAGAACTGCAATGTTGGCAAGCAAATGAGTGGGGGATTGGCCCAAGGGACATGGAAAGAGCACAGAGGGGGAAACAAACACCAGGGCTGTGTGGCGAAACCTGGCACTATAAACGTGGGCCCATTTTGATTTCAGCTATGGGGCCCCCTTCATGTCTATATACGCCACTGACTCATACATTTTATCTCTTTCATGTGGAAACGTATTAGCTGGCCTCCCGGACATCGTCCTGTCATCTTTAATAAGAGATCAAATTCAAGGATTAACACCTAATGCAATATCTCTTATTTCAGCTCATAAGTTTGCTGTAAGTATATGTGTAGTATAGCTATGTTACTATAGAGCACACATGCTTTGGTTTACATCTGAATAATGTATAAAGATTACTTGTTAGGCTATTTTCACATATGCGTCAGAGGCTTCATCCATCACAAAACCTGTCAAATTTGTTGGGAAAAATAGCACTGCTTTTAGCACTATTTTTTTGTAAAAATGACAGATACCTCTGTGGAACCCGACCCACCCCATTGTAAGTCAATGTAGTTCATTGGGCACTGCTGGTGTCTGTTGTGCGATGGATCCTGCACTGCATTGTAGCTTCTGTAGTAAGTGGAGACCGCAATCCAGACATGAACAGGGCCTCAATTCTACTTTTTATCCAAAAAATATTTATTTCGAGGAAAACTTTCTACTCAGGACACATTTCTGCACATTAAAGATCTTTCAATAGCGTTGAGTGGGGTTATCTATGGACTGTATTAGAAAAGATGGGTTAATGTCATATGTGGCGCCCAGAGCCAGAAGTAGGTCCAACAATGCATACTCAGATGTCTTTACTCTAGAGAAAGTTACCCGTCAGGAGTGCCCTCTCTCACCACTTTGATTTGCAGTAGACATTGAGAGCTTGGCAGCTAAATTGAGAATGACAGGAGATATTATGGGCTTCAAGTATGGAGATTGGGAGGAGCGGGTGGCGCTCTAGGCCTATGACCTATTTGTGGAAGATATGCACAGTTCTTTGGGGAGTAATATGTCCATCATAGACCAATTTGGTATATATTCAGGACTTACCATCAATTGGACCAAGTCCGCCCTATTACCAATGGAACCCAATGCAATTATACCTCAGCTCAATGGACTGATCATACCACAAATTGATACATTTAAATATATGGGCATTTGGGTCTCTAGAGACCCTGCAGAATATGTACCCCTTAATGTGGCATATAGTAGATGCTTGGGTGAAACTGCCACCATCTGTGATGGGAAGAGCAAACTTGGTGAAGATGACTTTGATCCTGTGGCTATTTCGCATGCTTAGGTCTACTACAGTGTATGGCATCACAACTTTAGCATATGCAGGGCTGGGATTTGGAACAGGGAGAAAGTTCTAGTTATAAAATCCTCAAACATGTTCTGTACTGGGGTCACTGGAAGCACATAGGATGAGATTAGTATACCCTACTATGCCAACTCTTACTTTGTTACATAGAGTCTGGGAGAGGTGGAAATCACTCCTATATATTTCAGGATATACTCGATAAACACCCATATGGGATAATCCTACTCTCGGGAAATTAAATATTTTGGAAGGTTTTGATGGCTGGATTCAGCGAGGTGTTAAATACGTGTATCAATTGTATGATGATGATGGGTTCAAATCATTTCAGCAATTACAAGAAGACTATTCTCTACCTCATACAGTCTTCTATTGATATTTACAGCTGAGACATGCAGCTCAATGTCAGTATAGAGATGTGCAAGACAGAAATGTTGTATCACATTGTAAAAATGGAAACGTAGCATGCTGTAATCTCTTCTGTGTATAAGTGGCTGCTGCTGAGAGTCTTGGGTGACCCAATATTGGGACTAATGGAGCGATGGGAGGCTGATGTAGGCCCCATGTCAAATGAGGCTTGGAATGAAGTATTAGAAATGGCACCTAAGCTGTCTCTGAGGCCTCGTTTACACGAGCGTGTGCGTTTTGCGCGCGCAAAAAACGCTGCGTTTTGCGCGCGTTGGCATTGCGTTTTGCCTGCGTATACGCAGCGTTGTTGCGTTTTAAACGCGCGCATGACTAGCGTTTGCAACGCGCGTCAAAAACGCAGAGGAGATTCATGCCAGGCCAGCCTACAAATAGGCCAGCTGGCCCAACCCCTGCTTGCTGGGAGAAGCAGGTTTAGCACCTTAATCTCCGCCTCTGCCGAGCTCGTCGATGTGTGTACATCTGTCTGGGTTTGAGCAGGACTTTCTAAAGTTGGCAACCTTCTTTCTGGAGATAGAATGTTGTGTGGGCGAAAGTTTGGAAAGGCCAATTGCTAGTGTACATAGTTTGCCTCGGGGCCCATGACAGCACCTAAACGTCCGCACCTCTTGCAAACCATATCAAACCCCGAGTGATTACCTAAAACCTCATATGACGTGTGTATTAATTGGACCCAAATCCCAGAGGTGTGCGAGGGTATAGGCCAAGGAAATGTGGGCCAAACATTGTGTGGAGGGCTATCAATGAAAAACCACACGAAATATAACCATTCAACATTAAAGTTTTTAATACAGGGTTTTGCAAAAGCCCAAAAATGTTTCCTCAAACAAAAAACACCAACATGGTGTATAATATCGATCCAACACAAAAACAGGACGGCGAGTTGGCATCCCTGCACCCACAAATAGTGTGGCGTCCCAAATTCCGGCCTCCAACACACTTAAAGGTGTTGGTACTGGTGGCCCGGGGACGAATAGGCCTGCATTTCAGCACCACTATGCTGGACCTGGAGCTGTGTAGGTTGTTCCTCGGCAGCATAGTGGTGCTGATGTTGTCCGGGGTATGTTGGCCCAGGGAAGTGGGGAGCCATAGGGCGCATATACGGATGCGGGCGGTGCATCTGGGGGCCTGGGTGGAATGGGCCCGGCACCTGGGGCGTGGTGGCCGGCATGGCTGTACTGCGCCACTGTTCAATGGCCGTGAAGCACACATGCGGATTGTGGGGCGGTCTGGAAGCGTCGATCAACGTCACGATCGACGCTTGCAGACGGCCCATACGGTCCATGGGGACCAGCCGGAGGAGGGGAACGATGCTTCGGCCAAAGGCGTCGTTCCCGTCCTCTTCAGCGGCTCGCCGTAGATAGTCCAGGACACGGGCATCTACTTGCCCCGCTGCGGAGGCCTGTTGAGCACGGGCCCGGCGAGTGCGGGCACGCACGGGGCGCTCCTCTGCCGGAGAGGCGACGGCCCGTGCGGACTGGCCAGGGGCGGGCTCCAGGGGTGTCGGCTCTGGGCTAGGGGGCAGGACAGGGGCAGCAGGAGGTTCCGGCCGAGACTCGCCCACGTCTGTCTCTTCTGCGGTATCCTCCAAATTGTCTGTGGTTCTAGAAAGAGGAAATTACGTTAGAACAGAATATCTAACAATGCCTACAACAACACGATGGCAAACAGGACATGGGCGAACACACATTAGACACATGCAATGGCAGAAACTCTTACGTGCGCATCTCCATGATGTCCTTCAAGAACATCAGCTGTTGGGTATACATATACGGTCGCTTGCGAGATGCGCCATCCCCGCTGCGTCCCCTTTCACCCATTTCACGCCGGAATTGGTCACGGCAGCTCCGCCACCGTGTTTTGATCTCTTGGACTGTTGGAGTTAAAAAACAGATATCATGCCATCAGACCTATGACCTCTCACTTTAAATTAAGGGCCCTGCACTGCCAATTACGTGGTACACGGTGATGCGCCTGCTCCACAAAAGTTTCTCGTGAAAATGCGCAGAAGACACATACAGGGCCCCAGTTCTTCAAAAGGGATGTCATGCTTTGGCAGAAAATGCCTGGTACTCACCCAACCGACTGCGGTCACGGGTTCGGCCACTCTCCCACTCCTGGCCAAACAGCTCCTTTGCCACCTCCTCCCAGGCGTCCTCCTTGGCCGTCCGGTTGTGGTACGCCTCCGAGCGAGTGTCCCAAATTTCGGGGTGTCCCTGGACCAGGACGAGGAGGCGCTCCACGTCCATCCCACGCGGCATGGCAGCAGATGTTGACAGTGGAAGATACCTGCACAGTCTCCAGTCACAAGCCCTGCCCACTCGCAGTGGAAACTCAAGCACTTCCTGGTTTTGGTTTGCTTTGTCCAGCTTTATAGACTGTTTTTCATGGACATAACAAGTGATGCGTGATTTTCGCGCATGCAACGCAGGAGCGTCCGTGTGGCATGCGTTGTTTTCACGCACCCATTGACTTCAATGGGTGCGTGATGCGCGAAAAACGCACGATTTTAGAACATGTCGTGAGTTTTACGCAACGCACGCGCACTGCGCAAAATTCACGCATCGTCTAAACAGCCCCATAGACTATTATAGGTGCGTACGACACGCGTGAAAAGCACGCGCGTCGCACGCGCGTATAATACGCTCGTGTAAATGAGGCCTGAGTGTTGCTCACAGAAGATCTAAATGATACCTTATTCATAGAGTTTACCGTACACCATATCTGCTGTGCAAAATGGGCGTTAGACCTGATGCTAGATGTTCCAGATGCCCTGACCCCTAATGCGGACTTGTCACATATGCTGTGGACATGCCCTTTATTGTCTTCATATTGGGATGGTATCTATGCAAATCTTCACAAGGTTTGGTCAACAGATTTCAACAGATTTCTAAAACACCTTTGACGGGACTTTTGGGATATGTAGAAGAATTGCCATTACCTGAGATGCCAAAACTAGCAGTGGCAAAAATTTTATACCAAGCCAGGAAAACTATTGCCAGGCATTGGTTGGGTGATGCGCTTCCCACAATAGAAGAATTTTTAGGAGTAATGAATTCTGTTATTTTGGTAGAGAGGGGTGTATATTTGAAAAGTGACACACTACATAAGTTTGAACAACAATGGGGACAGTGGATTGCAATGCAAGGAATGGAGTTGCAGGCATTGCTCAGAAACAGTCTCTCCTCAGCTCTGACAGGTTAAGCCATGGTGTGGAGGATATAGGGATTACAGGACTGTGGAACCGATAACTCTTTGACATAACTGTATAAATTCTGGTACCGATCATTAATGATTAAGTTATTTTGGATAATGAGGCTGTAATAATCTTATTTTTCTTCCTTATGTATTATTTCACAGAGACCTAGGGATGGGGTTGGGGGGTACGGGTGGGTTTGATACTCTTTTTTTGTATATGTTGTTATATACTGTTTCTGTTGTATGTATATAAAAATTACAAATTTTGTTTCTCAATAAAAAATATCTGATTTAAAAAAAAACAAAAAACAGATCCTTCCCACACATACAACTGTGCATGCTAATGTTCTTCTCTATAAGCAATGGCAATACATTCATAGTGACTGGATGTTGTTCATGCCAGGTTGTGTTCAGTCCAGCTCAGCTCTCCTGCTTCACCAGTGACCAGGCCATAGCAGTTACTCCTGAACAGTTTGAGCATCTCAACTATCAACAGCGGCAGGCCATCTCTAGTGCTCAGTATGATGGGGACATTCACCAGGATACCCGAGGTACAGTACTTGTTAATGCATAGTGGGCATGGCAAGTTTATATCAAACTGGTGTAAAGCAGAATATTTAACTCTACAGGGGCAATGTCATGCAATGTCAGGATTAGCAGTCTATATTATGGCAACCTGTTTATTTGAATGGAGAGAGGAAGGAATTCTTATTTACTGACAGGACAAAATGATCAGGCGTGTTACAATACAACATTCACGCTCGCCCCACATCTTTGATCTAGGGGCAGTCAGGAGACTATAGATATTACATTGTATATAATGTGTATGAACAGCAGTGTTGCCATCAGGGTGTTGAAGGTGGTACTGCTATTAAGGGCCCTGGAAAATGAGTTTAAAAATGGTCTAACACCCTCCTGTTAACTTTCACCTATCACGAACTGTTCACTGCTATGTTTATTAGGGCCTCACTAAATATATAATATATAAAGACCATATTATCCCAAGGCTCAAGGGGCCCTGACCACTTGACTGTATGGGGCCCATACATTCCAAACTGTATATTTCAAATAGTAGATAAATGACTGCCTATATATTCCTAATGACACTCTAAAATGGGCAGCATTAGTCTGTATTATATATATATATATATATAATATATATGTACATATATATATATATAATATATATATACATATATATATATATATATATATATATATATATATATATATATATATATATATATAGTTTCAGCAGTTAGGAGATCAGGAGAAGAGAAAAATAAATATGTTGCCTTTAAAGAAAACTGTTAGGCCCTGTTCAGACAGAGTTTTTTTTGCGGCAAAAAAATTAATGAAATTGACTCCCATTGATTTCAATGGGAGGTGGGGGCGTTTTTTTCCCGCAAGCAAAGTTAGGGCATGTCGCTTCTTTTGCCCCGAGTTCAAAAAAACAAACTAGCGGGAAAAAGAAGCGACATGACTTATCTTGAGGCGATTTCCGCCTCAAAACCCCATTGAAATCAATGGGAGACGGAAATACACGTGTTTTTTGCCGCGTTTTCTTGCCACCATTTTTACCCATTTTTTAAGCGTTTTTCCAGCACAAAAACGCTTGTGGTATATCCCTTTGTCTGTTAAAGAAATAGGTAAAGACAACCGCCTTTAAAAACACGTCAAAAAACGTGTGTAGTGCAAAACCGCTTAAAAAAAACTGAGCTGAGCTAATTTTCTGCCTGCATGAGACTCTGTGTGAACATACCCTTAAGCGGCCAATTCAGTTACTTAAAGTGAGAAGTAGTGTTTAACCATTTATTTTTTGGTTGAAATAAATGCAAGCGCTTTATATTGTGCATTCCTAGAAATTACATCTGTTCTCTTATGCTTTCTCTGTTTACAGGAGAGAACAATGTGAGGTCACTTGCTGCCTGGCATCCTGTTCTTTACATCATGGTGCTGCTTTTATTGCTACACTGAGCTCCAGTATCCCAGCCTAGTTGGTTGGCGCTTTAGGAAATGTTTTTGTAAAACATTGCTTATACGTCCCACATGGATTTTTAAATAAAATTCTACTGGTGATGCAGTTATAAAATTGTTAATGAGTGGTTCTCTGTGTATTCTCCAAAAAAATTTGTAAAAAAGGGAATGAGTGGATTACAGTACCAAGAAAGGTTATCAAACTTGGGGCTATTCAGTTTAGAAAAAGAGACGGCTATAGGGCGATCTAATTAGAATGTACAAATAGCACACAGCCAAGACAACACAGGAGTGGCTTAGGGACAACTCTGTGAATGTCCTTGAGTGTCCCAGCCAGAGCACTGACTTGAACCCAATCGAACATCTCTGGAGAGTTGAAAATGGCTGTCCACCAACAGTCCCGATCCAACCTGACAGCTTGAGAAGACTGGAAGAAAATCCCCAAATCTAGGTGAGCAAATATTGTGGCATCATACCCAAGAAGATTGGAGGCTGTTATCACTGCCAAAGGTGCTTCAACTAAGTACAGAGTAAAGGATCTGAATGCTTATGTCACAGCAATACTTACTTTTTTCATTTTCAATAAATTAGCAAAGATTACTAATAATCAGTTTTCACTTGGTCATTATGGGGTATTGAGTGCAGAATGATGGGGGCCACAAGGCTTCAACATAACAAAATGTGAAAAAATGTAAAGGGTCTAAAGACTTTCTGCAGGGGCGTAGCTAGGGGAGCAGGCGGGGCATGTGCCCCGGGCGCAACTAGGTGGTAGGGAAGGGGGAGCGCCGCAGAGCAGCTGATCGCTGCTGATAGGCACCCTGTATGTCGGACACCTGCAGCAGCGATCAGCTTTAGGAAGAGCCAGGAGATCACGCAGCGGCGTTCTGACTGGAGTCTGTGACGGCCAGGGAGTGGACCAGTCCAGTCACATGACCTGTCACCTGACCTCACGCCAATGACATGAGGTCAGATGACTCAGGTCAGGTGACTGAACTGGTCCACTCCCATGCTGCCCCCTCCCAGCATGTAGGGGGCGCCACTGGGCTCTGCCTCTACTCTGTGCTCTGCTGTTACACACACGGAGTAAATAACAGCCGAGAAGCAGAGGAGGAAGCCCCGTCCACAGCCCGTCCTGCAAGAAACCTGTGATTCTGTCAGCAAGGATACATGGTGAGTGTCTGTGTGTATATGTGTGCGTGTCTGTGTGTATACAGTGTGTGTCTCTGTGTGTGTATACAGTATGTGTGTCTGTGTGCATACAGTGTGTCTCTGTGTTTGTACGTGTATTTGTTACAGTGTGTGTGTGTGTGTGTGTGTGTGTGTGTGTGCGTGTGTATATGTCTCTGCATGTGTTTGTCTCTTTGTAAAAGTGTGTGTTCAATATTAAAGTAGAACAGATAAAATGCAGATATCTGTGCTGCCTCCTATATACCCTGCTTCCTCCTATATACCCTTGAAAATGTGCAATAAAAAGTATTTTATTTAAAAAAAACAGATTTTTATGTTAAAGAGGCTCTGTCACCAGATTTTGCAACCCCTATCTGCTATTGCAGCAGATCGGCGCTGCAATGTAGATAAGAGTAACGTTTTTATTTTTAAGTTATGACCATTTTTGTATTTATGCAAATGAGGCTTGCTAAAGTCCAACTGGGCGTGTTTAAAGTAAAAGTCCAACTGGGCGTGTATTATGTGTGTTACATCTGGGCGTGTTTACTTCTTTTACTAGCTGGGCGTTCTGACGAGAAGTATCATCCACTTCTCTTCAGAACGCCCAGCTTCTGGCAGTGCAGACACAGCGTGTTCTCGAGAGATCACGCTGTGTAGTCACTCACTTCCTGCCTCAGGTCCTGCATCGTGTCGGACGAGCGAGGACACATCGGCACCAGAGGCTACAGTTGATTCTGCAGCAGCATCGGCGTTTGCAGGTAAGTCGATGTAGCTACTTACCTGCAAATGCTGATGCTGCTGCAGAATCAACTGTAGCCTCTGGTGCCGATGTGGCCGACACGATGCAGGACCTGGGGCAGGAAGTGAGTGACGTCACAGCGTGATCTCTCGAGAACACGCTGTGTGTCTGCACTGCCAGAAGCTGGGTGTTCTGAAGAGAAGTGGATGATGCTGATTCCTGTGTACCTGAGTACAGTGTACACACATAATACACGCCCAGTTGTACTTTTACTGTATACACGCCCAGTTCTACTTTTGCAAGCCTCATTTGCATAAATACAAAAATGGTCATAACTTGGCCAAAAATGCTCGTTTTTTAAAAATAAAAACGTTGCTGTAATCTACATTGCAGCGCCTATCTGCTGCAATAGCAGATAGGGGTTGCAAAATCTGGTGACAGAGCCTCTTTAACTCCCTTATATAACTATATCGCTTGTAAAATGTAGAAATGCTTTTATGCTCGAGTTACATTAAAAAAAATTGTGAAAAAAAAAATGACACCTCATTGATTGGTAGAGAAAGCAAACATGGCGAGAGGGAAGGAGATGTCGGGAAATAAGTTGGGGGGGTGCCAATCTGAATTTTTCCCCTGGGTGCAGGAGAACCTAGCTACGCCTCTGCTTTTTGAATGCATTGTATATAATTGGACAGTACAGAGATCTTTCTAATGATATTTTTACACCTAGCTCTGTAACAAGGACAGGGGGGCATCCTCTAGTCTAGAGGAATAAAGGGGATTCTTTACTGTGAGAGCAGAGAGACTATGGAACTCTCTGCCACAGGATGTTGTGATGGTTGATTCTTTGAATAAATAAAGAAGGGCCTTGATGCCTTTCTTGAAAAATATAATATTACAAGTTATGAGTACTAGATTCTTGAGATGGGAGGTTGATCCAGGGATTTATTCTGATTGGCATATTTGGAGTCGGGAGGATATTTTAACCCCAATGAGGCAATTGGCATCCACCTCATAAGCGTTTTTTGCCTTCCTCTGGATCAACATGGTAGGATTATAGGTTGGACTTGATGGACCTGTGTCTTTTTTTCAACCATATCAACTATGTAACATGTGGGCAGGGTTACAGATAATACAAGATAAAGACCCATATTTGTGAATATATCCTGTGTGGTAAAGGTCAGCACCTATGCAGGTAACTAGAATTCTTCTAATAGGCTTCACTATTAATGACACTTCTACAGACATATCACCAGGTAACCAATACCGGCACACAACTACAATACTGAGCAACCACTAAATAATACTGCCATAACTATTTGTTTTCCTCTATTACTGGGTATCTAATACTAGTATATCTGTTTTGACAGTCTATGGTCTGCAAACCATTTGCTACAAAAAGCAGTATGCATTCTGCTAATAAATGCTCAAGGCAACTGCAGGGAATTTTCATGGAATCTCCCAAGGCAGCCCTGCTGTATTTTTCTATTTCCCCGCTAATGGTGATTCAGTTAACAGCTGTCACGGTGCGGGGTGTGGACCCACTGGACCGTACCACGTAGCGGGATGACAGCTGACCAAACAGGTACAGTACATTGTCTATAGTCCAGAAAGAGTACCTGTGGCAACTCGGACAGTAGCAAGGCTGGCTTGGCTGGGACCAGGCGGCAGGTAGACATCAGGCGTGGAATTCAGAACAGGTGTGGAATGCAGCACAACACGACAACAGCTCAGCACGGTACTAGATCAGATAGCACGGGAAACAGGATACACGGACAGGGAACCCTTGGAAACTGGAAGACACTAGGAGACCATTAGCAAGACAAACTTTGGGTAACGAACAACGCTCAGGCAAAGAACAAGAGGGCAGAGCCCCTTTTATAGTCCAGTAGCATTCTGGGCTTGATTGCAGACTTCCTGCAATTATGCGCACACTGGCCCTTTAAGACCATGCACGCACAGGCAAGCGCGCCCTCCTGGAGACAGTCTCGATACCAGGAAGTGACTGCCGGCGCCTCACTGGGGGACAACTCAGCAGAGAACACACAGGTCCGTGGCCACGGCCGTCGATGGGAAGGTCAGAATGACGAGCCGTGGCCATAGTTACAATAGCATTACATTGTGTTATGTTATATTTCTGCTATGTAAGAAATTTTGTGTAATATTTTTTAAAGTGAATGTTTGGGCAAGTCGAACAACAGTGATTATGTTTGGGTTTCTCTCTGCCTACTTCTAGCTACTCATGACACCACCCAGTGAACTGTATAAAGAGATACTCCTTCTGAGGGAGAATTAATTTCTATAGTTGACTGGACAGTTCACAAAACTGCTCAATACCCCCACTAATGATGTCATAAACTGGAAAAGTATACAAGGGATATGAGATCATATTGAGAGAGTGAGATTCAGGTGCATGAGTGGATTGTCCTATCTTTCCACAAGAATTAAACTTCAATTACATTTTTGGTGTGGTCTCAAGTATTCAACTCAATATTCCAAATGGGTTCTGACTAAACCTCTATATAGTGGAATTAGGACCTCCCTTTTTCTACTAAAAATACGTCTAAGCACCCAAAAATTCTAGTAGATTTTCCCCACTGACTGGGAACACAAAACTAACTCTGAAGCTAGTTGAAATAAGCACCAAAAGCCTCTCCAGAAGATTATTGGCCCGTGTATACAGGGCAGTGATCAGCCGATGAACGAGCAAATGCTTGTTTGTCGGCGGATCACATAGTTTATGCAGGCTATAAAATTATCGTTGTCGGCAGCACATCTACCCTTGTAAACAGATGATGTGTTGCCGACAATGATGCCAACTGATGGGGACCGAACAATTGTATTAACGAGCATTCATCTCCATACAGTATAGCATCGGCCCGTGTAAAAGGGCTTGTTAATGAACGGCAATGCTATATATTGTATGCCCCTGTAACCCACCTAAGACAATATTCAAGGCATTTTTTTTCCAGTTTTGGACACCAGTGATATGTAGTGTTCTCTTTATGAACCCCATAATAGGACAGGATAGTGGTGGACACAAAGTCATTAGGATATGTAATAGCTCATTCGAGACATAACTGGTAGTTTCCGTAGAAATAGAGGCGTAGAGCCAGCAGGGGGAAGAACAGCGCTGGCTAATGGTAGCACATCACTCTCTGTGTAGGAAAATTTAGGGGCAGCATGTGACCGTGGAGGAAGTTTGTTATATTATAAAAACATTGTAGCTAGATCTTGCGGGAGCACCAACACTGTTAGGCTATGTTCACACGCTTAACAAAAAATGGCTGTAAAATACGGAGCTATTTTCAAGGGAAAACAGCCCATGATTTTCAGCTGTTTTTTAAACCACAGGCGTTTTTTCAGCCGTTTTTGAAGCTGTTTTTCTATTGACCCAATGAAAAACGGCTCCAAAAACGGCTCAAGAAGTGACATGCACTAGCCGTTTTTTTACATGCTGTTTTTTCAAGCAGCTGCGTAAAAAAATGCCCCATCGAAACGAAACACAGTTTTCCCCATTGAAATCAATGGCCAGATGTTTGGGGCCGTTCATCCTCCGTATTTTCAGCCATTTTTCAGAGCGTTTACGGCCCGAAAATTGGCTGGAAATAAGGCGTGTGAACATACCTCTACAGGAGAACTGTGGTTTGCACTGCTACAAGGGGACTGCGATTGTCACTGTTAGAAAGGCACAGAGGCTGGCACTGGTGTAAGGGGTGCTGTGGTGGCCTCTGTTTAAGAGACACTGCATGTATGGCACTAATCTGGTATATACTCAAAATGGGTATTGATCACTAGGTCAGCCACCTCAAAACTGTCAAACTAAATAGTGCATGTTGTCCGACAGGGCTTGACAATTTACTGCTTTCAAAACTAAAATATATATGATCTGTATGATGTGGGTTGTAGTAGCTGTTAAGATGGTAATTTTGCAAAGATTTTACCAACACGATATAGATTTTGGCAAGGTATGCATCCAATTATACCTGGATATGAGTGATGGAATGCCTATGCAGGGGGCAGCTTTACAAGTTATTGCACAACTTATAAGGAAGTAGTCCATTCAATAAAGGTGGTGTTTGCCATTCTCACTGACTGTTTCTCTATTTACCCCAAGATCAGCTGTGGACTTGGTTTAATTATTATACTGGATGTAACCCTTCCTAAATTGTTTTATATGGACTATCTGCAAACGTCAATGAGGCTGCGGATTCTGATCAAAGATGAACTAGATAATCTCAGACATTGTGCTCTCTTGGCTCTCCCCTAAAGCGTAGATCCAGATGAATTGCAATTAAAAATGTATTAAATTAACCCTTTCAGAACGGAGCCTATTTTGGCTTTAAAGACTAAGCCGATTTATTCAAATCGGACATGTCACTTTATGTGGTAATAACTTTGAAATGCTTCTGCCTATCCAAGTGATTCTGAGATTGTTTTCTCGTGACATATTGTACTTTATATTAGTGAAAAATTGTGATCGATAAATTCAATATTTATTTGTGGAAAAATTTGCATTTTTCTAAATTTGAATGTATCTGCTTGTAAGACAGATAGTAATACCACATAAAATAGTTGCTAGTTAACATTCCCCATATAACTATTTTATGTTTGCATCATTTTTTGAACATGCTTTTATTTTTCCACGATGTTGCAAGGCTTAGAACTTTAGCAGCAATTTCTCACATTTCCAAGAAAATTTCAAAAGCCTATTTTTATAGGGTCCAGTTCAGTTCTAAAGTAGCTTTGAGGGGCCTATATTATGGAAAACCCCCATAAATCCCCCCATTTTAAAATCTGTACCCCTCAAAGTACTCAAAACAGCATTTAGAAAGTTTCTTAACCCTTTAGGCATTTCACAGGAATTGAAGCAATGTGGAGGTGAAACTTACAAATTTCATTTTCTTTTTTTGCGGAAATTCAATTTTAATCAATTTTTTCTGTAACACAGAAGGTTTTACCAGAAAAACGCAACTCAATATTTATTGCCCAGATTCTCCAGTTTTTAGAAATAGACCACATGTGGTCCTAGTGTACTAATGGACTTAAACAAAGGCCTCTGAAGCAAAGGAGCACCTACAGGATTTTGGAGCCTTCTTTTTATTAGATTATTTTTTAGGCACCATGTCAGGTTTGAAGAGGTCTTCTGGTGCCAAAACAAAGAAAACAGCTCAAAAAAGACCCCATTTTGGAAACTACACCCCTCAAGGAATTCATCTACGGGTGTACTGAGCAATTTGACCACACAGATGTTACATAGATTTTATTAGAATTGGGCAGTGAAAATAAAAAAAAAACATTTTCTGATCAAATAAAGGAGAAAAAGCAGCCCAACTTTCATAAAGCAACTTCTCTAGAGTAGGGAAATACCCCATATGTGGTCATAAACTGCTTTTTGGGCACATGGCAGGGCTCAGAAATGAAGGTGTGCCACTTGGCTTTTGGAGCACAGATTTTGCTGGATTGGTTTCTTGGCACCATGTCGCTTTTGCAAAGCCCCTAAGGTACCAATACAGTGGAAATTCCCCAAAAGTGACTCCATTTGGCAAACTACACCCATTAAGGAATTAATCTAGGGGTGTAGTGATCATTTTGACCCCACAGGTTTCTCAAAGATTTTATTAGAAATGAGCAGTGAAAATGAAAAATATTTTTTTTTCCAATAAGACGTAGTGTAGTTCAACATTTTTCATTTTCTCAACAAATGAAGGAGAAACAGCACCACAACATCTGTAAAGCAACTTCTTCAAGGAATGCAGGAGAAAAGACACACCAATTTCTCGAGAGTGAGGCAATACCCCATATGTGGTCATAAACTGCTATTTGGACACACAGCAAGGCTGTTAAGGGAAGACGCTCAATTTGTTTTTTGGAGTGGAGATTTTACAAGATTAGTTTTCTGACACCATGTTGCACTGAGCTATGGTACCAGTACAGTGGAAACCCCTGAAAAATTACCCCATTTTGGAAACATTTTTCAAGGAATTCATCTAGAAGTGTAGTGAGCATTATGACCCCACAAGTGTTTTGCAAAAGTTAGTACACAATACATGTTGCAGATTGAAAATCAAAATTTTTCCACAGATATGCCATTTCAGTGCCCAATGTGTTGTGCCCAGCTTGTACCACTGGAGAGACACACCACATAAATTGTTAAGCGGGTTCTCCAGATTAAAGTAATACCCCATTTGTGGTCATAAACTGCTGTTTGGGCACATTGCTAGGCGAAAGAACGACCGTCATTTTGCTTTTGGAGCACAGATTTTGCTCGGTATTAGTTTTGTTTGGGGTTATACTAGTACTTCAGCTTATAATGTGGGGGCATATGTGAGCTGTGCGGAGTACATCAGGGTATATGTAAGCTGTGTGGAGTACATCAGGGTATATGTAAGCTGGGTGGAGTACATCAGGGTATATGTAAGCTGTGCGGAGTACATCAGGGTATATGTAAGCTGGGCGGAGTACATCAGGGTATATGTAAGCTGGGCAGAGTACATCAGGGTATATGTAAGCTGGGCAGAGTACATCAGGGTATATGTAAAGGATCTGCCAGGCACAGCTTCGGGGTTAACGCCCATAGGTAATCAGTCGGCACCTGAGTCTATGTCTCTGAGACTGACTCCAGCTTCCACCACTCAGGCTGGCAGGCTTAGGAGTGGGAGAGCCTATCGCAGCCTGGCCAGACTCAGCTAGCTCCCGCCCTCGGTCTATTTATACCTGCCTTTCCTGTTCCTCCTTTGCTTGTGATTCTTCTCGTGTGGTTTCCTGGCCCAGCTACAGCTTCTGACTATTTGATCCTGCTCCATACTGACCCTGGCTTACTGACTACTCTCCTGCTCTGCGTTTGGTACCTCGTACACTCCTGGTTTGACTCGGCTCGTTCACCTCTCTTGTTGCTCACGGTGTGCCGTGGGCAACTGCCCCATTTCCCTTAGCTTTGTGTACCCTTGTCTGTTTGTCTCGTGCACTTACTTTAGCGTAGGGACCGCCGCCCAGTTGTACCCCGTCGCCTAGGGTGGGTCGTTGCAAGTAGGCAGGGACAGGGTGGCGGGTAGATTAGGGCTCACTTGTCCGCTTCCCTACCCCTATCATTACAGTATATGTAAGCTGGGCAGAGTACATCAGGGTATATGTAAGCTGGGCAGAGTACATGAGGGTATATGTAAGCTGGGCAGAGTGCATTGAGGGAGGGAATGTGAGACTGTGGGAAGAGAACAGAACAAGGGGTTAAGAAAGTGCTCAATGTACTCTGCTAGGGAACATTGCAGTGAAGTGTTAAGAGATGCGTTTGAAGAGCTCTAGTCGACTGCGCTATTGATTCCGTCAAAACAACGGAACGCTGTCACAATGGTGACGAACGGAAACCTTTAGAAACATTTCCGTCACCATTGAGATAAATGGTGAGGGAAACGGAAGCTAAGGTTTTAGTTTGCCTTTCCGTTGAGGGGTTAACCCAACGGAAATCTCCGATGGAACCCCTCAACAGAAGGGCAACGCTGCTGTGAACACAGCCTTACTTGGGGACTTGAAGATCTGACCTTCTGATCCCCAGTACAATACACTGCACTATTTATGTAGTGCAGTGTACTGTAACTGTCGTTCTTCATCTGACATTTAAGCCTATTAGGTCCTGCTAGATCGCCCAGTGGAAGTATCAAAGGCGGAGTTGATAGGAATGTTAAAATCACCACACAAAATTAAACCCCCTCTCTTAAACGCTTGCAGTTCGTCTAGAGTCTTAATTAAAAAAGAAACCTGGTTTATGTTTGGGGCATATATCTTCACAATCGTGTATATATATTTGCTCCAAACTCACATGTAACAAAGAGGAAACGTGCATCCGGGTCCATTTTAACCTGCAGGACTTTATGGGGGAGAGACTTATGGAATATATCTTATTTAAACTTCTTGCCTTGGATTGAATCCTTCAATTCCACAACATTTGGACAGCGCTAGAGAATTTTATCCACTTTTTTCTCCATTTATCTGAGGGAGCCCTGACAGCCCCTGCACGGATTTACCAGCTTCAGTCCATTGAGACCATACAGGCACTTTTGGGTGTTGTGCTCCTAGCACAACACCACAAGATAAGCACAACCGCCTACCCCGACCCTTTGTCACTTTAAACAAGAGATGATGCACAATGTGCGCCGGGTGTTTTTTGTTTTTTTCTCCTTGTCTATAGATACCACTTAAATGCGCAGTCGCTATTGACTGCCGCATTGAAGGGGTTAAACGGCGACGATCGGTGGTAACTGCGATCACTGTCATTGCAGCGGGATGACAGCTGTATATTACAACCGACACCCGCTAAAGATGAAGCGAGCACAGCTCTTGTGGTACATGAGACTTTTTGATCACTTTTTATTCCTTTTTTTAGAAGAGCTAAGGTGACCAAAAAAAACAGCAATTTGCAGGTTTTATATATATATATATATATATATATATATTTATTTATTTATTTATTTTTTATTATTTTTTTACGGCGTTCACCGAGCGGGTTAAATAACGCTATATTGTGATAGTTTAGACTTTTACGGATGCGGCGATACCATTTTTGTTTTTTTTTACTTTTAATATACACTACCGTTCAAAAGTTTAGGGTCACTTAGAAATTTCCTTATTTTTGCAAGAAAAGCACAGTTTTTTTCAATGAAGATAACATTAAATTTATCAGAAATACACTCTATACATTGTTAATGTGCTAAATGACTATTCTAGCTGCAAACGTCTGGTTTTTAATGCAATATCTACATAGGTGTATAGAGGCCCATTTCCAGCAACCATCACTCCAGTGTTCTAATGGTACATTGTGTTTGCTAACTGTGTTAGAAGGCTAATGGATGATGAGAAAACACTTGAAAACCCTTGTGCAATTATGTTAGCACCGCTGTAAACACTTTTGCTGTTTAGAGAAGCTATAAAACTGACCTTCCTTTGAGCTAGTTGAGAATCTGGAGCATTACATTTGTGGGTTCAATTAAACTCTCAAAATTGCTTGAAAAAGAGAGCTTTCATGTGAAACTCGACAGTCTATTCTTGTCCTTAGAAAGGAAGGCTATTCCAATTGCCAAGAAACTGAAGATTTCCTACAACGGTGTGTACTACTCCCTTCAGAGGACAGCACAAACAGGCTCTAACCAGAGTAGAAAGAGAAGTGGGAGGCCCCGCTGCACAACTGAGCAACAAGACAATTACATTAGAGTCTCTAGTTTGAGAAATAGACGCCTCACAGGTCCACAACTGGCAGCTCTATTAAATAGTACCCGCAAAACGCCAGTGTCAACGTCTACAGTGAAGAGGCGACTCCGGGATGCTGGTCTTCAGGGCAGAGTGGCAAAGAAAAAGCCATATCTGAGACTGGCTAATAAAAGGAAAAGATTAATATGGGCAAAAGCACACAGACATTGGACAGAGGAAGATTGGAAAAAAGTGTTATGGACAGACAAATCGAAGTTTGAGGTGTTTGGATCACACAGAAGAACATTTGTGAGACACAGAACAACTGAAAAGATGCTGGAAGAGTGCCTGACACCATCTGTCAAGCATGGTGGAGGTAATGTGATGGTCTGGGGTTGCTTTGGTGCTGGTAAAGTGGGAGATTTGTACAAGGTAAAAGGGATTTTGAATAAGGAAGGCTATCACTCCATTTTGCAATGCCATGCCATACCCTGTGGACTGCGCTTGATTGGAGCCAATTTCATCCTACAACAGGACAATGACCCAAAGCATGCCTCCAAATTATGCAAGAACTATTTAGTGAAGAAGCAGACAGCTGGTATTCTATCTGTAATGGAGTGGCCAGCGCAGTCACCAGATCTCAACCCCATAGAGCTGTTGTGGGAGCAGCTTGACTGTATGGTACGCAAGAAGTGCCCATCAAGCCAATCTAACTTGTGGGAGGGGCTTTTGGAAACATGGGGTGAAATTTCTCCCGATTACCTCAGCAAATTGACAGCTAGAATGCCAAAGGTCTGCAATGCTGTAATTGCTGCAAATGGAGCATTCATTGACGAAAGCAAAGTTTGAAGGAGAAAATTATTATTTCAAATAAAATTCATTATTTCTAACCTTGTAAATGTCTTGACTATATTTTCTAGTCATTTTGCAACTCATTTGATAAATATAAGTGTGAGTTTTCATGGAAAACACAAAATTGTCTGGGTGACCCCAAACTTTTGAACGGTAGTGTATATATATTTTTTTTCCAACATTATAAAAATCTTTATTTAACTGTTTTTTTTTACTTTTTTTTATTAGTCCCCCTAGGGGACTTGAAGCAGTGATCGTTGCATCTCTTGCATGATATACTGCAATACTAATGTATTGCAGTATATTGTGATTCTGACAGTCTACGGCTTCAAAGGAGTACAAAGATGGCAGGCTGCCATAACGACCACTGTAAACGGCTGATCGCACCTCGGGGTGGACGCAATATCGTGTTTGAGGGGGAAATTGCCCACGGCATTTAAGGTGTTAAATGGGCAGAATCAAAGTGAACTTTGATTCCGCCTGTTGCAGTGAGGTATCGGCTGTAAAAAAAAAAACGTCATAATATGCATTGTGTCAGAAATGTATTTGTTCCTATCCCCCCTACCTCTGGCTGGCCGAAAGTTCTGCTTTTTATTCTAGTGTTTTTTTGCTTTGACACACGCTCGTGCACAAACGTTATTATGTAGACAGACCTGTGTCGATACATCACTGAGTATCGATACAGGTATGTCATTGAAGCATAAGCAGAGCATAAACGGCGCAGGCATTGATGAGGCAGTGGACCAATAGGATGCCTTAAACCCGGGACTTCTGACGTATACCCGGGTTTGAGGCATCCTATTGGTCCACAGCCTCCTCAGTGCCCGCGCCGTTCATTCTCTGCTTATGCTTCAATGCCGACACCATTTACTTCACTTTCATACTATTCCCCAGTGCTCGTTCCCTGCCCGCCACAAAAATTGTGTCTCCCTTGAAAATTCCTTAAATAAATTGATATACAGCAAGGACTAGGATGCCCCTACAGACAGAAACGATTGGATCTCAACATACACATGACCACAATAGCTATAGGTGCTGTACACTATTAAAAAAATATGTTTTCGGGGGCGTGACCGGATGCAGATGGAGTAGGACGCACGACCTGGAGCTCCTCCACTAACCACCCTTTTAGCAGCGGTTAATTTTGGATTTAGCCTCCCGATAAACCCGCAAGATGGTGAAACGCGGTCCTAAGAAACCGGAGAATAAGCTGGCACCCTCCGGAGCGCCAACTCCTGGAACCCTGGAGGCATTCCTCCGTGCGGACGCGCAGACAGAGCAGCCGCCATTACTGGCACCCTTCTCGGACACAGCATCACAGGCTTCATGGTGCCCGTCGGAAGCCCCGGGGGGAGACCTGCCTACAGACCCGCTCACAGAGCAAGTACAGACCCAGATACTGGAGCCGACTAGCTTGATAATTGCCGACCAGAGATATTATCAGGGGAAGGAGGACGGCCACGTGGAGGGCAGTCCGCCATCTTTGGATACCTCAGTGCAGCATGCAGAGACTCTGCCTATTTTTTCGAAGGGAGTCGTCCCAAAACACAAAAACCTGCAGGTTAGTGACTTACCTCTTACCCTGGATGACTTCCCACCTTTGCCCAGGGCTCCGAGACCCCCGAGGGTTGAGATCTCCTCCTCCTCGAAACGCCTTAGGGACAGGGGAAGGGAGACATGCGATATGGAGCGAGAAGCTCCCTCCATCTTAGTACGTTCACCCTCATGTGACCGAACTCTAGATCTTCGGGCAGATCTCTCATCCTCAGATTCCGAGTACCCTGCACCTAAAAGGGCAGACTGGCATGCCATCCTAAGTCAGCTTCCTACCAGAGAGGATTTTAAAGTGCTTATAGCGGAGGTAAAAGATACCTGTAATGCCGCCATTGCAGCTGTAAGACAAGACATAAGATATGTAGCAAGTAGAGTGGAAACGCTGGAAGACGACCACGATTCCACCCGCCAATATATTTCCCAGCTACAATCCACGGTAGTGGCCCAAAATACGGCTCTCAGTGATTACCATAACCACCTGGAAGACCTAGATAATCGGGGTCGACGCCACAACATTAGAGTCAGGGGTGTGCCTGAACCGAAACAAGACGAAAATGTGAAGCAGATCCTGACGACCATTTTTAATAAAGTCATAGGCGCAGCTGCGGACCAACCTATTATACTAGACAGAGCTCACAGAGCCTTACGACCTAAAGGAGCCAGCACTCTGCCACGAGATATTTTTTGCTGTGTCACGGACTTTGAGTTGAAGGAAACCATAATGGCCAAGGCTAGAACCCAGCGAACCATTGAATATGGAAATGCTACAATCCAATTTTTGCCGGATCTCTCTTGGATAACCCTACATAAGCGGCGCCAACTGCGCCCGCTGCTCTCCATCCTGAAAGAGGCTAATATCCTGTATCGTTGGGGCTTCCCTTTCAGTCTTACAGCTAGAAAAGATGGACGCTCTGCAGTTTTATGGTCGCCTATAGATGTTCAGGACTTCTGCGCCATACTGGATATTTCTATACCGAAGTTGCCCAGTTGGGATCTAGTCTTACCCCCTCCACCTCCTCCACCCATCTGGCATAAAGTCCTACAAAAGAAGAAACCTGCTATACGGGGGGACTCTAGTGTCGTCAGAGATCGCAGATCTCCAATCCGGAGATAAAGGAATCTGCTACGGGAGGCTATTACTCGAACATGCACTTCCTAGTGCACAAGCCGCATTGAATGTTTTCTTGATGCAATTGTTATGTGTTAATTCTCTATCCTTTTTTCTTTCTGTTCAAAAAGTGTATTATACTCGAATGGGTGGGGGTGGAGGACTCTCAGGCCAAGTCACCAGATTTGGCTAACCTTCGAGGAAAAGATGCTAGGACGAGTCCTGGTTGTATCGGCTTCTGGGGAAATGTACCCCCTAGGGGGACGAGTCACTTTCCTAGGGCATTATATGCACCTAGTGTTTTCATTGATTTCTATGCATAATACTCGGTTGAATTACTATGTCTCCATATGGAAAGCATTTTCCATTCACAGTCAATTGTATGACTTGATAACGTACCGGTGCTATATATGTTTATGGCTAATATTTTATATGTTTTTATGTCTATGTCTCCCCTACCCACCCCCTTCTTTCTCTGGTAGTGAAACACATATTAGGAGTTATCCTCGAGAACATGGCTCAAAAGAAAAAAGGAGGAAATGCGGTCTCTTGCCACCATACCAGGGATACAGGTTGGGCCCCTTACAGGGGTTAATATTTATGTTTGATCAACGGACTTTAGATCTGTCATGGCGCGTATAGTTTCATTAAATGTTAAAGGCTTAAACTCTAATATCAAACGGAGATTAGCGCTCAAAGAATTAAAAGATTTGAAAGCAGATATTGCTTTTCTCCAGGAAACGCACCATGACAGATCGGGCTCCTTTCAATTTGCACAGTCCCGCTTTCCTGTGGTATACACGGCGACACAAAATAAGAAAAAAGCGGGAGTCGCGATTCTGGTATCTAGAGATTGCCCCCTGCAATGGGGCGATATGTTATCCTAGTAGGGACAATGAGAGGAGTCCCACTCACGTTATGTAATATTTATGCACCAAATACCCTGCAGGTCCCTTTCCTAGAGAAAGTGTTTGCCAAACTCGCACGTCTTCCACCTAACACTCTTATCATAGGGGGAGACTTTAACCTTCCGGTATTGGACATAAGGGATAGACAGTCCCTCAGTGTGCCCACACCACCAGCAAACTTACGCAGACATACCCTAGCTTTTCGTAGACTGATCCGTAAACATAATCTCTATGACCTGTGGAGGGTTACTAATCCTTCGGGTAAACAATACACTTTTTATTCCCACCCACACAACACTCATACAAGGATAGACCTCTTTTTGGGTAATGTACCGGGTTTACGCTCTATGTCCTCGACAGATATTGGCCCTATCACATGGTCGGACCACGCACCGATAATGCTTGACCTCAGTTCAGACTTACGGACTACAAGACAATGCCACTGGAGACTAAACGAAAGGCTGATTAAAAATCTGATGCACCGAGAGGCTCTTAAGAATCACATTGACACATATTTTACCCTTAATAAAAACTCAGTCCCTACGTTATCTACAATATGGGAAGCTCATAAAGCAGTTCTTCGGGGGCACTGTATCTCTATTTCTTCACGTCTTAAGCGAGACACAAAACAACAGCAGAAAGATCTGACGGTGACCCTTGCTTCCCTGGAGCGTAAAATGGTTATATCGCCCTCTACAGTTACTCTCCGTCGCATTATTGAGACGCGAGGAAAACTGAAAGATCTCTCAATAGCTAAGGTGGAACGGTTATTAATATATACTAAGCAGAAGTATTACGAACGGGGAAACAAGGCACACTCATTATTAGCAGCACAATTACGTACTAAACAATTAAATTCGGCCCCAGCGGTACTTAAAAACTTACAGGGACAGTTACTCTTTGACCCTAAACAACAGGCTGACCTATTCCACCAATATTATACAAAGCTATATTCACTACCGTCCCAACTCCCTACGAACCCAATGTCTCTTGGAATATTTAAAACCCTGCTCGCTACCTACTCTCGCAACATCGGACATTAACATGCTTAATGCACCCATTTCGTTAGAAGAAATGCAAGACACGATTAAGGAGCTCCCTAGCGGCAAATCACCGGGGCATGATGGTTTCTCCTATCTTTATTACAAAATCTTTCAGGACTCACTAAATCCACACATGATAGATCTCTTTAATTCTTTCCTGATGGGGGAACAGATACCTCCCTCAATGCTCCACTCTTTTATTACGGTTATTCCCAAACCAGAAAAGGATCATACCGATTGCTCTAACTATAGACCGATATCGCTGCTGAACGCGGATTTAAAAATATTTACTAAGATTTTAGCCAATAGACTGAGTTCCCTTCTACCCGGGCTGGTCCACAAAGACCAGGTGGGATTTGTCATGCATAGACAGGCAGGGGATAATACTAGAAGAACTATAGACCTGATAGATGTGGTTAATCAAACAGAAACATCGGGCTTACTCCTGAGCTTAGATGCTGAGAAAGCTTTTGACCGATTAGATTGGTCCTTCCTCTTCGCCACCCTAGAGACAATAGGCATTTCTGGCCCTTTCCTCCAAGCGATACGAGCACTATACTCTTCGCCAAACGCGGCGGTAAAATTGCCACATGCTACATCCCAAACCTTTTCTATCTTTAATGGTACCCGCCAGGGCTGCCCACTCTCTCCCCTCCTTTTTGTGCTTTGCGTAGAGCCACTGGCTTCATATATCAGAAAAAATCCAGACATACAGGGTATCATGGTAAGAGACAGAGAATTTAAGATATCCCTCTTCGCGGATGATGTTCTCCTGACTCTACGCAATCCACAAATATCTCTGCCTAATCTGCACTTGGTTCTGAAGGAATATAGTCGGTACTCAGGTTATAAAATTAACAACTCTAAAACAGAAGCTTTGCCGATCAATCTAACCCCAGCGCTCATAGCAACCCTGCAGTCTTCCTTTAAATATACTTGGAAGACAGATACAATAAAATACTTGGGCACTCAGATCTCTAGCTCATATACCTCCCTGTACAAACATAATTATGTCTCCTTCTTCCAGGACATAAGCAAACTCATAGCTAAATGGTCTGTCCTACCCCTGTCGTTTTTCGGCAGGATATCGGCGGTTAAAATGAATATCCTACCAAAATACTTATACCTTCTGGAAACCCTCCCGGTCCCCATACCACGAAAAGACATCTGCAG
The DNA here is from genome assembly GCF_050947455.1 of Rhinoderma darwinii. Lineage (NCBI taxonomy): Eukaryota > Metazoa > Chordata > Amphibia > Anura > Rhinodermatidae > Rhinoderma > Rhinoderma darwinii. The sequence continues at coordinate 298,103,311 of NC_134689.1, read as the reverse complement.
ATTTCAAACAACACTGTTGAAATACATTTGGGCGGGTAAAAGACATAGAATCACAGTATCAGTCATGCTTACATCGGTGGCGGCAGGTGGATTGGCGGTCCCAGATGTTTACAGATACTATTTAGCGGTACATTTGAGAAGGATACCATGTTGGACCTCTCTAAGGGCATATAATAAATGGACTGAGATTGAGAAACTGTGGATAGCACCTGCACACCCAAATGCATTATTATGGTCGGGGACGACGGACACCTTAGCGACCCCCCTCCTACACAGAATGACATTCACTAGGAATATCTGGAGGTTATCGAAGGCGAAATTTGCATTATCTTCCTTAAAGTCTCTAATGACACCTTTCCTATATAACCCCTCCCTACCAGAGAGCCTCACTACAAAGATGTCACAGCCATGGGCGAGAGCAGGATTATTTTACTTTGCTGATATAGTGGACCCTTGCCAACGCACAATTCTACCGTTTTCAACGTTGCAAACTAAATACAACTTGCCCAACAACTCATACTACAGTTACATTCAAATTGCACACTTTGCTAGCTCTATACGAACAGAACAAGGTTTCTCTAAGCCCACAGCCTTTGAAAGGCTCTGCAAAACAACTGTCTCAACTAGAGGGTTAATATCGGAGATGTATGCTATTCTGGCCGACTCCCCCCTTCAAGAGGCAGCCAGACATAGATATATGGCCAGGTGGGAGGCATATTTGGGTAGGGAGATACCCATGTCGCTGTGGCAAATCATCTGGTCCCAGGCAGCGAAGTCATCACTATGTGCGGCTTATAAGGAGAACCAGTATAAAATTCTAATGCATTGGTATCACACACCGGAATTCCTCCATCGCATTTTCCCGTTGGTATCGAATAGGTGCTGGAGATGCCACAGCGACGTGGGGACACTTCCTCATATTTTCTGGGACTGCAAACTAGTGAGACCCTTTTGGGGGGAAGTGGAAAATCTCATTCAAGAGGTTTTTGGGAATAGACCTGCGAAGCAAGCATTGACTTATCTTTTAAATGTGCCACCGAAGGGTTGGGGGAAAGTTCAGTCCTGGTTACTTCTACATATACTAACAGCAGCGAAATGTCTTATTGCGGCCAATTGGAAACGTAAAACGCCACCTACGCTAGATGCACTCTACAGCAGAATAAAGGAGGTTAAGAGATTGGAATCATTGACGGCCTCACTGAATAATTGCGTAGACCGCTTTACGAGTGTGTGGAGGCTTTGGGACATGTACGACTCCTCTAGACCTCCATGAGAGAGAGAGACCAATGTTCTTAACAGGTTCCCGACCGCTGGCCGTATTTATACGGCCAGCGGTCAGGGTCTCTAAAGTCCGCCGTATAGACTATTTACGGCGGCACTTCAGAGACTGTGCACGCGCGATCGCGTGCACACAGCTCTGTGCCCTGGCTGTTGCTAACAGCCATGGGCACTGGGCAGAATGTCAGGGGTCAATCTTTTGGCCCCTGAACATGTGATCGCTGTGACAACCAATCACAGCGATCACATGCATTTCTGCATAGAAAACAGTGTGCACGCGATCGCGTGCACACAGCCCTGTGCCCACGCTGTTACCAACAGCTCTGGGCACTGGGCAGAGTATCAGGGACCAATCTGATGGTCCCTGAACATGTGGTCGCTGTGAAAACCTATCACAGCGACCACATTTGTTTTATTTTGACTTTTCTGGCAGTAAATCTCCTGCCTCTTTTCTTCTCCTCAAACATTGTTTCAGTTTGAGGAGAAGAAGAGACTCGGGAGAATTGCTGCCAGAAGATTACAGTTACAGTTACACAAAAAATACAGTTACACTCTAAAACATTCTCTGTATAGATAGATTTCTATCTATCTATACAATCTATCTATCCATCTATCTTTTTTTCTATATATCTACCTTTCTATCTTTTATTCTATTAGAATAGGCAGGTAGGGAGTATATAATTATATATATATCCACATATATATAATATATATAGCAATAGCGGTTTATTTTTTTGTTAGCGGTAGTGTAGATATATATAGCAGTTAGTTTGTGTGTTTTATATAAAAAAAAACAAAAAAAAAAACAATTTGTTTAGTGTTAGTGTTAGTTACGTTATGGCGAGGAAGTTGTTTAGCGCCGAGGAGGCATACGCCATGCTGTGGTCTGAGTCGGAGACCGCATCAGAGATGGCGTCCGAGATGGAACCTGTTTTAGGTAGTGACGATGACAGCGTCACTTCAGGTTCATCTTCAGGGGACGTTGTCCCTGATGCAGTTGAAACTGCAGAACTTGAAAGCGCAGGGCCAAGTAGCGCTGTAGCACGGGACAGCCTGGTCCCTTCAGTCCAGGCTCTTGTATGGGCACCTGCCCCATCTTTTGGGCCTAGAATCCACGGATTTACTGCCACTCCTGGCATAACCGTGGACAATACAAATTTTGTCCAAATGGATTACTTCCATTTATTTATAACGGACGACATCCTAAATCAGATTGTCCACGAAACAAATTTATATGCCACTCAATATATAAGGCAGAAACCTTCATCCACCCATGCCAGAGATTGGACGCCCACCAATTTGCTGGAATTAAAAAAAAATTTGGGGCTCACCCTAAATATGGGTATTGTCAAAAAGCCCTCCATTAGGTCTTACTGGTCAACAAGACCCGCCCAAGCCACCCCAGTATATTCTGCAGTAATGCCCAGGTCTCGTTATGAGACAATAATGAGGTTCCTCCACTTCAATGACAACGCACAGGCCCCCCCAAGTACCGATGCAAACCGGGATCGGTTGTTCAAAATAAGACCGCTAATAAATTCCGTGAATAATTTATTTCTGCAACTCTACACCCCTGAGCAGAATGTAAGTGTGGACGAATCCCTCCTCAACTTTCATGGCACACTTAGCTTTCGCCAATATCTACCTTCAAAAAGGGCAAGATATGGCGTTAAGCTCTACAAATTGTGTGAAAGCGGGTCAGGATATACCACCGCCTTCAGAATTTATGAAGGGCGGGACCGCACAATAAATGTTCCTGGATGCCCCCCTGATCTTTCCACCAGCAGTAAGATCGTGTGGGAGATAATGCAGCCTCTGCTTCACAAGGGGTACCACCTGTACTGTGATAATTTTTATTCCAGTGTGCCCCTGTTTAGGCATTTGCATGCTGCAAGGACTGGGGCATGTGGTACCATGCGCAAAAACCGAATTGGTTTTCCACAGCAATTAGTGGGGAAGCGCATGGTAAAGGGGGACTCCTGTGCTTATGCATCTGAGGAATTGCTGGCGGTCAAGTTCAGGGATCGCAAAGACGTGTATGTGCTAAGCACGATTCATACCGCAGGAACAGTGGCAGTGAGGGAAAGGGGGGCAACATCGGACAAGCACAAACCAGTGAGCGTGTCCGAATATAACAAGTACATGGGGGGGGGTGGATTTAAGCGACCAGGTTTTACAGCCCTATTTAGTAAAACGCAAAACTAAAACCTGGTACAAAAAAGTGGCAATTTATTTGTTACAGGTGGCCATCCACAACTCATTTGTGCTCTACAAAAAAAACAGAGGCAGAGACACATACCTGGATTTCCAGGAAAAAATTATTGAAGGCCTCATTTTTGATGTTCAGAACACCCGAGAATGCCCCCAGTCTGAGGATGTCACGCGACTGACTGAAAGACACTTCATCAGTCGGATTCCCCCAACACCAACCAGAAGCAACCCTCAGAAAAAGTGCCGCGTCTGCAGAAAAGACGGGCACCGCAAAGATTCCCGATATTTCTGTCCCTCATGTCCCTCACAACCAGGCCTGTGCATTGAGCCATGTTTTAAAAAATACCACACTGTTCTGAATTATTAGATTTTAGTTAATTCGTTGAAAATATATTTGCCCTACATTACGTTTTTATTTTTCCCCTGATTTTACTCCAAGGGTGAGGGAGGGAATGGGTGGGTGGGGGGTGGATGTCATGTTTGCATATTCTCTAATGTTCATCTGCTGGAGAGCTCCATTTGCATAAACCTGCAATTTCTTATTTTAGAAAACCCAAATAAATAAATTCCCATTATACCCCTAGATGAATATTTTGGGATTTCTGCTTCAAGAGCAGATATTTTGGAAGTGTTATAGAAACTCTGTTGAGTTTTGTAAAACCAGCTTTGAAAAAAAGCGATTTGTGAAATAATCTTCTTCTATCGTCCACCCTCCTACTTCTCTATGTGATAAATAAGACACACATATTTGGTATCCCCGTGCACGGGAGAAGTGGCAGAATGTGAACGGAGATTAATTTTGGCCGTGGTCTATGCCGTGTGTGAAAAATGCTGGTATAAACTGACGCATTTGCTAAAAAATTGCTAATTTTATTTTGATCCATCTTATTCAAGAAACTTTCAGAAGAAAACTGGACTGTCTAAAAATATGATAAACCCCTTGAAGAAAACCTTGTGGGGTCTACTTGCGTGAATGAAGTAATTTATGGGGTGATTCTAATCTTTCAGCAGCATTAGGCCCCCCAGAAAACAGTATGCGGCTCTAAAATCAAGTGCAGAATTCCTGGACCGAAAAGGCCAAAAAGCCTCCTTTTATGCCAAGCCCTGGCACATGCCCGTCAATAAAGCACACATATTTGGTATCCCCATGCACAGGAGAAGTGGAAGAATGTGAAATGCGATGAATTTTGTCCGTGATCCATTTTGTGTGTGAAAAAGCTAGCATAAACTGACGCATTTGTTAAAAAAAAAGGTAATTTTATTTTGTTCCATCTTATTCAAGAAACTTTCAGAAGAAAACTGGACTGTCTAAAAATATGATAAACCCCTTGAAGGAAACCTTGTGGGGTCTACTTGTGTGAATGAAGTCATTTATGGGGTGATTCTAATCTTTCAGCAGCATTAGGCCCCCCAGAAAACAGTATGCGGCTATAAAATCAAGTGCAGAATTCCTGGACCGAAAAGGCCAAAAAGCCTCCTTTTATGCCAAGCCCTGGCACATGCCCGTCAATAAAGCACACATATTTGGTATCCCCATGCACAGGAGAAGTGGAAGAATGTGAAATGCGATGAATTTTGTCCGTGATCCATTTTGTGTGTGAAAAAGCTAGCATAAACTGACGCATTTGTTAAAAAAAAAGGTAATTTTATTTTGTTCCATCTTATTCAAGAAACTTTCAGAAGAAAACTGGACTGTCTAAAAATATGATAAACCCCTTGAAGGAAACCTTGTGGGGTCTACTTGTGTGAATGAAGTCATTTATGGGGTGATTCTAATGTTTCAGCAGCATTACGCCCACCAGAAAACAGTATGCTGCTATAAAATCAAATGCAAAATTCCTGGACCGAAAAGCCTCCTTTTATGCCAAGCCCTGGCACATGCCCGCACAGTGAATAAGGCACACATATTTGGTATCCCCATGCACGGGAGAAGTGGAAGAATGTGAAAGGAGATGAATTTTGTCCGTGGTCTATACCGTGTGTGAAAAATACTAGCCTAAACTGACGCATTTCCCAAAAAATAGCTGATTTTTTTTTGTTCCATCTTATTCAAGAAACTTTCAGAAGAAAACTGGACTTGCTAAAAATATGATAAACCCCTTGAAGGAAACCTTGTGGGGTCTACTTGTGTGAATGAAGTAATTTATGGGGTAATTCTAATGTTTCAGCAGCATTACACCCCCCAGAAAACAGAATGCGGCTATAAAATCAAATTCAAAATTCCTGGACCGAAAAGGCCGAAAAGCCTCCTTTTATGCCAAGCCCTGGCACATGCCGGCACAGTGAATAAGGCACACATATTTGGTATCCCCATGCACGGGAGAAGTGGAAGAATGTGAAAGGAGATGAATTTTGTCCGTGGTCTATACCGTGTGTGAAAAATACTAGCCTAAACTGACGCATTTGCTAAAAAATAGCAGATTTTTTTTTGTTCCATCTTATTCAAGAAACTTTCAGAAGAAAACTGGACTTGCTAAAAATATGATAAACCCCTTGAAGGAAACCTTGTGGGGTCTACTTGTGCGAATGAAGTCATTTATGGGGTGATTCGAATGTTTCAGCAGCATTACACCCCCCAGAAAACAGTATGGGGCTATAAAATCAAATGCAAAATTCCTGGACCGAAAAGGCCGAAAAGCCTCCTTTTATGCCAAGCCCTGGCACATGCCCGCACAGTGAATAAGGCACACATATTTGGTATCCCCATGCACGGGAGAAGTGGAAGAATGTGAAAGGAGATTAATTTTGTCCGTGGTCCATACCGTGTGTGAAAAATGCTAGCATAAACTGGCGCAATTGCTAAATTCTTGAATTTTTTTCCAATTTTGCCCACTTTAGAGAAAAAAATAAAAATGATATATACTGACAAATGCCACTAAAACAAAGCCCTATCTGTCCTTTAAAAAGAGTGTAAAATTCAAAGATGAACTTTATTCACCTGCTGAGTTATAGTCATCTAAAGAAGCGCATAGCAAAATTGTGAAATTTGCTCTGGTCATTTAGCTGTAAAACAGCCTAGTCCTTAACCGGTTAAAGTACATCCAGGTTTAATATAGAGATTAAGATATCTCCTAAAGCTACAATTCTTACCTTATCCCTTCCCTACCCTAGTGTGTCTGTCGATTGTCATGTTAGTATTGTTGGAATTAATCTGTATTTTGTGTAGACAATGGATACAGATGTGAATTGAGGAACGAGTTAAACTTCATATCCTTTATTGCATACTCAGAGCAGACAATAACCTCTTTAATGTTTCTCAGATATATAAACAGATAGAGGGCAATCCGCATATGGAATCCATATGCTACATTGGGGTAATAAGGTGTTGACGTCTGGAAAATGACCAATATACTATGCAAAATGTTGTTGCCTTTATTCGAACAAGATGTATCTACTTGTCTGAATTTAGTACGGTTTTGTATATTTATGTTATGATAAATGAAAATAAAGAAAAAACATACAATTTAAAAAAAATAAAAATAAATATGTTTTCCTGAATTCTGTTTCATTATAAAATTGCATAATTGTATTTAATTCTCATACCAACTATTTGAGTAATTATCACTTTTTCTATAGACACTAAGGACGCTCCTGTATTAACACAACATATAGATGCCCTTTGTTGATTATAAAGGAAACATAAGGCGACTCTTATTAATCCTGCCCTGGCACAGATTGCATGTCCTTTCTAGGTCAGAAGGGTCTTTATCGGACAATAACACATTCACCAAGTATATGATGTCCAGTCTCAAGATATTAGTGTAACCACAATCTATAATTTGAGCTAGATTGAAATGTACATACACATTTGTTTTATTCGTATTATTCTTTTCATACAGAAGTGGGAACGGGGGTCTCGTGCAGAGGACCTCAGGAAAAGAGACAGTGCAGCTATACACTGGTATCCATATAATAAATGTAAGGATAAAGCTAGTGAATGTTTTTTGAGAAGAAACTCATCATAGCAAGTTGAAAAAAAAATTACATTTCAGTGCATGTCAAATGTACACATGTACCATAAAAAAACGTATAAGGGCCCATGCACACGATCGTAGTGGTGTGCACGGCCCGTGATTTGCGGCTTGGACGGCCGCGGAGTGTCATCCGCAGGCCGCTCGCAAGTCGCGGGCCATGCACATGGCCGTGTGCATTCATATCAATGAGCCTGGACTGCAATATACGGCCGTAAAAAGACATGTCCTATCTTTTTGCGATCCAGGCTCCTGGGCAATGCACGGACCTTGGAAACCACGGTCGTGTGCATGGGCCCATAGAAATGAATGGTACCGCAATTCACCCGCAGATTCACGGGTGAATTGCGTCCGCAAAAACACGTTCGTGTGCATGGGGCCTTAGAAGAAGCTAGAACCTAATATACAAAAAATAATAAAATAGCAACACCACAAAAATTTTCATAAATTAAAATTATTTCCAGGGACAATTTGCAAGATGCAGGTCTGAACTTTATATCTAGGATAATGTACCCTCTACTATAAATGATGTGAATGTTAGAGGTCACTATGGAGTTCCGTGACAGTATAAAAACGTGAGGCTGCAGGCTGTGTGCATTTATACAGGTCAAAGCACTTACGAGGTGATTTCTAATATTCTCCTTAGAATTTATTGTAGGAGTACATAACTTTTTATAATGCACAACTCAGCTGCTGCAGAAGCTCTTTTTGAAGAGTGAGGAGGTGATTCCTATCCTCCATTTATTCATATAAATGCGCTCTTTCTATTAAAAAAAAAACTAGGTCTGCAGCATCTAAAGTTTTTACTATATTTTAGTGTTTTTTTATTGTAAATAAACCTGACTTTTGTACATTATGCAATGAATGAACTGATCCAAACATCTGACAGAACAGATAAATACCTTTTGGACATTGTATGATCTGGATTTGGTTTGCATCGCTTGCATGTCAACATAAATAATAGTGCCCCACTAGTATCATTGACTGTTTATAACAATGGATTTTCTGATGGATTCAAGCAGACACTGGAGGTCTCTATTGACTTTAAAGAGGATCTGCCACTAGTTTATTAATTTCCTATCTCCTAACTAATCTAATAGGTGCTATGAAGCTAATGTAATGCCCATGGCTGCAGGCCGTCAGGTTTACTCACCTTCTGACGGTCGCAGCATTGGATCAGTGAGCGCTGGCCCGCATCTCCTCCTCAGGAGACGCCAACGCTCACTTCCGCATCACTCGGCTGTGTCCCGTAGGGCCAGCGCGCGCACCTGAATTAAAGAACCAAATTAGCCCATGAGCACCCTGGACTATAAGAAGGGCCCTGCCCCTTCCTGCATTGCCTAAACGTTGTTGCCATTTACCTATGTTTGTCTCTGCAAATGGTCCCTTATTGTTTCCTAGTTCCCAGTGTTCCCATTCCTGCTACTTGTATCCTGTGTCCCGTGCTATTCAGAACCAAGTGCCGTATAGAGTCGGAGTCGTGCTGCGCTGAGTACTACGCCTGTCCTGTTACACCACGCCTGGTGTCTGCCTGCTGCCAAAGTCCCATCCGAGCCTGTCTTGCTACTGTCTGAAGTTACCACAGGTACACCTATTTGAACTATAGACTTTGTGTCCTGTTGGCCAGCTGCCATACCGTTAAGGCGGTATGGCCCAGTGGGTCTACCGACCAAACGTGACAGCTAATAGCTACAGTGTATTTTTGTTTTTTCAAAAACTTTTATTATGTGCATTTTTCTAAATATGCTAACGTGGCTCTAATAGCCAAATAGGAGGTGACTCTTTCTTTTCACTCTGGGCGGTGTAATGTTTTCTCTATGTTGCTAGTATACAGCTTCCATTCCTGACTCTGTTATCAACTGGTAATACCTCTGGTTGTTTCACAGCTAGAACTGTGATCCTGGTAGAATCTCATCTTTCATATGCCACTAGAACCACTGTTCTAGGTGATCCACGGCCGGAGATGAGATATGGCTATTTTAAATGATCCCCCTTCCCTCCAGCCTCAGTCTCTCACACTGTGTGAAGCAGCTTCATGCTGATAGGACAGCGTCAGAGGCTGTGAGGAAGCTCCGCCTCAGGAGAATAACTGGTGTTGACACCCACTTGTCTAGTATAGCCTCACTTGCATATTTAGAAAAAAGCTCAAAACTTTTAAAATAATAAACGTTTTGGGAAAAAATGTTCACTAGCATTATCAGTGTGGCAGCGACTATTAGATTAGCTAGGACATAGGGCATTACTAAACTAGTGACAGATCCTCTTTAATGAGGTCCTGTGGAGTTCTGTCAGGGTTCCATTATTTTTGACAGCAAGAAAACGGCTGCAGACTGCTTTATCAATCAAAAATAACAAAGCTTTATAACGGAACCCCCAAAAGACAAGTGTGAACAGAGTCTAAAACAAAAATAAAATGTGAAGAGAACCTAAAAAAGATTTTGCACATACTTTAGTTGATATGGTAACAATCTTGTATGCACTGGAATTAGAACATCAATCTCTGTAAACCCTATACTATCTTTTGGATCATAAATTATACCTTGATGATACCTTTTTTTTAGCAAATAAAAAGAATGGACTTGATAGGACAGCAATGAGCTTTATTTAGCTGGTGACAATATGCTGTTCATAAGCATCAACATTCACAACATGATAGAGCCGCTGTACATGTAGCCTGCATGTCTCGCTGCAGCAGCATGGTGAGATCACAATGTATAAATGCACTAGGTACCATTTAATGCATTATTATTATTAATGGTGCATACAGATACTGTAGGCCACATTGCTTGCTGTATAAGAGAGAGCTTTGGATTAGTGCTTGAACTGAACCACGGGTGCAGGAATACGGATGTCTTGTCCCTTCTCTAGTCTCTTCTCACAGTCAACAAGATAGTTCACTCCATCAATGACCAGCTGCACCAACTCCACCTGCAGGGATTACATGGGATTAGATAATGGCTTCAAACAGTAAGAAGGCTGGAGAGATACTTTTGGCTCACAAATCAGCTTTCTATACAAATCTTATTGTGACCTGAAGGTGACACTGCAAATATGTGTACGATGAAAGAGCTGTGAGGCCTTATGTTTCAGGATTTTTGTGGTAAAGATCATTCAACCCATTTTGGAAGACAAGGTTTCCTTACAGGATAGAAGGTTGATGTAAATGTATTTTTATTCAGCCACTAAATACTATACGCTCATGGAAGAAAAAAGGGGGGGGGGGGTGGATCCAGCGCTATGGTGGTTTAAAAAGAAACTATTTCTAAGTTTTAATTGTATCCATTAAAATTAGGATCAGTTGCAGGGTTATGATGATGTCCTGGAATGCTGAGTGTAAAAATGGATTAAGATAGCCTACGCGTTTCGAACGCTACCTGCGTTCTTATTCATTGAGCTTGAGCTTAAATACTATACCTCAGATTTTCCCAAGCGGTCCAGGTTTGAGATGTCGAATGTGCTACCAACAGCTGCTGTATCCACTCCTCCTGTCCCTCTTTTTTGTAGACGGAGATTCTCTAGGATCTTGGGGAAACGTGTATCCTGAAGATGTACAAACACATAAAATATTTATTAACGCATGTGATAGACAATAATAAGACTCAGTACATTTCATTAAGTTTAGTGGTGACTGAAAATGCGACCACCTCACTACTGAAAATGAGGATCAGGGTCCCGTTTACAAGATCAGCGGGCGTGCCAGCTGCATTACTGTCAGAATATTCTTCAATACAATCCAAGAAATGTGAAACCAACTTACCTTGCTCAGTAGAGGTAGTTTAATGTGTACTCCAGCCCGCAGACCTGTGCCCAGGTTGGATGGACAAGTAAGGATATATCCCAACCGTTCATTCCACATGAATTCCCAGCCTTTCTCCTGAATTAATCTCTCAACCTACAAAGGGACCATTTACAACATCTTAGAAAATGTAACCACCATGTAAACAATAATTCGCCGATGTATTGGGATGTTTGATGTACTGTAAGTATAGGGCATCTTATGGCGTATTCACCCAAATTATACAGTACCCTTACATGTAAATGTATTTATCCATTATCTATGTGTAGAAAGATAGATCAATTGGTTCAGAATAGAAAAGTCCAGCACCAGTGGACTTCAGTAAAATCTTCTGCTTTATATAGGGTGCATTCACACAGTGTGGTTTTGCTGCATTCTTTACCGCGATTTGCTACGGTTTTGCAGTTAGCATGCAAACCATGGAAAATCACAGTAGAAAGCATGCATTTTTTCAGTGTATTTTTTGGTCGTGCTGCACAAAACGTGTCAAAACCGCACCGTGTGAATACACCCTTAAACGCCACACAGTCAAAATCCAAACAGAGTAAGGCTGGGCTCACACGACCTATTTTAAGACGTAAACGAGGCGTATTATGCCTCGTTTTACGTCTGAAAATAGGGCTACAATATGTCGGCAAACATCTGCCCATTCATTTGAATGGGTTTGCCGACGTGCTGTGCAGACAACCTGTCATTTACGCGTTGTCGTTTGACAGCTGTCAAACGACGACGCGTAAAAATACAGCCTCGTCAAAAGAAGTGCAGGACACTTCTTTCAGACGTAATTTGAGCCGTTCTTCATTGAACTCAATGAAGCACAGCTCAAAATTTACGGCTGTCAGAGAAGCCTCGCAAAATGCGAGGAGGAGCAATTACGTCTGAAACGAGGCAGCTGTTTTCTCCTGAAAACAGTCTGTCTTTTCAGACGTAAAAGCCTGCTACCGTGTGCACATACCCTAACAGGACGTAGTGCAAAGTCTGCTTACTCATTTCTGTGCCCTTAGTCATAATAGAACATGGATCAATGACAATATCTAGATAGTCTAACACTTTCACTTACCTCCTTGAGACCCTTGCAGAAACGCTCAAAGACCCTTTTCATGTTCCCTCCTTTCTCCATAGAGATGACCCTGGTGTGATCTTCTTCATTTATCCAGATAAGGAAGGTCTTTTCAATGTTGTGCCTGTAGATACGGATGGATATTATAAATTCATGTATTTGTTTGAGATATATATTGTAATGACGGGGTAGGGAGACAGACAGGTGAGCCCTAATCTACCCGCCACTCAGTCCTTGCACGACCCGTCCTAGGCGACGGCGTACAACTGGGCGACGGTCCCTACGCTTAATACGTGCACGACAGACAAACAAACAAGGGTACACAGAAGATAAGGGAAATGGGGCAGTTGCCCACGGCAACACCGTGAGCAACAAGAGTAGTGAACGAGCCGAGTCAAACCAGGAGTGTACGAGGTACCAAATGCAGAGCAGGAGCGTAGTTAGTAAAGCCAGGGTCAAAATAAAGCAGAGGTCAATAGTAATGGCTGGAACAGCAGAGCCAGGAAACAAGATAGAATGACAGGCAAAGACAAGAAGCAAATAAAGGTATACATAGACCGAGGGCGGGAGCTAGAACCGTCTGGCCGGGCTGTGATAGGTTCTCCCAGCCTACCAACCTGAGTGGTAGGGCTATACACACATCAGTGTTTTTTGCAGATCCATTGTTCCGTTCCACAAATTCTAGAACACGTGCTACCTGCGCCGCCATTCAAGTCTATGCGTCCGCGAAAATAACTGACAGCACGCAAACGCCATCCGTGTGCTGTCTGCATTTTGCTGATATGTTGCTAGGAAATGCCTGGAAAATCTGATCACATGACCTTTCTATGGGTGCGGATCGCAAGATATGGATGACACAAGGAAACAACATGGCCGCAATATACGGACACACAAAACGACGCGGAAGCAGCTTGGAGAAATTGCAAACCCAAATATGGATATTAGGATCTGTGTTTTGCGGCCCAATCAACGGCAACGGACGGCCATAGTTAGACTTGGCCTAAAAAGCTTAGTACTGCTGATTAGACTCTTAAGTGTGTAGATTGGCTCAGCTGGCATTCAAATCATGGCTGCCATCTTTCTGCAGAGCATAAGACCTGTGCTTGGCATAAGGTGGACAGAAGGTGGCAGCTTATCCTACTAGCACATTAAGGAAAAAGTCTATCTTAATTAAGCTGCTGGAGGGAAGTTCTCTTTAGGACACTGAAGACAAAAGACGATCTGTTATTATATGAGTTTCTTGTAAGATAATTGTGTATACAGCGTCCTCTCACCAGATTCCACGTGCATCAGGCCAGTCACGTGCCATTCCTGAAGCGGTAAGTAATGGTGATACCGGTTTATCAAAGAGGAAGTGATCCTACAAAATGAAAATAAGTTGTTTTTACCCTGTATGAAACTTGCAATCCTGCCATGAAGCAACAAAGCTGCATTGTGTTGATGGAAATGTCTAAAGTTGTATTTCAGCTTATTACAAGGAAAACAATATCTTATAACTACATATGAAAGAAAAGCTTATTACCAGTTACGGAATCCATAGAAGCAACTGATTTAATTAATAAAAGAACTAGGACTAGAGAAACCTTTCTGCGTTGCAAATATAATGCAAGTACGCCAAATGTGAGCGCAACGCGACCTAAGGGTAAGTTCTTAAGTTTATACGTAGCGTAAACACTACAGAATTTCCGTAAAGATTTTCTGTAAATTCTGCAGGGTTTTCGCAACATAAATAGACATGCTGTGAATTAAAAATCCATACAGCATGTCTATTTCCGCACATGTTTTGTGCGGGTTTTTACTGTAGCATGTGAATGAGATTTTTTCAAATCTCATCCACTTTGCTGATGAAAATTCTGCAGTGCTTACGCCATGTGGGAACATGGCTTAAGGCTAGGGCTACACAGAGACTTTGGCCACTACACAGAGACTTTGGCCGTGCAAACAAAAATTTGCGTGTCGCCCTGCCTGCATTGCAGTCTATGAAAGTCAATATGGCCAAATGGTGACACGTGAGATTTTTTGTGACTGTCTTAGCCTACGGGTGCAGTCACACGCGGAAGATTTTGTTGAAGAAATTTTCTGAGACTGGAAATCAGTTCCATTCACCTGAATGGGGTTGTTTCTGCAGTAGGTGCATAGATTTCTGCAAGTTCCATTCAAATTTCTGCAACAAAATCTGCCGTATGTGACTGCACCCTTAGCAGCTCCCTGTGCAAATTGCTTAAAGAGGCTCTGTCACCAGATTTTGCAACCCCTATCTCCTATTGCAGCAGATCGGCGCTGCAATGTAGATTACAGTAACGTTTTTATTTTTAAAAAACGAGCATTTTTGGCCAAGTTATGACCATTTTTGTATTTATGCAAATGAGGCTTGCAAAAGTACAACTGGGCGTGTTTACAGTAAAAGTACAACTGGGCGTGTATTATGTGCGTACATCGGGGCGTTTTTACTTCTTTTACTAGCTGGGCGTTAGGATGGGAGTGTATGATGCTGACGAATCAGCATCATCCACTTCTGTTCGTTAACACCCAGCTTCTGGCAGTGCAGACACACAGCGTGTTCTCTAGAGATCACGCTGTGACGTCACTCACTTCCTGCCCCAGGTCCTGCATCGTCTCGGCCACATCGGCACCAGAGGCTACAGTTGATTCTGCAGCAGCATCAGCGTTTGCAGGTAAGTAGCTACATCGACTTACCTGCAAACGCCAATGCTGCTGCACAATCAACTGTAGCCTCTGGTGCCGATGTGTCCACGCTCGTCCGACACGATGCAGGACCTGGGGCAGGAAGTGAGTGACGTCACAGCGTGATCTCTCGAGAACACGCTGTGTGTCTGTGCACTGCCAGAAGCTGGGCGTTGTGTAGAGAAGTTGATGATACTTCTCGTCAGAACGCCCAGCTAGTAAAAGAAGTAAAAACGCCCCGATGTAACACACATAATACACGCCCAGTTGGACTTTTACTTTAAACACGCCCAGTTGGACTTTAGCAAGCCTAATTTGCATAAATACAAAAATGGTCATAACTTGGCCAAAAATGCTAGTTTTTTAAAAATAAAAACGTTACTCTTATCTACATTGCAGCGCCGATCTGCTGCAATAGCAGATAGGGGTTGCAAAATCTGGTGACAGAGCCTCTTTAAACCTACTAAAGCAGCCTGCTTGCTCAGCTGTTTCCATAACACCTATAGGAATTAAAGGATTGACGCACACATGCCCAGCCGCCCCTCCATTTATTCGCCGCTTCACCAGGCAGAACGGGGACTCAGGCGATACTCGTTCTTGATATAGGTCCAGGTCCCAGAGCTTGGAACTGCATCTATCAGACATTTATGGCATATACCATGTATATAAATGTTTAAGTTAGGAATACCCCTTTAAATACCCCTTTAAACTTTAAAATACCCCTTTTCCTCTTACATCTATCAACTGCTGCTGTTCTTGATCTGTCATGTCACTCAGTTTGTAGTAACGTCCAGTCAGGTCTCCAGTAAGACCGCTGAGGGCATCAGCTGACACTCGCTCAACTTCCCTTCTCTCTGCTCGGGTACATGCTGGGGGCAGGCTCAGACCTCTGATACTTCTTCCAGTCCGAACCCGAGATGACAGTACATAACGTTCATCAAAATGACCGGCTCTAATCTGCCAAGAACAAAAAGAGACATGGGATATCAATAAACTTTTCATAAACTTATTAGTAAACAATTATAAAGCCTTCTTAACCCCTTGAGGACCAAGCCAATTTTGGCTGGGAGGACATGAACAACTTTTTTATTTTTTGGTCAACGTAGCTGTACAAGTCCTTTTTTTTTGTGAGACTAGTTGTACTTTATTTAAGTGCCATTATGTTTTACATATGTATTAGGCCGGTTTCACATGGGCGTGTTCGGTCTGTGATATACGTACCGTATGTCGGCAGTATTTCTTGGACCGAACACAGTTCAGGTAGGCGGGCTTCTAGTATCATAGTTATCTATGATTCTAGGAGTCTATGCCTCACTGTGGGGATATTTTTTATTTAAGGTTTTTTTACGCCATACACTGATCTTAAATTATGCCATACATTTATTGTATCTTTATAAATAGCTTTTATTAAAACATTAGGTTTACTTTTTGAGATCCAGCTGCTTTGTATTCTTTATACAGAGCAACTGTATCGTTCGCTAAGACCTGGATTCGTCAGTCCTGTGGACCTGACAGGTTCAGTGTCAGAGGGTAATGCGTGTCTCTGAACTTAGATGTGATAGATTACAGGTGGATCCTGCGTGTTACAGACACGCAATACCCGCTCTCACTGAACCCGTCAGTCCTGTGGACCTGACAGGAGCAAGATTTAGCGAATGATACAGTCGCTCTGTATAGAGAATACAAAGCAGCTGGATCTCAAAAAGTAAACCTAATTTTTAATAAAAAACTATTTGCACCAATCACACTGACTGATCTTTTTATTTAAAAAAAAATGCCATTTAAAGGTTTACATAGCCTTTAACACAAATCTGTATTTTTCTAGATCCGCATATCATAAATGATTCGACAATGCTAGTACCTTGCTGGCATCTAAGTCTGTGGGGTGTTTCATGTTCCGTGGATCATATCCGTTGTGTCGCTCTTTTATAACAGGATCAAAAATATCTGCAAATACCTGAAACATAAACAACAAAGCTTAAGACAGTATTTATAGCTTATCTGAAGGTCATATTTTATCAATATGTAAGGCTTCAAGTACTGTATGTAAAGATATTTTTTATTTAAATGTTGAATGGTAATGTATTAGTACTGTAATGTATTGCTACAATACAGAGAGCACATGGATCATGTCAGGTACGCAGCTTTCCTTTGAATTTTGGTTGGCTATGTACATGATTTAGTATGAGTAGAAGGACATTTTATGTAACATGGTTGTTACACAAATATTGCTGACATCTGATCACTGATGGGCATAAGAAGCTAAACATGAAAGAATTTAGCACATAACAATGTGATCTCACAAACTTTGACCATATGGATGATTGCAAGTGAAGCACTGATGCAAGCGTAAGTAAAAATGCTTCACTTTTAAAGCGTGTCAGAGCAGCAGTTGTTAACGTTTTTTTCGGAGGGTGGACCATAAGACAAAAAACAGGGACGGAATGGAATGCCTTTGGCGGTAAATGGCTTTTGGGTGCTGGAGCTAAGCAGAGGGTTGTTAGAGGGTTGTACAAAGCAAATATACGTCAAATAACATACGTGTATAATCCGAATAAAGGACCAAGTCAGATCTGAACTTTTTATGCACAGTACAATATCAGATATTACAACATATTGGGATGTGCAAAAGGTATTCCAAACTATTAGGGTATGTTCACACGTAGAGTCAAAAACGTCTCAAAATACGGAGCTGTTTTCAAGTGAAAACAGCCCCTGATTTTCAGACGTTTTTTGAGCAACTCGCGTTTTTCACAGCGTTTTTTACGGCCGTTTTTGGAGCTGTTTTCATTGGAGTCTATGAGAAAGCGGCTCCAAAAACGTCCCAAGAAGTGTCCTGCACTTCTTTTGACGAGGCTGTAATTTTACGAGCCGTCTTTTGACAGCGACGCGTAAAATGACAGGTCGTCGGCACAGTACATCGTAAAGCTCCTTGAAAGTAATGGGCAGATGTTTGCCGACGTATTGGAGCCGTTTTTTCAGACGTAATTCGAGGTTAAAATGCCCGAATTACGTCCGAAAATAGGGTGTGTGAACCCAGCCTTAAAGGGGT
This sequence comes from Rhinoderma darwinii, assembly GCF_050947455.1. Taxonomy (NCBI): domain Eukaryota; kingdom Metazoa; phylum Chordata; class Amphibia; order Anura; family Rhinodermatidae; genus Rhinoderma; species Rhinoderma darwinii. Next base: position 298,085,258 of record NC_134689.1, on the reverse strand, counting down.
ATTCCAGCTAAAAACATTTATCTCCTAATAACGGGTTTAGATCTGTGGGAGTCTGAACACTGGGACTCCCACCGATTACTAGAATGGAGGACCCCAGTCCCCAACACCAACCGCATGACTGCAATAAGGAGGAGTTTGCATGAAACAGTGGTCCAGTATGTGCGGTGCTGCTCCATACAAACTATATGGTAGTTATGGAAACTTCCAAATGCATTGCTTCTAGAGATCATTGGGGGTCCCAGCAGTCGGGTTCCCACCAATCTGACATTTATCACCTATCTATTGGATAAGTGCTAAACGTGTCTAGCTGGTTTACCCATTTAGGGAGGTGCTCATACAAAAACTAAGTGTAAATCATATTTTATTGCAGGGGTACACATATAGAAATGGTGGTCCGCTAGCAAAAATGTAACTTGAAAAATGTAATTGGGGATCTCAACCACGTGCTAGTTTATGCCACCACACATCCCATTCTGGGACAGAAGGGTCTGGTGCTTGTACTGTATGAGCTGTCTACCAATCACATCTAGGAAGAAAGGTCAGCATGATTCACGTGCTGGCTCCATTGTTGCAGATTATGTAGAAGAGGAGTCATGTGACCATGCATGTTCAATAGGAGTGGTGACCACACAGGGTCAATAGAATCAGCATTACATAAGTCTTTGAGCGTCACAAGTGTCTCCTTTTTATTGGAAAGGAAAATGCATTTCCCTGTAATTACTATGTATGTTTTACCTTACAAAAAAAACAAAGACATCACTATTGCTAAAGATGTCGTGCAGTATATAAAAAGAAAGTCACATTTCTTTTTAAACCTCTTTGTTACTAGATACAATTTTGATCAGTGAACGCCATGGCGTTTATTTAAAGAGGATCAGTCACTAGATTTCACAATACAAACTGTATACATTATTAAATTAATCTCTTAGACCTGATGAAACTGATGTTCTTACTTTGAAAATCCATGCCCGAATCGCTATATAATCCCTTTTCAGATTTTTTCCGCCTGATATTAAAATTTGAAATTTATGTGATCAAATATATGCATGATATAATCTCAATATCCTCCCACCTAGAAGTGACAAGCTCCTATCATTGGATGTGGAGAAGAAAAGTTGCAGTATTCGGGACACGGCGCCTGAAAGGTAAGTGTTCAAAACGAAGTATTTTTTCAGTAGATTTTATTGTAATAGATACTTCGCGTTTCGGGACCGAACAGGTCCCTTCCTCAGGTTAATACTGTATGGTTATGAATCTGAGGAAGGGACCTGTTCGGTCCCAAAACGCGTAGTATCTATTACAATAAAATCTACTGAAAAAATACTTCGTTTAGAACACTTACCTGTCAGGCGCCGTGTCCCGAATACTGCAACTTTTCTTCTCCACATCTTGTGTTCGATCTCCCCTGGAACAGATTTTTCTCCCGTGGGATAGCAGCGGGTTGCAGCCGACACCAACAACGATCTTCAACAATATTAATTTCCACGTCAAGCAGTAGTGTTGTGTCTACCTTTGCACAACACTGCCAGGTGAGTGTACCAGCTCACCCCTCTGCTCTCACTGCCCCCCCATGCCTTACAATATTACCTTAGAGGAGCGCCGTTGTCCTCCTCTTTCCTTTTTCTTCATTTAGATATCACAAGCTCCTATCATTGTCTTTTCTCCCCCACACTATGCTGAAATCTTGCACATGCTCAGTTTAAGCTGCAGTCTCCCTGACTTTGCGGTAAAAGAAAGCAGCAGATGGAGTTAGAAGTTGTAATTCCACATTAAAAGTACTGCTGGAAGACAGGCTCTCTCACTACAGAGTTAGGGGTACTGCAGCTTGTACTGAGCATGTGCAAGATTTCAGCATGGTGCAAGGGATGTGAAACACTGATAAAAGCTTGTCAGCTCTAGGTGGGCGGAGATTGAAATGACAACATGCATATACATGCATATGCTTATTTTAATATCAGGCAGGAAACTTTGAGAAAGGATTATACAGCCATTCTTAAACAGATTTTCAAAGTAAGTACATCAGTCTCATCAGGTCTAAGAGGTATTTAATAATGTTTGCAGTTTGTATTGTGAAATCTGGTGACAGATCCTCTTTAAGTGATGGCTTAAGACCTCATGCCCATTTCAGTTTTTTCCGTCAAGGTGCTATCCATTGTTTTAACTGATAGCACCCTGACACATTTCAATGGGGCCATGCACATTTCCGTTGGTTTAACGGAACCGTGCGGCTGTTCCGTCAAAAATAGGACAGGTCCCATTCCTGCTCGTTTTTGATGGAACAGTCTCTGCCTTTTCAATGATTTGGTCCTTGAAACATCGGACTGCACACGGAAGCCATCCGTGTGCTATTCGTGTTTCACAGAACCGTCATTAGCAGCCATACAACGGCCGACGGAAGTGTGCATGCAGCATAACAGGTTTTTGTTTTATTTTTATTAACAACATTGAAATGATTTAAATGTGCTGCACACGATAAGTACAGTACATTCATTAAATCTCTGCAGTCATAATTAACTCCGGTACAGTATATCATGTTATTAAGATTCAACACAGTCAGAGAATAGACTGCTAATCATATTACATTACATGTCCTTTAAAAAAAAAAAAGACTTTCATGTTGCCATGGATATTTCCCAAGAAGAAGCAAAATTGTCGCTTCAAGCAGAATCTTACTTACTAAGTCAAACCAAACGATGGTCATCTGTCTCTCTTTGCTTTTACACTGTATTAGCTGTGAGACTTCAGAAATTAAAGGGAACCTGTCACCATTTCCTATGTAGGCTCTGTACCTTTAGGCTGGGTTCCCACTCAGCGTAAACGCTGCAGAAATTCCGCAGCATTTACAGTAGCAGCAAAGTGAATGAGATTTAAAAAATCTCATGCCCACGCTGCGGAAAAAAAACCCCACAAACGTCGTGTGGAAAGTGTTCTGTCGTGTGTTTTTCAATTCCGCAGCATGTCAATTTATGCTGCGTATTCTGTGCGGAGATGCTGCGTGTTTGGCCCATAGACTTCAATGGGGAACAGAATTTCTGCAACAGATTTATGTTGTTGCGTTTTTTACAGCGTTTACGCAGCGGAAATGCAGTAGAAACCGCTGGAAATCCGCAGGTGGCCATATACTTTGCTATAACCAATGTTTAACACTAAACCCGCAGGTAAACTCGCTGCAGAAAAAACACACACAAAATCCGCACCTACCCTCCATTTTCTCTTAGAAAAATGCAACAGTCGCTACCCCAGAAAACGCTCTGGATTTTATATTTTCTGCAGCGGGTTTTCCATTGCAGAAATTCTGCAGCGTGTACACTATGTGGGAACCCAGCCTTAGTATTTTGTTTTTCAGTGTTCCTACACTGTATGCTAATGAGCATAAAAGAGTCATACCTTCAGTCGAAAAGAGTCATATCTTCATTCCTCAAGCCTTTCCAAGTTAACCCCGCCTCCTTACGTTTGATTGACAGCTCCTCGCCTCCCCTCCAGCACACATGAAATACTGCGCTTGCGCATCGATGTTTTGGTGCGTGCGCACAACGGGACACCATAGCGGCGCATGTGCAGTAACTGGATTTGAGGCCCGGACGAAGCAGGGAAGGGTGTTAAGCCATTGATGACGTGTGCATGCGCGCTATCTCAGACGGTATTTCGGTATTCAGGGTGGGCCAATTTACGGCGGTGGGTGGGCAAAAGAAGAGCGAACGAGATGGATTATTACCATAAAAGGCGCAAAATGTTTGCAGACCGTTATTTATGTCGGAGGAATTTAGGAGAGGAGATACCGGCAATGAATTTTTGACAGCAGCGGCCAGTCAGGGGTGAGTAGAGTTCAATAGGTGAAATGCTGGTGACAGGTTCCCTTTAAACTCCTAACAAATCCTATGTTCACAAAGCCATACAGTGTACTACACATTTGTCAATTCTACATATTGCATTGTGCATTACATGCAGGCTGCGTTCACCTTGATCTCTTACCTCATAGGATTCTTCATCTCCTGCTACCATGCCCACAGTTTTAATGAAAGGATGTCCAGGGTTATCTACGCCAGTCTGAATACATTGATCAAGGGTGTAGCCATTAGGAGTGGACTTGTTGCAGAGCTTAGCATAGACAGCAGGAGTCATGCTAGTTGCCATACAGTTATTGTGTTTCCGGAGGTCTGGGTACTCTGCACTATATAAAAAAAATAACATCATTCCACTTGCAAATTTATAATTTTTTTGTATCGATGACCACATTGCCTTTTAATAGTAATAGAATGTTCATTGATCACTGGTAGTTATTCTATCATGAAAACAACCCCCTTCTGCATGCCCTTTTAGAGCATATGGGCATCCTAGAGGGGGTTCACCCAATTGGGACCCCCCTCTATAAACCAGTGAGGAGAGCTGCAAACAAAGCGTAGCTTTCACTCTGGCAGACCCAGCCCATCCATGTATAACATGGTGGGCCGCTGCAGAGAACATGTATGGCTGGTAGCAGCTTCCACCAATGAGAACAGCTGTTTGCCAGGGGTTTTGAAAGTACACTGCCGCGACCAGCTTATTGTCATGCCAGCTTTAATATAAAAAGGTATTGTATTCATGAAATAAACCCTTCAAAGAAAATAATAACCAACAAAACTAATTGAGTAAAAGATTTGAAGTTAAATGGGTGGGTGGATTGAATTAATAAGAAAAAATAGTAATATTCAAAAGTAAGATGTGTGTCATGTGTATGATGCGATAAATCTCTGACATGCAAGCAATAGAATCTATTTGGTGTGAGACGCAACATTTCCTTTATTTTGTCACACTTTGTGATGCACCAAATGAGTATATTGTTGTATTTTCCTCTGAAAGGTACCGTATGTGGAAAGGCAATGTTTTTGGACACCACTTATACTTCCAGGAAAATGTATGTGATTGCTTTGTATGTCACTGCCTTTTCTGCTCTATTTCCATCATTGTATTGTATGGGGATGAATGAGATCTTTCGTCATAGAATTTGCATTAATGTCGGCAGCACAACCCCTATTTACACAAGGAGATGTAGTGCCGACAACGATGATTATTTAGGCCGAATAAAAGATGCAATCAGCCGGCAAACCAGTGTTTGCGTGTTTGGCGACTGATCACTGGGCACTTTTACACGGGCCGTTGATCAGGAAGAGCATTCCGTTTCCCCGATCATCGGCCTGTATAAAAGGGCCTAATGTCCTATTCCTTAGGCTCTGTTCACATCTGCGCTACAATTTCCGCAATTCTGTTCTATCATATATATATATATATATATATATATATATATATATATATATATATATATATGTATATATATATATATATATATATATATAAAAAACTTTCAAAGGTTTACATGGCCTTTAACAACCACATTACCAACATTGTTATGTCTTCTATTTAGCTGTTACTAAGCTGAATAATTTAGTCTACACTATTATCTAAAGATGGTAAGTTTTAGGGTGACCATTCAAATCGATAGATATACTTATATATTTTTGTTTTTTCAATTGAGTCATCGAAACTTCCAGTGATGTTCTTTTTTTATTTTATGAATTGTATGTCAGTAAACTAGATGTACTAATGCTATAACCATAAATCATCCCGAATATCTGACTACTCTCAATGCTGAAAACCAGCAACTGCTCTAGACAAAAGGCCAGAATATTTCATTATAGAGAAACCGAATCCTCCTTAATCTGTTTATTAGTACATGTGCACATTGACCACTTTCCGCAGCAGAAGGTTGTAGGCTAGGAACGTTTACAACCATAAAAACACTTAAAGTACTGAAAAAGACTTTGACAACTATTTCTTCATTTTTAGTCCTATTTTAAATGATAGAAAGAAATGTTGAAATGTCATGGACAGGCTCATCATTATTTGGGTTTTGATATTGTGATAACTCATCAAGTCTTACTGCAGTGCACCGATCAATACCAAGATGCAAAGGGAATGCTATGGAGACTTGATTGTCACTATAAGTGGTAAATATTGATCAGCAGGAAATATACACAGCAAAAACTGAAAGTCACACTAAGGAGGAGCCACTGCAGACGAGGGATGGAGTATCACGCGATTAACCTCTTATTCGTAGGGTTCTGATATCTCATCCAGCTGAGTAGCACAGCAACTGTTTTAGATATCTATATTGCTGATATTTACTGCCCTCTTGCTGTCAGTCTATAGCTGTACATAGACATTTGATTTTTATTGTTGGATCGCACTCATTTGAACAGGATCCATCAATAATTTGATCTCACTGGGGTCTTTCAAACCCTTGTTCATTCATTCAGCTGCCATTGGGGGAAACAAGAATCCGACAGGACCTGTATGGACATTTTGTTTGCCACAGAAGTAGGGATCACCAAAGGTGTCTGACAGCCGCTTATCCCCCTGCTTTATTGAAATAACATGCACATATAACTGAGCTGAATGTGGAGAATATGTGTCATTCAGCTAAGAGTCGCCCTGTGTTAATGGCCACCCCACACTAATGTTGTCATGTCAGCTACATCACAGACACCGTATAAAATGCGCCTGATTCGTGGATGTTATTAAACGTGATGCACTGATATGTACGCACAATAACATGTTCTCTCAATGAAGGTCCTTTCCCCTTCTCTATTACAGGTTGTAAATCGCTGTTATTTTCCCTGTGATCATCAATTTTATACAACACAATGAAAGGCATACACTGTCACACCCAAGTACCTAAGGGGGGCCAAAGACCCTTCTGCAACATAACAAAACCCCAGTATTATAACTAGCATATGGTTGGTGAGTTGCCTTTTGTTGCTCAGATTTTGCATTGGGGCTCAGGAGCATTACCTCCATAGAGTTACACCTCTGACTGATACTAAAGATGGCCTTACACACAGGGCCGCCATCAGGGGGGTATTAGGGGTAGTGGTGTGAGGGGCCCGGCCAAACCTAATTGAAAGGGGGGCCCGGCAACTGCCGCGACATTCTTTTGGTAGGAAAAAACGGGCCCCTGCAATGGGGCCCGTTTTTTTCACTAAAAGAATGTCGTGAGCTGCTGCTGCTGCTGCGGGCCCCCTCCCCTCGTCATGGGGGGCCGTCAAACCGTCCGCCCGCGCGCGCGCACCCGATCGCGCGCCCAAGGAAACTCCCGAGCGCGCACCCACGAACGCCCGCACTGGAGACCGCCCAGTCTAAAATCTCATCCACTCTGCTGCGACTGTAATACGCTGCGGATTTTCCACAATAAAATGTGTTGCATAAAATCCGCAGCGTTCATGCCTAGTGTGTTCCTACCCTGAGGCCGGATTCACACAAGCGTGTGCTTTTTGCGCGCGCAAAAACGTGGCGTTTTGTGCATGCAAAAGGTCCATAACAGCTCCGTGTGTCAGCAGCGTATGATGCGCGGTTGCGTGATTTTCATGCAGCCACCATCATTATGACACTCTGTTTGTATGTTTGTAGCACGTGGTGCTTTTCTGTTTTCATTCATAGTTTATACGGCTGCGGAAGTGCTGGGCGGGATTTTCACGCACCCATTGACTTCAATGGGTGCGTGATGCGCGAACAATGCACAAATATCGGACATGTCGTGAGTTTTACGCAGCGGACACACGGACTCACGCTGCATGAAAATCACTGACAGTCTGCACGGCCCCATAGAGTAACAGGTCCGTGCGAGGCCCGTGAAAATCACGCGCATTGCACGGACGTATTACACGATCGTCTGAATAAGCCCTAACAATAAGGCCCAGTTCACAGAGTTTTTGGGCCTTGATATTGACTCGGACACTGCGTCAGAATCAGCACTAAACAACTTCCAAAACCGCCTCCCATTGATTTAATCTGAAATCAATGGGAGCCAGTCGCGGAAAAAAGAAAAAGCAGCACGTCCTTTCTTGCCGCGGTTCTGCCTCTGACCTGCCATCGAAATCAATGGGAGGCAGAAAATGCATTTTTCGCTGCGTTTTCTGTCTGCTGTCCTCAATCGCCGCAGGCAAAAAACGCGGCAAGATAGTGTGGGCAGGTCAAAATCTGCCTCAAAATTCGGTGCGCGGTTCCAGGCGGTCGCCGGAGCGCATGCACGGGAGTTTGCGGGTGCGCGCGATCGGTCGCACGGGCGGCGGTGTTTGACGGCCCCCATGCTACCCAGAGCCGCCATCAGGGGGGGTATTAGGGGTACTGATGTGAGAGGCCTGGCCAAACCTAATTGAAAGGGGGGCCCGCAGCTCATGACATTCTTTTGGTGAAAAAAACGGGCCCCATTGCAGGGGCCTGTTTTTTTTCTACCAAAGGCAAGTCGCGGCAGTTTGCCGGGCCCCCCTTTCAATTAGGTTTGGCCGGGCCTCTCACATCAGTACCCCTAATACCCCCCCTGATGGCGGCCCTGGGTACCATGATATAGTGCTGGACGGAGTACCGTTAACAGGCGGTGCCACGGTAGGGGGGCCCAGAAAATTTAGCTGTAGGGGGCCCTGAAATTCCTGATGGCGGCCCTGCTTACACACTAGATAAATGTTTGTGGTATCAAACAACAATCTAATTTGTATGGGGTCATCCCGCCCGAAGAAGGATTGGGGATGTTGGATTCCAGCATGCCCGATCCATTGTTCCAGCGGGTGATAATCACTACCAGAGCTTATCCCTCTCTCCTTATAGCAGAAACCATGAACAGTTGGCTGATCCATGAATGTATATAGGGGAACAACTATTTTATATGTATGGCAAGCAAAGAATAGGGAGAATATTAGTATCAATGGTTACATTTTAATTATTTGATGTAATGAAACACAAGATCCTCGTCAGAGCATTCATTTTATGATTATCTTCTCAGAAGACATCAATCTACAGTATTATTTGCATCTATTCTCAACACTGTCTGATGCCTCCTGCTGCTCACAAGTTAGGCAGTGTTCACATCTGTGTCGGGCCATTCCGTTGTTCTGCTCCGCCAGAGAAGCACAAGGGAATAGCGGAAGCGAATAGCAGAAGCGCTGGATCTGTTGAACAATGAAGACAACCACCGCCAACGGAACCAGCTGACTTTAATGGGTTCTGTTGGGGTATCCGCCAATTTACCGGAAACAATAGCGCAGCATGCTACGCTATTGTTTCCGGCATTTTTGGCAGGAATCTCAGATGGAGGCCCCTAACGGAGCCTCCGTTGCAGATGTGAGCAGGCCCTTAATATAACATATGCATGTCCACATTACTATGTGGCAGAAAATAGGCTAAGGTGTGAACTCCATAAGAAGCTTGCTGGCTCAGCGTTATTAAGCTTAGCATGCTTACAGTTTTACACGTATACAGCTTTGGTCACAATGACAGTTTCAGGCAGCTTATTATGACTGACGCATTATAATGATATTGAAACATAGTATAATGAAGAATGAATATTCCTAACAACTGATTTAATATAGATAGAAACAATCCTTTCTGAGGAACAATGAGCAGGTTGAACAGTAAATTGAATCTTCTTATGTTAGAAATAGAAATTATTTTATACGTGCAAAACCGAATATTCTGCAAACCATGTTTTCATTTCTATATATTATAACTTTCAAAAATGTTAATTGTGCGAATGCTCAGTAATGTTTAATCCCTTAGGAAATGCTGAAATATGTGTCTATGTGAAAAGCAGTGATTTGCATTGTAGTTTATGCATTTTTTTTTATTGGTTCGTAAACGGTATTGATTTCCTTTGCCATGCCCCTGAGCCTGAAGCTCTGCAGGATTATAGAAGGAGATGCAGCATTGTGCATACTACAAGAGATGGATGGCATCTATCTGCAGTGGTGCCAGACTGTGTGCACTGCTGCACATAATGAAATAAGTATTTCCCTAGAGCTATTACTAGAGATTCTACATTATTTTATGTCATCCCTATCTAAAGGAATGTATTGATGAGCAAACACAGATTTGCACAAATGTACAATTTTAAAAATTCTAAAAATATAAAATACGTAAAGAAACCATATAACTGATGCTGAGGGTGAATGTGTGCACTTCTGTTATGATCCTGTGCATAAGATATATTATCAGGTGTTATAAGGATAAAAAACCGAAATGTATGCTGTAATAACAATAGCTTCTGCTAACGATTTTGGTGGAATAAATTTTTTATGGTTCTCATATTTGTTTGTTAGATTTTCAGTCAATTCATTAGATTTTAGGATACCCTTCCCCCAAGAGTGTATCAATAAGCCCCCATCCCCCTCCATACTGACTTGCTAGAACGTTCAGTAGGGCTTCTGTCACAGTGACAGCTCATTAAACTGAATGTACCTTCTATATGTATTTGAAATTATTAAAAATCCATAGTAAAAACAGGAAAACAAAAAAACATTAAAAAAAGATTGTGAAATTTAGAATGGCTAATAGTTCTCCTATCATGTGATAGCATTTTAACCTGATTTCACAATTGTCATTTTATCCCATGCATTTGACTACACGTTTTCTTATCTCTCACTATAGATAATATATATACATAAAGATTTTTCACCGTACTACACTAAAAACAAAACTTGTAGTTACCTTGGTGGGTAGAGTCTCCTACTTTTTTCTGTATCAGCACTGATCACTTCTCTGCTAATGAGGTACCCAGTAGCTAGTGACCCAGCACCAGCCATTGCCAGGAGTCCAGCAGATTTCCTGGATAACAGGACTCTTGAGAAGGTGCTTGCCATTTTTACAATCTTGGAGCTCGAGGAGAGTGATGGAAGAAAGGACCCAGTCGATCTGCAGAGACACCAAGCACAAGAGATGTAGAATATGTGAGAGATGAGAGAGCAGTGGCTGTGGGGGTGGACGTGATATGAATAGAAACTACTCAACAAAACAGAAGAGATTACAGCAAGACGCAGTGAGAGCAGACCTGCCTTAGACTCTTAACAGCCCACTATAAATCTGGCTTGCCTCTCAGCTCTCACAGAGCATAATACAATAAGGAGATTCCACAATATAGTGGGATATATAAAATATACCACAGCAGGGACCAGATTCTGGAAATAACATTGTATGGAGAACTCTGCAGTTTTACTATAGTACATAAAATAATTCATAGTAAAATTAAATTCACTGCATCGTCGATATACAGGTCTAGCCGGCATCAGTTTGACTTAACTCTTTGGATGTTATCGCTTTGCACTCTTAATTGATCCTAAAAATTCTCTGAGTAAAAAGTAGGCTTTACTGAATGCTAATTGTGTAAAACTATAGATCCCAGAGGATGCTAATATGTTTCCACTATTAAGCTGGCCATAGACATGAGATTTTTGTCCGGAGAACCAACTAGTTTGGTAGGATCTGCAGTTAATCTCAAGTCTATGGTGCACAACCAAATGGCAGATGTCTAGGAAAAAATGGATTAGGTAGGAATTGAATCTGTTCGATAGTTGTTCATCTATATTGTGGTAAAATTCCTAGACGTGCATAAACAATATAACGCACTTTCCATGTCAGTCTGGTCCCATAGCTTACAGGACTCCTGCCCAGTACAGTGCCAACTGGCTCAACAACACAATCCTGGTGTACTGTCTAAAGTAGTGGTCCTCAACTAGGGGCTCAAAAGTCATGTGTGGTCCTCGACTTTTGGATAGTTGGAGAGACTCATGTGAAATCTTGCTGACTTGCTATCAGTACACAAACATTGAGAGAGTATGTTAACTGTTAATTCCAGTGCGTAAGTGTTTAACAATATTTTAATAACAAGCAGTGTTATTGTAATGACCGGGGGTAGGGAAACGGACAAGTGAGCCCTAATCTACCCGCCACTCTGTCCCTGCCTACTTGCGACGACCCGCCCTAGGCGACGGGGTACAACTGGGCAGCGGTCCCTGCACTCAGTAAGTGCACGACAAACACGACAAACATACAAGGGAATACAAGCAAGGGAAAGGGGCAGTTGCCCACGGGAACACCGTGAGCAACCAGAGTGGTGAACGAGCCGAGTCAAGCCAGGAGTGTGCGAGGTACCAAACGAAGAGCAGAAGAGTAGTCAGTAAGCCAGGGTCTGTATGGAGCAGGAACAAAATAGAAGGAGCTGTAGCTGGGCCAGGAAACCACACGAAAAAGAATAACAAGCAAGGAGGAACAGGAAATGCAGGTATAAATAGACAGAGGGCGGGAGCTAGCTGAGTCTGGCCAGGCTGCGATAGGCTCTCCCACTCCTAAGCCTGCCAGCCTGAGTGGTGGAAGCTGGAGTCAGTCTCAGGGATGTAGATTCAGGTGCTGACTGATTAATTAAGGGAGTTAACCCCGAAGCTGTGCCTGGCAGATCCTTTACAGTTATGACAAAAAAAAAAAATAGAAAAATTATTTTTCCGGAATGTTTCTTAACACTGCCTGTTAAATCTGAATGGGGATATCAAGATTGAAGTGTCTGATCTAAAGAAGTCCAATTATACGGCATATAGCTGATAGAACCCTGGTTCTGATGTGAGAAGGAGGACTAGCCACAACAAGGTGGATAAGATCCAGTAGAAGAAGACCCTATCCGAAGAATACCCTATCCAAAGCTGACAGTGGAGCACATCCCTTGTTGCTGGGGCTTATTTATTTCATTTATTTATATAGCACCAACATATTCTGCAGTGATGTAAATAAGTTGTCATCACTTAATGTCCCCAGTGGGCTGGGTTGCCAACCTCCACTTCCATTTCTGGACAACTGAGCTGAAAATCATGGACAGGCCAAAACTTTTATGGACACATTACAAAATCAAGAGTTGGTGATAAACCTGATGTGCCATAGGATTCAAATGACTGTCACTGAGTGGGTACTGGTCTGCTGCTGAGAGCCTGCCTGCCTGTGCCTAGGATTCACCAATCACTGCCACCCTTGTAGCTTTCTCGCTCTAAAGTAGCTTGCGCCTGAAAGCTACAAGCGGAGCTGTGATCGGTGAGTCTGTCTGTCCGACTCAGAGACTGAGTCACTCAAGTACTCCCCATCACATATTTTCAGATTCTGCTGGACTTCTGCCATATACCCACGTTTCAGGCATCCTATTGGTCCACATTGTCTTCAATGCCGGCCCCATTTACTCTTTATTTCCGCCTCAATGCCTGCCCCATTTACTCCTTGTTTAGCTTCAATGCCCGTGCGTCACAGTGAATGGACAGTGCCCACAGTGTTGATGGGGTAATATACAGGGATGATGTGGATTATATACAGGGATGATGGGGTTATATACGGGGATAATATCTGGTTTATACAGGGATGATGGGGGTTATATACAAGGAAGGTGACAGTTATATACAGGAATCATGGTCGGTTATATACAGGGATGATCATCATCCCTGTATATGCCAACCTTCATCCCCATATACAACCAACATCATTCCTGTATATTACCCTATTAACACTGTATTTAACCCCCAGCATCCCTGTATATAATCCTTATCATCCATGTATATACCATTGGGGCAGGCACTGTCTATTCGCCGTGGCGCACGGGCATTGAGGCTAAACAAGGAGTAAATAGGGTGAGCATTGAGGCGAAAATAAAGCGTAAATGGGGCAGGCATTGAGGCGGAACTAAAGAGTAAATAGAGTGGGCATTGAGGACACTGTGGACCAATAGGATGGTCCACGGACCAGTGGAATCTAAAAATATGCCTCTCCACCCCGCCCATCCGCATGTGACGCCACTACACTAGAAAGCAGAGCGCGGTCTTAGCATTGGTGGGGGTGGAGTCCATCGTACACCACCCCCACCACTGCTAAGACAGCACTCTGCCTTCCAGTGTAGTAACGTCACTGACGTGAGTCACGTGACGTCTCATGTGACTGGTCCCTGCGAGTCACTACTGTGACCCCGCCCTCCTGGTTTTTGCAGACTGTCCGTAAATATACGGATGGTTGGCAACCCTGCCATTGGGGCTCAAAAGCTAATTTCCCTATGAGTATGTTTTTGGAGTGTGGGAGGGAACCGGAGTACCTTGGGGAAACCCACGCATAAACATAGAAACATAGAAAACATATAAACTCCATGCAGATTTTGCCCTTAGGGCGGATTCACACGAATGTGATTTGCGTCCGTGCAGCCCGCATGGTTTTCACGCGGGTCGCATGGACCTATGAAAGTCTATGGGGCAGTGCAGACTGTCCGTGAGTTTTGCGCAGCGTGAGTCCGCTGCGTATAACTCGTGACATGTTCTATATTTCTGCGTTTTTCGCGCATCACGCACCCATTGAAGTCAATGGGTGCGTGAAAATCACGCATGCCCCACAGAAGCACTTCCGTGGTACGCGCGTTATTTGTGCAACAGCAGTAAAAGAATGAATGTAAACAGAAAAGCACCACGTGCTTTTCTGTTTACAAACATCCAAACGGAGTGTCATAATGATGGCGGCTGCGCGAAAAGCACGCAGCCGCGCATCCATGTGAACATGACACACGGAGCTGTCAAGTGCCTTTTGCGCGCGCAAAACGCACACTTTCGTCTGAATCTGGCCTTAGTTGGATTTAAAACCAGGATCCCAGTGCTGCAAGGCAACAGTGCTTACCACTGAACCACCATACTGCCCACATTTCTCAAATTGTTGGATTGTTTAATTAATTTCTTGGATTGTTTAATTAATCTATAAATTCTGTTTATGAATAAAAAATAAACTGTAGTGGATTTTTTTATATAATATTTTGTTTTTCTAGCAAAATGAAATGAAATAATGACTTTTTAAAAATATGAAATTGACATAAATGTGTATCTGTTATTGCCCAGAATGCAAGTCATATATTTTTAATTGGCAAAGACTAACTTGTGGAGGCGACATTCATTGCATAACTGTATAGACAAAGCAAATTAAAGCATACAACCATTCACTATGTACTGGCAGTTCACAGCAGCTGCCTGCCAAGCTTTTTGTAGTCATCTATTTTCTGCCAGCAGGAGGGTGGGTACATGTGAATGCACAGACTATAGGGGTCAGCTGGGATCTCAACCTTTGGGTTTTCTTTTGGTCTTTTTATTAGTCAATGTGCTATATTATCCACAAGTAGCAGCAGGTTTTTGATTTCAAGGCTAATGTATTTTGTACATTATATCTAACGGTATATGGTTCTGATTGCTATGTCGGTATGTAAAATACTTTAGCTTGGAAATTCTTTGGTTTTATGTAAATGACAATAAAAAAGGAAATACAACTGAATTCAAATGAACACAAAATGCTAAGGGATCTATCAGATGCAAAGTAGATGAAGTTGAAATTCTATGTAATGGAAAAAGACATAATAAGTTTATTTTTTTATTGTGGTTAAGCAAAGCATCTAAAACTCTGAAGCTTCACTTTAAATTTCTCAATATTTAATTGCCATTTTTATGATCTTTATAGATTCTGACTCACCTTATCAAGTAATGTAAGGGGAGGCATCCAGATCATGATTCTTCAGAAACTTTCCACAATAGTCTTCCCGAACAACTGGGTTTAAATCAATACTCCACCCATAGAACAAGCAATGGCCACATATTCCTGTTATCCCTCTGACGGACTCCACTGTACACAGGGGCATCCGGTGCCCATAGTCTCTCATGTTGAAAAAAATCTGCTGCGTGCTCTAAGTTTTTTGCTGGATGCCTCTATAAAAAAAATAGCGCAACAGACTACACTATTACCTACAGCTGAAAGAAAGGTATACTGACATATGCCAGCCCAACAGAAGCCAAAAGGAAAATGTGCCCTCCGTAGGTTGAATGGGGTCAATGGATACTTTTAACATGCAGACTCATCAATATCTTTTTCTCACTGATGGTTTAGAAGTCTGCACTTTATAATCATTCTGCCCTTGCAGTTATAGATATCAGATCTCCAGTCTTCCTGGTGAGCCTGTGATAGACTTGTGTTTATATAAAGCAGCCAATCTGAAGAGGCAGCGCCAGAGTAGGGAGGGAGAGAGCAGCAGCTGGAACCAATGATGAGGCAGGAGGTGGATTTCAGACTACCTCAGACCCCGTGTAGGCACTGTAAGTAAACTGTAGTCACAGATCACAGCTCTGCCCTAATAGAACTAAACTAAAGTGTATCCAAGCAGTAAGCAATGAGGAAAATAAATAGCAGGTAAGCATCACCTATAGGTACTTACATATCATTTTTTATATGGCACACCCTATTGCATGATGTATTATGAAGGTATCACCACTGCTAAATACTGGCTAATGTTCATTTTTTTCTCTGGTGGTTTAGTAGTCTGCACTTTATGAACATTCTGCCATTGCTCTAATTAAAATTAATTCCCCATGCACTGATTTATTAGTGAGTTTAGGATTATACACAAACGCTAATTTAAACAAGCAGAGCTGCAGTATAAAACATGGCGGAGTGCCAGAGCTTCAGCCTGAGACTTTGATGAGATGAGGAGACTACCTTAGACTTCCAATGACTATGGCACGCATACATACAAACTGTCACAACAACAATTTCAGCTTTTTTTTCAGAGCAGAAAATTATCTAATTAATTGTTATGGGCAACAGTGATACTTATCAATACATGCTTAAGGTCCATTAGCTAAAGGCACAATTACACAGGCCAATGATCGGGCAAATGAGCGCTCGTTCCCGATCCTTGTCTTGGTTAAACAGAGTAGTGATTAGACGAAAATTGAGCAAACGCTTGTTTGAAGGCTAATCAGATTTTTTTATTGCGGCCCAAGAAATTGTCATTTGTCAGCTGCACATCTCCCTATCCAAACAGGGCATTTGCTGCCGAAAAGATGTAAATGTACGCGGACGAACGATCATATTAACTATTGTTCGCTCCCATACATTTCTATCATTGCTTTGTTTAAATGGAGCAAATGAACAGCGTGCTGTATTGTTGATCGATGCTTATTTACTGGGCAGGCAATCTGCCCGTCTGAAAAGGGCATTAATAACAAAAGCCCACTGGAGAGTTTTATTGATACTTTTTGTATCACGAGCGCTTTGTAACAGTATCTCTCACCCGCACAGCGGTATTGATAAATAAGCCACACTAATTTGGATTAATCAGAATAAGTGGTGCAGGGGCTTCATAAATAATGGGTTGGTCATTATCCACCCATTATTTTCAGTTTGCCTCAACGGAAGGACAACGCTGATGTGAATAGGTCCTTACAGATAGTATTTATTTTATTCATTTATATAGTTCCAACATATTCCCCAGCGCTGTAGAGAGATTGTTATCACTCATATCGGTTCCTGTCCCTTTTGGGGCTCACAATTCAAATCCATAATCACTATGTTTTTTTTGGAGTGTGGAAGAAAACCCATGTAAACACAAGGAAAACATATAAACTCCATGCAGATGTTGTCCTTGGTCAGATTCGTACCCAGGACCCTAACCACTGAGCCACCGTGCTGCCATAAGGCCCTGTTCACACAGAGTTTTTTTACGAGTTTTTTGGCGCGGAAACCGCTCCACAAAACTCGTCAAAAAACGCCCGAAAATACCTCCCATTGATTTCAATGGGAGTTGGACAAGTTTTTTACCACGAGTAAAAAAAACGCGTCGCGGTAAAAAGAAGCGACATGACCCATCTTGAGGCGGTTTCCGCCTCCAAAACCCCATTTCAATCAGTCAGAAAGGGTAAAAAAAAGACCTTGACGAGTGTTTTGACGAGTTTTTGTCAAACCACTGCGCAAAAAACGTCTGGAGCAGTTTCTGCAGGAGGAATTTTCAGCTTTACCACATTTACCACCAAAACCTTCTGTTCATATACTTGATTTTAGTGGTAATCCAGTACGGTGGTAACGTTGGGGATGATCATTTCCATGTTACAATTCATTAATATTATACAGACAAAGATAATTTTATATATAAACCATCATTTGCTACATTTACACTGGGCATATGTCATCACAAATGCTCATATATTTTATATGATATGTGTAAATGAGCCTTAGGGTTTGTTCAGAATTCTGTGATTGAACCTTTGCACTCACAGATTGAAACAGCCACCTCAGGATGGACCATTGCCTGCAATGAAAAGCTTATTCCTGTACTTATTGTGATAAGTAGGGAGATACTATACAGCAGGAGTGGCCAAACCTTTTCTGTATGAGATCTAATTTGTGTCAAGCCTGTGTCAGGGGATCTACTAGGAGACCAGGGACAGGCTCATTATTTGAATGACCCATCATAATGAGGTCATGTCTTCTTTTAAATTACTAAACTGCTTCTCCCCTCTTCCATGCTCAGCACTAGAGTGTGTGAGACCCACACAAGCGAATATCGCTGGTCAAGACAAATCAAAATTCCCTAGAAAAAGGTGGTGATAGGCACATAAAAACTTCTGTGTTGAAGCCTGCAAGAGACCAGCATGGTGGCCTAATATCAAGATCTACTGGCCTCTGAGCTCTTCTGGTAGATTGTAATCCACTGTTTGCCCACCACTGATATACAGACTAGATATAATCAGGGGCAGATTATAATTAGGGCATTTTGGGCATGTGCCTAGGGCCTAAGTCTGCAAAGGTGGCCCAACAGCACTACAATTGTATATGCGTCTATAGGACACAGTTACAATTGAATAATGACGATGGCAAGGTAAGGAACATCAGTTTTCCTCCCCACCATTCAGCGCTTTTCAATGCTGCAGGTGGCGCGATAACATCTGCATCATTCCTCAGAAGTAGTTCTAGCTCCAAAGGGGCCAGTTCTGCATCCAGCGATGGGATCCAGAACCGTCCCACCTGCACTCAATTGTTTCCCCGTCCTTAGGACGCAGTATTCCTAGTACTGGAGAGGTAAGGGAACTGTCAGTACCCTCCACCAGCCATTTTCCTGTGATGCAGGTGACGCGATGGCGTCATCGCACCGCCTGCGTACTTCCGCTGGATCTGGTCAGAAGAAAGCATACCTGCATCGCTGGAGAACGGCGTAGGTACGGGGGAAGGTGAGTATGTAAAGTTTATTTGTTTTTTCAGTGGGCAGCGTGAGTAGCATTATCTACAGGGGGCACTATCTGCAGGGGGTACTATGAGGGGATTTATCTACAGAGGGCACTATCTGCAGCGGGTTCTATGAGGGGCATTATCTACAAGGGCCACTATCTTCAAGAGGCACTATCTATAGGGAGCTCTATGAGGGGCACTATCTACAGGGTGCACTATAAGGGGCATTATCTACAAGGGACTCTATGTGGGACATTATCTACAGGGGGCTCTATAAGGGGCATTATCTACAGGGGGCATTTTGAATAGCACTTTATACAGGGGGCACTATGTGGGGGACTATTTACAGGGTGCACTGTGTATGGTGCCGTTATAATCAGATGTGCAGTGTGTGGCACCATGAGCATTTTGTCTTTGCTTATAGGTTCAGAAATCTGGGTAAAGTTAGGAGCTGAAGACATCTGAGCGGCACACTCTGCAGAAATGGGTCATGGCCAGGCAATGTAGTCATGGAGGTCTGGACCGGATGGAGAAGAAAAGAGAAAAAGAATGACTAGGATCTGAGAAGATGTCACCTGTGAGTCACTGAATGTGAATATTTATTCTTCCTTTGACTGATCAGTACTATAGTCATTGTATGATCTGAAGCGAGATTATGGGTGGTAGCATTCTATTGTTGTGAAAGAGCAACTTCCAGCATATCCCTGTTGCTTGCTCGGAGCTGTAGTTTGAGATCGTACAAACTTATTTCAAATGACCTCTGTACTGAGCTGTATTTGTGCTGGCACCATATATATATATATATATATATATATATATTTACTGAGCTTAGTTATGGTCCTGTATATATGTACTGAGCCTGTTTCTGGTACTGTATATATGTACGGAGCTTTGTTCTGGTCCTGTATATATGTACTGAGCTTGGTTTTTGTGCTGTATTTATGTACTGGGCTTTGTTCTGGTGCTGTACATATGTACTGAGCTTTGTTCTGGTGCTGTATTTATGTATTGAGCTTTGTTCTGGTGCTGTATTTATGTACTGAACTTTGTTCTGGTGCTGTATATATGTACTGAGCTTGGTCCTGGTGCTGTATTTATGAACTGAACTTGGGTCTGGTACTGTATATATGTACTGAGCTTATCTCTGGTGCTGTATTTATTTACTGGGCTTATTTCTGGTGCTGTATATATGTACTGAGCTTGGTTCTGGTGTTATATTTATTTACTGGGCTTTGTTATGGTGCTGTATTTATGTACCGGGCTTGGTTCTGTTTCTGTATATATGTCCTTGGCTTAGTTTTGGTGCTGTATTTATGAACTGAGCTTGGTTCTGTTGCTGTATTTATGTACTGGGTTTGGTTCTGGCGCTGTACTTATGTACTGGGCTTGGTTCGGTTTCTGCATGTGTGTATATATATATATATATATATATATATACTGGGTTTAGTTCTGTTAGTTCTGGTGCTGTATTTATGTACTGAGCCTGGCTCTGTTGCTGTATATATTTACCTTTTCTTAAGGTAAATGTAGATGTAAACAACAGAGACAGGTTCTTTAAGGTTATATTCATGAACAGCAGAATTTTTTTTTCTCCCAAAAACCACATACAATTTAAAGCTCCTGACTTATATAGGGTTAAAGCCTTCCGCTTTCTCTTTTTTATATGGCTCATTCACCTTTTACACCAAATTCAAAACCGTGCCAGATCTGTGGCCGCCTAAACAGAAATCTCTAAAAATACGGTATGGTGTCTTCAGAGTTCAGGGAAGGGGGGCACACTTTGTGAACTGCCTGGGGCCCATGGTACCCTTAATCCGGCCGTGGATGTAATGACTGGATGTGATCATGTGATGAACAAACTTTTTTTTATTGTTTCACTTTATGTTCCTTAACACTTCTGTCCTGTTCTGTACAGTATGGATAAAAAGTGCAAATCATCCCAAAAAGAAAAGAAGGATAAAGAGATGCTTTACAATCAAAATTTTTACATTCGGTTTTGTATGCTTAAATTTTTTCCCATTGCAGTCAATAGAGAGAATCCATGACAAAATACCCACAGCATGATCTACAAAGCAAGTGGGTTTTAAAGGAAGTCTGTCAGACCCTTTCTGGCTACTAAGCTGATGCCAGCACCAGGTACGGGATCACACATGTGTAAACATACTGTTGTGACCGCAGATAGAAAGCAGTGCAAAGAAAAAGTACTTTGATCACGTACACAAATGAACTCACAAGTGTCCCAAGGGCGGTCTAAAACCTGGCAAGTTCACCGGCTCTCATGCATAAACCCTGCCCAGAGCCTCCCTTGTGGTCTTGATTAATGGTTCAAACGGTGCATTACCGAGATTTCAAGCCGAATACAGTGACGTAACATAACAATGGAGCCATCATTAAACACCAAGGGGGAGGCGATGGGCATGGTTTACTCACAAGAGCCAGAGCACTTGCCGGGCTTGTTACCACCTTCGGGGCACTTGCGAGCTCTTGTGCAGATGCAATTAAAGGTCTTTTTCTCTGAACTGATCTTTTTCTCTGAACTGATAAGTCTAACTGTGGCAACAAATGTATGTTTGCACATTATTAAGTCCCCTACACATAGCTGACAGACTCCCTTTAAGCTGCATCAAGTGAACCAGATTTTTAAAAATCTTGTTTCCTAGAATGTAAGATGAATGTGGGTACACATTCTAAGGGTATGTTTACATGGGTTGGATTTGCTGCTGTAAACTCTGCAGCAAATCCGACCCAGTTTCCGCAGGGAATTCTGGCCAAATGTCCTCACCATATCGCGTTTAATGTGGTGCTGATTTTTTGCCGAACTTTCCGCTGCGGAGAAAAAAGCAGAGGGGATAAAAAAAAGACTGTACTCGCCTTCCGTTTCGCTGCCGTAACAAAGAGTCCCTGATTTGCTGGCTTTTTTAATCCGCAGCATAATTTGACATGTTCCGGATTAACTTGCCAGGG
Organism: Rhinoderma darwinii; assembly: GCF_050947455.1. Classification (NCBI taxonomy): domain Eukaryota; kingdom Metazoa; phylum Chordata; class Amphibia; order Anura; family Rhinodermatidae; genus Rhinoderma; species Rhinoderma darwinii. The sequence goes on along the minus strand of NC_134689.1, from coordinate 298,063,448 downwards.
AAGGTGAGTATAGTCTTTTGTTTGGTTGCAGATTTTAACCATTGAGTACAATGGGAAAGGGAAAAGCCGCAACAAATAACGAATGTTTCTTTTTTTGCTGCGGAATAGCTACATTTTCACAGAAAAAAATTGCAACAAAAAAATAATAATTTGTAAACTTTATTATAAAGAAAGAAAAAAGACCAAACTCACCTCCCCTGGCGCTTCCATAGCATCCCATCCTAGCTCCCCGGGCTGGCCGGTGTTGAGCCGACCTCCAGGGAGGATGTCTTGTCCCATATGATAGTGCTGCATGTGATTGGCTGCAGCGGTCACATGGGACAAAAGTCATCCCAGAAGGCCTGGTCTGCAACAAATGTGCAACTATTCCAAGGCGTGAATTGACATGCTGCGAATTTAAAAATCTGCACCAAAGACCAATTACTGCATTGCAATTTTCCACAGCGTGTGCATGAGATTGGTCAAATCGAATCCACTTTGCTGCTACTGTAGTACGCTGCGGATTATCTACCTGAAAATCCAGATAGAAATGCCACAGCAAAGCCTAAGCTTTCACATAGAGCATTTAGCAGTGTTTTAGTTGGCATTTTTTTACGATGTGCCCTTATTTTGCTGCAACTCCAAAAGGAATTATGAAAATGTCTTAAACCACCGGGTTGTGGTTTTTAGTGTTTGCATGGCAATATTGGTGTTTTTTGCAGGTGTTTTTCTCCTGCATAGGCTTTTTCGATATAATTTAAAAAAATACTTGTACAAAAATATATTATTTAAAAAAATGCCACTTAAAACATCTGCCAAACCCTTAAAACTGTATGGTTCAAAAATACATAAAGGCATATTTTAGTGTCGCTAGAATGGAGCTCTGACTACACACCTGCAGTCAGGAGTTGTGGCCTGTATGTCCCATAAATCATTAACAAGACACACCCTTGTCTAAAACTTTCTCAAAGGAGTCACAGCGTTTAACCATTTCGAGACTACCCTCACGAACCATAATGATAAAGCTTATTCTAAGGTTCAAAAATATTTCTCTTACATTACTACAATTGTAAAATGTCTTGTAACGTTTGTAACCAATTATTCAACTGCTGCAATCTCAATGGGTAGCGTCTTCTCTACTGACAGTGTGTCTCTAGCAATATCATTATACAGAACGTACGTGCTGCACCTAAGTGTTGACAGTAACATGTTCCTAGTGCCAGTGCCAGTGCCACACCTAGTGCCATTGCAGCCCCGCTGTTATACTGCTTTTCTGGCTATTTTTACATATCATTGTAAATGTTTTTATCCTACTGTTATATGAAAATGAAATTCATATAGTAAAGCATGGAAAGACAAACTGTGTATACATGTGACATGTGGCATTTTCACCGGTTTATGGAGATATTCTCCCCTAGAAACAGGGCATTTCTGTGGAATTTGGCATATGCCATCTACATGTTACATGTCAAACAATAAGGAATCATGTTAGGGCTCTGTATTTTTTATCCAATGCTGTATTAAACAGGCTCTACTCCTGGCAGATTTTAGCATTTAATTTAACTAGAAAACAATAAATCAATTGTACACCTAAATAAAACCAACCCCTTCCCCGAAAACAATGCATGACCTTCAGCAGTTTAGTGGTATCTAAACAGAAATGTGTGAATGAATTATATAGGTAAATTATATCACATTGTTCGTTCTTTACCAACATGTAAACGTTAGGAGAAAGCCATCATACAATCTATATTTACACTTTAATAGAACACAGTAACATTAGAAAGATAATAAACAAATAAGAATACATTGTTAATTCTTCAGCCATATTGAAGTATAATAAATCATACCCCTAGAATTCATGAATTAGATTCGTTTTTCAGCCCTGTGTTTCTTACCTGGTGACTGCACTGTGGGTCTGGGTGGGGACTTTCTGCGGTACAGACTGGAACACTCTGTATACTAGGAAGTGCCTTTAAAACCTGGAGACTTTCTTCTGTAAACTACAGGAGCATTGTAACGCCTCCCATGATACGCATTGTCAGATCTTATCACATATACTGCCGACTGAGCAATGACCCTTGTACCTTTTTATATTAATATATTCAATGATCAGATTAAAACAATGGCCGTCACACGGACTCATGTACTTCAATCGGGCCCTTCACACGACCGTTGTATCAACGGAGCGTGTGAAGGGTCCATAAAAAAAAAGGACATTTTTTTTTTTTCGCTTCACGCATCCCTTTATAGACTCTAGTCTATGGGGAATGCGGGATAACGCGTCCCGCAGTAGTGCAGCACGGGTGCACCTCAGATGTGAAAAACTGCAGTTTTTCACGTCCGAGGTTTGCTACGTTCGTGTGAATCTAGCCTAAGAAATATACAACATATTTTGTAGCAGTTCCAGTCACTTTGAGGAGAATTATTGTGCATTGTGAGTCTGCCCACTTATGAAATCATACACAAGAATGACTCTCAGCAGAATGCCAGGCTTAGGTCCCATGCCCACTTCAGTTTTTTCCTTCAGGGAGCTATCCGTTGTTGTAATGGATAGCACCCTGAACCCATTAATTTCAATGCGGCCATGCACACTTCCGTTGTTTTAACGGAACCGTGCGGCCGTTCCGTCAAAAGTAGTGCAGGTCCTACTCCTGCCCGTTTTTGACTAAACAGTCTCGGCCTCTGCATTGAATTTGGTCCATGAAACAATGGGCTGCACACGGAAGTCATCCGTGTGCAGCCTGTGTGTGACGGGACCGTCATTAACGGCCAACGGTAGTGTGCATCAGGCCTTATAAATATGGGATGCATTTATTTGTGCTCCATGCATCTAAGCATAGTTAATGGGGCATCATTTTGCAGAAAATTAGTTTGTGATTATGTATAGAACTGTGCTGGTTTCTAACAATGTATTAGGCTAGGAATGGCTTTGACATTTTTTGAGTGTGTAATTTTACCTTTAAGGCCAGGTTACCACGTAGCGTAAACTCTGCAGAATTAACACAATGGAATTCTGTGTGCAAAATTGTCAGCATTTACAGCATGGGACGTGGAGAGACGGCACTGGAACGACTCGACGAGGCGTTCCTGTGCGGTCTCTCCACGTCCCATGCTGCCATCATGTCCACAGGTATATCCGTTTTCACACCACCTTTTTTGGCATATATCTGTGACTTTTGCCTGTATCTGCGCCAGTGATCTGTAGCGGGCACTTGCTATGCACATTTTGCAACGGGCAGCATTTCTTTTATAGATGTAGCCTCATATACATATATTTTGTATACCCTATTGGCATTATATTATACTTGTGCGCATGGCATGTCTAGTATTGGGACGTGTTTCAGAGTTTGGTTGTCTCTTGTTTCCCTCATGGTATGTTGTCATCTGTACCTGACTGCTATTTCTCCTGATATATGATCCGTTATTTTTGTTGTATTTATTATTGTAATACCATGTATCGTTATGTAATAATAAAGATGTATCTTTTTTACTATTCATGGTAGTTATCTTCATATTCTATTGGGATGCTATGTCCCTTGCGCTTTCGCGCTTTGTAGGTTGTTTTAGAGTCATATTGGGGATTCTCCTTTTCGCTTTACCCTGTTTTGAGGTTCTTTGTAGGTTTAAAATTACAGTGAAGGAAACCATGGAGCCGACAGTGACCGGTTAATGCTCCGGATTTTGATCTATTTAGCTAAAACGTATCCGACTGTATGGCATACAGTGGGATACGTCACCTGGGGAATGGCCCAGGGGAAACTCCTGAAGTCACTGCCCATGAACAGAGCTGGAGCCTTCTACTAGCGCTCTGCCCAGGGATGTCCATATACATAAAGTGACGTCCGAAGCTTTGCAAAGCTGGAGAACACGGCCGGAGCGTCGGCAATGCTCTGGCCAGGGATTCCGGCCCTAGAGACCTCTGATGTCACTTTACACATATGGACAGTGTTGTCAGGAGCTTTCCCAGGGACAAAGTCCACGGGAAGGGCACTCGTGATGCTGCCTGGGGACTCCGGAATAACAAAGTCTACTACGCCATTTCATCCTTCAAAAATAAGGTTTACCGACGTCCACCAGCCCGACGGAGGCTAAAAGGACATAATGGAGCCCTGTGAATTATCGTTTACGTTGTTTATACTGTAAGGTAGGAGATTTCCTGACTACACGATAAACTTAGGGCAACAACACGATGTGAAGGGGGAAGGGAGGGGGAAGCGCTTGTGAGGATGTAAGGAGCACTAATGCTCCGCTCTTACGTTGCCATTAAAGTTCAATGTGTTTTTCCACAGCAAAAATCGGAGGCTTTCCCTTTGATTCCTGGCGCAGATCCGCACGAGAATAAGGCCCTGTTCACACAGAGTTTTTTGCCACATTTTTTTCACTGGAAACCTCGGCAAAAAACGTCCGAAATCGCCTCCTATTGATTTCAACGGGAGGCGAAGGTGTTTTTTTCCCGCGAGAGAAAGAAGCGACATGCTCTTTCTTCAGGCATTTCCGTCTCTGACCTCCCATTGACATCAATGGGAGGCAGAGAAAGCCTGAAGGAATTTCAAGGCAGATGTTTCTGCCTGCAAAAAGCTGTGTGAACAAGGCCTAAGTCCCAGTGTCATTCAGAGTTTCTTCTCCTCGGCTTTTCCATGTAATATAAGTCGCACGCTACTTATTGCGGTGGCGGATTTCTTTTCATGGTGCGGACAAAAATACACGTGGAAAATTTTTCACAGCATGTGAACTGGGTTGCGGAAACCTCATATGCATGGGATGCAGAATCATCGACATGTCATCAGAATCCGTATCAAATCCAACATGTGTGAACGGGGCCTTAGTGGGAGTTAAAAAAAATCTCTGTTAGGCCAAATGCACACGATACTTATTACGTGCAAATTTGTCGTGGGTATTTTCGTGCGCCAAATACGCAGCGTAATACAGGACCAGCAAAGTAAATGAGATCAAGAAATCTCATCTACATGTCGCATTTTCTGCACAAAAACTGACCTGCGGTGCGTATTTGAAAATATGCTACATGTCACTTTATCTTGCGTTTCCGCCTGCGAATTGTTTCTGACTAGTTTAAAAAATAATAAAATATCTGCAGCATAAAACCTGCACCTATTTCCGCATCAAAAAGTAAAAACCGCACCTAAAAACGTATAAAAAAAACGCACTATTGGGTGCAGATTTTACCTGCGGAATTACCTGCGGTTTTGATACGGATTTTGTGCACCAAATTCCTCAATGTGTGCGTTACAGAATTTGCTGGGGGTTTACAGCAAATTAACCCTTTACATTGTAAAGGATGAAATACGTTACAACTCTGCAACATTAGGGTATGTTCACACAGCTTATTTTCTGCCGTTTTTCTGGCCGTAAACGTCTGAAATATCAGAAGCAGAACGCCTCCAAACATCTGCCCATTGATTTCAATGAGAAAAAAACGGCGTTGTGTTCCAATGGGCCGTTCTTTTTACAACGGCTGCGGGTCACTTCTTCAGACGTTTCTGGAGCCGTTTTTCATTGACTCTATAGAAAAACAGCTCCAAAAACAGCCGTAAAAAACTTCTGAAAATCAGGAGCTGTTTTCGCTTGAATATCTCCGTATTTTCAGACTGTTTTTGCTAATTGTGTGAACATACCCTAATAGGCTTGCAGCTTATTTAACTCCTTCCCTTCTCAGCCATTTTTTGGATTTTAACTTTTGTTTTTTCCTCTCCACCCTCCAAAAGCTATAATTTTTTTTACTTGAGGGCTTGTTTTTTGCGGTACAAGTTGTAGTTTTTCATGGCACCATTTATTGTGCCGCATAATGTACTGGGAAGCTGAAAAAAAATTATTTGTGGGGTGAAATGCTGCATGTGCATGAGGTTTTGACAAACCCCATTCACATGGGTTGGGGCTTATTCAGACTAACGTGTTAATCGTCCGTGTTAAGGACGTTTTTTTTAATGGCCGTGTGAAGGGCCTGTAAAAAAATAGGACATGTCCTATTTTTGTGCGTTTTCACGGATCCCTCAATAGACTCAAGTCTGTGAAAACGGGTCCCGCACGGCTGCAAATCGGCCGTTCTTCACGTCTGATTTCACACACGTTGGTCTGAATATCGCCTTAGGCCTTATTCACACGAACGTGTCCGTTTTGCACGCGCAAAAAACGCTGCGTTTTGCGCAAGCAAAAGTTCGGTGTGGCATCAGCATATGGTGCGTGGCTGCGTGATTATGACACTCCCTTTTGATGTTACAACACAGTAAAGAAGGAGGGGCTTTTATGTTTCCCTTCTCTTCTTTACCAGCTGTAGCGCGAACCACGCGTGTCACCCGGAAGTGCTTCCGTGTGCCGTGCGCGATTTGCACGCACCCAATGACTTCAATGGGTGCGTGCTGCGCGAACACGGGCAAAGTATAGGACATGTCGTGAGTTTTATACAGCGCCCATACGCTGCGTGAAATTCACTGACAGTCTGAACGCCCCTATTCACTAACATAAGTCCGTGCGACGCCCGTGAAAATCACGCTAGTAGCACGGACGTATAACACGTTTGTGTGAATAAGGCCTTATATTGTAATTTGTAGTGAATTTTCAGTGCGCAATCCGCACCAAAAATAGGAGGCAAGTAAGTGGCCTTATCCAGACGTCCATGTTCGGTTTGTGAAATACGGAGCGTGTATCGGCCATATTTCCCGGACCGACCACAGCTGAGGGAGCCGGGTTTCTAGCATCACAGTTATCTATGATCATAGTCCCTCCCTTCCCGTGGGAATACTGTCCCCGGTCCCGTACTGAAAGCATCATTACAATATGGGGCAGTATTCCCGCGGAGAGGCAGGGACTCCCAGCAGCACTGATAACTATGATGCTAGGAGTCCGGCTCCATGAATTGTGGTCGGCCTGGGAAATACGGCCGATACACGCTCCGTATGTCACGAACCGAACGCGGCCGTCTGAATAAGGCCTTAGTCTAGTTACACAGTGCGGTGAAATCCCATTTTTTTGCCACAATTTTTGCAAAATCGCGGCAAAAACGTGATTTGACCGCACTGTGAGAATATAGCCTAACAGCACTTTTCATGTCTTGAATCCTTTTTTTATGCAATTTTCGTAATTGGGGCACAAATCACGCGGTTTTGCCGTGATTTCTATATAATCGCGGCAAAACTGCGCCATTTTTGCCACGATTACGAAAATCGTGGCAAAAAAAACGCTAGGAAAACGAAGAAAAAACAAAAAACATTTTAATCAACTTTATACAATCTACAAACGGGGTCAGGGGGATGGGAAGCAGGATGGATAGGGGAAAATACTCACCAGCCTGCAGGTCCTGTCGGCAGTGTAAAGGAGCTGGGGGGCGGGATCTCCACACACAGCTTCTGCACATGCTGCATCTTCAACAGGTATGCAGGGGGTGCCGCGAGCGTTGCTAGGGGGGTGCCGCGGGCGTTGCGAGGGGGGCCCGTGAGCGTTGCGAGGGGGGGGGGTAACAGTCCGAGGGGGGGGGGCGACGGCAGCCCGGCGAGCCTCTTTTCTTCATCCATGTGGCCGGGCCCCTGACGGGAGTACCAGTAATACCCCCCTGATGGCGGCCCTGGCTGCAGCCAATCACAGGCTGCAGCGTTCGCATGGACTGCAGCTTCATCCCAGGAGGCCAGGCTGCTCAGAGAACAGAAAGATGCTTCGCTATGACAACACCCAGGGGGTAAGTATTGTTTTCTTTATTTTTTGCAGCACTGTTTCCGCAGCAGATATTACGCAAAAAAATCTGCACCCCAATTTGGTGCAGTTTTTTGTCCGTAATTTCCTGCGGTTTTCAGGTTGGATACGCTGCGTACTTCTACTCAGCGTATCCAACCTGTGGGAATGTACCCTAAGAACGAGCTTACTCGGGTATATCTGAGACTCCCACAGATTTCAATGGAGTGAAAAGCACAGACACTTCTTCATTCATTCTCTGTTTGAATAGAGAACCCCCGTTCTTCTGATAGGTGTTGGTCCTTGCGTCGCTGAGGATATGCCATCCATTTGTAAGATGGGAATTTCCCTCTAAAAATGTTGGTATTATCATTATCATTTCGATGGTAGCATGTAAACGAAGATCTGAAAGACAACTCCTATTTTGCTACAGTGAGTGTAAATGGCAAACTCCAAGCAGTTCTTCCGATATTGATATCTGAAATCTGTACATGCAAACCCTGCCTTAGGCTTGCCATACATTCTAGCAATATGCCAACAATGCTGGTATTATGCTCCCCTTCACATCACATTCTGTCTCTATGTTTGTGTGCACATCCCAGGAGGCCAGACCTCTGATGTCATCCAGGCCGGCCTCCTGTAATGACGTATCATCCCAGGAGGCCGGACTGCTGGAAGAAAGAGGGCGTTATGGGTAAGAAGTTTTCTTTCCGTAGTTGCAATGTTTGCGGCGTAATCGCTGGGAATACGCGCAAAAGTTGCAACACTTGACTTTCTGTTGCGTTTTTTGTATCCCCATTGAATTGAATGGGAAAATCAACAAAAATGCAGCATAAATTGACATGCTGTGGAATGAATTGAGGTAAATTTATTAATGTTTATACTGCCTTAGGCCGGGTTCCCACGTAGCGTAAATGCTGCCGTATTTCTGCAATGGAATTCTGTGCGGAAATTCTGCAGCATTTACAGTAGCAGCAAAGTGGATGATATTCAGAAAATCTCATGCCCACACTGCGGAAAACCCCCCACAGCGTAAACGTTAATAAATTGACCTGCGGTGCGGAATTTAACTCAATGGGGATGCAAAACCCACAACAGAAAGCCCTGTGTTGCGACTTTTACGGCATATTCGCAGCGTTTACACCGCATAAACTGGAACTACGGAAAATTTTAAAAAATCATACTTACCCAGAACGCCCCCCTCCTTCCTGCATTACGGCCTCCTGGGATGACGTTGCATCCCATGTGACCGCTAAAGCCAATCACAGCCTGCAGCGGTGGTCACATGGGATGATACGTCATCCCAGGAGGCCGGACTGGATGACGTCAGAGGTTATTTTCACGGTGGTGATTGTACCCCTGATTTTAGCGAGTTTTGAAATAAAAGCAATTTTACTCTTTATTCACATTCACACCAATCACAGGCTGCAGTGGTCACATGGGCTGCAGCGTCATCCAGTGAGACCTTGCCGGACTGTGATGAAGGGACGCGTCGCCATAACAACGACCTACGTAAGTATGAGCATCTATTAGCGCTGCTTTCCGCAGTGGAAGATCCGTCCGAAATGTGGTGCGGTTTTCGTACGGAATGTACTGCGGGTTCCAGGTCGGATACGCTTCGTGGTTTTTACGCTAAGATCAAGTGTAGTACCTGCTCAAGCTGAGGTTAGTAATCATCCCTGTCGGTGGTTCGTGGGCCATCGTAGGGGGATGACAGAACGCCGAGGTGAGGGCAGGGAACCACAACGGTCATCGCTCTGGTGTACGCATTTGGTTTAAAGGTACCATTTGTAGGTGACCAGGCGACCGCCGGATCGAGGTCATTAGGTCGGGTAGTTTGGAAGCCCGAGTTGCTATGTGCCCCAGGGCTGGTGACCCTGGGGTGCCCTAACTCACTGGGGGTGGGATCCCACTGAGTGAAGGCACACTTGCACGCACTCTCTTTCACGCTATATGAGCACACACCTTTATTCTCCCGGCCTTCTGGCTGGGAGATGAGGAATTTTTTTATACCTGGCGGATGTCCAGGCTGTATCACAGTGCACATCCACTTATTTAATTTTGTTTTTCACTGTGTGTTTGTCACGTTTGTCACAAGGATTTTGGGATGCGGTGCCCTTTTGGGACCCTCCTGAGGTCTAGGGGGAAAATGTGTGGCCTTCTGGTTCCTTTTTCCCCTGCAACCCGGCCTCCCTTCTTCGGAGGGGAGGTGCAACTAGGATGCAGGCTCCTAGGTGGACACTGGGGTGGCAGCCCAGGTAGAAGCCTAGGAGTGTGTTTGGGTCTCCCTAAGCTTCGGCGAGGGGGGACCATCGATCCTTGATCCTCTAGGCCTATGGTTTGGAGGGTCAGGGAATGGTTATGCGGGGCCTCTCTCTTTTAAGAGAAGGGCTGCGATAGACCGCATCCTTGTGCACTTTTTGTGTGGCACCTCTGCACTTTTTATGCACTTGGGTGATAGAAAGCACGACTCGGGCTTTCAATAAAAAAAATAAAAAAAATCCGTCCCATGGGAACTGGCCATAGGGTATGTTCCCACACACGGTATATGCTGCAGATTCTCTGCAACAGAAAATCTACAGCAGAATGTCTAGTAAAACGCTGGTAAATCTGTCACAGAAATCCGCACCAAATTTTCGTTTTTCCTACTCATATTGCTGTGGAAACGCTGCATTTCTTCTGCAGTGGTTTTACCTGAGGATTTAGTGTTAAACATTGGTTATAGCAAAGTATATGGGCACTAGGGATGCACGGTGCATCGAAACTTCGATACTGTTTCGATACTCTGCATCCCTAAACGGTTCGATACCGCTATTTCCTGTATTTCGATACTGAGCTGCGCAGCCGCACAGCTCAGTATAGTAATACATTAATGTATGGGAGCGCGGCTGCGGCTGTGTAATTTAGCCACAGCCCCGCTCCTGAGTCCTGACAAGTGCGCAGGGTCAGGATGATGCGATGCGGCCAGCGCTGCCCTAATGAGCGGCGGCACTGAAGACCGAACATGGCGGGCGCTCTACAAAACACCCCCATGTTCTGTCCTCAGTGCCTGAACCTCCGCTCATTAGTGCAGCGCCGGCCGCATCACCTCATGCTGACCGCGCGCGCACTTCCTGTCAGGAGCGGGGCAATGGTTGTATTACACAGCCGCAGCCCCGCTCTATAACGGCGGAGACCAGAGAAACCTCTCATCTCCGCCGCTATTCCCCTGAATGCTGCGATCACAGCTGACTGCAGCATTCAGGGGAAAGTGAGAAGGGGGGATGCCCCTGGATCGCGTCACAGGGAATTCCTGTGACGCGATCGAGAGCCATACCATATATGGGCAGACAGCCCAGGGTCTATTGACGGACCCCAGGGCTGTCTTACCATATTTCATGTTGTTAGGACATACGCAAGTATGTCCTAACAACTGCCTGTGTGCTATCTGTCCACAGGCTAATGTACTGGCACATATCTGATATATGTCAGTATATTAAAGTTTAAAAATAAAGTAAAAACAAAGTATTGTTAAAATTAAAAAAAAAATACACATTTCACCTTTTTTACAATAAACATTAAAATAAGTCTCAATACATAAAATATACACATTCAGTAATGGCGCGCACAACAATTTTTTTGCATCATTTATGATGTGTACGCTGTAAAAAAATGAAATAAACACGGCTTTCATTCACTTATTAATGTGAGGCGCGAGGTGCGATGAATTTACCCTCCATGTTCCTCACATTAATAGTAATTAACCCCATCATGTACCTCGCACATTAACCCATTATGACTGAGAAACATGATGGGATTAATTACTATTAATGTGAGGCGCATTCAAAATTCATCACACGTCGCGCCTCACATCAGAAAACGGAAGAATTTTTTTTTTTTATTACTGTTGGCAAAAGTATCGAAATTGGTATCGAAATCGCAATACTAAACGAAGTATCGGTATCGAAGTCCAAATTCTGGTATCGTGACATCCCTAATGGGCACCTGTGGATATCCAGCAGTTTTTACTGCTTTTCCGCTGTAAAACTGCAACAACATAAATCTATTGCAGAATTTATGCTCCCCATTAAAGTCTATGGGCCAAATACGCAGCATCTCCGCACAGAATACGCAGCATCTCCGCACAGAATACGCAGCATCTCCGCACAGAATACGCAGCATAAATAGACATGCTGCGGAATTGAAAAACGCCCCGCAGAACACTTTCGGCGTGACTTTTGTGCGTTATTTTTCCACCGCGTGGGCATGAGATTTTCTGAATCTCATTCACTTTGCTGCTACTGTAAATGCCGCGGAATTTCCACACAGAATTCCGTTGCAGAAATTCCGCAGCATTTACGCTACGTGGGAACCCGGAGTTAAAGTGTATGACATTTTTTCATATGTTTGCTCAGTATACATATGGATTGTCTGAAGAAAAAAACGTTTCACAGAATTATTTTTAAAAAATTGCATCCGTTTTATGCAATATACATTTTCTAATTCTAACAAAAGCATTCATCTGCCATAGGGCACAGATGTGATATGACCATAGCATAAGAAACCGGAACCAAGAAATATGCATTTTTGGAATTGCCTCCAGATTTTGGCAACTTGATAACAGAAAAGACTTTAGTATACACATGGAGGATTACACTGATTGTTCACTTGATGTCCTTTATGTTATCAATAGTATTATTCAACTTCAAAGGGAGTCTTCAAGGTTTTGTCAATATAATCTATTAAGGTGATGAGAGAGTTTGCAAACATTGAGCTGTGTGTTTCTTATCAGTGATAAGGTAAATGAATGCTGGCAGATCCCACCGAAATTTGTACGTATGTATTATGGCCCTATAAGCCCTGCATGTGCCACCATTTGGTGCCCGTGGGAGACACCGTATTCTCCCCTAAAAGCAACTCTTCTAGGTGAGAATACCTGTGTAATATGGCATACATTGGAACATGCTACAATCTTTTTTTTGGAGGCACAATTCTCATGGTTTCCTATGAATTCTGTCAAAAAACCCATCTGTGTGCTCAATAAAAAAAATCTAAATCACAGCATGAGCCCACAGTCCAGGGATCAGTAGAACAGCAGTATGCATGAGGCTTAACCTTCATTACTGGGTGAACTATGAGGAATCCTGGAGAATTAGACAGGTACAGAATACTGATGCATTATTACATTTGTATATAGTACAAGGCATACAACAGATTGCTAATGGAGGATCCCACCATATTTTTGCTTGGTCCAGCTATAATCTAATGTCAGAAACGCGAATGATTCGCACAGGTCACATTTTTCCTGTCTCCATTGCTTTTTCTAGATATGGGGTTCCCGGGGTACCTTGCAGTTGTTCACCCCTCCCCCCTCCATAGGGATTAAATGGGTATTCCCATCTTATAAGTGATGGCATATCGCTTGGATACGCATCACTTTATGATCGTGGGAGTCCAATCTCTGGGACCATTACTGACCCTGAGAATGAAGGGGCCACAGTGCTGTTGGGAATGGGGCAGACTGCAGTTCCCTGCACAACTGGTTAGCTGGGAGTGCCGCTGTGCAGGGAAATCTTAGAAGGGGACACAGTGCTAAATCAGCTCTGAGGGCCTCTTCATTCTCAGGAATGGTGGGGGCCCCAGGGTTTGGATGCTCAATGATCATACAGTGATGGCATATCCTAGAAACATGCCATCACTTTATAAGATGTGAATACCCATTAACGTGGACATTTCATTGCGCCAAATATGAATATTAATGGGTGAATTGTAAGTGCTTATTGTTGACTGAAACATCTTTTATTTAACAATCAGTCAGGCTTATTTCTTTATTCCCCGCACCAGAGATTTCTCGCACTCCTTCTACATAATACTGGGGTATCAAATGTTTAATAGCTTGCTAAAACAACATTTAGCTGACAATTACAAGGGGTAGTCTGGCTTAGAAAATACATTTTCAAACATCATATTGGGGAATCCGAAATTCTGAACCTTTTCTATCAACCGCACAGCAGCTAGAAAAAGCATCTCTCGATCTGGAGAACCAGTCATGTCCGTCTCACACTTACAGCCTATTGATTACAATGGAAAGCATGTGATGCTTAATTTCTCCACATATTACAGCAGATCAAGAGTGGGACACCCTGCAATCGGCTTACTGTTAGGCAGAGGCGTAGCTAGGTTCTCCAGCACCCGGGGCAAAGATTCAGTTTGGCGCCCCCCCCCCCCCCCTAACCTCTTTCCCGACATCTCCTTCCCCCTCGCCGTGTTTTCTCTACCAATCGACGTGTCATTTCTTTTTATGTAACGCGAGCATAAAAACATTTGTACATTTCACAAGCAATATGGTTCTATACACAACACCAGAACCAAGCTCGGTACATATATACAGCACCAGAACAAATACAGCTCAATTTAGTGCAACCCCTGCCGTATAGGTTTGTACCGCGTAAAACTACAGCTCCCAGCATGGCCCGAACAATGCTAAGGATATGCTGGGAGATGCCGTTTCACAAAAATAAATCCTATCATAATCACACCACCCATCATCTCGCTGCAGATCATAGTGACTACAGTGCTGATTAGAGGCAGGATAAACATTTACATTAAGTAACTCACCGGTGACGTCTCAGATTCTAGTTCTTTTTCTCCATCCGGTCCAGACCTCTATGGTGGCTTCTCCCGGTCACAGCCCATTTCTGCAGTTTGCCGCTCACATGTCTTCAGCTTCCCACTTTTCCAACATTTCTGCACCTATAAATAAAGATAAAGTTATTATACCACACACTACGCCCCTAAATATAATAGCGCCAAACACTGCACCTCTAATTATAATAGCACCATACACCGTGTCCCACACACACACACTGTGCCCCCTGTACACACTGTGCCTGCCATAGAGCCCCCTGTAGATAGTGCCTGCCATAGAGCCCCCTGTAGATAGTGCCTGCCATAGAGCCCCTGTAGATAGTGCCCCCATATAGACCACCCCTGTATATAGTGTCCCACAAATAACTCCCCCTATAGTGCTCTACAGATAGCCCACCCCTGTATATAGCCCCCTGTAGATATAGCCCACCCCTGTATATAGTGCTCCACTTATAGTCCACCCCTGTATATAGTGTTTCACAGATAGCCCACCTCTGTATATAGCCGCCCCTTGTACATATAGTCCACCCCTGTATATAGTGCTCCACTAGATAGTCCACCCCTGTATATAGTGCTCCACAGATTGCCCACCCCTGTATATACTATATACAAGGGTGGGCTATCTGTGGAGCACTATATACAGGGGTGGACTATATGTACAAGGGGGCTATATACAGGGGTGGGCTTTCTGTGGAGCACTATAGGGGGGAGCTATTTGTGGGATACTATATACAGGGTTGGGCTATATCTACAGGGGGACTATATACAGGGGTGGGCTATAGCTACAGGGGGACTATATCTACAGGGGGACTATATACAGGGGTGGGCTATCTACAGTGGGACCATATCTACAGGGGGACCATATCTACAGGGGGACCATATCTACATGGGGACCATATCTACAGGGCTGAGCTATATCTACAGGGCTGGGCTATATCTACAGGGCTGGGATATATCTACAGGGCTGGGATATACACAGGGGGGCTATATATACAGGGGTGGGCTATACACAGGGGGGCTATATCTACAGAGGGGGGCTATACACAGGGGGGCTATACAGGGGGGCTATATCTACAGGGGTGGGCTATATACAGGGGTGGGCTATATACAGGGGTGGGCTATATACAGGGGGACTATATCTACAGGGGGGGCTATATACTGGGGTGGGCTATCTATGGAGCACCATATACAGGGGTGGGCTATATCTACAGGGGGCTATATACTATATAGCCCACCCCTGTATATGGTGCTCTATAGACAGCCCACTCCAGTATATAGCCCCCCTGTAGATATAGTCCCCCTGTATATAGCCCAGCCCTGTAGATATAGTCCCCCTGTAGATATAGTCCCCCTGTATATAGCCCAGCCCTGTAGATATAGTCCCCCTGTAGATATAGTCCCCCTGTAGATATAGTCCCCCTGTATATAGCCCAGCAGATATAGTCCCCCTGTATATAGCCCCCCTGTAGATATAGTCCCCCTGTATATAGCCCAGCAGATATAGTCCCCCTGTATATAGCCCAGCCCTGTAGATATAGCCCCCCTGTATATAGCCCCCCTGTATATAGCCCCCCTGTAGATATAGTCCCCCTGTATATAGCCCAGCCCTGTAGATATAGTCCCCCTGTATATAGCCCAGCCCTGTAGATATGGTCCCCCTGTATATAGCCCAGCCCTGTAGATATAGTGCCCCTGTATATAGCCCAGCCCTGTAGATATAGTCCCCCTGTATATAGCCCAGCCCTGTAGATATGGTCCCCCTGTATATAGCCCAGCAGATATAGTCCCCCTGTATATAGCCCAGCCCTGTAGATATAGTCCCCCTGTATATAGCCCAGCCCTGTAGATATAGTCCACCTGTATATAGCCCAGCCCTGTAGATATAGTCCCCCTGTATATAGCCCTGCCCTGTAGATATAGTCCCCCTGTATATAGCCCAGCCCTGTAGATATGGTCCCCCTGTATATAGCCCAGCAGATATAGTCCCCCTGTATATAGCCCAGCCCTGTAGATATAGTCCCCCTGTATATAGCCCAGCCCTGTAGATTATAGTCCCCCTGTATATAGCCCAGCCCTGTAGATATAGTCCCCCTGTAGATAGACACCCCCCATAGACAAAGTCCCCCCCGCAGATACAGCCACACTTCTATTACAATTTATTTTAAAAAAAAAATATTTTAAAAAAAATAAATAAATACATTTCAAACTCACCTTATTCCCGCTCCCACGCCGTCCGGCAGCCATGGAGACCTGCTCTCTTCTGCGCAGGTCTCCAGGGGGTTGAACACAGCGTCTATGAAAGGCGCTGATTGGCTGGGCAGGATGACTTTCCCTGCGAGTCAGTCAGCGCCTTTCATCGACGGAAGCTTCACTGGTACAAAAGGTACCTGTCGCTTCATTCGTGGAAAGGCGCTCAATGGCCGGGCACGGAACGTGCCCGGTCATTCATTGCTTCTAATTGTACCGGTGTCCTTGTGACACAGGTACAATTATAGTGCAGGAGGAGGTGGCGCTGGCGCCCCCCTCTGAACTGCGCCCGGGGCACATGCCCCGCTTGCCCCCCCCTAGCTACGCCCCTGTGTTAGGGCATCCTTCGAACCAAAAGAGATTAACCAAAGCATAGCGGTACTTAGAACTGGATAATTGTGAGATAAGGTAATGGTCATGGGGCAAAAATTTTCTGGACTTTCTATCAGTAATCCTATTAAATAATACTATTAGTCTCTCCACGGCGTCTTCTTTGTCCAGGTAGACGCTGCACAGCCTCCTTCACCGCCACTCTTCTCCAGGCTCTCTGTCCACATTCAGTGTGCAGCGTTAAGGGGCCTGTGCGTGCAAATCAACCCAGCTTTCCCTGGAAACTTAAGGTACGTTCCCCCTTTGGTCTGGGTTTCAGCAATTAGGTTCTATAGTCTAGTTTATTAGCTCTTCTTTGTTTATACCATTGAATTATCTGTTTCTGACCCTGCTTCAACTTGACTTTGTCCTTTCTGCTGCCTGCCCTGATCTTTTTCCTGATTACCGTGACGACCGCCTGGCGTCTACGCCCTTACCTTCGCTAGTATGAACCCTGCACCCAGTCTTCTGTTATTCCTACCTGGCCTGTCCATGTCAGCCACTGCCAACGCAGACTGCTCTGGGGGTAGTAGCGACCTGGGGATTCTAGAGGTCACGTTCAAATATGGAGTGATAAGGATGTTAACCTAGCAATCCCTTCGACCGCTTGCGAGTTTAGCCCCACCTCAAATTCACTGGCAACACAGAGTGTTCTCACGATCCAATAGGTGGCCCCGTGGACCGTCACCTATCTCTACGAGTCCCGTGACACCTAAGATAGCCATTAGGTTTAAGGCCCTTTTACACTGGCCAATTGTCGGGCAAAGGAGCGTTCACAGAACGCTCATTCCCGATAATTACTGTTTAAACAGGGCAACGATCAGCTGATGAACGAGCAAACGCTCATTCATCAGCTGATCGTATAGTTTTAAATACTGAAAATATTATCGCTGTCGGCATGATAATAATGTATGAGGACGAGTGATCGGAGCAACGAGCGCTCGTCCCCATACTAGCTTCTTGTGAAAGGAGCAAATGAGCGCCGTTCAACGAGCTATCTTATTGATCGGAGCTCGTTTACACGGCCCGGGTCGGGCCGTGTAAGATTACCTTGACTGTCTTTTTAACCAATAACCTGTCTGACTTTTACAATTTGTGACTAGACAGATAAAAAGTAGTAGTAGTTCAAAGTCTACACAAGTATAATTTAATTTATTATTTTCTCAGATCACTTGATAAAGAAATATACAATTTCATCATATTTTGTATTTTTAAAGTGATAATAGTATAATATTTTACATTTATAACAGCCCATGATGTTAGATTTCTCCTGTGTATAATATTATACTCTCTATTCTTCTACGTTCTTCTATAGTACCACTGGACAAAGTACTTTCGCCAATGTTTTCATTGGTAAAATGATTTACTGGGTATTTACAATACAAGTGTAATTACTATTCATACTAAACATAATCTATTCACTTCTATCTATCTATCTATCTATCTATCTATCTATCTATCTATCTATCTATCTATCTATCTATCTATCTATCTATCTATCTATCTATCTATCTATCTATCTATCTATCTCTAATGTTTATTATAAATACTCCATGTGATTGCAGGTAAACAGTAATCAGATTGTTGGTAGTGCCATACAGAACAAATATTAATACCAAATTGTATGTGGGCCTAAAAGATAAGGAAGTCTGTTGGCTGCTCAGCAGTGACCGACAGTGGAAAAAATAAGTGTTTTCTACTTTAGGGTATGTTCACACATGGTAGATTTGTTGCCACACTTGATGGGGGTGGGGCAGTTGAGGTCCTGGGGCAATTGCTTTTTTTTGCCAATGCTGAATACATAAAACTTCAGGCATAACTGTTTGCATAATTTATTTTTACATAACACATGATTATCGATAAATGTAACATGAAGAGTAATGATGAGTCATTAACATGCATAAGTTTAATGTCATATTTTGTATTATTTCCACTAATACATTAAAGAGACTCTGTCATTACTTTATTAATTCCCTATTTCCTAACTAATCTAATAGGCCCTTTGCTGCTGATAACTACAGTGTGATTTTTTTCCAAACGTTTATTATTTGCAAAGTTATGAGCATTTTTCTAAATATGCAAATTTGTCTAAAGTAGCCAAATAGGAGGTGACTCTTTTCACTCTGAGCAGTGTAATGTTTTCTATATGACGCTGTCCATTTAGCATACAGCTTCTCCCCCTTCCCTGCCCACCAACACAGCGTGATCATATAGTATACAGCTTCCATTCCCAACTGTGTTTTCAAATGGTGATCTCTCCGGTTGTTTCACAGCTAGAACTGTAATCTGTCACAATTCCAGGGTATGTGGACCCATTAGGCCGCTCCGCCGTCGAGAATGGCAACTGACCAAACAACAGTCAATGGAAAGTCTAAGCACAAGAATACCTTTATGAAAGTCCAGACAGACACAAGATGTAGCAGATGCCTTGGCACAGATGATTTGTGGTACCCATGATGCTTGGCATGGCAGCTGATGCCTGTCGTAGCAGATGACACCGGACGTGGCAGATGACACCGGACGTGGAAGCTGACAGAAGACGATGGAAGATGACACTGGATGTGGCAGATGACACAGGACGTGGCAGATGACTCCAACACGACTCCAACACTACACTTAGCTCAGGAAGAAACACAGTTACTGGATACAGGAAGCAGGATACGGGAACACTGGTAACAGGATACAACTAAGGGACCATTTGCTTGACTAACATGGGTAGACAATAACAATGCTCAGGCAAGGAGTGGAAAGGCAGAGCCCTTTATATAGTCCAGGGTGTAAGGTTGGGGAATAATTTGTTTGTGCACGCGCTGGCCCTTTAAGGCTGGGGACGAGCGTGTGTGTAAAAGGGCTAGGGTAATGGTGGATTTCATTTACTTGTGTCACCCACCATTGCTACCTCCTTTATATTCAGGGTCACTAGCGTTATGCCTAGTTCCCCTACCTTTTCCTTATACTAACGTTAGTCTACTTGCTTTGCTGCTACTCAAGGGAATAAAACCTTACAATAAATACAATTGTATAGTGAATAAAGGGTAATATTTATTACTAACAATAATCACATATACATATAAAATACACCAAACACAGAACACAGTAACTGATCACAGTATAGTATTAGTATACCTCAATACATATAACAAGTTAATATATACTGAGTATACTCACACTATACGTAGTATACCACCCACTTATCTAAGTGTTATACCACCACCCACTTATCTAAACATACATATGAATACAGTTAGTTACAATACAATACACATGCTCACTGTTTCTCTCCCACTCCCACCTAGCAATAACTATCCCTGTACACTAAGGGTTAATGTGATGGCAGGAAGGAGGTGAAGGGAAAGTGAGCCCTAATCTACCCACCGCCCTGTCCCTGCCTACTTGCAACGACCCGCCCTAGGCGACGAGGTACAACTGGGCGGCGGTCCCTACGCTGTCTAAGTGCACAGGAAAACAAACAGGGAACACGCAAGGGAAGGGGCAGTAGCCACGGAACGCCACGGGGAAACGGAGCGGCGAACGAACAGTCAGGACCAGGACGAAGTGAGTAACCCGAGCGGGCACGGAGACAGAAGCAAGCCAGGGGCAAAGCAAAGCAAAGCAAGTCAAGTCAAGGAGAACTGCAGCAAGGCAGAAGCACGGCAGAAGCAGGCTGGAGCAAGCAGCAGTGGGGCCAGGAATCCAAAAGAATAACAAACAATGAGGAAGAGAAAACTGCAGGTATAAATGGACAGGGGGCGGAGCTAACTCTGACTGACCAGGCCGCGATAGGCTCTCCCACTCCTGAGCCTGCCACCCTGATTGGTGGGAGCCGGTGTCAGTCTAAGAGGTCTGGCCTCAGGTGTCGACTGATTAACCCTGGGAGTCTCCACAGACGTAGTGCCTGGCAGATCCTTTACAGTACTCCCCCTTTTATGAGGGGCCACCGGACCCTTACTAAGAGGACCCGGTTTAGTGGGGAAGAGAAGGTGGAACCTCCTGACCAATACCCCAGCGTGAACATCTCGAGCAGGTACCCAAGTCCTCTCCTCCGGCCCGTATCCTCTCCAATGGACCAGGTACTGGAGGGAGCCCTGGATCATCCTACTGTCCACAATCTTGGCCACCTCGAATTCCACCCCCTCAGGGGTGAGAACGGGAACAGGAGGTTTCCTAGAGGGGGACCAGGACGGGGAGCAGCGTTTAAGGAGGGAAGCATGAAAGACGTCGTGTATGCGGAAGGATGGGGGCAGCTCCAGACGGAAGGATACAGGGTTGAGGACTTCAATGACCTTATAAGGCCCAATAAATCGGGGAGCAAACTTCCTGGACGGGACCTTAAGGCGCAAGTTCCTGGACGACAACCAGACCAAATCCCCGACGACAAACCGGGGGTTAGCAGAACGTCTACTATCCGCCTGAATCTTTTGTGCGCTCTGGGACGCCTCTAGGTTCTTCTGAACCTGGGCCCAGACAGTGCACAGTTCCCGATGAACATCCTCTACCTCAGGATTATTGGAACAACCAGGGGAGACGGAGGAGAACCTTGGGTTAAACCCGAAATTACAGAAAAACGGGGAGACCCCTGACGAGTTACTGACCCGGTTATTCAGGGAAAATTCAGCAAGGGGAAGGAATGAGACCCAATCGAATTGACAGTCAGAGATGAAACACCTTAAATATTGTTCCAGGGATTGGTTGGTCCTTTCCGTTTGGCCGTTAGTTTCGGGATGGAAGGCGGAGGAGAAGGACAGATCAATCTCCAACTTTTTACAAAAGGCTCTCCAAAATAAGGAAACAAATTGTACCCCTCTGTCCGAAACGATATTGACTGGGGCCCCATGGAGACGCAGGATGTGTTTCACAAACAAAGAAGCTAACGTCTTGGCGTTAGGTAGCTTCTTAAGGGGCACAAAGTGGCACATCTTGCTGAAGCGGTCGATTACCACCCACACCACCGACTTGCCCTGAGATGGAGGCAAATCGGTGATAAAATCCATGGAGATATGGGTCCAAGGTCTCTGGGGAATGGGCAAGGGACGTAGTAGGCCCGCAGGTCGGGACCTAGGGGTTTTGGACCTAGCGCAAACCTCACAAGCGGCGACGTAAGCCCTAACATCTTTAGGCAACCCAGGCCACCAATAGTTTCTGGTAATGAGGTGTTTGGTGCCCAAGATGCCAGGATGACCAGATAGAGCGGAGTCATGGTTTTCCCTGAGTACCCTCAGCCGGTATTGCAGGGGAACAAACAGTTTGTCCCCAGGGACGTTCCCGGGAGCTGCACCCTGATCAGCCGCGATATCAGAAGCTAAATCAGAATCCGTGGCAGAGACGATTATACCAGGGGGTAAAATACAAGCGGGATCCTTCTCGGAAGGAGGATTGGCCATGAAACTACGTGACAGAGCATCAGCCTTAATATTCTTGGACCCAGCCCTATAGGTAACCAAGAAATTAAATCTGGTAAAGAATAGTGCCCACCGAGCTTGTCTAGGATTAAGCCTCCGGGCCGATTCTAGGAAAACCAGATTCTTGTGATCCGTAAGGACCGTTACCTGGTGTCTGGCCCCCTCCAGGAAGTGCCGCCACTCCTCAAAAGCCCATTTAATGGCTAGAAGTTCGCGGTTGCCAATATCATAGTTACTCTCCGTGGGCGAAAACTTCCTAGAGAAGTAAGCACAGGGGCGGAGATGGGTGAGGGAGCTGGTACCCTGGGACAAGACGGCCCCCACTCCCACCTCGGAAGCGTCAACCTCCACAATAAATGGCTCCTCTTGGTTGGGCTGAATCAGCACGGGGGCCGAGATAAGGCACTTCTTGAGAGTCTCAAAGGCCTGGACGGCCTCAGGGGGCCAATGGAGGACATCAGCACCCTTGCGGGTAAGGTCCGTAAGAGGCTTAGCGAGGACCGAGAAGTTGGCAATAAATCTCCTGTAATAGTTGGCGAACCCTAAAAAACACTGTAACGCCTTAAGGGAGGCAGGTTGGACCCATTCCGCCACAGCTTGAACCTTGGCAGGGTCCATGCGGAATTCATGAGGAGTGAGGATTTGCCCTAAAAATGGTATCTCCTGTACCCCAAAGACACATTTTTCAGTCTTAGCAAACAGATTATTCTCCCGAAGGACCTGGAGCACCTTCCTGACATGCTCCACGTGAGAGGACCAGTCCTTGGAAAACACCAGTATGTCATCAAGGTACACAACAAGAAAATTACCCAGGTACTCTCTCAGGATTTCATTAATAAAATTCTGGAAGACAGCAGGGGCGTTACACAACCCAAAGGGCATGACCAGGTATTCGAAATGACCCTCGGGTGTGTTGAACGCAGTTTTCCACTCATCCCCCTCTTTGATGCGGATAAGGTTATATGCCCCCCGTAGATCGAACTTAGAAAACCATTGGGCTCCCTGAACCTGATTAAAAAGATCCGGAATCAAAGGAAGTGGGTACTGGTTCCTTACAGTGACCTTATTCAGGTTACGATAATCAATGCACGGCCTAAGACCACCATCCTTCTTCCCCACGAAGAAGAAGCCAGCACCTACAGGAGAAGTCGAGGGGCGAATGAAACCCTTGGCCAGGCATTCCTGGATATACACCCTCATGGCTTCACGTTCAGGACATGAAAGATTAAATATCCTACCTTTAGGAAGCTTGGCACCAGGCACCAAATCGATAGCGCAATCGTAATCTCTATGGGGGGGCAACACCTCGGAGGCCTCCTTAGAAAACACATCGGCGAAGTCCTGAACGAACTCAGGAAGCGTGTTTACCTCCTCCCGGGGAGAAATAGAGTTAACAGAAAGACATGACATAAGACATTCATTACCCCATTTGGTGAGATCCCCAGTATTCCAATCAAACGTGGGATTATGCAACTGCAACCAGGGAAGGCCTAAAACCAGATCAGACGATAATCCCTGCATTACCAGTACAGAGCACTGCTCCAAATGCATGGAGCCAACCAGGAGTTCAAAAACAGGAGTATGCTGAGTAAAATAACCATTAGCAAGGGGAGTAGAGTCGATTCCTACTACAGGGATAGGATAAGGTAAATCAATACAAGGCATCTTTAGAGACATAGCAAATTCCACAGACATGATATTAGCAGATGAGCCAGAATCCACGAAAGCACTGCCCGTGGCAGACCGGCCAGCAAACGAGACCTGAAAGGGAAGCAAAATTTTATTGCGTTTCACATTAACGGGAAATACCTGTGCGCCCAAGTGACCTCCCCGATGATCACTTAGGCGCGGAAGTTTTCCGGCTTCTTATTCTTGCGCCTGGGACAGGTGTTCAGTAGATGCTTGTCGTCCCCACAGTAGAAGCAGAGACCGTTCATTCTGCGATACTCCCTACGTTGTCGAGGGGACATGGAGGCCCCGAGTTGCATAGGTACCTCCGAGTCCTCCGTGGAGGGGCGAGGAGGCGGGACCTCGGGGGGGATCGCAGAAAAGTCAGAGGGGAGCACACTGAAGCGTTCTAGCTGACGTTCCCTGAGACGTCGGTCAAGTCGTACTGCTAGGGCCATAACCTGGTCAAGAGAGTCAGACGAGGGGTAGCTAACCAGCAGATCCTTCAGGGCGTCAGATAATCCTAACCTAAACTGGCACCTTAGGGCCGGATCGTTCCACTGAGAAGCTACGCACCACTTCCTAAAATCAGAACAGTATTCCTCAACCGGTCTCCTACCCTGACGTAAGGTCACCAACTGACTCTCGGCTAAAGCAGTCCTGTCAGTCTCGTCGTAAATGAGTCCGAGGGCAGAGAAAAAACGATCAACAGAGGAAAGTTCAGGGGCGTCAGGAGCCAAGGAGAAGGCCCACTCTTGGGGCCCTTCCTGGAGTCGGGATATGATGATACCCACCCGCTGGTTCTCGGAACCTGAGGAGTGGGGCTTAAGGCGGAAATATAGTCTGCAACTCTCCCGGAAGGAGAGAAACGTCTTACGGTCCCCTGAAAACCGGTCAGGTAACTTGAGGTCGGGTTCTAGAGGTGAGGTGGTGCGCCCAACCCTTTGGGCCAGGGCCTGGACCTGTAGGGAGAGGCCCTGCATCTGCTGGGTCAGGGTCTCAAGGGGGTCCATGATAGCGACAGCGTAGGAGAAATGGTAGACTAGGTAAGGGCTTGTTATTCTGTGATGGCAGGAAGGAGGTGAAGGGAAAGTGAGCCCTAATCTACCCACCGCCCTGTCCCTGCCTACTTGCAACGACCCGCCCTAGGCGACGAGGTACAACTGGGCGGCGGTCCCTACGCTGTCTAAGTGCACAGGAAAACAAACAGGGAACACGCAAGGGAAGGGGCAGTAGCCACGGAACGCCACGGGGAAACGGAGCGGCGAACGAACAGTCAGGACCAGGACGAAGTGAGTAACCCGAGCGGGCACGGAGACAGAAGCAAGCCAGGGGCAAAGCAAAGCAAAGCAAGTCAAGTCAAGGAGAACTGCAGCAAGGCAGAAGCACGGCAGAAGCAGGCTGGAGCAAGCAGCAGTGGGGCCAGGAATCCAAAAGAATAACAAACAATGAGGAAGAGAAAACTGCAGGTATAAATGGACAGGGGGCGGAGCTAACTCTGACTGACCAGGCCGCGATAGGCTCTCCCACTCCTGAGCCTGCCACCCTGATTGGTGGGAGCCGGTGTCAGTCTAAGAGGTCTGGCCTCAGGTGTCGACTGATTAACCCTGGGAGTCTCCACAGACGTAGTGCCTGGCAGATCCTTTACAGTTAATCAGGTAGCAAGGACAGCAAGGGTTAATTTAGGAACTCAGGAGGAAAAAGGGTTAACAAGGGGAATGGGTTGCTGTATGCCAGGGGATATGCAGGTAACTCAGTGACAGTAAGTTACTGCCGGGGTTACTCAGGGATCAAGGGTTACTTAGGGGTTACTCAGGGCTGCAAGAGTTACTTAGGGAACTCAGGGCTACAAGGGTTGACAGGGAACTGTTGTGTTAGGGGAGAAAAGTTGCATGTAGCTGCTGCTACACGTGGATGCTAAGCAGTTCATCTGTTCCAAGGTTGGTGTGGTCTCAGGAGGGGAGAGCCATGAGGCAAGAGTAGACCAGGAGGGAAGACAGAAGTGTGGAACCATTTGTCCTTTTAAACCCTCCCGTGCACATCTGTGTGACATCACATGCTCATGATGTGTTTGATAAACAAGGTAGCTAACGTCTTAGCATCGGGTAGTTTCTTGAGGGGCACAAAGTGGCACATCTTACTGAAGCGGTCTACTACAACCCACACCACCGACTTGCCTTGAGATGGAGGCAAATCGGTGATAAAATCCATGTAGATATGGGTCCAAGGTCTCTGGGGAATGGGCAAAGAACATAGTAAGCCCGCTGGTCGGGACCTGGGAGTCTTGGACCTAGCACAAACCTCACAAGCGGCGACGTAGGCCTTAACGTCTTTAAGCAACCAGGCCACCAGTAGTTTCTGGCAATGAGGTGCTTGGTACCCAGGATGCCTTGATGGCCAGATAGTGCAGAGTCATGATTTTCCCTAAGTACGCTTAGCCGGAGTTAGCTGGAGTTGCAGGGGAACAAACAGCTTGTTCTCAGGAAGGTTCCCGGGAGCTTAACCTTGATCAGCCGTAATTTTGGAGACTAAATCAGAATCAATAGAGGAAATGATTATACCTGGAGGCAAAACACAAGCAGGATCCTCCTCCGAAGGAGGGCTGGCCATGAAGCTACGCGACAGTGCGTCAGCCTTAATATTTTTAAACCCAGCCCTATAGGTGACCAAAAAGTTGAATCTGGTAAAAAATAACGCCCATCGAGCTTGTCTCGGGTTTAGCCTCCGGGCAGATTCTAAGAAAGCCAGATTCTTGTGGTCGGTAAGGACCGTTACCTGGTGCCTAGCCCCCTCCAGGAAGTGGCGCCACTCTTCAAATGCCCATTTAATGGCTAAGAGTTAGCCATTGCCAATATCATAGTTACTCTCAGTGGGCGAAAACTTCCTGGAGAAGTAGGCACAGGGACGGAGATGGGTGAGGGACCTGGTACCCTGGGACAAGACAGCACCCACTCCCACCTCGGAGGCATCAACCTCCACGATGAATGGCTCCATTTGGTTGGGCTGAACCAGCACTGGGGCAAAGATAAAGCACTTCTTAAGGACCTCAAAAGCATGGACAGCCTCAGGAGGCCAGTGGAGGAGATCAGCACCTTTGCGAATGAGGTCCGTAAGAGGCTTAGCGATGACCGAGAAGTTAGCAATAAATCTCCTGTAATAATTAGCGAATCCCAGGAAGCACTGTAACGCCTTCAGGGAGGCAGGTTGGACCCATTCCGCCACAGCCTGGACCTTGGCGGGGTCCATGCGGAATTCATGAGGAATGAGGATTTGACCCAAAAATGGTATCTCTTGCACCTCAAACACACATTTTTCGGTCTTAGCAAACAGTTTGTTTTCCCGAAGGACCTGGAGCACCTTCCTGACATGCTCAATGTGGGAGGACCAGTCCTTGGAAAACACAAGTATGTCATCAAGGTACACTACAAGAAATACCCCCAGATAGTCTCTTAAAATCTCATTTATGAAATTCTGGAAGACCGCGGGAGCATTACACAACCCAAAGGGCATGACGAGGTATTCGAAATGACCTTCGGGCGTGTTTAACGCAGTCTTCCACTCATCCCCCTCTTTGATGCGGATAAGGTTATAAGTCCCCCGTAGATCAAACTTAGAGAACCATTGGGCCCCCTGAACCTGATTGAAGAGATCAGGAATCAAAGGAAGGAGGTACTGGTTCCTTACAGTGACCTTATTCAAGTTCCGGTAGTCGATGCACGGCCTAAGACCACCATCCTTCTTCCCTACGAAGAAGAAGCCAGCACCTACCGGAGAAGTAGAGGGGCGAATGTAACCCTTGGCCAGGCATTCCTGGATATACTCTCTCATGGCTTCACGTTCGGGGCAAGAGAGATTGAATATCCTACCCTTAGGGAGCTTAGCTCCTGGTACCAAATCGATTGCGCAATCGTATTCTCTATGAGGAGGTAACACTTCGGAGGCCTCTTTAGAGAAAACATCAGCGAAGTCCTGAACAAACTCAAGTAGAGTGTTCACCTCCTCAGGGAGAGAAATAGAATTAACAGAAAAACATGACGTCATGCATTCATTACCCCATTTGGTAAGATCCCCAGTATTCCAGTTAAACGTGGGACTATGCAACTGCAACCAGGGAAGGCCTAAAACCAAATCGTACGATAATCCCTGCATCACCAGTACAGAGCACTGCTCCAAATGCATGGAGCCAACAAGGAGTTCAAAAACAGGGGTATGCTGTGTAAAATAACCATTAGCAAGAGGAGTGGAGTCGATACCCACTACCGGGACAGGTTTAGGCAAATCAATCAATGGCATAGCTAGTCTCTAGTCTGATAGCAAATTCCACAGACATAATATTAGCAGAAGACCCTGAATCCACGAAGGCACTGCCGGCAGCAGACCTACCACCAAAAGAGACCTGAAAGGGAAGCAAGATTTTATTAGGTTTCATCTTTACGGGAAATACCTGTGCACCCAAGTGACCTCCCCGATGATCACTTAGGCGCGGAAGTTCTTCCGGCTGCTTATTATTATGCCCAGGACAGTTGTTCACTTGATGCTTGTCATCCCCACAGTAGAAGCAGAGACCATTCTTCCTGCGGAACTCTCTACGTTGTTGGGGGGACACGGAGGCCCCGAGTTGCATAGGTTCATCCGAGTTTTCCGTGGAAGAATGAAACAACGGAACCTCGGGAGCCATCATGGGGGAGTCAGAGGAGAAGGCACAAAAACGTTCAAGTCGTCGTTCCCTGAGACGTCGGTCAAGACGTACCGCTAAAGCCATAACCTGATCTAGGGAGTCAGAAGAGGGATAGCTAACTAACAGGTCTTTCAGGGCGTTCGACAGACCCAATCTAAACTGGCACCTTAAGGCAGGGTCATTCCACCGAGAAGCTACACACCACTTCCTAAAGTCAGAACAGTACTCCTCAACAGGTCTCTTACCCTGACGTAAGGTCACCAGCTGACTCTCGGCAAAGGCAGTCTTATCAGTCTCATCATATATGAGCCCGAGAGCAGAAAAGAAAAGATCAACAGAGGAAAGTTCAGGGGCGTCCGGAGCCAAGGAAAAGGCCCATTCTTGGGGCCCGTCCTGGAGCCGGGACATAATTATACCCACTCGCTGGCTCTTAGAACCTGAGGAGTGGGGCTTTAAGCGGAAATAGAGCCTACAACTCTCCCGAAAGGAGAAAAAAGTCTTCCGGTCCCCTGAGAACCGGTCAGGCAACTTGAGGTGGGGTTCAAGAGGTGAGGTGGGGGGCACTACAAGGGTAGCATCATGCTGGTTGCCCCTCTGAGCCAGGGCTTGGACCTGTAGGGAGAGGCCCTGCATTTGCTGAGCCAGGGTCTCAAGGGGGTCCATGGTAGTATCAGGGACCAGGGTAGAAAATGTATATGGGCCTGTGATTATGTAATGACGGGGTAGGGAGACAGACAGGTGAGCCCTAATCTACCCGCCACTCAGTCCCTGCTTACTTGCAACGGCCCGTCCTAGGCGACGGCGTACAACTGGGCGACGGTCCCTACGCTCAATAAGTGCACGACAGACAAACAGACAAGGGTAAACAGAAGTTAGGGAAATGGGGCAGTTGCCCACGGCAGCACCGTGAGCAACGAGAGTAGTGAACGAGCCGAGTCAAGCCAGGAGTGTACGAGGTACCAAACGCAAAGCAGGAGAATGGTCAGTAAAGCCAGGGTCAAAATGAAGCAGAGGACAAAATGTTCAAGCAGCAGCAGCAGAGCCAGGACACAGACAGAATAACAGGAAAAGGAGGAGCAGGAAATACAGGTATAAATAGACAGAGGGCGGTAGCTAGCTCCGTCTGGCCAGGCTGTGATAGGCTCTCCCACTCCTCAGCCTCCCAGCCTGACTGGTAGAAGATCGTGTCACTCTCTCAGCCTTAGGAGCAGGTGGAGACTGATTACCCACGGGCATCGACACAGAAGCTGTGTATGGCAGATCCTTTACAGGTACCTTTATCCAAACAATAGACATTGACTTTGTACCCTGTTTGGCCAGCTGCTGTACCGCTACGGCGGTACGGCCCAGTGGGTCCACATATCTTGACAGCCGGACACCTCTAGTCTTCATTTCAGGTACACTATCAGCTCGACGTTACATTGATTTGGACATGGAACCAGTGGTACGTCCATTTCTCCAAAGTGTCCCAGAAGCCGTTTTCCAACAGGACAACGCCAGGCCTCACATTGCTCGTGCTACTGTGAGCAGCATGTGTGGCCGAAATGTGCTACCATCTCCGGACTTGTCTCCCATCAAGCACATCTGGGACGTCATTCGTCGTCAAAAAGGGAGCTGCCAGCAGCCAATCTTGATGATTTGTACACCCAAGTGCATTCAGCGTAGCATAACATTCCTCAGACAACCATTAATAACTTCATTGATAACATGGTAAGGCCTGCAAGTGTATTTCTGCGCATGGCGCTCATACTCGATACTGAATAAGGCCTGATTCACATGAGCGCTGCGCATCTCGGACATGAATAACTGCAGTTTTTCACCTCCAAGGTCCATCCATGCTCAACGATGCGGGACGCGATGTCACGCATCCCCCATAGTTGAGAGTCTATGGAGGGATGCGTGATGCGCGAAAAGAACGGACATGTCCTATTTTCACACGGACCCTTGACATGGTCCGTTGAAACAACGGCTGTGTGAACGGCCACATTGAATTACATAGGTCCGTGGGACGGCCGCTGTTTCAACGGCCGTCCCACGGACGTTTAACACGCTCGTGTAAATAAGCTCTAAATCACATGTTTAGAATATTTTGTTTCCATTTTTTTTCATCATTTGCATATCGATCCTGTTATTTCCACAATTCCAAAACTTTTCCTTCTTGGTGTTGCAATTTCAATGTTGAAGAGTGTATATATCGGAGACAGCATATCACTAAGTCTATGACCTCTACTGCTACACCACCGGATAGGATTAGATACAGCAGCCCAGCAGACAGTATCCCACATAATAAGATTAGATACATTGGTTCAGCAGACAGTATCACATATGATCGGATCAGATACATTAGCTTAGCAGACAGTATTACACATGATTAGCCTAGATACAGCTTCTCAGCAGACAGTATCACACGTCATAGGATTAGATACAGGGCCTAGAAGACCGTATCACACATGAAAGGCTCATATACAGAGCCCAGCAGACAGTATCACACATGATAGTCTTAGATAGAGGGCCCAGCAGACAGCATCAAACATGATAGGCTTAGATACAGGGCCCCCAGTATTAGTATCCTCAGGAGAGAGGAGGTTAAGTATACTGTTACTGTAGTAACAGGGGCCCATTTATTTTACTACAGTAACTGTGAGCAGATGTAGCGCCCCCTGGCTTCAGGACCCAGTCGCAATTGCGACCATTGCGACCCCTATAGCAATGCCACTCTTTCCCAGCATTCCTCTGTATGCAGTTCAATGATAATAGTTATCTAATGGCCAGCAGACATCAGAACACTATTATATGTGATCTGCATACAGACGAATGCTGGGATAACACACATCATGTTATCCCAGCTTCCCCCAGACACAGGGGGAAAAAAAGTAAAAAAAATAAAATAAGTAAAAGTAAAAAAACCTAAAAAGACTAATAAAAAAAATAATAAAAATGACTGTAAATAATAAAAAAAAAAAATTCTAATACTTCCCCCAAGCTACCGGCACCATCAGGGATTATTCTCTTTGGCACGGATGAATTTTACATCGACGCATATAATAATGCGTCCGTATCACAGAATCTATGTTATATTAAATCCGCACAAATTTTTACCTGTCATAGCAGTGATGGAGCAAACTACATGTGTTCGGTATCATTATACCCGGGAGGGAGCGGGGGATTATTTTGTAAAACAAATGAATTTTTTCCCCCTCTATTTTTCACATTTATAAGGTGTCGGAAAGAAGGGGGGTGGTTTTATAGTCCCACGCAGAGAATCTTTTTTACATACCACCACTTTTCCGTTCAGAAAAATGGTGGTGAGCCACAACAGTTAAGACCGTTTAGTGCATCTTGTTGATGAATAAAATGCATGCTGCAAAGAAAATTAGTGTTGGTATTAATAAGTATGCCTTAATATATTTCAATCTACCTAATTTGTTGTTTTCAGTGGAATACAGAACATATGAGAGATTAACCCCTTTAGGACACAGCCTGTTTTGGCCTAGTGGACACAGATGATTTTTTCAAATCTGACATGTGTCACTTTATGTGGTAATAACTTGGGAATGCTTTTACCTATCCAAGCGATTCTGAGATTGTTTTCTCGTGACATATTGTACTTTATGTTAGTGAAAAAATGTGGTCGATAAATTCAATATTTGTGAAAAACTTCAAATTTTAGCAAAAATGTGCAAAAATTAGCATTTTTCTAAATTTAAATGGATTTGCTTGTGAAACAGATAGTAATACCACACAAAATAGTTACTAGTTAACATCCCCCATATGTCTACTTTATGTTTGCATCATTTTTTTTCACGTACTTTTATTTTTCTAGGACGTTACGAGGCTTAGAACTTTAGCAGCGATTTCTCGTATTTTCAATAAAATTTCAAAAGGCTATTTTTTCAGGGACCAGTTCAGTTCTGAAGTGGCTTTGAGGGCCTTATATATTAGAAAGTCCCCATAAATCACCCCATTTTGAAAACTGCACCCCTCAAGGTATTCAAAACCACATTCAGAAAGTATTTTAACCCTTTAGGCGTTTAACAGGAATTAAGGCAAATTAGAGGTGAAATTTACAAATTTAATTTTTTTTGCCGAAATTCATTTGTAATTAAAAAAAAATCTGTAACACAGAAGGTTTTACCCGAGAAACGCAACTCAATATTTATTGCCCAGATTCTGAAGATTTTAGAAATATCCAACATGTGGCCCTAGTGTCCTAATGGACTGAAACACAGGCCTCAGAAGCAAAGGAGCACCTAGTGGATTTTGGGGCCTCCTTTTTTTAGGAATATATTTTAGGCACCATGTCAGGTTTGAGGAGGTCTTGTGGTACCTAAACAGTCGAAACCCCCCCAAAGTGACCCCATTTTGGAAACTACACCCCTCAAGGCATTTTTCTAGGGGTATAGTTAGCATATTGACCCCACAGTTTTTTTGCAGAATTTAGTGGAATTAGTCTGTGAAGATGAAAATCACTTATTTTTCTGTGGAAACAGAATTTTTTTCATTTTTACAAGGAATAAAGGAGAAAAAGCCGCCCAACATTTGTAAAGCAATTTCTCCTGATTACGGCAATACCCCATATGTGGTCTTAAACTGATGTTTGGACCCACAGCACGGCTCAGGAGGGAGGGAGCGCCTTTTGGATTTTGGAGCGCAGATTTTGCTGGATTGGTTTTCAGTGCCATGTCGGGTTTGCAACGCCCCGGAGGGACCAAAACAGTGGAAACCCCCCAAAAGTGACCCCATTTTGGAATCTACACCCCTCAAGGAATTTTTCTAGGGGTATCTTTTTTAGAGCTAAGGTGACCAAAAAACAGCGATTTTGGCGCTTAAAATTCTTTATTTATTACAGTGTTCACCATGCGCAATAAATTACGTTTTAATTTATTCTGCCGGTCGGTACGATTACGCCGATACCATATGTGTATAGTTTTTTTTACGTTTTGCAGCGTTTGCACAATAAAATTAAGTTTCTATAAAATAATTTATTTTCTGAGACACGCTATTCTGAGCCGTAACTTTTTTATTTTTTCGTAAAAAAAAGCTGTGGGAGGTCTATTTTTTTGCGGGACGGGTTGTAGTTTTTATTGGTACCATTTTGGGGTTAAATGCGACTTTTTGATCACTTTTTATTCTATATCTTGGGAGGGGTGGTGACCAAAAAATAGCGACGCTGACAGTTTTCCATTTATTTTGTTTGCGGCGTTCACCATGCGGAAAAATTAACATTATAGTTTCATAGTTTGGGTCGTTACGAACGCGGCGATACCAAATATGTGTACTTTTTTTTAACGTTTTCATTTTTTCCCTATAATAAATGACTTATTATAGGAAAACAAAACCTTTTATTTTTACACTTTTATAAAACATTTTTATTAACTTTTTTTTACTTTTTACACTTTATATTTTTGTTTATTAACTTTTTTTTTACTTTTTACACTTTATTTTTTTGACCTGCAGCTCTGATCGCTGCTAGAATACATTATACTACCTAGGTAGTGTAATCACAGAACCGATAAAAACACAGGGACATATACAAAAACACCGAAAAAGGCCATACTTACAAATTGACACAGCCAGGCCAGAAATGCTGATGAAAGGGCGAGCAGGTGCTTTAAATAATAATAGCCACTCCCACTAGTCTTGAGGGGAGTGGTGTGTGGTGCATGGGATGTGTAGTAAGAAATAATAAATGAATAGTGTGTGTGCAAGTGTAATACTATAAGTGAAATATAGGGGGCAGTAATAAATGAAGTGCCTCAATAGAAATAAATGGATAATGGGGTGCAAGTGAGTGAAACATGGAGGGATAGTGTGTACGTCATGAGGCACAACGTGTATAGCCAGGTAGAAGCCTATTTGTGACGCCTTGATAATTCATAGAGCGGGCTACCCTGCTTGCTATGCCAAACAACAACACACCATGCTCTCCCAGCATCAAAGACCCGGCTGTGTCCAAGAGAAGCGAATATACATAATAATGAAAAATACCTGGGGTATTGGTAATCATTTTGGCCAAAAGGACGCAAGCTCGCAATCCACGACAAGGATCCCCAGACTTGCGAGTCCCTAAATCCTAAACTGGAACGGAACGTTCCTGATGCACAAACAGAACCGATAAAAACACAGGGACATATACAAAAACACCGAAAAAGGCCATACTTACAAATGGACACAGTCAGGCCAGAAATGCTGATGAAAGGGCGAGCAGGTGCTTTAAATAATAATAGCCACTCCCACTAGTCTTGAGGGGAGTGGTGTGTGGTGCATGGGATGTGTAGTAAGAAATAATAAATGAATAGTGTGTGTGTGCAAGTGTAATACTATAAGTGAAATATAGGGGGCAGTAATGAGTGAAGTGCCTCAATAGAAATAAATGGATAATGGGGTGCAAGTGAGTGAAACATGGAGGGATAGTGTGTACGTCATGAGGCACAACGTGTATAGCCAGGTAGAAGCCTATTTGTGACGCCTTGATAATTCATAGAGCGGGCTACCCTGCTTGCTATGCCAAACAACAACACACCATGCTCTCCTTGTCGTGGATTGCGAGCTTGCGTCCTTTTGGCCAAAATGATTACCAATACCCCAGGTATTTTTCATTATTATGTATATTCGCTTCTCTTGGACACAGCCGGGTCTTTGATGCTGGGAGAGCATGGTGTGTTGTTGTTTGGCATAGCAAGCAGGGTAGCCCGCTCTATGAATTATCAAGGCGTCACAAATAGGCTTCTACCTGGCTATACACGT
Source organism: Rhinoderma darwinii (assembly GCF_050947455.1). NCBI lineage: Eukaryota > Metazoa > Chordata > Amphibia > Anura > Rhinodermatidae > Rhinoderma > Rhinoderma darwinii. Next base: position 298,028,051 of record NC_134689.1, on the reverse strand, counting down.
TGTGCCTCATGACGTACACACTATCCCTCCATGTTTCACTCACTTGCACCCCATTATCCATTTATTTCTATTGAGGCACTTCATTTATTACTGCCCCCTATATTTCACTTATAGTATTACACTTGCACACACACTATTCATTTATTATTTCTTACTACACATCCCATGCACCACACACCACTCCCCTCAAGACTAGTGGGAGTGGCTATTATTATTTAAAGCACCTGCTCGCCCTTTCATCAGCATTTCTGGCCTGGCTGTGTCCATTTGTAAGTATGGCCTTTTTCGGTGCTCTAGGTAGTGTAATGTATTCCAACTGTCAGTGTGACGTCACAGTCACTCTGACAGTTGGTGTATGAGGATCAGCAGAGGCTGATCCTCATAGGCTGACATACATGGCAGACTTGGGGGCCGTTGTCTGGCCCCCGGGTGCCATCACAAGCATCAGAAGCCCCCACGATTGCATGGGGGCTGCTGATGCGCTACAAACCCGCTACATGCGGAGATCGCAATCGAGCCCCGCATGTAACGGGTTAATTGCCGAAATCAGCGGCGATGAGCCGCAGATCGGCAACACTGGAGAGTGTCAGCTGTCGGGGACAGCTGATCTCCAAGTTCCCGATGCACACTGTCGCCGACAGTGGGCATCGGGAACGACACAGTGACTTCCTGTCACTCTGACAGGAAGCCTATCAGGACCAGTCGAAGGTTGGTCCTGATGGGCTTCCGTCCATGGCAGACCCGGAAGCCATTGTTTGGCTTCCGTTTGCCATAGTAACTATCGGCAGACCCCGCGATTTCGGACGGGGGTCTGCCGATATGCTAGAAACCCCTAAAATTCGGCGATTGCACCCGATCGCCGAATTTAAGGGGTTAATTCGCCGAAATCAGCGGCAAAGGACCGCTGGCCGGCAAGAGGGGAGTGTCAGCTGTCGGCGACAGCTGACCTCCCGGTTCCCGGTGCACACTGTCGCCGACAGTGTGCACCGGGAAAAACTCAGTAACTGTACGTCCTCGTGCGGGAAGTAACCTCCCGCGAGGACGGACAGTTACGTCCTGGTGCGGATAGGGGTTAATAGTAAGAATTTCATATGTAAGTAACTTCTTTCCATTGGTTGGTTTATTTTCTATTTTACTATGTAAATAATACTCCTACAGAGTATATACTTTCAATACATTGAACAAAAGATACAACTGAATTCACAGTGACTTGTTGAGACATGGAAAAATGACGTGACCATAAAGGTGAGTGTTAAAGGCATGTCATATTTGCTCTTACAATCTATCATAGACAAGAAGTAGCACCACCTCTTATCACTATAGGAACAATCACATAAGTTGATTTACTTGCTTTAAGCAGTAACAAAGGTCAGCAGTTTAGTCCTGCTACGTGAAGACTTGCACCTACATTACTGAGCACTCTAGCAAATCTACTTCCAAGGAAAAAAGATTGATTAGTGTGTGTTAGGAACACTATAGAACAAAAGCAAAGTAAACATATAACAGTTATTGCTTACTTATTATAATAATATTATTAATAAAAATAATAATAATAATAATAGTATCAGTGGTTCCAAACATCATATGCTATCATTATTGTTTTAAAGGCCTGTTCACTTCAGCGTTTGGGTTCCGTTCATCGGTTCCGTTCAACCTTTCCATCAGAGGAACCTATGAGTGGAAAGCCGAACGAAAACTATCGCTTCCGTTTGCATTACAATTGATTTCAATGGTAATGCTTCAGTTTCAGTTTGTTTAAGTCTGTTCCGTCCGTTGACCATGCTATTGTTTCCGTGAAAAAAAAAAAACTGAAACTTTACGGAACTGAAACAGAAGCATTACCATTGAAATTAATGGTAATGCGAATGGAAGTGATAGTTTCCGTTCAGCTTTCCGTTCATCGGCTCCTCTGATGGAAAGGTTGAATGGAATTTCTGAATGAAACCTGAACGCTGATGTGAACAGGCCCTAATAATGCTTCATTAAATGCAGTAATACGATGATGAGGATGCAAGGGTACAAATTACCCACAGGTAGCCCATGTGGAGGAGGGTATTCCTAGCTCAAGTTTTGCCGATTCCCCTTTCCTTATGTGTGGTAAGAACCAAAGCGATCTAAAGGCCCTTTTAGACTGGCCAATTATCGGGCAAACGAGCGTTCACAGAATATTCGTTCACGATAATTGCCCTGTGTAATCAGGGCAACGATCAGCCGATAAACGAGCAAACACTCGTTCATCAGCTGATTGTATTATTATTATTTTTTTAAATTTCCTTTTTATTGAATATTTTACTATGATATAAACAGAGAATGTATGCATCGGTTTAGCCATTATGGCTACAATAGCAGTATTACTCTTAATTAACATTATAAAGCATACAATGCAATATATGTAAACGAAGAATAAGGAACAAACAAAATAACATTCGAGGAGAGATGTCTGCAGAAAGAGGTCAGTGTGGGACGGAATTCCCAGGGCCAACCCCACCGGCCCCGGCAGAGGCCATTCTCCATCTCTAGCCCCAGCCAGCACCCGGACGCGGGGTCTCTAACATGGCGCCGACGGGCAGGGTGCATGAGGCGCCATTTCTACCACCCGTGCAGTGGCAGGCGACAACACCAGACAGCCAGCAGAGTCAGGGAATGCCGGACATTTTCCGGGGGACCCGCACCCCCACCCCACCAGTGCACACAGGGGATCATCATGCAGGCCTGTCCTCGGGCCCCCCGCTCTCAATGGAACGGACCCTGGCAGAACTTTGGGAGATGGTCAGGGTATTGCCCACAAAAACCGACTTGCCCGGTTAGAGGAGAGACACGACAGGGCCATTGATGAGGTCACACAAGATGTACGAGCCCTGGCCACGCGGGTGGAAACATTAGAGCGCCAGCATTCTGTCTCTTCCCTGGACATATCGGTCCTCTCTTAGTCCTTGGCTACCCAAGCTACGCAACTCCGGGACCTCTCCCTACATTTGGATGATGTCAAGAATAGGGGGAGGCATAATAATTTGAAACTGAGGGGTTTGTCCGAGTCTGTACCCCCAGATGGACTTTACGATGCTGTGACACACATTTTTAACAAGCTCCTGGAGCGCCCGCGGGATATGCCCTTAGAGATAGACAGAGTTCACAGACTGGCGAGCCCCCGGAATAGAGATGGCAACCTACCCAGAGATGTTATATGTAGAGTACATTTCTACAAGCAGAAAGAGGAGATTGCCCGGAGAGCCTGGGAGAAGGGGGCTGTCCCTTTCAACGGTACCGACATTATAGTCCTGCCAGATGTCTCAAGACTGACACTCTCCATGCGCAGAATTGTCCGTCTGTTACTGGAAGTGACAAAGGCAGCAGGCGCAACCTACAGGTGTGGACACCCCTTACACATCATCCTTCGCAAGCAGGGAATGTCATTTGCGGTCCGCTCCCCGGATGACTTGGAGGAGGCCTTCCGGTTCTTGGAGATCCCACCAGTGCGGTTACCAGACTGGACTGACCCTCCGGCACCATTCGCTCCCAGAGGAGGCCCGTATCCGGATTATGTGTCCCATCTTCCTACTCGACCAGGAGCGGAGCCGCCCGAACTCCGACCCCCGGACCGTCGACCTCCACGCCGAGACCGTGGGTCCGGGCCCGTTGACCCTCATCCTCCAGGACGACGTTCACCGCGGAGGGATTGACTGATCTTCGGCACTCCTATGTGGACGTTTACTTGTACTCCTTCCCACCTTTTTCTTCCATAGGGTTCTTGGAGGACGGTCAAGAACGCATTGATGGTATTGCTCTACGGCCAGCTGAACTGCTGTGGGCCTGGGGGGAGGGAAGGTTTTCACCAGTTGGGGGATGTTTCCACTGTCTCACCTGTTTCATCAAGCGGGGGAAGGTGGGTTCTGGAATTGTTAAAGAGGCTCTGTCACCAGATTTTGCAACCCCTATCTGCTATTGCAGCAGATAGGCGCTGCAATGTAGATTACAGTAACGTTTTTATTTTTAAAAAACGAGCATTTTTGGCCAAGTTATGACCATTTTTGTAGTTATGCAAATGAGGCTTGCAAAAGTCCAAGTGGGTGTGTTTAAAAGTAAAAGTCCAAGTGGGCGTGTATTAGGTGCGTACATCGGGGCGTTTTTAATACTTTTACTAGCTGGACGCTCTGATGAGAAGTATCATCTACTTCTCTTCAGAACGCCCAGCTTCTGGCAGTGCAGACACAGCGTGTTCTCGAGAGATCACGCTGTGACATCACTCACAGGTCCTGCATCGTGTCAGACGAGCGAGGACACCGGCACCAGAGGCTTCAGTTGATTCTGCAGCAGCATCGGCGTTAGCAGGTAAGTCGATGTAGCTACTTACCTGCAAACGCTGATGCTGCTGCAGAATCAACTGTAGCCTCTGGTGCCGGTGTCCTCGCTCGTCTGACACGATGCAGGACCTGTGAGTGACGACACAGCGTGATCTCTCGAGAACACGCTGTGTCTGCACTGCCAGAAGCTGGGCGTTCTGAAGAGAAGTGGATGATACTTCTCATCAGAGCGCCCAGCTAGTAAAAGTATTAAAAACGCCCCGATGTACGCACCTAATACACGCCCACTTGGACTTTTACTTTTAAACACACCCACTTGGACTTTTGCAAGCCTCATTTGCATAACTACAAAAATGGTCATAACTTGGCCAAAAATGCTCGTTTTTAAAAAATAAAAACGTTACTGTAATCTACATTGCAGCGCCTATCTGCTGCAATAGCAGATAGGGGTTGCAAAATCTGGTGACAGAGCCTCTTTAATTGTTGATTTGGTGAGTCCGGGGCTTCAATACACTTCAGTTTAATTGAAATACCTAGTTGACAATTGAATAGCTGACACGCTGTTATTGCACTACTGTCTTTCCTCGTTCCCTATTAGGGTTCCATGTAGCTGTGTCGTGTTCGAAGGCCTTCTGCGGGCGACATAGTGGAGTAGTGGAGAGATATTGTACTCCGACTTTAGAGAACTTGTGTTTTTTGGCACCTCGATACTGCTGCTCCTGTGTAGGAGCTCTTTCTTCTTTTTCTCTTTCTCTTTCTTTTCTCCCTCCCCTTTCCCTTCTGTCCATCCCTAAATCCGCTACCATGTCTGACATTACCGTTGTCTCCCTAAATGCGCAGGGTCTGAATGTTCCGGAAAAGAGGTCCTCCATTCTCCGTCTTCTGTGGAAAAGAAAAGCACACGTGGCCTTTCTGCAGGAAACCCACTTCCGGGCAGACTGCATCCCGAAGCTCACGGACTCGAACTACCCTGATGGGTATCATAGTGTATCCATTGACTCCAAGACTAAGGGAGTCTCCATCCTGATCTCACGTTCCCTCCACTGGGAACACGTAGAGACCTGCACAGATGAAGCGGGCTGGTACCTTTTCGTGAAGGGTAAGTTGGATAACGCACTGTACACACTGGCCTCATACTATCTCCCTAACTCTGGTCAAGTGGCCTACTTGGACAGAGTTTTAAAGGTGCTGGATGGCTTTATGGAAGGCACCCTAATACTGGGGGGGGATTTAAATGTCACACTGGACCCCGTATTAGACACCTCGCGAGGGCACTCCCCTCTACCCATGGCAGCTCATCGTCGCATACGACGACTGCTGCATGAGCACCAACTTGTAGACGCGTGGCGGGTTCTGCATCCCTCAACCAAAGACTACACGTTCTATTCGGCACCACACAACTCCTACTCTAGGTTGGATTACTTTTTCCTATGTCACACACATCTCCCTAGCCTTACATTGTCTTCAATAGATGACATAACAATATCTGATCATGTCCTTATTACTCTCACCTTAGCTCGCCCAACGGCCCAACCTCGTTCTTGGCAGTGGCGACTGAACGAATCGCTCCTACAAGACCCGACAGTGGTCTCCGATGTTCCCAGGGACCTGGTGGAGTACTTCGACACAAACAACACACCGGGGATGGACCCTTTTTGTATTTGGGAGGCGCACAAATGCGTGGTGCGCGGTTCCCTTATACGAATCGGAGCCAAACTTAAGCAGGAGCGGACAGCTCACCTCCGGGACTTACTGTCCCGAATACATAGACTGGAACAGTCCCATAAGGTATCTCAGGATCGGGTATTAGGGGCAGAACTGGGGCAGTTGAGGGAGCAGGTACGTTCACTTTGTCTTGCAAAGGCGAAGGCCACCTTAGTTAAATGTAGACGGCACTTCTACAAATTCAGTAATAAACCCAGTAGGACCCTGGCCCGTGCTCTTCGGAAAATCCGCTCACATACCTATGTCCCACATGTCCTAGGCCCACATAATGAACGGCTGCAGCTCCCACAAGACATTTCAGAGGCCTTCCGTGCTTATTACCACTCTCTCTATAACCTCCCGAAGGCATCCTCCTCTCTGGAAGGCAGCAGTCAGCTAGAGAAGATCGAGCAGTATCTTCGGTCCTCAGGGATGAAATCTATCCCACTAGACGATATTGCGGCCTTGGAGGCCCCCATCTCCCTGGAGGAGTTGTCATGGGCACTGAAGGACTCACCCACGGGGAAGGCCCCGGGCCCAGACAGCCTGTCCCTGCCATACTACAAGACCTACTCAGACGTGCTCACGCCCCACTTCCTCCGGGCCTTTAATTCGCTCACTGAGGGGGGCTCCATCCCTGGAGACATGTTGAGGGCGCACATTACGGTCATACCCAAAGAGGGGAAGGACCCATCCCTATGCCAGATTTATCGTCCTATTTCTCTACTAGATCTAGATCTGAAGCTATTTGCGAAGATTCTGGCATATCGGTTGTCTCCGCTCCTACACAATGTGATACATACTGACTAAGTGGGTTTTATGCCCTTACGGGAAGCACGAGATAACACCACACGGGCGATTAACTTAATGTACCAGGCGGTAGTTTCGTCACTCCCCACTTGTTTTTTGTCAACGGACGCAGAAAAGGCCTTCGACAGGGTCAGTTGGGACTTTATGTTGGCAACTTTACGACATATAGGAATAGGGACTCATATGATGTCCTGGATCTCGGGTCTCTACTCCTCCCCATCGGCCCAGGTTAAGGTCAACGGGCAATTCTCATCCTCATTTACGATCGCTAATGGTACACGACAAGGCTGCCCCCTATCTCCACTGATTTTCATTTTATGCCTGGAACCCTTGCTGTGCCATATCCGCTCCAACCCGGATATTACGGGCTTGGACTTGGGAGGCAGATCCCATAAGGTTGCCGCCTACGCGGACAATCTACTCTTCTTCCTCACAGCCCCTAGAATTTCCTTGCCCAACCTGATGGCGGAGTTGAGTAGATACTTGAGACTATCCAACTTCAAAATAAACTACCAGAAGTCAGAGGCTCTTAACATCTCGTCGCCACAGACTCTGGTTACTGACCTGTCTGAGTCCTTCTCTTTTAAGTGGGCAAGGGACTCGCTTAAATACCTGGGAACCCGACTTCCCAGTCATCTATCTCGCCTTTATGCGGTGAACTTTCCCGCACTTCTTCAACGTATAAAGGCTGACCTGGATTCTTGGACGTCAGGCATCTTTACCTGGTTTGGTAGGTGTGCGATTTTTAAAATGAACATTTTACCGCGGATTCTGTATCTTTTACAGGCCTTACCGATACATATCCCACGCCCGTTCTTTCAATCCCTGCTGTCCCTTGTGCACAAATTCATCTGGGCAGGGAAACCGGCGCGTTTTGCCCGATCCTTGCTTTTTCGTGTAAAGGGGGAGGGGGGCATTGGTCTACCGGACTTTGTCTCCTACCATCACGCTTCCCACTTGGCACGAATTTTAGACTGGTTCTGACATGGCGGGATTAAAGAATGGGTATCTATGGAACAGGCTTTTATGACAGTCCCTTTACAGGCACTACCTTGGTTGGGTAGACATGTTCCCCTGGTAGCACGGACACACCCGACAATCGGTCCCACCCTTGCAGTTGCTGCACAGGTATTTCCTCGGGCGGAGTTCTCGCCGTCCCCCTCCCCGATGTTCCCGATTTTCGGCAATCCTGCTTTTCCACCGGGACTGGACAGTGGCCCAATTCAGCTATGGTTGAGGGCAGGTAAGGGACGGGCCGTACACTTTTTGCAGGATGGGAGGTGGATATCGAGCGCTCAACTATGGTCTTTGTCTGACCCAGTCCCTTTCTCGGCGTGGCAGGTTACCCAGTTGCGACATTTCCTGGCGTCATTAGAACATCCTGCGGTGCAACCGCGAGATTGCTCCCCGTTTGAACTCCTATGTACAGGCACGGGCACGATTCGTGACTCGTTGTCCAGACTTTATACTCTCTTGATCTCACCCTCCAATCTGCCTCCACCCCCGTACCTGCTTAGCTGGGAGAGGGACTTGGGCGAGACATTCACCCCTGAACAAAAGGAACGCCTGTTCACCATGACGCATAAGTCCTCTTTGGCCAGCAGATTTCAGGAGGCAGGGTTCAAGATTCTGTCCCGTTGGTATAGGGTGCCTTCCAGATTGCATGGAATGATCCCGGCGGCCACGCCATTATGCTGGAGATGTGGTGACCATGTGCGTACAATCATGCATATTTTTTGGGACTGCCCACTCCTGACTGGGTTCTGGTCCGAGGTGTGGCGCATTTCCTCGAAATTTACAGATTTCCCCCTTCCATGATCCCCGGGCTTTTTCCTGCTCCATCTGTGTGAGGTCCCTCTGTCTACATATAGACGCTCGGTAGTTCGCCATTTGGTGAACGCGGCTAGGGTGTGTGTTCCTGCACTGTGGAGACAATCCTGTTCCCCGTCAGTGGGCATGTGGTTCGGCAAGATTCAGGAGATCATGAGATTGGAGGACCTCACGGCATCAATGAAAGGGTCCCATGCCTCCTTCCTCAGAACATGGCGTGAATGGATCAGATTTCAATCAACTATGGAATATAAGACCATCATGGCCTCTTGAATTCACACCTAGATCCGGTGTGTCAGGTCAGCTCCCCCCCTTTTTTTTTCCTCTCCTTCCTACTGTCTCTGCTTTTCTTTCTTCCTCTTACTGTCCTCATGTTCGCTTCTGGAGTATTATGCACGGCTGCGGGTTCAGGGTGCATATCGGAGATTCTTTCATACTTGATTCAAGCGATGTATTAATTTCATGTGACCCCATGCACTTATGTCATGCTGATAGCCAACCTGTGGCCTGTTGACTGTTTTGCACTGGCATTTTCCAATTGTGTTGTGTATACTTTGCATACTTTGTGTTACAAAATTACAAAATGAAAATAAAAGAATTTATAAAAAATAACATTCATGGCTGCTTACACATGTAGTTAGACAGAGAATAAGGATTGTACGTCCTATAATCAGGCACTTAAAATTATACAAATGGTCAGGTCGGTAGATTCTCACATCAAAGAGTGAAAGGCCCTGAAGAGAAGAACATGGGGGAACAGGTCTCTCCAGAGCTTATAATATGTTGCCTCATGAGAATCACATAAATAAATAGGTCCGCATTTAATTACACAGAATTACATATATAAACGTTGGGCGAAACATTTAAGTTGAGGTAATAGCAGGCACAGAAGCACCCGATGTCACAAAGTCAAACAATGTGGACCAATGACTTGTAAATTTGCCTACAGAATTAAGCCGAATCACCACCATTTTTTCCATGGTGTAGTCGAAATTAACCAGATTAATCAGCTCTGCTACCGTCAGGGGAACATGGGATTTCCATGTCCGAGCAATGAGTAATCCAGCTACAAAAATTATATGACCTACTACATAACGTAAATCCTGTGGAATTTCGCAAAGACCAATTAAAAAAAGGGCTAGTGCCGGGGACAAGGAAACATTAAAATTAATTACTTTGCCAATAAAAGCAAATGTGGCTGTCCAAAAGGATAATACTAACGGGCAATCGCACCAAACATGTAGGTAAACTCCTACTTTACTGCATCCCCTCCAACACAAGCAGTAGCGGATTATCATATGCGCGGTTCGGGCGGCCGCCCGGGGCCCAAGGCTCCCAGGGGGCCCATGTCCGCCCGAACCGCACATAATTTAAAAAATCACTTCTGAGTTTCATGCAGCTATGGAGCGTGCTAGCACCACTAATGGGCGCTGCTGATAGGGAGGGAGGGGTGGACTGGGATGGAATAGAGCCGCCGGCACTGCTGTTGATGGGGAGGAGGGGGAGGGACAGCAATAGCAGGTGTCGGATAGGACTATCAGACACCTGCATCTTCTAGTCGTGGTAGAACACGCCTGTCTTTGACACTGCACGTACCACCAGTGAGGAACAGAAGAGCAGGACGGTGGTCGAGAGATGAGGAAGGTTAGTCTGCTATTCGCCTCCTGCCCCAAGCAACAATTTACTGATGGCAGACGCTAAGGGGGGTTTCATTATACAGCGAGGGGGGGTGTTGAGCCTCTAACTTAAATAATTTTCCCCCCATAGACACTCAGCAGTCAGTTAGACGCTCAAACCCCCCCCCCCCCCCGCTGTATAATAAATACTGAAATACTGAGGGCTCTATGGGGGGTGAGGGGGATAATTCCCCGCTTCATAGAGTCCTCTGCATTCACTTAGATGGTTAGACCCCCCCCCCATTCAGTATAATCCCCCCTTCCCCTCAGTAGTTAATATTATATTGCAGGGGGAGGTCAGATTGTCTGACTGACTGCTGGGGGCTCTATAGGGGGGGGGTCTGAGCGACTAACTGCAGAGGACTCTATGGAAGGGCTATCTCCCCCACAGAGACATCATAATCAGACACCCAGACCCCCCTATAGAGCCCCCAGCAATCGGTCAGACAACCTGACCTTCCCTTGCAATATAATCTCCCCCATACAGTCGTCAGATTTCTCATGAGAGAAATGTATGAAATATCCACAGGATCCACAGAATTTGTCATAAATGTCAGCTAGATGTAGGCCCCACCTCTGGGACCCGAACCTACACTACCGTTCAAAAGTTTAGGGTCACTTAGAAATGTCCTTATTTTTGAAAGAAAAGCACAGTTTTTGTCAATGAAGATAACATTAAATTGATCAGAAATACACTCTATACATTGTTAATGTGCTAAATGAGTATTCTAGCTGCAAACGTCTGGTTTTTAATGCAATATCTATATAGGTGTATAGAGGCCCATTTCCAGCAACCATCACTCCAGTGTTCTAATGGTACATTGTGTTTGCTAACTGTGTTAGAAGGCTAATGGATGATTAGAAAACACTTGAAAACCCTTGTACAATTATGTTAGCACCGCTGTAAACAGTTTTGCTGTTTAGAGGAGCTATAAAACTGACCTTCCTTTGAGCTAGTTGAGAATCTGGAGCATTACATTTGTGGGTTCGATTGAACTCTCCAAATGGCTAGAAAAAGAGAGCTTTCATGTGAAACTCGACAGTCTATTCTTTTTCTTAGAAATGAAGGCTATTCCATGCGAGAAATTACCAAGAAACTGAAGATTTCCTACAACGGTGTGTACTACTCCCTTCAGAGGACAGCACAAACAGGCTCTAACCAGAGTAGAAAGAGAAGTGGGAGGCCCCGCTGCAAAACTGAGCAACAAGACAAGTACATTAGAGTCTCTAGTTTGAGAAATAGACGCCTCACAGGTCCTCAACTGGCAGCTTCATTAAATAGTACCCGCAAAACGCCAGTGTCAACGTCAACAGAGAAGAGGCGACTCCGGGATGCTGGCCTTCAGGGCAGAGTGGCAAAGAAAAAGCCATATCTGAGACTGGCTAATAAAAGGAAAAGATTAATATGGGCAAAAGCACACAGACATTGGACAGAGGAAGATTGGAAAAAAGTGTTATGGACAGACAAATCGAAGTTTGAGGTGTTTGGATCACACAGAAGAACATTTGTGAGATGCAGAACAACTGAAAAGATGCTGGAAGAGTGCCTGACGCCATCTGTCAAGCATGGTGGAGATAATGTGATGGTCTGGGGTTGCTTTGGTGCTGGTAAAGTGGGAGATTTGTACAAGGTAAAAGGGATTTTGAATAAGGAAGGCTATCACTCCATTTTGCAATGCCATGCCATACCCTGTGGACAGCGCTTGATTGGAGCAAATTTCATCCTACAACAGGACAATGACCCAAAGCACACCTCCAAATTATGCAAGAACTATTTAGGGAAGAAGCAGGCAGCTGGTATTCTATCTGTAATGGAGTGGCCAGCGCAGTCACCAGATCTCAACCCCATAGAGCTGTTGTGGGAGCAGCTTGACCGTATGGTACGCAAGAAGTGCCCATCAAGCCAATCCAACTTGTGGGAGGGGCTTCTGGAAGCATGGGGTGAAATTTCTCCCGATTACCTCAGCAAATTAAGAGCTAGAATGCCAAAGGTCTGCAATGCTGTAATTGCTGCAAATGGAGCATTCTTTGACGAAAGCAAAGTTTGAAGGAGAAAATTATTATTTCAAATAAAAATCATTATTTCTAACCTTGTCAATGTCTTGACTATATTTTCTAGTCATTTTGCAACTCATTTGATAAATATAAGTGTGAGTTTTCATGGAAAACACAAAATTGTCTGGGTGACCCCAAACTTTTGAACGGTAGTGTATCTCTAGAACAGGGCCCCCTAATCCCCTTACTACCTGTTTCTGCTCTCTCTGCTTCCCAGCCCCATCCCGATTACGGAAACAGCATAGCTTGCTGAGCTACGCCGTTTCCGTAAGTCTCATAGAACTGAATGAAAGTTACGGAAAGTCCATGAAGTCAGGAAGTGGCCGGGAGGCAGCGACAGCAGAAAGAGGTAGAACAGGGATTAGGGGGCCCGGTTCTAGAGATAGGTGCGGGTCCCAGAGGTGGCACTCACATCTATCTGACAGGATCCACAGGATATGTCATAAATTTCCCTCACGGGTAAACCCCTTTAAAGTGTAACTAAACTTCTAAAAAACTTCTGACATGTCATAGTGAAATGTTAGAAGTTTTGCTCGGTGGGGGTATGAGCACTGAGACCCCCATGGATCGCTAAAACAAAGTGGCAGAAGCGCTCAGGGCACCGCTGTGCCACTTTGTTTCTGATCTGCTTTTCTCGGAAAGCCGAGCAAGCGGTGTACGGACGTACACCACTCTGAGGAATGCCAATCGGAAACTAAGTGGTGCAGCATTCAATCGTGCGCGTCTGCTGCTTCACTTTAGCGATCGGTGGGGGCCTCAGTGCTCGGAACCCCAACCGATTAAAAGTTCTGACATATCACTATGACATGTCAAAAGTTTTTTCAAGTTTAGTTACACTTTAAAGAGAGGTGTTACAATTTTTTTATTATTATTATTGTTGTTATTGTTATTTTTTTCTTTAATAAAACAGTGTATCAGTGTCTGGTGTAACTTTCTAAATACTTTTTATTAAAAATTATTTTAACTTTTTGAGATACTGCTGCTTTATATCCTGAATACAGAGCAGCTGTATCTAGTGCTAAAACCTGTATCCGTCAAGTCAGTGGCACTGACGGGTACAGTGTCATCAGGTTGGGGGGGTTGGATTGCGTGTGAGGGGGAAGGAGGGGCCCCAAGTTGTGTCAACAGCCCAGGGCCCATGGTACACTTAATCCACCACTGAACACAAGGGAGAGACTGATGGGTTAATTCTAGCAATTTGAGAGGGTGTTCTATACCATCTAAGTAAAATTTTATGAGCAGTTTCCCAATGACTAGCGCGTTTGGAGATTTTTTTAACCCAATGAATTGCAGAATACCAGTCTTGAAGAGAAATATCAAGGGCTAAATCTGTTCCCCATTTCTGAAGGTAGACCGGTTTTACCAATGTGTGAGGGTGTGTAATATCAGTCTGGGTTCGCACGACATATTTTCAGGCGTAAACGAGGCGTATTATGCCTCGATTTACGCCTGAAAAAACGGCTCCAATACGTCGGCAAACATCTGCCCATTCATTTGAATGGGTTTGCCGACGTACTGTGCCGACGACCTGTCATTTTACGCGTCGCTGTCAAAAGACGACGCGTAAAATGACTGCCTCGTCAAAGAAGTGCAGGACACTTCTTTGGACGTAATTTGAGCCGTTTTTCATTGAATCCAATGAAGAACAGCTCCAATGACGCCTCGCAAAATTCAAGTACATGCAATTACGTCTGAAATTACGGAGCTGTTTTCTCCTGAAAACAGCTCCGTAATTTCAGACGTAATGGTCGATACATACAGCTCCGTAATTTCAGCCGTAATGGTCGATATCGTGTGCACATACACCTTAAGGTATGTGCACACGATAACGACCATTACGGCTGAAATTACGGAGTTGTTTTCAGGAGAAAACAGCTCCGTCATTTCAGACGTAATTGCTTGTACTCACATTGACGGTTCAATGAAAAACGGCTCAAATTACGTCCAAAGAAGTGTCCTGCACTTCTTTGCCGAGGCTGTTATTTTACGCGCCGTCTTTTGACAGTGACATGTAAAATTACAGGTCGTCGGCACAGTACGTCGGCAAACCCATTCAAATGAATGGGCAGATGTTTGCTGACGTTTTGGAGCCGTATTTTCAGGCGTAAATTAAGGCATAAAACGCCTCGTTTACGTCTGAAAATAGGTCGTGTGAACCCAGCCTTAGGCCTCATGCACACGACCGTATATTTGTCCACCCGTAAATACTGTCGTAAATACGGGTCCTTGGTCACACGTATTCGACCCGTATTGCACCAGTATTTACAGACCCGTGCCCGTAAATATGGGTCCGGTGTCACCCGTATTCCACCCGTATTTACGGGCACGTTTTTGGCTGCAAAATCGCACTGCACTAATCGGCAGCCCTACTCTCTATCAGTGCAGGATAGAGAGAAGGGACAGCCCTTTCCGTAATAAAAGTAAAAGAAATTCATACTTACCCGGCCGTTGTCTTGGTGACGCGTCCCTCTCCTGACATCCAGTCCGACCTCCCTGGATGACGCGCAGTCCATGTGACCGCTGCAGCCAGTGATTGGCCTGTGATTGGCTGCAGCGGTCACATGGGCTGTAACGTCATCCCAGGAGGCCGGACTGGAGGAAGAAGCAGGGAGTTCTGGGTAAGTATGAACGTCTTTTTTTTTTTTTACAGCTTTATCTATATTCTGATTGGTAGCCACTGTCCAGGGTGCTGAAACAGTTACTGCCGATCGTTTAACTCTTTCAGCACCCTGGACAGTGACTATTTACTGAGGTCGTTTAGCAACGCTCCCGTAATTACGGGTGCACACACGTAGTCACCCGTAATTACGGGAGCCCCATAGACTTCTATGGGCTGTCTGTGCCGTAATTACGGCCTGAAATAGGACATGTTCTA
The DNA here is from genome assembly GCF_050947455.1 of Rhinoderma darwinii. Lineage (NCBI taxonomy): Eukaryota > Metazoa > Chordata > Amphibia > Anura > Rhinodermatidae > Rhinoderma > Rhinoderma darwinii. The sequence goes on along the minus strand of NC_134689.1, from coordinate 298,012,800 downwards.
TCTTTTTCAACGGCACGGGCACCTTCCCGTAAGCATACGGGGAGGTACCCGTGGCCAATAGAAGTCTATGGGCCCGTAATTACGGCCCGTAATTACGGGAGTTTTTACGGTCGTGTGCATGGGGCCTTAGCCGCTCTGGTGGCACCGGATGTTGTGGCACATAATGCTATGTACGGAGCCCGGTAGCAGTTGGCTCTGTACATAGCATAGCGGCCGTGCTGCAGAACTGCAGGTCTGCTCCTATTCATTTGAATAGGAGAAGAGCTGCAGTACTGCAGCTAGGCCGCTATTCCGTGGCCGGAGCTATCTGCTTCCGGCTCGTACGTTCGGTGCATGGAGGAACCGGACCAGCTGATCTGTGCGGGGCCCGGGTGTCGGTGGATAGGTCATCAGTTGTCAGAAGCTGGAAAACCCCTTTAACGCTGCGGCATTAGCAAAGAAAGGAAGAAAAAACTTTGAGAATCTGGAGAGAGGGTTCATCTGGAAGTCTTCCTCCCCGGCCAGAGCCGTATTCTTCTTTGTGAATAAGAAGGATGGATCTCTTCGCCCATGTATCGATTACCGTGGTTTGAACCAAATCACGGTCAAGAATAAGTACCCCTTGCTGTTCATCTCAGAACATTTCTATAGAATTCACGGGGCCAAGGTGTTCACGAAGCTGGACCTATGCGGGGAATATAATTTGATCTGTATCCCCAAAGTAGAAGAGTGGAAAACCACATTCAACACCTGAGACCGTCACTTCGAATATCTCGTGATGCCCTTTGGTCTGTTCAATGCTCCAGCTGTGTTCCAGGAGTTTGTGAATAACATCTTCTGGGATCTGCTGTATGTCTGTGTGGTGGTCTATTTGGATGACATTCTGATCTACTCACCTGATTTGACAACGCATCGGAGGCATGTTTGCCAAGTTCTGTCACGGTTAAAGGGGAATCTCCTGTATACTAAACTCGAGAAGTGTGTGTTCGAGAGGATCTCTGCCCTTCTTGGGCTACATCGTATCCAACCGTGGACTCAAGATGGATCCAGAGACGGTGAGATCCGTCTTAGAGTGGTGATGTCCACATGGGCTTTGGTCCATACAACGATTTTTTGGATTCGCAAACTTCTATCGGCAATTTATCCCGAACTTCTCATCTCTGACTGCCCCAATCTCCACCCTCACCAAGAAGGGGGTGAACGCCTAGGTTTGGCCTCTAGAGGCAGAGTCAGCATTTATAAACCTCAAGAACGCCTTCACCTCAGCCTCTTTTCTTCATCACCCTGAGGCATCTCGGCAGCTCTTTCTGGAGGTGGACGCATCCTCCGTTGGTGCTGGAGCACTACTATGTCAGAAAAACTCTAAGGGCAAGATGGCCTGTGTCTTCTTTTCAGAACCATTCCATCGGGGATCGGGAGTTGCTGGCCGTCAAGTTGGCATTAGAGGAGTGGAGACACTTGCTGGAGGGCGCGGTTCACCCGATTACCACTTATACGGATCACAAGAACCTCACATACCTACCTGACTGCACAACGACTAAATCCTCGCCAAGTCTGGTGGTTGTTGTTCTTCGCCCGATTTCAATTCTTCACTACCGTCCTGCTGATAAGAATGTGAAGGATGATGCCCTGTCTCGATCAATTGAGACTAATGACTCTGAGGAGATTCCTCAATATATTAGAGATCCTTCTAGGATTATTGCCGCTAACCCTCTGCAGATTAGAGACATTCCTCCTGGAAGGACTTTTGTTTGGTTTGCAGACAGGAACAGAATTCTCCGCTGGGTACACAGCTCCAAACTGGCGGGGCACTCTGGCATTCGAAAGACTTAGGACTTGGTAGCTCATCATCACTAGTGGGCCACGCTGCCTAGAGATGTTGCAGACTACGTCTCTTCCTGTACAAACTGTGCCTCAAACAAGTCTATCTGCTCCAAACCTGCTGGTCACCTCCTACCCCTGCCTGTCCCTGATGCCCCTTGGCAGCATATCGCTATGGACTATATTACAGACCTTCCCTCTTCAGCTGGATGTACTACGGTCTGGGTAGTAGTGGATCGTTTCTCTAAAATGGCACATTTTATTCCGTTGACTGGCCTTCCGTCTGCTTCTCACCTGGCAAACCTGTTTTTTCTCCACATTTTCGTCTGCACGGACTTCCTCTGCACATTATCTCGGATCGGGGTGTACAGTTTACATCCAAGTTCTGGAGAGCACTGTGCAACCTGGTAGAAGTTAACCTGGACTTTTCTTCCACCTACCACCCACAGTCCAATGGTCAAGTGGAGAGGACCAATCAAATTTTGGAGAACTATCTTGGTCATTTGGTTTCCGCCCAACATGACAATTGGGTACAACTTCTGCGTCTTTCCTATGCGAGACCATGACCTTTGGTATGTATTTACTTCTTACACTTATCTCATGTTGGCAGTTTGATGTCATTCAGTTTTCTGGATCTTGCAGCACATAACCATTAGCCTTACTTTTGATGTGTATATGGAATATTAGAATGTGGCTATAGGCTATATACCTGCACTGTCTAGTACTTTATATTTTGACTATCATCCCATATTTAACAACTATTTGATGCATTTCCCATGCGGCTTGGTTGTCCTCCTTGGATATTTGTGTCCGTATCCTGCTACAAACATGCATAAACATGCCAATTGTATTCACTTTTTGGTCTAGCATAGGCTGACGCCTTCTCATTGTGTGACTCATCTTTTTATTCTAACAAATGCAGTATTTGAAGCAGCACAAATCCCGTTATCAGGAGCGGTGTCACGCTGTAAAATCAGACAAACCCAGTCTGACGTAATGTAATCTTCAGAAAAAGCATGGTGAACAGCAGCACATGTCTCCCATTTTCAATCAATAAGTTCCTTTATTGGTCAAACATCCAGTAAAAAAAATGGCAAAGTTTCGACCCGTGACAAGTGGAGGGTCTTTCTCAAGCCTTGAGAACCATATGCATGACAAACATTTGGAAAACACAATATTGCTCATGCACTGAGGAAAGGGGCTGGATTCGTTTTTAAGGGCCAGGGTGCTCAGGGATAAGTTGGGGCCAATTTTATTGGTGCGCATGCTGGCCCTTTAAGGCTTGGCACGAGCATGTGCGGGCACTCTATGGGACAGCCGGGGAAAGAAAGCAGAGAGCACAGTGTGCCGGTGTCCCTGGAAAGGGGGACATCGGTGAAGAGACCCAGTCCTGTGGTTGCGGCCGGTGGTAAGAGGGGGATGCTGGCGGTCCGTGTCCGCTACACAATGTCTAAAGGCTTGAAGAGTGGGGAGTATCTAATATTTTGGAGTAAGTTCCACAGGAAGAGAGGTGTTAGAGTAGTCTTGTAGGGGAAAAGGAACAGACGAGAGAAGAAGAGAAAGCCATATGCAGAGTGAGGGTTAAGTCCAAGTTGCCATTTAGAGATTAGGGCAGAGAAGTATGGAGGAGTAAGGTTGTGAAGCACATAGTAAGTTAGTGTAAGCATTTTGAATTGTACTTGCTGTGTGACTGGTAACCAGTGAAGAGATTGGTAGAGGAGAGAAAGAAGAGATGGATTGTTTGGGTCCATTTGAGCACCAGTTTGAGGGGTGTTGTTTGAGAGCAGGCGACGTGGGGGTTTTAACAGTTGCTCGAGCAAGATATAAATAAGGACATTTTGGTTGGATTAATGAGTGAAATATAAATAGTTTAGAAGTTAAGATGGTAGGAGGTAGTAAGGGCTTGGATTTGTTTTTCTAAAAGACAAAGCAGTGTCGAGTATTACACTTAAGCAGCAGATGTGTGAAAGTGAAGAGAGTGTGGCATGACTTGCTGTGAGTTTTTCAACAGATTTTTCAGAATATATATATATATATATATATATATATATATATATATCTCAAAACCAAAGCAGAGAAGAAAAAACAGAACACCTCACTTAACTGAGGGCTTGAGAAAGGTTCAGGATGTGAAGCAAAACGTTGCTTACTTTTTGGTGATTAAACAAACATCTCCTCACCCATTGGAAGTCCTGGTGGCACTATCAACATGGGCACTGTTTCACTATAATGGGGCACTATCTACATGGGCACTGTGGTACGATCTACAAGGGCACTGGCAATTTAAATGTGGGCACTGGCACTAGGGGCAGCTTTGGGGGCATTATACTGTATAAGGGCAGCTAGGGGGGCATTATGCTATATGGAGGCAGCTATGGGGGCATTATGCTGCATGGGGCATTAAGCTGTATGGGGAAGCTATGGGGCATTATACTGTATGGGGCAGCTATGGGGGCCTTATACTGTATGGGGGCATCTGTGTGGGCATTATACGGTATGGGGACATTATACTTTATGGGGCAGCTATGGGGGCATTATGCTGCATTGGGGAATTTGTTTGGGCATTATACTGCATGGGGGCATCTGTGTGGGGATTATACTGTATGGGGGCATCTGTGTGGGCATTATATTGCATGAGAGAATCTGTGTGGGCATTATACTGAATGGGGGCATCTGTGTTGGTTGTATACTGTATGGGTGCATCTTTGGGGGCATTATATGGTATGGTGGCAGCTAGAGGGCATTATACTGTGTGGGGGAGGCTATGGTGGCTTTATACTGTATGGTGGCAGCTAGAGGGCATTATACTGTGTGGGGCAGCTAGAGGGCATTATACTGTGTGGGGGCAGCTAGAGGGCATTATACTGTGTGGGAGGCATTATGGGAGCATGATACTGTGTGGGTTGAACCGGGTGTGTATGGGTGGGGATTGGGTGGAATTAGAGGCGTGGCTCCTCAGGATAGGCCATCAATAGCTGATGGGTCGGGGTCCGACTCCCAGGACCCCCCGCTGATGATCTGTTTTGAAGCCAAATAAAGAGATAGATGACAGACTTGTCATCCTTGTCTGCTGAAAGCTCCGGTCTCCGATCTGCGCGTGCGCGCACACATGCTCTTTCTCCAGCTCTTGCTGTGACACTGTCCGTAGCTGATTGGATAGTGTCACAGCGATGTTACAGGCCCCCTTGCCAATTACACACCCCATTGACAGTTCAAGGGGTTATTTAAATATCGGGCACCAAATATAATTGCACCGATATTTAAATATCGGAGGATAGGAAAAAAATTTAAAGTGCCCCAGGGTTGTGCAGCCCTGCCTATTACATGCTGCACTCAGCTACACATGTATGGGCAGGTGAAAGGTTCTCTTTAACCCCTTCCCGACATTTGACGTATGGATACATCATGGAAAGCTAGTGCTTCCCGCATTTTGCCGTATCCATATGACAAATGTGGACACCGGCTCAGAAGCGGAATTGGTGCCACCATCCCTGGGTGTTGACTGCATGTTACAGCCGACCCTGATCGGAGCAAACCCGAAGTTTGCTCCGATCAGTTATCCCCTTAAATGCAGCGGTCAAAAGCGATCGCTGCATTTAAGGGGTTTGCAGCTCATCGGCACCCCAGCAAACACTAGCCTCCAGCTATGCCTAGCACGAAAGCCTTTCAGGACCTGGCCGGAGGCGGGGCCTCAAAAAAGGCTTCTGTAGCCGAGCCGTCGTCATCAGTGGGGGATGTCAGCTGTATGTTACAGCTGACATCCACCTGTAACGGCAGGAACCGGAGCTAGCTAAGATTCCTGCCATTAACCGCTTACATGCAGCGATCGAATGTGATCGCTGCATTTAAGAGGTTTGCAGCTCATCGGCACCCCAGAAATGAAATTGCCGGGGTGCCAGTGGCTGCAAAGGCAACCAGAGGCCTAAAACTAGCCTCCCGGTCTGCCTAGCACGGAAGCCTTTCAGGGCCTGGCCGGAAGCGGGGCCTAAAAGGCTCAGTAGCTGAGCCGGCGTCATCAGCGGTGGATGTCAGCTGTATGTTACAGCTGACATCCACATGTAACGGCAGGAACCTGAGCTAGCTAGATCGAAAGCGATCGCTGCATCTTAGAGGTTGGTAGCAGATCGGCAGCCCTGCCATGCAATCGCAGGGCTGCCGACTGCTGCTATGGCAACAGGAGGCCTAACAATGGCCTCCTGCTCTGCCATTACGGAAGCCGATTAGGCTCTGCCCGGAGGCAAAGCCTAATCGGCTTGCTGTCAGTGAATCACTGACAGACCTAATACACTGCACTACATAGGTAGTGCAATGTATTAGAAAAAAAATCTGACAGTTGGACCTTCAAGTCCCCTAGTAGAACTAAAGAAAAGTGTAAAAAAAAAGTGAAAAAAAAAAAGTTGTAAAAAATATAATAAAAGTTTCAAGTAGTAAAATAAAACACAATCGCCATTTTTCCCTTATCAAGTCCTTTATTATTGAAAAAAATATATAAACTTACATATTTGGTATCGCCGCGTCTGTAACGGCCTGAACTATAAAAAAAATATGTTATTTATTGAACGCGGTGAACGGCGTAAAAAAAACCTTGAAAAACAATGCCAGAATTTCAGTTTTTTTTGTCACTTTGCCCTACAAAAATTGGAATGTAAAGTGATGAAAAAGTTGCATGCATCCAAAAATGGTACCTATAAAAACTATAGCTCGTCTCGCAAAAAACAAGCCCTCATACAGCTCCGTTGACGAAATGTAAAAGTTATGGTTCTCACAACATGGCGACAGAACAAATACATTCTTTTTACAAAAGTAATTTTATTGTGCAAAAAGTTGTAAAACATAAAAAAGTGCTAGAAATTAAGTATCTGTACTCCAGAGAAGTTGCTTTACAAATGTTGTGGTGTTTTTTTTCTGTATTTGTTGAGAAAATGAAAAATATTAAGCTAAAGCTACGTCATATTGAAGAGAAAGGATTGTTTTTATTTTCACTGCCCAATTCTAATAAATCTATGAAACACCTGTGGGGTCAAAATGCTCACTACACCCCTAGATGAATTCCTCAAGTGGTGTAGTTTCTTAAACGGAGTCACTCTTTGGGTGTTTTCACTGTTTTGCAAGAACAGAGAAGGAGACCCCAATAGTTGGTGGGCACATGGACAATCAATACAACTAAATGCCTGCCGGCAAAATAAGCCCTCTTTTCCAACTATCATGAAAAATCAATTAACATATCTTTATTGTGCTATATAAGCAAAAGTTTAAACCACATAGAAATTAAAAGAGCCATGTGTGCTGCTGGAATTAATCTGCGTGGTGCAATATTTGGTAATGTGTAGATGATCTAAGTGTCAGCGGCTGCAGAACGCTGCACTCAAACTGTTAGCTCAGTACCAGAAACCAGCAGTTAAGCATGTTTTTAAAACATTTCAAAGAAGCCCCCCCCCCCCCCCGACATGTTTCGCTATGGATGTAGCGTCCTCAGGGGTATAGGGGCTAGTGACGGCGCGCCGCGGATTTCCTCTTCCTAAATGCACAGTAAACTACCCACAGGTGTTGATTCCGTAGAGTATAGCCAATGGGAGCCGGGCAAGGAGCCAAGCCCCCACTCGTATGATGGACAGATATTCGGGCAAATGGAAAGTCACTCGTGAAGCGACCAATCAAAGACTGTTTAGTAGCGCCTGCGCAGTAGTGTGCTCAGACGAATATCCAAATCCAACGATGTCCCAGGTCAAAATAAAAGGAAATGTCCCTAGTGCGCATGCGTGAGGACTTAGCACGCGAATGCAAAAGGAATATATGGATCTATCCAGCATCTACATAGGTAAGTAATTACTGCCTGCAAAGAACGACAACAGGACAGGTCACTGTCAAGGTATCATCAGTGTGATACGTCCAATTTCATTTAGGGGAAGAACGTTATCATTCTGTGCATCCAGTAAAGGAAATGTCAACTGCCTTGTTGTACACCGATAGGAGAATGTCCATAGTGAAAATGATCTATATAATCAGTATCCTATAGATACAATGCAGTGAGGCAAATGATAAAAAGGAAACCGCAATAGTGGCCGTCAAATTGGTGTGGTTTGAGTTTTAATTATAAATATGGAAAACCATACTAAGCTGTAAAGTGGTGATAAAAATGATGAAAAGCAGGCAAATAAAGAGTACAATTACTATAGTTTAGGTGGTCACCATATAGGCGACTCAGCATTGCATTTGCTGTATCTGTCAAATAAAGAGTACAATTACTATAGTTTAGGTGGTCACCATATAGGCGACTCAGCATTGCATTTGCTGTATCTGTTACAGTACAGAATGGAGATATAAAGTATTTGGATTAGTAAATGTCCAAAAGGTAAATCACAGAAAAGCTTCAATATTTTTTTGTAATTGAATTTCACAGTTATTGAACTCACTTAAGGAGTTGAAACCCTGAATATCCCCAATTTCTTGTTCCAATTGGAGAGTAGTCTTATTAAAGTCACGTTTCCCAAAATCCAGAATATATTGCAACATCCGCAAGGAACTATCTGTCAAGAGCTCTTCCCAACCTTTTATAAAATCTCCCTGGATCCTGCTTGTGGTGTCCACACTGACATTTCACGGAAACCAACAGCAACTAACAGTTTTTTACACTGGGAGAGCTATCACTCTCCCGCTCTAAAGAAGGGCATTCCCATAGGGCAGTACCTTTGAGCCAAAAGGAATTGCTCCGACGAGCGTTCTTTTCAATTAGAATGCGAATGACTATTTTCAAAATTACTTGCACGTGGATAACCCAAGTAATGCCTACATAGAGCATATGCTAGGGCAAGGGCTACAGACAGAAAAGACCTTCTATGTGACCATAGACTTCAGGTCACTCAGTACCCTCAGGTTACTACTAAATCCGCTGGGTTAACTAATATCAGGTGTATTGGCACTTTCGATACAGGTTCTCGACAGGTTTCTAAGATCATACAACAACATTGGCCCATTCTTCTGGCTGATCCTGACCTCCAGGATGCAGTCTCCTCTACTCCCAGTATTACTTATCGCAGAGGTAAAAACTTGCGCGATTATCTGGTACACAGTCACTATTCTAAACCAGCTAGCATATCAAAATGCTGGCTCAAATCGTCGGTTGTGGGCTCTCATCCCTGTGGCAGATGTTCGTTTTGCTATCTCATGCCCACTGTCAAGAATTTTAGTAATCCCTCTGATAGTAGATCCTACCAAATTAGACAATTTATCAACTGTCAAAGTAAAGGCGTAATTTATATAGTGAAATGCTCATGCCCTAAGCTATATGTGGGCAAAACTGTTCAAGAATTGAGGAGAAGAATCTCAAAACATGTGAGTACCATAAATCAGAAGGATGACACACCCTTGTCTAGACACATCCAATTTACACATGGAGGGGATATCCGTTCTTTACAATTCTGGGGTATAGCCCAGATCAAACTGGGCCCTAGAGCCGGGAATTTAGATTGCAGACTTCTACAAGAGGAAGCACGCTGGATTCATCGTCTAGGCACCCTTAGTCCCGCTGGACTTAATGAAGGGTTCACCTTTGCAGCATTTCTGTGAGTTACCTTTTGGACATTTACTAATCCAAATACTTTATATCTCCATTCTGTACTGTAACAGATACAGCAAATGCAATGCTGAGTCGCCTATATGGTGACTACCTAAACCAGGGGACTCAAGCACGCGGCCTGCGGGCCGCATGCGGCCCCTGGGGCTGTCATCTGCGGCCCGCGGGACACAGAGCCGCTAATATCGGCTCTGCTCGGAGACTCTGGAATTCCCTGACATCGCTGTCCACATATGAACAGCGATGTCTGGGGCTTCCCAAGAGCCGGAGTCCCGGGTAGACCGCTAGTACAGGCTCTGCTCCGAGACTCTGTGGAATTCCCTGACATCGCTGTCAACATATGGACAGTGTGTCAAGGTCTTCCCTCAGTGTGGAGTCCCGTGAAGAGCGCTAGTATCGGCTCTGCTCCGGGACGCTGCAAAATTCAATGACATCGCTGCCCATATATAGACAGTGTGTCAGGGTCTTCCCCAGAGCGGAGTCCCGGGAAGAGCGCTAGTACCGGCTCTGCTCCGGGACTCTGTGGAATTCCCTGACATCGCTGCCCATATATGGACAGTGTGTCAGGGTCTTCCCCAGAGCGGAGTCCCGGGCAGAGCGCTAGTACAGGCTCTGCTCCGGGACTCTGTGGAATTCCCTGACATCGCTGCCCATATATTGGCAGTGTTTCAGGGTCTTCCCCAGAGCGGAGTCCCGGGCAGAGCGCTACTATCGGCTCTGCTCCAGGACGCTGTGGAATTCCCTGACATTGCTGCCCATATATGGACAGTGTTTCAGGGTCTTCCCCAGAGCGGAGTCCCGGGAAGAGCGCTAGTACCGGCTCTGCTCCGGGACTCTGTGGAATTCCCTGACATCGCTGCCCATATATGGACAGTGTGTCAGGGTCTTCCCCAGAGCGGAGTCCCGGGCAGAGCGCTAGTACAGGCTCTGCTCCGGGACGCTGCAAAATTTAATGACATCGCTGCCCATATATAGACAGTGTGTCAGGGTCTTCCCCAGAGCGGAGTCCCGGGAAGAGCGCTAGTACCGGCTCTGCTCCGGGACTCTGTGGAATTCCCTGACATCGCTGCCCATATATGGACAGTGTGTCAGGGTCTTCCTCAGAGCGGAGTCCAGGGCAGAGCGCTAATACAGGCTCTGCTCCAGGACTCTGTGGAATGCCCTGACATCGCTGCCCATATATGGACAGTGTGTCAGGGTCTTCCCCAGAGCGGAGTCCCGGGCAGAGCGCTACTATCGGCTCTCTGCTCCGGGACGCTGTGGAATTCCCTGACATCGCTGCCCATATATGGACAGTGTGTCAGGGTCTTCCCCAGAGCGGAGTCCCGGGCAGAGGGCTATTATTGGCTCTTCTCCTGGACTCTGGGGAAGCCTCCGACATCGATGTCCATACATCGACAATGATGTCAGCGGCTTCCCCAGAGCAGGAATCCCAGTGATGTCAGGAGCACAACTGGAGTCCCAGGAAGAGCCTACTAGCACTCTGCCCGGGACTCCATCTCTGGGGTTGCCCCTGACATCACTGTGGCAGCATCTACAGGGGGCACTGCTGCGGCAGCATCTACAGGGGGCACTGCTGCGGCAGCATCTACAGAGGGCACTGCTGCGGCAGCATCTACAGGGGGCACTGCTGTGGCAGCATCTACAGGGGGCACTGCTGTGGCAGCATCTACAGGGGGCACTGCTGTGGCAGCATCTACAGGGGGCACTGCTGTGGCAGCATCTACAGGGGGCACTGCTGTGGCAGCATCTACAGGGGGCACTGCTGTGGCAGCATCTACAGAGGGCACTGCTGTGGCAGCATCTACACAGGGCACTGCTGTGGCAGCATCTACACAGGGCACTGCTGTGGCAGCATCTACACAGGGCACTGGTGTGGCAGCATCTACACAGGGCACTGCTGTGGCAGTATCTACACAGGGCACTGCTGTGGCAGCATCTACACAGGGCACTGCTGTGGCAGCATCTACACAGGGCACTGCTGTGGCAGCATCTACACAGGGCACTGCTGTGGCAGCATCTACACAGGGCTCTGCAGCAGCATCCACCGAGGGCTCTGCGGCAGGATCCACCAAGGGCTCTGCGGCAGCATCCACCGAGGGCACTGCGGCAGCATCCACCGAGGGCACTGCGGCATCATCCACCGAGGGCACAGAAATCTCTCAAATTTTAAACCTAGCGGTATTATTATAGTAATATAGTTACATAGTTACATAGTTAGTACGGCTGAAAAAAGATACATGTCCATCAAGTTCAACCAAGGGAAGGGAAAAGGGAAGGAAAAATTTCTACACATAGGAGCTAATATTTTTTTGTTCTAGGAAATTATCTAACCCTTTTTTAAAGCCATCTACTGTCCCTGCTGTGACCAGCTCCTGCGGTAGGCTATTCCATAGATTCACAGTTCTCACTGTAAAGAAGGCTTGTCGCCTCTGCAGCTTGAACCTTTTTTTCTCCAGACGGAGGGAGTGCCCCCTTGTTTTTTGAGGGGGTTTTACAAGGAACAGGATTTCACCATATTTTTTGTATGTGCCATTAATATATTTATATAAGTTAATCATGTCCCCCCTTAGTCGTCTTTTTTCAAGGCTAAATAGGTTTAATTCTTTCAATCTTTCCTCATAACTTAAATTCTCCATACCCCTAATTAGCTTCGTTGCTCTTCTTTGTATTTTTTCCAACTCCAGGGCATCCTTTCTATGAACTGGAGCCCAGAACTGAACTGCATATTCTAGATGAGGCCTCACTAATGCTTTGTAAAGTGGTAATATTACATCCCTGTCCCGCAAATCCATGCCTCTTTTAATACACGACAATATCCTGCTGGCCTTTGAAGCAGCTGATTGACACTGCATGCTGTTATTGAGTTTATGATTTACAAGTACACCCAGATCCTTCTCAACAAGTGAATCCGCCAGTGTAGCTCCCCCTAGGACATATGATGCATGCAGGTTGTTGGTACCCAGATGCATAACTTTACATTTATCTACATTAAACTTCATTTGCCAAGTGGACGCCCAAACACTTAGTTTGTTTAAATCTGCCTGCAATTCATGAACATCTTCCATAGACTGAACTATATTACATAGCTTGGTGTCATCTGCAAAAATAGAAATAGTGCTATTAATCCCATCCTCTATATCATTAATAAATAAGTTGAATAATAGTGGTCCCAGCACTGAACGCTGGGGTACACCACTTATAACCGGTGACCATTCAGAGAAGGAATCATTGACCACAACTCTCTGGATACGGTCCTTGAGCCAATTCTCAATCCAATTACAAACTATATTTTCTAAACCTATAGTCCTTAATTTACCCATTAGGCGTCTATGGGGGACAGTGTCAAATGCCTTTGCAAAGTCCAAAAACACTAAATCCACAGCGGCCCCTCTGTCTAGACTTCTGCTCACCTCTTCATAAAAACAGATTAGGTTAGTTTGACAACTTCTGTCCTTAGTAAAACCGTGCTGGCTGTCACTTATAATGCTATTTATTGTCACATAATCCTGTATATAGTCCCTCAATAGCCCCTCAAACATTTTCCCCACGATGGATGTTAAGCTTACTGGTCTATAATTACCTGGGGAAGACCTAGAGCCCTTTTTGAAAATAGGCACCACATTTGCGCTGCGCCAGTCCCTTGGCACTATACCAGTCACTAGAGATTCTCTGAATATTATGAAAAGGGGGACAGAAATAACTGAACTAAGCTCTTTAAGAATTCTAGGGTGTAACCCATCTGGTCCCGGGGCCTTGTGCACATTTATTTTATTTAATTTAGCTTGGACCATCTCTACATTCATCCAATTCAGTATATCAACTGATATATTAACAGCACTGGCATCGGCTACATCAGCTGCTCTTTCTTCAGTTGTATATACAGAGCTAAAGAACCCATTTAGTAACTCTGCCTTCTCTTGATCCCCTGTGATCAACTCCCCATTACCATTATCTAGGGGTCCTACATGTTCAGACCTTGGCTTTTTAGCATTTATATACTTGAAGAATTTTTTGGGATTTGTTTTACTATCCTTGGCCACCTGCCTTTCATTTTGTATTTTTGCTAATTTTATTACATTTTTACAGATTTTATTAAGCTCTTTATATTTTACAAAGGCTACAGCTGTACCCTCAGATTTGTATTTTTTAAATGCCCTTTTTTTGTCATGTATTGCCCCTTTCACAGAAGGTGTAAGCCATGTGGGGTTTAATTTGAGTCGTTTATACTTGTTACCTATAGGAATAAATTTTGCACTATAATAACTCAAAGTAGATTTGAAAATCTCCCATTTATCATTTGTCCCATTATTTGACATTAGTTCTTCCCAGTCCATATCCTGAATTGCAGCCCTCATCCTGGGAAAATTGGCTTTCTTAAAATTAAATGTTTTTGCCCTCCCAGGCTGCGTTTGTTTTTTACAGTATAGGTAAAATATAACTATATTATGATCACTGTTACCGAGGTTTTCACGAACATTGACATTCCCAACAAGATCTGCATTATTAGAAATGACCAGATCCAACAGAGCTTCACCTCTAGTCGGGTCTTCCACAAACTGGCCCATAAAATTTTCCTGCAACAGGTTGAGGAAATGTCTCCCCTTTGCAGTTGAAGCTGAACCATGACACCAATTAATATCCCGGAAATTAAAATCTCCCATTATCACTACAGTACCCACCTGTGCAGCCCGCTCCATCTGTTTATATAGCTGAACATCCATCTCCTCAGTTATATTGGGGGGTCTATAGATTACACCAAAAGTAATTTCAGTGTTTACCTCCCTTTCTAGTTCCACCCGCAAGGTTTCAACCTCCTCACAGTATTCACCCACTATTGTCTCTTTCACACTCGCCTTCATATCACTTCTCACATACAGACATACACCACCACCTTTCCTATTTGTCCTGTCTTTCCGAAAAAGTGTAAAACCCTGTAGATTTACAGCCCAGTCATGTGAAGAGTCCAGCCATGTTTCAGCAACACCAACTATATCTATATTTTCTTCCAGTATCAAGGCCTCCAGCTCCCCCATTTTGCTTGCTAGACTTCTGGCATTTGTGAACATACACTTTAACTTGCCTGTCAGTTTTTCACTTTTATTATCAGAAATGTGATTTGACATTAATCGGGCCTTTTTATTTACACTGATGTTTTGTAACGAAAGGATCTCCTTATCTTGTTGTCTAGTCCTCTCCCCACATTCTGTTTCTCCCCCCACCAATATAGTCTGACCCCTCTGTAACCTGGCTACCCCTTTTTTTTCTACATTGACCTCCCTCCTCAGCCCTAGTGTTATAGTAGTTCAAATAAGTAATTGATTAACAATAATTTTGTATTGTATCAAATTTGAAAGTAATGCGGCCCGACCACTTCACATTTTTTTTTATATGCGGCCCACTTACCCGGCCGAGTTTGAGACCCCTAACCTAAACTATAGTAATTGTACTCTTTATTTGACAAATACAGCAAATGCAATGCTGAGTCGCCTATATGGTGACCACCTAAACGATAGTAATTGTACTCTTTATTTACCTGCTTTTCATAATTTTTATCACCACTTTACAGCTTAGTATGGTTTTCTATATTTATAATTATACTCAAACCACACCAATTTGACGGCCACTATTGCGGTTTCCTTTTTATCATTTGCCTCACTGCATTGTATCTATAGGATACTGATTATATAGATCATTTTCACTATGGACATTCTCCTATCGGTGTACAACAAGGCAGTTGACATTTCCTTTACTGGATGCACAGAATGATAACGTTCTTCCCCTAATTGAAATCGGACGTATCACACTGATGATACCTTGACAGTGACCTGTCCTGTTGTCGTTCTTTGCAGGCAGTAGTTACTTACCTATGTAGATGCTGGATAAATCCACATATTCCTTTTGCATTCGCGTGCTAAGTCCTCACGCATGCGCACTAGGGACATTTCCTTTTATTTTGACCTGGGACATCGTTGGACTTGGATATTTGTCTGAGCGCACTACTGCGCAGGCGCTACTAAACAGTCTTTGATTGGTCGCTCCACGAGTGACTTTCCATTTGCCCGAATATCTGTCCATCATACGAGTGGGGGCTTGGCTCCTTGCCCGGCTCCCATTGGCTATACTCTACGGAATCAACACCTGTGGGTAGTTTACTGTGCATTTAGGAACAGGAAATCCGCGGCGAGCCGTCACTAGCCCCTATACCCCTGAGGACGCTACATCTGTAGCAAAAAATGTCGGGGGGGCTTCTTTGAAGTTTTTTTATTTTTTTTTTAAAAACATGCTTAACTGCTGGTTTCTGGTACTGAGCTAACAGTTTGAGTGCAGCGTTCTGCAGCCGCTGACACTTAGAACATCTACACATTACCAAATATTGCACTACGCAGATTAATTCCAGCAGCAGACATGGCTCTTTTAATTTCTATGTGGTTTGTCATTTGCTTATATAGCACAATAAAGATATGTTAATTGATTTTTCATGATAGTTGGAAAAGAGGGCTTATTTTGCCGGCAGGCATTTAGTTGTATTGATTTTCACTGTTTTGGTCCCTCAGGGGCTTTGCAAATGCGACATGGCCTCAATTTCTGCTAAATTTGACCTCTAAAAGCCAAATGGCGCTCTTCTGAGCCCTTCTCTGTGTCCAAACAGTCTTCAGTCCTTGTGGAAATGAGAAAAAACTAGCAAAATGTAGATTTTCATGGCCTACTTCCAATAATTTCTGCAATAAATCTGACGGGTCAAAATGCTCACTATACCCCATGATAATTTCCTTGAGGGGTGTAGTTTCCCAAATGGGGGTCACTTTTGGGGGATTTCCACTGTTTAGCACCGCAAGAGCCCTTCAAACCTGACATGGTGCCTAAAATATATTCTAATAAAAAGGAGGCCCAAAATCCAATAGGTGCTCCTTTGCTTCTGAGTCCTGTGCTCCAGTCCATAAGCACACTAGGGCCAGATATGGGATATTTCCTAAAACTGCAGAACCTGGGCAATAAATATTGAGTGGCGTTTCTCTGGTAAAAGTTTCTGTGTTACAAAATAAATGTATTAAAAATTAATTTCTGCAAAAGAAAATGAAATTTGTACATTTCACCTCTACTTTGCTTTAATTCCTGTGAAAAGTCTAAAGGGTTATGAAAATTTTTAAATTATGTTTTGAATACTTTGAGGGGTGCAGTTTTTAAAATGCGGTGACATATTGGGGGTTTCTAATATACAAGGCCCTCAAAGCCACTTCACAACTGAACTGGTCCCTGTAAAAATAGCCTGTTGAAATTTTCTTGAAAATGTGAGAAATTGCTGCTAAAGTTCAAAGTCTTGTAACGTCCTAGAAAAATAAAAGGATGTTCAAAAAACGATGGCAATCTAAAGTAGACATATGGGGGATGTTAATTAGCAACAATTTTGTGTGGTATAGCTACCTGTCTTACAAGCAGATACATTTACACTTCCGCTCCGGTCCGCTGTGTCCCGTAGGGTGCACGCACACGCTCGTGCCTGCTCTTAAAGCTCAGCGCGTGCACATGAAAACAATCATCATCATCAACTCACATGATTTCCTGGACTATAAGAGGGCCCTTGCCCTTCTGATCCTTGCCTGAGCGTTGTTAGTTTATCCCAAGTCTGTCTGCAAATGGTTCCTTAGTGTTTCCCTTCCCAGTTGTTACCCGTGCCCTGTTACCTGTTCCTGTATCCAGTGCTGTGTTCTTGTTCCTGTGCCTACTAGTGATTGAGTCGTGTCTGCTGCACCTGCTGTCGTTTGCCACGTCCTGTGTCATCTGCCACTTCCTGTGTCATCTGCCACGTCCAGTGTCATCTTCCACGTCCGGAGTGGTTCGCCATGTCTGGGGCAACCTGCGGCACCTGCTGTCATCCACCACGTCTGGCGTTACCTGCTGCACCCACCTCCATCCGTGCCTGAGCTGCGGCCACTGTCTGGACTACCCAAGTACCCTAGTGCGGGACTTTGTATTTCTAGGGTGCTCTGTTGTTTGGCCAGCTGCCTCCCCGGTGCGGCCTAGTGGGTCCACATACTCACCCACCGTGACAGTACGCTCAGGCCATGGACCCCGCTGGTCAACATGAGACCTTGACGACACAAGCCATGCTGGCCGAGATGGAGGATCTCCAGTCACGGCAAGACCAACTCCTCCTGTCGGTGATCGCCATTGCCCATCGGCTGGTTGCTCCAATCACAGTCATCACCGCACCCATTCCTGCTGCTCCTCCTGCTACACTTCCTGTCTGTACAAGTGCCGATCTCCTGTGCTTCTTGCTGCTACCTTAATGCTATGACGGAGAACCGGGGACCTGCAGGGGATTTTTTAATTAGTGCGAGATCCAATTCAGACTACATGCCAGGGTCTTCTGTTCTGACGACATCAGGATCGCCTTAATCATCTCTCTCCTTTCTGGCAAAGCCCTGGCATGGGCAAATCCTCTGTGGGAACATCAGGGGCCAGAGACTCGTGACTTGCAGTACTTCTTACGGACTTTCCGCTCGATATTTGAGGAACCTGGGAGTTTCTTCTGCTGCTGCATCTCTGCTGACCCTACACCAGGGAGACCTCTCCGTGAGCGAGTATGCCATTCAGTTCTGTACCCCGGCTGCTGAATTAACCTCGAACAACGAGGCTTTGGTGGCCACATTCTGGCAGGGACTGTCTTTGGGATTAAGGACGAGATGGCCGCTCGCGATCTGAAATCTACCCTGGACGATCTCATCCTACTTGCCACCCGGGTTGACATGAGGATCCGGGAGCGTTCCCAAGAGGTTCTCTGGGAGAGAGAACTTCCTAGGCTGGATTCTATTTTCCAGCAATCTTCACCATCCTCCTCAGTCGTCCTACCAGAGGATCCTATGCAGATGAACCGTGTCAAATGGTCTATCCAGGAGAGACAACGCAGACGCACTTCTGGACTTTGTCTGTATTCCAGCCTCGGAGGCCATATTGTGCGTCTGTGTCCCTAGAGGCCAGAGAGACCCCAGTGCCTAGGATTCGTTGGAGAGACAAGCCTAGGTGGAACGGTACCAAATAAAGCATTCTGTTTCAAGTTGACTATTGCTGTGACCCTAGTATCCGGAGCGAGGTCTCATCGGGTTTCTGCCTATCTAGACTCCGGGTCCGTGGCAAACTTCATCCAAAAGGAGCTAGTGGATCATCTCCAGTTTCCCACAGTTCCCCTGGAGACATCTTTGGCTGTTGCCTCAGTGAATGGACTGCCTCTGCCTGACCCGATAGTTTCTAAAACCAAGCCGTTGAGGCTCCATGTTGTAGTCCTTCATTCTGAACTAATTTATTTCCTTGTTTTGCCAAAGGCCATCAATCCTGTTCTGCTGGGCCTGCGACTGCATGCCCCAGTCCTGGACTGGAGTTCTGGAGAGGTTCTCCAATGGGGCTCCAAGTGCCTCAGTCGTTGCCTGTTGCAGATTCATCCTGTCCAGCCTCCTCTGCCTCAGTCATTGGCGGGACTGCCCCCCCCCATTTTGCTCAGTTTGCAGATGTCATCAGCAAAAGAGAGAGTAATGACGGGGGTAGGGAAACGGACAAGTGAGCCCTAATCTACCCGCCACTCTGTCCCTGCTTACTTGCACCGACCCGCCGTAGGTGACGGGGTACAACTTGGCGGCGGTCCCTACGCTCGGTAAGTGCACGAGACAAACAGACAAGGGAACACAAAGCAAAGGGAAAGGGGCAGTTGCCCACGGCAACACCGTGAGCAACAAGAATGGTGAACGAGCCGAGTCAAAACCAGGAGTGCACGAGGTACCAAACGCAGAGCAGGAGAGTAGTCAGCAAGCCAGGGTCAGTATGGAGCAGGATCAAATAGTCAGAAGCTGTAGCTGGGCCAGGAAACCACATGAGAAGAATCACAAGCAAAGGAGGAACAGGAAAGGCAGGTATAAATAGACAGAGGGCGGGAGCTAGCTCCGTCTGGCCAGGCTGCGATAGGCTCTCCCACTCCTAAGCCTGCCATCCTGAGTGGTGGAAGATGGAGTCAGTCTCAGAGACACAGACTCAGGTGCAGACGGATTACCTATGGGAGTATACACAGAAGTTGTGCCTGGCAGATCCTTTACAGTACCCCCCCTTTTATGAGGGGCCACCGGACCCTTTCTAAGTGGACCTGGTTTATTGGGGAAACGAAGGTGGAACTTCCTGACTAAAACCCCAGCGTGAACATCCCGGGCGGGTACCCAAGTCCTCTCTTCAGGCCCGTATCCTCTCCAATGGACCAGGTACTGGAGGGAGCCTTGGACCATCCTGCTGTCCACAATCTTGGCCACCTCGAATTCCACCCCCTCGGGGGTGAGAACGGGAACAGGAGGTTTCCTCGAGGGAGCCAAGGACGGGGAGCAGCGTTTAAGGAGGAAGGCATGAAACACGTCGTGTATTCAAAATGATGGGGGCAACTCCAGTCGGAAGGAGACAGGATTGAGGACTTCAATTACCTTATACGGCCCAATAAACCGGGGAGCAAACTTCTTGGACGGGACCTTAAGGCGCAAGTTCCTAGACGATAACCACACCAGATCCCCGACCATAAACAAGGGGTTAGCAGAACGTCTTCTATCAGCCTGAGTTTTTTGTACGCTCTGGGACGCCTCTAGGTTCTTCTGAACCTGGGCCCAGACTGTGCACAGTTCCCGATGAACGACCTCTACCTCGGGATTGTTGGAACTACCAGGTGAAACGGAAGAGAACCGTGGATTAAACCCAAAATTACCGATAAAGGGGGAGACCCCTGATGAGTTACTGACCCGGTTATTAAGGGAAAATTCGGCAAGGGGAATGAATGAGACCCAATCATATTGACAGTCAGAGATGAAACACCTTAAATATTGTTCTAGAGATTGATTAGTCCTCTTCGTTTGGCCATTAGTTTCAGGATGGAAGGCGGAGGAGAAGGACAGATCAATCTCCAACTTTTTACAGAAGGTTCTCCAAAACAATGAAACAAATTGTACCCCTCTGTCCGAAACAATATTGACAGGGACCCCATGGAGACGCAGGATGTGTTTGACAAACAAGGTAGCTAACGTCTTGGCGTTGGGTAGTTTCTTGAGGGCCACAAAGTGGCACATCTTACTGAAGCGGTCTACTACCACCCACACCACCAACTTGCCTTGAGATGGAGGCAAATCGGTGATAAAATCCATGGAGATATGGGTCCAAGGTCTCTGGGGAATGGGCGAAGAACGTAGTAAGCCCGTTGGTCGGGACCTGGGAGTCTTGGACCTAGCACAAACCTCACAAGCGGCGACGTAGGCCTTAATGTCTTTAGGCAACCCAGGCCACCAATAGTTTCTGGCAATGTGTAATGACGGGGGTAGGGAAACGGACAAGTGAGAACTAATCTACCCGCCACTCTGTCCCTGCCTACTTGCAACGACCCGCCCTAGGCGACGGGGTACAACTTGGCGGCGGTCCCTACGCTCAGTAAGTGCACGAGACAAACAGACAAGGGAACACAAAGCAAAGGGAAAGGGGCAGTTGCCCACGGCAACACCGTGAGCAACAAGAATGGTGAACGAGCCGAGTCAAAACCAGGAGTGCACGAGGTACCAAACGCAGAGCAGGAGAGTAGTCAGCAAGCCAGGGTCAGTATGGAGCAGGATCAAATAGTCAGAAGCTGTAGCTGGGCCAGGAAACCACACGAGAAGAATCACAAGCAAAGGAGGAACAGGAAAGGCAGGTATAAATAGACAGAGGGCGGGAGCTAGCTCCGTCTGGCCAGGCTGCGATAGGCTCTCCCACTCCTAAGCCTGCCATCCTGAGTGGTGGAAGATGGAGTCAGTCTCAGAGACACAGACTCAGATGCAGACTGATTACCTATGGGAGTATACAC
Source organism: Rhinoderma darwinii (assembly GCF_050947455.1). Taxonomy (NCBI): domain Eukaryota; kingdom Metazoa; phylum Chordata; class Amphibia; order Anura; family Rhinodermatidae; genus Rhinoderma; species Rhinoderma darwinii. The sequence continues at coordinate 297,991,573 of NC_134689.1, read as the reverse complement.
AGAAGTTGTGCCTGGCAGATCCTTTACAGAGAGATTGAGATGCTGCCTCCACATCAGACTTATGACTGCCCCATTGAACTAGTTCCTAATGCCTCTCTTCCCTGTGGACGGGTATATCCTCTTTCCTTGCCAGAGTCTCTATCCATGTCTGCCTATATCAAGGAGAATTTGGAGAGGGGTTTCATACGAAGGTCCTCCTCCCCGGCCGGGGCTGGCTTCTTCTTCGTTAAAAAGAATGACGGATCCCTTCTACCCTGCATTGACTACCGTGGTCTCAACCAGACCTGCGTGGGGCTTATAATTTGATCCGAATCCGTCAAGGGGACGAGTGGAAGACAGCGTTCAACACTCGAGATGGGCACTATGAATACCTGGTGATGCCATTCGTAACGCTCCCGCGGTCTTCCAGGAATTCGTTAATGATATCTTCCGAGATCTCCTCTATACCTGTGTTGTAGTTTATCTCGATGATATTTTGATTTTCTCCTCAGATTCCATGACTCATCGGAGGCATGTCCGCCAAGTTCTACTACGATTAAGGGAGAATCGTTTGTATGCCAAGCTGGAGAAGTGCATCTTTGAGAAGAGTTCTCTGCCCTTCCTGGGCTACATCATCTCGGATCAAGGTCTCAAGATGGATCCTGAGAAAGTGAGAGCTGTCCTGGAATGGCCACGTCCTCAAGGCCTGATGTCCATACCGCGTTTCCTGGGATTCGCCAATTTCTACCGGCAGTTTATCCCAAACTTCTCATCACTGACAGTTCCCATCTCTACCCTTACCAAGAAGGGTGTGAATGCCAAGGTGTGGACTCCAGAGGCAGAGTCCGCATTTATTAGTCTCAAGAAAGCCTTCACTTCAGCCTCGATCCTCCACCATCCTGACGTGTCTCGGCAGTTTTCATTGAAGGTTGACGCTTCTTCTGTTGGTGCAGGTGCACTTCTGTTCCAGAGGAGCTCCAAAGGAGAGGCAGTAGTATGGGGCTACTACTCGAGACTTTTCTCTTCTGCAGAGCGCAATTACTCTATTGGGGATAGTAGGTTAGTGGAGAGAAAAATGGATCTATCTCGGCGCTGCTTGGTGGTGCAAGACGGTGGAGAAACGAGTAGTCTCTTGTAATATTTGATGAAACGAGTAGTCTCTTGTAATATTGATGAAAGTTTTATTGCAGTAGCAACGCGTTTCGACACCGAACTGGCGTCTTCATCAGGCATAAAATTGTTTTAAAACAGCATAGTATAAATACACACCACTTAGTGGTGATTGGCCCAATTCAGATGAGGCAGACATTGAAAAAACCGCCAAAAAAACTTTGCGAGTCTCCTGATTTTGCACATGTTCCGCTTGCATGGCTTGCCCCTTCACATTGTGTCCGATCAGGGGGTTCAGTTTACCTCGAAGTTCTGGAGAGCCCTCTGTAAACTCCTGGATGTGAGATTGAACTTTTCCTCAGCCTATCACCCCCAGTCCAATGGGCAAGTCGAGAGGATCAACCAGATCATGGAGAATTATCTCCGCCACTTCATCTCCTTACAGCATGATAACTGGGTACAGCTTCTTCCATGGGCCGAGTTCTCGTACAACAACCACACAAGTTAGTCCACCACTTCCACTCCGTTTTACATTGTGTACAGTCAAAATCCTAGAGTCCCTCTTCCAGTGTAAACTACATCTCAGGTACCCGCTGCTGACTCTGCATTTGGGGACTTCGTGCAAATCTGGCAACAGACCGGGTCCTCTATTTTGCTGGCTGTCGATTGCATGAAGCGAAAAGCGGATACAAAGAGAAGAGAGCCGACTCAGTCTGGCTGTCCTCTCAGAACATTCGTTTGAAGGTGCCTTCATACAAGTTTGCTCCCAGGTTCCTCGGTCCTTTCGAGATTCTGCAACAGATAAACCCTGTCTCCTATAAGCTGCAGCTGCCTCCTACTCTCAGAATCCCCAACTCCTTTCATGTGTCCCTCCTGAACCAGTGGTCCTGAACCGCATACTCACCCACTGTGACAGAGTACCTGAAGTCACTGTACATATAGGGATAGTGACGTCAGGGGCTTCATCTGGAGCAGAATCCCCATCCAAAGCGTTTGCAACAGCCAGAGGGATTCTGCTCCTAGAGGGAGCCCCTGACGTTTCTGTCCTTTAATGGACAGTGATGTCAGGGGCTCTCTCTAAGAGCGGAATCCCCTGCCAGAGTGTCGACAATGCTCTGGCCAAGAATACAACGTCAAGAGGAGCCCCTGATGTCATTGTCCATATATGGACAGTGACGTCAGGGGCTCCTTCTAAGAGCAGAATGCCCTGCCAGAGTGTCGGCAACGTTCTGGCCGGGGACTGCGCTTCAAGAGGAGCACCTGACGTCACTGTCCATATATGGATAGTTAGGTCAGGGGCTTCTCCTGGAGCGGAATCCCCGGCCGGAGCGTTGGCAACGCCCTGGCTGGGGATTCCACTTCAGCAGTTACCCCTGATGACACTGTCCATATATGGACAGATACGTCAGGGGCCCCATCTAGGAGCAGAATCCCCGGCCAGAGGCATTCTGCTGCTACAGGGAGCTACAGTTGCGGGTGCCATCTACGGGGGTTGCCATCTAAAGGGTGGTGCCATCTAAAGGGGGGGCTGTGTGGCACTACCTACAGCTAAAATTCTCCTCCCCCTCCTCACCACTGTCACTCAGATCACATCCAAGTGACTGCCGTATTTTACACGGACCCATAGACTTCTATGGGAGCCGTGCAGCCGAGAGAACGGCCCAAAATAGGGCATGTTCCATTTTTTCGGTTCACCAGACCGCAAAAACATTGACTGTGTGAATAGCCCCTTTTCGGGTCTATTGTTTTTACTGTGGCCGTGTGACAGCAGTTAAATAAACGGGCGTCACACGGCCGACTATCCCTGCCGTGTGAATAGGGCCTTAGTATTTTGCTTCAGTATTTGTAAACCAGGAGCAGGTCCAAAACACGGAAGAGATACAAATCTTTCCATTATACTGTACTTTCTCTGTGTAGCTTACACTCCTGGTTTTGACTTACAAATAAGGATGCAAAATACTAATTCAAATATTGCCGTGTGAAAGAGACCTTATGGATAGTTATGCACTTCTTGTGCTGTTTGGACATACTGACCAAAATACTGCCGTGTCATAGTGGCTTTAGACTCTTGTTGCGCTACAGCTTTCTTTTTTTTTTACATTGATATGTTTGTCACATTACAGTCTCTGGCTCAATGTTTTTATTGTAGACTGCCACAGACAAGTTGAAACGGTAACTGTTGCAATGTCTCAATCTAAACATTTACCAAATAGGAAGTTTAAGGGTACATCCACACACAGCGTAAACGCTGCGTTTGCAGAAGGGATATTGACATGCTGCAGATTTAGAATCCGCATTGTAGGTAAATTTTCGCATGTCTTTTCATGTTTGTTCAAATCTCATCCACTTTGCTGCTACTGTGTTACGTGGCGGAATTTAATCACGAAAAATAAGGATGGAAATTTATGTGTTTACACTCAGTGTGGACGTGCTGTATGTACCTTAACCCCTACCCGCACGAGTCAGTAACTATACGTCGTCGCGGAGGTTACTTCCCGCACGAGGACGTAAAGTTACTTAGTTGTTCCCGATGCACACTGTCGGTGACAGTGTGCATGGGCATCGGGAATTCAGCTGTCCCCGACAGCTGACACTCCCCTGTTAACGGTCAGTGGTCCATCAGTGCTGATTTCGGCAATTAACACCTTAGGGTATGTTCACACGCTGAGCCAAAAACGTCTGAAAATACGGAGCTGTTTTCAAGGGAAAACAGCACCTGATTTGCAGACGTTTTTTGAGCAACTCAAGCTTTTCGCTGCGTTTTTCGCGCCGTTTTCGCGCCGTTTTTTCGGCCGTTTTTGGAGCTGTTTTCAATCGAGTCTATGAGAAAACGGCTCCAAAAACGTCCCAAGAAGTGTCCTGCACTTCTTTTGACGAGGCTGTAATTTTACATGTCGTCTTTTGACAGCTGTCAAACGGACCCGACGCGTAAATTCCAGGTTGTCGGCACAGTACGTCGGCAAACCCATTCAAATGAATGGGCAGATGTTTGCCGACGTATAGGAACCGTATTTTCAGGCGTAAATCGAGGCATAATACGCCTCGTTTACGCCTGAAAATAGGTTGTGTGAACCCAGCCTTAATCCGCATCTAAGTGGTTTGTAGCAGATCGGCAGCCCGCACAATGCGATTTCGAGGGCTGCCGATGGTTGGCATGGCAACGGGAGGCCAGACAATGGCCTCCGGGTCAGCGATGTATGGAAGCCTATGAGGACCTCTGGCTTGACCTCATATGCTTCCAGTGTCAAACTGACAGTTGGAATACATTACACTCCGTAGGTAGTGTAATGGATTATAGAAGCGAGCTCTTTAAGCCCACAAGTGGGACAAAAAAAAAAGTACAAAAAATGTTTTAAAAAAGTGCAAAAATAAACTGCTTTTTTCATATGTTTTTTACTATCCTTTTTATTTATTTTTTAAAAAGTACACATATTTGGTATCATCGCATTTGTAACGACCCAAACTATAAAACTATAATGTTATTTGTCCTGCACGGTGAACACCGCAAAAATAAAAAATAAAAAACAATGCCATAATCGCTATTTTTTGGTCACCATCCCTCCCAAAATATAGAATAAAGAGTAATAAAAAGTCGCATGTACCCCAAAATAGTACAAATAAAAACAACAACCCGTCCTGCAAAAAACAAGCCCTTACACAGCTTTTTTGACTGAAAAATAAAAAAGTTATGGCTCCCAGAATATGAAGACACAAGAAATGTATTATTTTAAAAAAAAAGTGATTTTATTGAGCAAACGCTGCAAAATTCTATATATATGGTATCACCATGATCATATCGATCCGCATAACAAAGTAAAATGTAATTTATATCGCACAGTGAACGCCGTAAAAAATAAAAATGTAAAACGCCAAAATGGCTGTTTTTTGGTCATCTTAGCTTTCAAAAAATTTAATAAAAAGTGATCAAGGAGTTGTGTGTACCAAAAATGGTACCAATAAAAACTACAGCTTGTCCCGCCAAAAATAAGCCCTCACACCACTCAATCGACCGATAAATAAAAAAGTTATCTTAGAATGTGGTGAAACAAAACAATTTTTTAAAATAGTTTTTTGTGTATAAAAGTAGTAAAATATTAAATAAATCTTATAAATCTGGTATCACCGTAATCGTATTGAGCCGCAGAATAAAGTTAGGTTGTTGTCTTAACCGCACGGTGAAAGACGTAAAAACAAAACCCAAAGAACAATGGAGGAATCACAGTTTTTTTCCAATTTCAGCCCACAAAGAATTTTATTTTCAGTTTCCCAGTACATTATATGGTACTTTAAATTGCGTCAATGGAAACTACAACTTCTCCCGCAAAAAATAAGCCCTCACACCACTCTATTGACGGACAAATAAAAAAGTTATGGCTCTTGGAAGGCGTGCAGTGAAAAACTAAAATGAAAAAGCAAAAAAGGATCAGTCCTGAATGGGTTCATTAATTTCAAATGAAAAAACATTTATGACCACGTGGGGTATTTCTGTACTTGGGAGAAATTGTTTTATGGGTCAATGCACACGATGCATATTACGTGCGGTTTTGCCACGTGCATTTGCGTGCGGCAAAACCGTAGCGTAATACAGTACCAGCATAGACAATGAGATTCCAAGTAATCTCATATCCACGCTGCAGTAATTTTTGGGAGGTAAATTGACCCATGGTGCGTATTTTGAAAACCGCGGCATGTCAATTTATCCCGCGATTCCGCTTGTAAATTGTATCCCTGTAGCTCTACAGAAATACACAGGAAAAACCTGCAGCATGAAAACGCCGAGATTTACGTAGCAAAACAAAATGTTTTGCTGCATATTTCCGCACCAAAATACGCAACGTGTGCATGTAGCCTACAAAAGTTGGGGTGCTTTTTCTCCTTTATCTCTTCTGAAAATGAAAAAATGCAACATTTTAGTGGAAAAAATTTTAATATTCATTTTCACGGCCTAGTTCCACTAAATTCTGCACAAAAAACTGTGGGTTAAAATGCTCACTATACCCCTAGAAAAATTCCTTGGGGCGTAGTTTCCAAAATGGGGTCACTTTTGAGGGGTTTCCACTGTTTTGGCACCACAAGACCTCTTCAAACCTGACATGGTTCCTAAAATATAATCTAATAAAAACGGGTCCCCAAAATCCACTAGGTGTTCCTTTGCTTCTGAGGCCGGTATTTCAGTCCATTAGCACGCTAGGACCACATGTGGGATATTTCTAAAAACTGCAGAATCTGGGAAATAAATAATGAGTTGTGTTTCTCTGGTAAAATCTTCTGTGTTACAGAATTTTTTTATTACAAATGAATTCTGGGAAAAAAAAGAATTTGTAAATCTCACCATTACATTGCTTTAATGCTTAAAGGGTTAAGAAACTTTCTAAATCTTGTTTTGAATACTTTGAGGGGTGCAGTTTTTAAAATGGGATGATTTATGGGGGATTTGTAATATATACGGCCCGCCCTCAAAGCCACTTCAGAACTGAACTGGTCCCTGAAAAAATAGCCTTTAGAAATTTTCTTGAAAATGTGAGAAATTGCTGCTAAAGTTCTAAGCCTTGTAACGACCTAGAAAAATAAAAGGATGTTAAAAAAAACAATGCCAACATAAAGTAGACATATGGGAAATGTTAACTATTAACTGTTTTGTGTGGTATTACTATCTGTTTTACAAGCAGATGCATTTAAATGTAGAAAAATGCTGGTGTTTTTCACAAATAAATACTGAATTTATCACAACTTTTTTCCACTAAGGGTAAGGCCACACGGTTCGGCCACGTTGCATTTGTTGAGTTTTTAAACCGCAGCAAGTAATTTTTCAATAGAAGTCAATGGTGACATTTTTGTTTTGGACAGACTGCTGCTATTATATTACATTGTGTTTTTTGTGCGTTTGAATGCATACAGTTATTGACCGCGCTGCTGTCAGGGTAGCTTTCTTCTCCCTGTTATCTCACACCGAATAACCACCTCTGTAAATTGAAAGCTGAATGCATTCATGGAAAAAAGTACACCACACAGACAAATGTTGGTAGACATCTTTCCCTCAGTCAAGCAGGAATTGAATTAACTTTATTTGAACAAAGAACACAAAGAGATCTTCTCTGTAGGAAGGTGGGACGTGCTTAAGCCCCATTGGCTCCTCAACTGTAAGTTCTTCTGTACATCCCTCTTGCATTCCAGGGGCGGTGTCTCCATAGGCGTGCCCCTGATACATTCTCCATCTTATTAGATTCCAGTTCTTTGTGTAATATACATATATACATACATACATACATACATACATACATACATACATACATACATACATACATACATACATACATACATACATACATGTGAGGATAATATTTTTGCAAACAATATACATGGTAATGATCCCTGACAGTCCCCCCTAAAAATATTATTACTCTACCCCTGAGTCTTGCCTATCAACCTACCACTGACCACTCGAACCAGGCGGGTAGGGGTTTTGATTACTTCACCAGCTTGAGACGAGCTACTCCTGATGAGTAACCCCCCTTTGTACCTGGACTTCCAAGGTTTCGGAGTGGTCCTAACTGTCCCTATTCTCCTCAGGATACAGGATGGTTGTCTTGGTATAATCTAAAAACCGCTGCTGGTTGTAATATATATAATTAATCCAGTCCACATTTTTATTAATGGTAATAATTGTCGCATTGTCACTTACTGTCCTAATGGGACTTTTACCCCTGCAGATATAACAGGTCATAGGCAGCATCTTCCCCAAACCTAAAGACACCCAGATAACATAACCTCCGGGCTGTCATTGCTGCCATGTACTTCTTACATATGAGTGACAACAACCAGTGACCTTCACCTCACACCTCCACATAAAACTCCTCAGATTGGAATTCACAGTACCGTGGCATATTTACACACATTAGAATTATAAACCTCAGACGATATAAACAACAGGGCCTCAACTAATAATATAATGCTATCACCAATCTCATGCTATCACCCTCAGGTTTTGGGTCCCATCACTGCCAATGTTGTTGCTGAACTGCTTGCATTTTTGCTAACAGTTCTGCAATGCATTGTAATGAACTATATACAGGAAGCATCTAACAAACTTAAACACCAGTAAAAACTATGTCCATAAACTATGTGCGTAAAAAAAACGCAACAAAACTGCAGCATTACAGAGACAAAAGACGCATGCAGTTGACCGCATGCGGTTTTGAAACGCAACAAAACCGCATCAACGACGCACCGTGTGGCCTTACCCTAACATAAAGTAGAATATGTCATGAGAAAACATTCTCAGAATCGCTTGGATAGATAAAAGCATTTCAAAGTTTTTACTACATAAAGGCACGTATTTCAGTATTAAAAAAAATCGTCTGTGTCCACAAGGCCAAAAAAGGCTGCGTTCTAATGGGGTTAAAAAGACAAGAAATTATACACAGGTGACTAGAGAGGGAGGGAAAGGCAAAATAGTCAAGGAGCAAGCAGAAACAATTGATCCCTGGTATTGTAAATTCTACTACTTACATACTTATGTCCTGTGCTTCCTATTGGCACATCATGGCAGTAGCCAGTTAGTCCTATGTTGCAGTGAAGAACTGTCCATGTTTCTAAGACTTTGTTCACATCTGCGTCAGGGCTCCGTTCATGGGTTCTGTCGGGGCTTTCTGTCAGGGGAACCCACGAACTGAAACCAAACTGAAACAAACGGAAACCATAGGTTTCTGTTTGCATCACCATTGATTTCAATGGTGACGGATCCTTTGCAAATGGTTTCCGTTTGTCACCGTTGTGTAAGAGTTCCGTTGTTCTGGCGGAATCAATACCGTAGCTTGCTCTCATTTGGGCTCGCTGGACTAAGTGGCTGGTGTAATAAGTGGAGTTATTAAACCGGAGTTGAACAGAGGAGTTAAAGTCCCTGTAAGTACTCTTCTTCTTTTCTTTTACTTTTTGAATTGTTCACTGTTTTTTTTGTAACTGGGATAATGGATAGCAAGGTTGGAGGTTTTCTTCAGTGCACAGGGTGAATACCTCTGTGGCAGATGTGAGCATGTTGTTCACCTGGAAGCTCGCATTAGAGATCTGGAGGAGCAAAATGCAACACTGAGGGCAATTGACAATCTTGAGCGAAGCATGCTGCTCACTGAGCAAGCAGTTAGTGGGGTAGATCTGGAGGGTGAAGACATGGGTCAGCAGGACCAGGCAAGTAGCTGGTTTAATGTAGTTACGGGCAGTAGAAAGGGGTCCAAAAAAAGGAAGGCCAATCCTGTTTCTGTCATTCCAAGCAAAATTGCCAAGTTGGGTGATGATGCGAGGGTGTCAGTCTCAGAAATGGCAGCCCTAGTGGATACTGATCTCCCTTATAGCTGGGAGAACAGCCCAGCTAGTAGTCGGCAGGATGGTAAGGCAAGGCAATTAGTAGTAGGGGATTCTATAATCAGGAAGACGGATAGAACGGTTTGTCGCCAAGACCACTTCAACCAAATTGTTTGCTGTCTCACTGGTGCCAGGGTTCAGCATGTGGTGGAACGGGTGGATAAATTACTGAGAAAGGCCGGTGATGATCCAGCTGTCGTGGTCCATGTGAGAACCAACGACAGAAGAATAATTTTAAAGAACTAGGCTACAAGCTGAAGGGAAGGACCTCCAAGGAAGTATTCTCAGGAATACTGCCTGTGCCTTGTGCATCACACGAAAGACAGCGGGAGCTCAGGGAGTTAAATGCATGGCTTAAGTCTTGGTGCAGAGGAGAAGGCTTTGGGTTCCTAGATCACTGGGCTGACTTTTGATTGGGGTACAAACTGTATTCTGCAGATGAGTTGTGTCACGATCTATGGGTATGACTGTCACGATCTAAGGGTATGTGGACCCACTAGGCCGCTCCGCCGTAGCAGAGGCAGCTGACCAACTCACATTCTATGCACAAAGTATATGGTAGGGGGCTAGCACAAGGGTACCTGGGATAGTCCGGATGGCGGCAAGGGCTCTGGCACAGATGGGGCTGGAGATGGTGGGTTGCGCCAGACATTGCGGATGGTATCAGGGATGACAGGCAACAGCAGACGGGGAGTATTCCAGCAGCCGGAGCAAGGCACGGCTCAGGTACTATACAGGCTCGGGGACAAGGCACAGCACGGGTTACAGGATATAGGAGGCAGGACAAGGGAACACTGGGAGCAGGAAAACACTAAGGGGCCATTTGCAATGCAGACATGGGAAAACGACAACAACGCTCAGGCAAGGAGTGCAAGGGCAGGGCCCTTTTTATAGTCCAGGGTGGTCTGGGAAATAATTGCAGGACATAGCGACTGGATGCGTTAACGTCTCTGGGGAAGGCCACAGAGAGGAGGTCTGCGGTCTGCAGGTAAGGGCCATTACAATTTGAACCTAAATGGAAGGGGGTCCGCTGTTCCTTGGGGAAGAATTCTAGCAGGGGTGACAGATTATTTAAACTAGGGCTGAGAAGGTAGGTCAACGTAGAAAATAAAGGGGTAGGTAGATTGAAGAGGGGTCAGACTATATTTGTGGGGGGAAAAATAGACGGTGTGGATAGGACTAGGCAACAGGATAAGGGGATCCTTTTGTTACAAAACAACAATGAAAATAAAAATGCCCAAATAATGTCAAATAATCACATTTCTGATACCGAACGTAACAATTTGAAATGCAAGTTAAAGTGTATGTTCACAAATGGCAGAAGTCTAGCAAGCAAAATGGGAGAGCTTGAGGCCTTGCTACTGGAGCAACATATAGATATAGTTGGTGTTGCTGAAACATGGCTAGACACTTCTCATGACTGGGCTGTAAATATTCAGGGTTTTACACTGTTTCGGAAAGACAGGACAAATAGGAAAGGTGGTGGTGTATGTCTGTATGTGAGAAGTGATATGAAGGCGATTGTGAAAGAGACATTAGTGGGTGAAGTTTGTGAGGAGGTTGAAACCTTGCGGGTGGAACTAGAAAGGGAGGTAAACACTGAAAAAATTAATTTTGGAGTAATATATAGACCCCCGAATATAACTGAAGAGATGGAAGGTCAGCTATATAAACAGATGGAGCACGCTGCCCAGGGGGGTACTGTAGTGATAATGGGAGATTTTAATTACCCAGATATAAATTGGTGTCATGGTTCGGCTTCGACTGCGAAGGGGAGAAATTTCCTCAACCTGTTTGAGGAAAATTTTATGGGCCAGTTTGTGGAAGACCTGACTAGAGGTGAAGCTCTGTTGGATCTGGTCATTTCTAATAATGCACAGCTTGTTGGGAACGTCAATGATCGTGAAAACCTCGGTAACAGTGATCACAATATAGTTACATTTTACCTATACTGTAAAAACAAATACAGGCTGGGAGGGCAAAAACACTTAATTTTAAGAAAGCAAATTTCCCCAGGATAAGGGCTGCAATTCAGGATATAGACTGGGAAGAACTAATGTCAAATAATGGGACAAATGATAAACGGGAGATCTTAAAATACACTTTGTATAATTATAGTGCAAAATGTATTCCTATAGGTAACAAGTATAAACTTCTAAAATTAAACCCCACATGGCTTACACCTTCTGTAAAAAGGGCAATATATGACAAAAAAAAGGGCATTTCAAAAATACAAATCTGAGGGTACAGCTGTAGCCTTTGTAATATATAAAAAGCTTACTAAAATCTGCAAAAAAGTTATAAAAATCAGCAAAAATACAAAATGAAAGGCAGGTGGCCAAGGATAGTAATTCAAATCCCAAAAAATCTTCGAGTATATAAATACAAAACAGCCAAGGTCTGAACATGTTAGGACCCCTAAATAGTGGTAATGGGGAGTTGGTCACAGGGGATCAAGAGAAGGCAGAAGTTACTAAATGGGTTCTTCAGCTCTGTATATACAAAAAAAAGAAAGAGCAGCTGATGTAGCCGGTGCCAGTGCTGTTAATATATCAGTTGATATACTGAATTGGATGAATGTAAATATGGTCCAAGCTAAATTAAATAAAATAAATGTGCACACCCTATAGAACTTATTTCAGTTATTCCTGTCCTCCTCTTCATAATAATCAGAGATTCTCTAGTGACTGGTGTAGCGCCCATGGCCGCGGTTTGTCGGGATTACTCAACCCCCGACGGCCGCAGCTATGGATCAGTGAGTGCTGTCCCGCATCTCCTCCCCAGGAGACGTTAGCATTCACTTCCGCTCCGTTCTGCTGTGTCCCATAGGATGTAGGGATGTCACGATACCAGAATTTGGACTTCGATACCGATACTTCGTTTAGTATTGCGATTTCGATACCAATTTCGATACTTTGCCAACAGTAATAAAAAAAAAAATTCTTCCGTTTTCTGATGTGAGGCGCGACGTGTGATGAATTTTGAATGCGCCTCACATTAATAGTAATTAATCCCATCCTGTTTCTCAGTCATAATGGGTTAATGTGCAAGGTACATGATGGGGTTAATTACTATTAATGTGAGGAACATGGAGGGTAAATTCATCGCACCTCGCGCCTCACATTAATAAGTGATAGAAAGCAGTGTTTATTTTATTTTTTTTTACAGCGTACACATCATAAATGATGCAAAAAAATTGTTGTGCGCGCCAATACGTAATGTGTATATTTTATGTATTGAGACTTATTTTAATGTTTATTGTAAAAGAGGCGTATGTGTATTTTTTTTAAATTTAACAATACTTTGTTTATACTTTATTTTTAAACTTTAATGTACTGACATATATCAGATATGTGCCAGTACATTAACCTGTGGACGGATAGCACACAGGCAGTTGTTAGGACATACTTGGGTATGTCCTAACAACATGAAATATGGTAAGACAGCCCTGGGGTCCGTCAATAGACCCTGGGCTGTCTGCCCATATATGGTATGGCCCTCGATCGCGTCACAGGAATTCCCTGTGACGCGATCCAGGGGCATCCCCCCTTCTCATTTTCTCCTGAATGCTGCAGTCAGCTGTGATCGCAGCATTCAGGGGAATAGCGGCGGAGAGGAGAGGTTTCTCTGATCTCCGCCGTTATAGAGCGGGGCTGCGGCTGTGTAATACAGCCATTGCCCCGCTCCTGACAGGAAGTGCGCGCGCGGTCAGCATGAGGTGATGCGGCCGGCGCTGCACTAATGAGCGGCGGTTCAGGCACTGAGGACAGAACATAGGGGTGTTTGCAGTGCGCCCGCCATGTTCTGTCTTCAGTGCCGCCGCTCATTAGTGCAGCGGCGGCCGCATCGCATCATCCTGACCCCGCGGCACTTGTTATCAGGACTCCGGAGCGGAGCAATGGCTGTATCACACAGCTGCAGCCCCGCTCTCATACATTCATGTATTACTATACTGAGCTGTGCGGCTGCGCAGCGAAGTATCGAAATACAGGAAATAGCGGTATCGAACCGTTTAGGGATGCAGAGTATCGAAACAGTATCGAAGTTTCGATGCATCGTGCATCCCTAATAGGATGCGCACACATGCTCGTGCCCGGCCTTAAAGGGCCAGCGCGCGCACATGAAAATAATTACCAATTAACCCATGACCACCCTGGACTATAAGAAGGGCCCTGCCCCTTCACTCATTGCCTGAGCGTTGTTGTGTTTACCTGTGTTAGTCTTGCAAATGGTCCCTTAGTGTTATCCTGTTCCCAGTGTTCCCGTACCTGCTACCTGTATCCTGTATTCCGTGCTTCCGTTGTTCCTGTGCCTTAGAAGTTGGAGTCGTGTTGTTCCTATGGTCACGCCTGCTGTGTTACACCATGCCTGGTATAATTTGCCACGCATTGCATCATCTGCCTTCTGAAGTTCCATCTGTGCCTAGCCACTGCGACTGTCTGGACTATTCAGGTACCCTTGTGCTGGACTATGTATTATTGGGTACTCTGTTGTTTGCAGGGCAAATTTGGTGCCTATTTTCAAAAAGTGTCTAGGTCTTCCCCGGGTAATTATAGACCAGTAAGCTTAAAGAGGCTCTGTCACCAGATTATAAATGCCCTATCTCCTACATAGTCTGATCGGTGCTGTAGTGTAGATAACAGCAGTGGTTTTTATTTTGAAAAACGATCATTTTTGAGGAAGTTATGAGCAATTTTAGATTTATGCTAATGAGTTTCTTAAAGACCAACTGGGCGTGTTTTTACTTTTGACCAAGTGGGTGTTGTAAAGAAGTGTATGACGCTAACCAATCAATCAGTGACCAATCAGTGACCAATCAGTGACCAATCAGCCTCATACACTTCTCATTGTTCCAGTCCAGCTTCTTTCACAGCACAATTGACATTGCTGTGGATCATGCTGGGCTGGAACAATGAGAAGTGTATCAGGCTGATTCGTCACTGATTGGTCACTGATTGGTCAGCCTCATACACTTTACAACACCCACTTGGTCAAAAGTAAAAACACACCCAGTTGGTCTTTAAGAAACTCATTAGCATAAATATAAAATTGCTCATAACTTCCTCAAAAATGATCGTTTTTCAAAATAAAAACCACTGCTGTTATCTACATTACAGCGCCGATCAGACTATGTAGGAGATAGGGCACTTATAATGTGGTGACAGAGCCTCTTTAACATCAATCATGGGAAAATGTTTGAGGGGCTATTGAGGGACTGTATACAGGAGTATGTGAGAAAAAATAGTATTATAAGTGACAGCCAGCACGATTTTACTAAGGACAGAAGTTGTGAGACCAACCTGATTTGTTCTTATGAAGAGGTGAGCAGAAGCCTAGACAGAGGGGCCGCTGTGGATATAGTGTTTTTGGACTTTGCAAAGGCATTTGATACTGTCCCTCATAGACGTCTAATGGGTAAATTAAGGACTATAGGCTTAGAAAGTAAAGTTTGTAATTGGTTTGAGAATTGGCTCAAGGACCGTATCCAGAGAGTTGTGGTGAATGATTCCTACTCTGAATGGTACATTTTTATAAGTGGTGTACCCCAGGGTTCAGTGCTGGGACCACTATTATTCAACTTATTTATTAATGATATAGAGGATGGGATTAATAGCACTATTTCTATTTTGGCAGATGACACCAAGCTATGTAGTATTGTTCAGTCTATGGAAGATGTTCGTAGATTGCAAGCAGATTTGAACAAACTGAGTGTTTGGGCATCCACTTGGCAAATGAGGTTTAATGTAGATAAATGTAAAGTTATGCATCTGGGTACCAACAATCTGCATGCATCATATGTCTAAGGCTGGGTTCACACGAGCACATTAACGTCCGTAATGGACGGACGTATTTCGGCCGGAAGTCCCGGACCGAACTCAGTCCAGGGAGCTGGGCTCCTAGCATCGTAGTTATGTACGACGCTAGGAGTCCCTGCCTCTCCGTGGAACTACTGTCCCGTACTGAAAACATGATTACAGTACGGGACAGTTGTCCTGCAGAGCGGCAGGGACTCCTAGCATCGTACATAACTATGATGCTAGGAGCCCGGCTCCCTGCACTGAGTTCGGTCCGGGACTTCCGGCCGAAATACGTCCGTCTATTACGGACGTTAATGTGCTCGTGTGAACCCAGCCTTAAAGAAAACTACACTAGGAGAGTCACTTGTTAGGAAGGATATGGGTATACTTGTAGATCATAGACTAAATAACAGCATCATGTGTATTCAGAATCCTGATACGTCTGAATCTTTTCTGTGAGATTTCCAGCAAGGCAAACGTAATCTTGCGAGATTACGATGTAAACTGTAATTTAAAACGAGATTACGTTTGCCTTGCTGGAAATCTCACAGAAAAGATTCAGAAGTGTCAGGATTCTGAATACACTTCACGTCCTGGCTGGAGGTAATGTATATTCATTGTCAGGACACTGCAGTAACGTTAGTCTTTGTGTATGTGGCTGCACATAGCGATATAGCTATATCGCTAGTGCCGTGTAAATGAATGGAGAGAAGTGTATGACGCAGATTAGTCACTGATTGGTCAGCATGATATACTCCTCTGTACAACGCCCACTTGGTCTAAAGTAAAAACATGCCCATTAAGAAACGAATTGGCATAAAGCTAAAATCGCTCCTAACGTGGTAAAAATAGATCGTTTTTCTAAATAAAAAGCACTGCTGTCACCTAAATTATAGCGCCCATCTCCTTATGTAGGAGATAGGGCACTTATAATGTGGTGACAGAGTCTCTTTAAATCTATTTAGCCTTGAAAGGAGATGACTAAGGGGGAACATGAATAATTTGTATCAATATATTAATGGCCCATACAAAAAATATGGTGAAATCCTGTTCCATGTAAAACCGCCTCAAAAAATAAGGGGGCACTCCCTCCATCTGGAGAAAAAAGGGTTCAACCTGCAGAGGCGACAAGCCTTCTTTAGGCTGGGTTCACACGACCACATTAACATCCGTAATGGACGGACGTATTTCGGCCGGAAGTCCCGGACCGAACTCAGTGCAGGGAGCCGGGCTCCTAGCATCATAGTTATGTACGATGCTAGGAGTCCCTGCCTCTCTGCAGGACAACTGTCCCGTACTGTAATCATGTTTTCAGTACGGGACAGTAGTTCCACGGAGAGGCAGGGACTCCTAGCATCGTACATAACTATGATGCTAGGAGCCCGGCTCCCTGCAGTGAGTTCGGTCCGGGACTTCCGGCCGAAATACGTCCGTCCATTACGGACGTTAATGTGCTCGTGTGAACCCAGCCTTACTGTGAGAACGGTGAATCTATGGAATAGCTGACCGCAGGAGCTGGTCACAGCAGGGACAGGAGATGGCTTTAAAAAAGGGTTAGATCATTTCCAAGAACGCAAAAATATCAGCTCCTATGTGAATGTGTAGAAATTTTGTTTCACCCCTTCCCTTTTCCCAGCCCTTGGTTGAACTTGATGGACATGTGTCTTTTTTCAATTGTACTAACTATGTAATATACAAATTTGGGACAATAACTAAACAGAGACGGCAAAGATATTCACAACGTACAAGCGCCCTCTACTGGTTGAAGAGTCACTCCTAGTCGCGTTTTTAAAAGCTATGTATGCCTTTGAACATCAACAATTTTTTTAAAAAAAACAATGTTTTAGGTAATTTTAAGCAACATTACAATTACTTTTTAAGCTACAGCTTCTATGTATCCTGTATACTGTACATAGAAGCTGCATCTTGCCATCAATGTAAATTCCATCAGGTCAGTCTGACTGATGCCTCGGCTGAAAGCTGGTCCTGTGTGTCTCTGACACACAGGATCCAGCTAATAACGATCATACCTGAGTTCATAGAAACTGTATTTTAAAAAGTAAAAATAAAAGTAAATTGCAAAATTCTCCAAATACACCGAAAACAGTGTTTTATTTAAAAAAAATGTTTTGATGTTCAGAGGTGTACGCAGCTTTTAAACATATAGAGATTGTATACTTTTCCAAGTAACACTTTTTGAATGTAAGCACCAGAGGTAACATATAGAAGCGGCTGTAGACGTGTCTGTATAAACAAATACATCCTGTTCATATACAGCAGGCATAGTCGCTGAGATCTCAGCATGTAACAAACTGGGAACAAATATAATGTACTATTAACAGAACTCCTTTATCCCGTTGGACGTGGCAGAATTGCTGTTGAATTCCGCTGTGAACAGTCCGCAGTGGAATTCTCCAGCGACCGTTTTTTACATTTGTTTCTATACATCTTTAGGAAAGTTAGTTCAGACGTTGCGGAAAATAACTGTGTGGAAATTAGGCTGCGGTGCAGATTTTTCCCTCCGCAGCATGCTCATGACGTTGCGGAGAAGAAGCGGAATGTCACTGCAGATTTCAGCCTTTGCAATGCAAAAACTGAAATATGTGGCAAGTCCGCTGTGATATCTGCAACGTCTGAATTACCTGTCAAATATGCAAATGTTGCTGCAGATTCGTTGCGTAATTGCCCCAAATCTGCACCAACATTTGCAGCGGAAAAATTCTGCCACGTGTGAACACGCCCTTAAAGTCCAAGCCATTTTTTTGATTTCTCATTTTCATTTTACACTTCCCGCCTTCTATGAGCCATAACTTTTTTATTTTTCCATCAATGGAGTGGTGTGAAGGCTTGTTTATTTGCGGGAGGAGTTGCACTTTCTTTTGGCACCATTTAAAGTGCCATATAATGTACTGGGAAACGGGAAAAAAAATTCTATGTGGGGTGGAATTGGAAAAAACTGAGATTCCTCCATTTTTTTGGGGTTTCGTTTTTAAGACTTTTACTGTGTGGTAAAAACAACAACTTAACTTTAGTCTGCTGGTCAATACGATTACGGCGATATTAAATTTATATGTTTTTTTTTAATGTTTTACTCCTTTTACAAAGAAAAAACTATTTGTTACAAAATTATTATTTTTTTTCCCTTATTGTGAAAGCCAGAACTTTTTTATGTTTTCATCGATTGAGCGGTGTGAGGGCTTATTTATTGTGGCACGAGCTGCGTTTTTTTTCATACATAGGTCTTTTTGATCACTTTTTATTACGTTTTTTTTGTTCACCACCAGTTGACCAAAAAACATAAATTCTGGCGTTTTATATTTTTTCTTTTTAAGGCGCTCACCGTGCGAGTTAAATAATGCTTTATTGTACTAGTTCGGACTTTTACGGACGCATCGATACCAATTTTGTTTATTTTTTACATTACTTCAGAGGAAAAATGGGAAAAGTGTTTTTTTTTTAACTTTTACATTTTTTTTCACTACTAAAAACTTTATTTAACTGTTTTTTACACATTTTATTAGTCCCTCTAGGGAACTTGAGCCAGCGATCGCTAGTACAATACACTGCAATACTAATGTACTGCAGTGTATAGTCATTTTTACAGGCTTCTGATAAGCCCTGCCACTCACAGATGTGCCAGGTCCCCTGGGCGAGAGGCACTCTTTGTAGCCACTCTCTATTGTGGCTTATAGATAAGGGCCTGAATAAAGGACATTCTTTTAGTGACTTAGAATTTTGTGGTAGACATATGCAACCGTGTAAGCCATGTAGAATTATGTTGTGGCCATTTAAGATTTGAAAAAAGTATAAAAAAATAAATTGTGGTGCTCAACGTAGTGTGGTGTTTAAGGGTATGTGCACACGTAGTGACCAAAAACGTCTGAAAATACAGAGCTGTTTTCAAGGGAAAACAGCCCCTGATTTTCAGACGTTTTTTGAGCAACTCGCGTTTTTCGCGCCGTTTTCGGACCGTTTTTTACGTCCGTTTTTGGAGCTGTTTTCATTGGAGTCTATGAGAAAACAGCTCCAAAAACGTCCAAAGAAGTGTCCTGCACTTCTTTTGACGAGGCTGTATTTTTACGCGTCGTCGTTTGACAGCTGTCAAACGACGACGCGTAAATGACAGGTTGTCTGCACAGTACGTCGGCAAACCCATTCAAATGAATGGGCAGATGTTTGCCGACGTATTGTAGCCGTATTTTCAGACGTAAAACGAGGCATAATACGCCTCGTTTACGTCTGAAAATAGGTCGTGTGAACCCAGCCTAATGGAACAGATTCAACAGCAGCAGATTATGGGATTTAGACCTAAACTACACAGGCGATTTTCAATTTGGTTGAATTTGTCCCCCCTGGTTTTCACTTCCCGCCCCTGGTTAGACAGATCTCATACTCATCACTATCTTCCCTTTCTAATTCAACATTTCCTCAGTAATGTCATTGTCCCCTCATGGGCACCAACATCTCACATAAACGGCTCACTCTCTTGTATGACAATCCGGATTTCCCGCCTGCCATGGGAGTAGACTCATTTTAAAAATTGGCATAGACAAAGAGCGTACACCTCAACTAGTGACGGGATTGAATAAAGTCTCGTCTGTCACGGCACTCAAACTTTCCTGCCCGGAGAGGCACAGTTTGTTAATTTATTATTGTATCTATCATGTTTTACCTATCTACAATTGCAGTCTTTTTCAGGGACTTTTTCACCCCTTCATGCCTTAGCGAAGAGCTACACATCTTTGGAGTCTCTGTTATTGTGTGTTTAGACCATATTCACACTGTGTAATTTAGAGGCTGGAAAATGAATGACGCGTAATAGACGTTATAAACCCACCCTTTTTTAATCTGCTTCTTAATGAATACGTGTATTTTGATGCGTTTTTTCATGTTTTTTGCCTTTCATTGAATTCCATGGAATACACAACACGTAAAACGCACTAAGAATTGACATGATGCTCTTTTTTATTACATGACGCGTTATCTAGACACGTGTAGAAAAAAGCGCTGTATTCACTAACATTGCATTTTCCCATTTAAGTCAATAGTAAGCTTTAGACAGACATTTTCTAACGCGTATTTTGACACGCAAAACACACCGAAATACACGTAGAGAAAACTGCGTGTGAACAGGGCCGAAGCCCTCCAGCTCGGTTATTTTCTAATATTCATGTTCTCCTACAGGATGGTTCTCCTGACTTTCCACTTCCATTTATAGGCTCCTGGAAAAGAGAATTAAAAACCTGTCAGGGCATATGGATGTGATAGAGCACCCCCCCCCCCAACCAGGACTCTCCTCTATGTGCCAGAATGTCTAGCGTACCATGGCTGCTGAGGAAATGTATTCCTCGATGTGGCTTTTCCCGATAGCAGATGATCGTCGAGGTTTAGAAAAGCCATGAAAACAGCAAACAGCTGTTTTTTTTAAAGGGATTGTCGTCGTAAGACAACCCATTTAACCCCTTGCCACCGCAGCGATTTTTAGTTTTTCACTCCGGGCATTCTAAAAGCCATAACTTTTTTCTTTTGACATAGTCACAAAAGGGCTTTTTTTGCGGGATGAGTTGTAGTTTTTAATGCCACCATTTCACATACCGTATAATCTACTGGGAAACGAAAAAAAAATCTTTGTGGGGTGGAATAGAAGAAAAAACTTTTACATTGCCGGAATCCCCAGGCAGAGCCCGGGGACTCTGATGCTAGGGAAGCTCCTAACATCACTGTCCATATATGGACAGTGACATCAAGAGCTTCCACAGTGCCGGAGTCCTCAGGCAGAGCTCCAGCTAGCGCTCTGCCCGAGGACTCCTGTCACTGCTCCTTACGACATTGTCCATATATGGACAGTGACCTCAGGAGCTTGCACAGCGCCGGAGTCCCTGGGCAGAGTGCTAGTAGATGCTTTGTCCTGGGAAAGCTCCTGACGTCACTGTCATATTTGGACAGTGTCTTCAAGAGTTTTCCCAGGGCCAGTCCCCAGGCAACGTATCCCACTGTATGCTATGCAGTGGGATGCGTTTGGGCCTTTCGTCGGAGGTATACATTGGGAGCCTGATGTGAATGGGGCCTTACATGTTACAGAGATCAGTCCAGAAGCGGCACCAGGCAGATGCACATAGCGCACATGAAGTCGAGTGCAATATACTGCACATGCACAGTGAAGTGTACTGTTCTAGTGCACCCAATGAACTGTCTTAGTGCGTCCAAAGCGCATGCGCCTGATGCCGCTGGACTCCTCTCTTGGGCTCCTCTTGGTAACTTTGAAGTTATTTTACTAATTCCTCCCGAATCGTCAGTTTTTGAGATGGGCAGCTTTGGAACCCTAAGGCCTGATTCAGACGAGTATGTCCGCATTTAACTTCCGTGTGCCATCAGTGTTTGTTCCGTGTGGCATCAGTTATTTATTTCAGTGTTGGTGCACATTTTTTTCATTCTTTCTTTTTTTTCTCACCAATTCTTTAGCAACTGTTGCGTCAAACACGGACAGCACACGGATGACGTCTGTGTGCTGTCCGTGATCTTCACGCACCCATAGACTTCAATGGGCGACGTGGTCTGCAAAAACGGACCAGAATAGGATAGGCAGTGAGTTTCACGCAACGGAAACACGCTGCGTGAATAGCCCCATCGAATTGCATAGGAACGTGTGCTGTCTGTTTTCTTTAACAGACAGCACACAGAGGTATACAACGCTCGTCTGAATCAGGCCTAAATCTTAGCTGCATAATGACCTACTGGTGGTTTAGTGGCTCCAAACCTACTGACAGGTTCCTTTTAATGCAAAATTCCAATGGATTTTCATTGTAATTTCACTGTATATATGGTAAATAACACATTTCATAGTTTTTTTTAAAGTATTTTAATTTTTTAATTTTTTTTTTAAATTGTCTTGTTCCAGCTCATCATGTTTCTGTAGATAAGACATTTTCCTTTTTAGAACGATTTAATAATAGAAATTGTGGATTTTGTGTCAAATGTGTTGATCTTTGAACCAGGGAGCAGTGAGACGTTCTTTGTAAGTGGTTTTCACCCGTGTTTTGGCGCGGAATACATGCGGTTACGCTGACAAAGAAAGCAAAAGGGGGCACGATGGGCAGATCACACTACATGCAATGCATTCGATAAGACCTAAAGGCCCTTTTACACCGGCTGACACTCGGCTGGTGCAGCGAGCACCGATCAATGAGACATCGTTGATCGGCGCTCGTTAGCTCCTGTCACACGGAGCTATGGATGGGGACGAGCGGGCGTTACTCCCCCTACATTATTATCATGTCGGCAGTGCGTCTTCCTGTTTACGACAACAATAATCTTTTACTTTTTTAAAACGATACGACCAGCAGATGATCGAGCGTTCATTTTGCTCATTCATTTGCTGATCGTTCCCATTTACACAGGGCAATTATCGACAATGAGCGTCGCCCAGTGTAAAAACCATAGTCCAGTAGCTGCACCGTATCTTCAAGAGACGTGCACCATTTTGGGGAAAATACCACACACTGCACTATAATAACATACTGTTGTACTGTTTTATTCCCACAGCTGAGACATTTTCTCTAAAAAAAATATATGAATGCCCAGAAAACACTTCAGTTATAAATGTAATAAAAAAAAAAAAAATAAAAAAAAATTAATATGTATCGATAGGTAGATCTGTAAAAGGGTCCATTGCACCTACTGGTGTTTTCATATATAGCAGAGCGGCCCCCTCAGGCACCAGGTGGGACTGCAAACCCCCATCAGTTATAGGCCTCCTGTACAGCTGCACATCTTACAGTATGCGCGGCATCATAACTTCTGAGCATGCGCACTACTCTAGCAGCTACAGGTCCGCTATTGGTAAGCTTGAGTTGGGGAGGACTCCTTTAAGCGCACGGCGCAGCTAAACTCGCTGGTTTCCTTGTTATGCCTCCTCTTGCCTGTCATTGGTAGATTCCGCGAGAAGTCCGCTTTCCATTGGCTGTTGTTTCTTGTCTGTCTCATAGTCGGGTTAGGCTGGTCCTGGCGGAGGAGGCAGGTTAGTGAATAGAGGCAATTACCGGTGTAAATAATAATAATAATAACAACAACAACAATAAAACCGGTGGGAGTGTAACGTGAGGCGGCCGGAGACCGGGTGCGGGCTGTACCACCAGTCATACCGTGCAGGGAATGTTGTATGAGTTTATGTAATATAAGTCAGTGGCAGCCCATATAAACAAGCTGAATTATGTGTCTATTTATAGCACTCCGCGGGTCACTGTAACGCTGTGCTGGTAATATGTGCCCCACCGTGCACTCTGCTAGATGGTCTTTCCCATTGTCACTACACTGACAGCCGCTTGTGACATGGAGGAGCAATAGTCATCATCTGTTTTGTCAATGGCTGGATCATATGTGATCACTGATCCTAGATTTCATGTGACTTTTTCCATGTAGGAGTGTGACCATTTCTTTCCTTAGAGAGTGACTATAGCTGGTGCATGTGTGATGCTGGTTAGAAAGGGATTCAGCTTGTAAGTTCTCCAACTTTCTAACATATTTTGTTTCAATTCCTAACTACTTTCAAGATCTCTGCTTGCTGTCAGTACGCGGAAATATTGTGGCATATTTATCAGTGCAGGTGCCGTCTTTACTTAGAATAACATGGCGTTCATGGTGAATGCCGTATTTACCAAGCCCATCTGCAACTTTTACTTGCACTTGTGACTTGTATGTAATTGTTGGTTTAAAGGGGTGAGACTATGATTTAGTGGTGTTATATTACTCAATTGATGGCTATAATCCTGAATGCTCCACATTGTTGTTGCCTATCATCAATATTAGTCATTTTTGTTTACATGCAGAGGCTGAAATCTGTCCTGATGTCTCCTGTTCACACCGGTCGTTACAGGAGAGCTCTGGAGCGTTGTACCTGTGCTAGTTGTACATGATCAGGATGGGTTTTCAGCCTCGTCGGACACCACATTGTAGACATATGGACGTCCTCATCCGTGCAGCTCAGAATGTGGAGATTTTCAGTAACTCAAATATCCAAGCAGTCTGTGCGGAACTGCAGCCCCTTTAATTTGGAAATTACTGTTGGTCTCCATTTATTCCAATGTGATCTTCTGATACATATGTATGGCCTGTCAGATCTAATGCAGAAGAACATTTTTGGCTGAATTTCACTTTTAGGGTCAGTTCACACGTTGCGTAAATAGTGCAGATTTTCCGCAACTGCATTTTTTGCAGAAAATCCGCAGCAAGTACAGTAGCAGCAAAGTGGATGAGATAAAACAAATCTCATCCACACGTTGCGTAAATACTGAGCAGAAAAAACTCGCAGAAATTGACCTGCGGTGCAGAGTTTTATTCCGCAGCATGTCAATTGTATTTGCATAAACGCTGCTTATTTGTTGTGGGTTTTTCCTATTGAACTCAATAGGGAGGTAAAACCTGCAACAAATAGCAGTTGTTGCGTTTTTTGCGGCGGGTTTGCAGCGATTCTGCCGAAAAAAACGCAACTCTGGAAAAAATAAAAATCTTATACTTACCCAGAAGTCTGTGCTCCGCCCTCCAGTGTGGCCTCCTGGGATGACGTTTTATCCCATGTGACCACTGCAGCTAATCACAGGCTTTAGTGGCGGTCACATGGGATGAAACGTCATCCCAAAAGACCGGCCTGGATGATGTCAGAGGGCCGGCCTCCTGGGATGATGCTTCATCCCATGTGACCGCTGCTGCAGTCAATTACAGGCTGCAGCTGTCTCCTGGGATGAAACGGAGTGAGGAATAACCATTTATGACTGAGTTCACACGGGCCGCAAGGAATTCCTGGTGGAAAACCGCACCAAACCGGAATGTCTGCTGCGGAAAACAGAAGCGAAAAAAATAACAACGCCCATACTTACCCTCTGATGTCCTGCAGACCGGCCTCCTGGGTTGAAGTTTTATCCCATGTGACTGCTGCGGCCTGTGATTGGCTGCAGCGATCACTTGGAATGAAACGTCATCCCAGGTGGCTGGCGTGGATGAAGAAGTACTGAATTCTGGGTAAGTACTAGATTTTTTTTCTTTCTGAGTTGCGATTTTTGCACCGGAATCACAGCTTTTCCGCTGCAATAATCTCATGATCTGCTATTTGTTGCAGGTTATATCTCCCTTTTGAATTCAATAGGCAAAACACGCAACAAACAAGCAGCGATTACGCAAATACAATTGACATGCTGCGGATTAAAAAAACGCACGTCAATTTCTGAGCGTTTTTTCCGCTTATCATTTGCGCACCGTGTGGATGAGATTTGTTCAAATGTCATCCACTACTGCCACTGCATTATGCTGCGGATTTTGTGCAACAAAATACGTTGCAGATAATCCACAGTATTTAAGCAATGTGTGAACTCATTTACCTTGTGGAAATTAGACTTTTTCAGTTGACGGCATAATAAGAATGAATGAATGTATAAACTCCTTGCACGGTTGTTCCATATAATTAGAATAATTTCATCGCAAGTTCATTCTTCGTAATATAGTACGTGAACTCAGTCGTACAAGACGGCTATTGATCATCTGCAACTTTTCTAGAATGCCAGAAAAGTGTTTCCAAAATTTAATAGGATGTTTCTAAATGCCTAAACTTGTAAAAACTAAATTTTGTAAGGTTCTTAAACTCCAAATTCTCCATTCCCCCAACGTTCATGTATCCCTGCCACCCTATATTATGTTTGTGACTCAATGATGTGGTGTCCATAGAGACATCTCATCAGGGAATTGGGGCAGCCACGGCATGCCCTCTGCCAGTGACTTAAATAGGCTCTGTCACCACATTATAAGTGGCCTATCTTCTACATAATATGATCGGCGCTGTGATGTAGGTAACAGCAGTGTTTTTTTATTTAGAAAAACTATCTATTTTCACCAAGTTATGACCTATGTTAGCTTTATGCTAATGACTTTCTTAATAGACAACTGGGCGAGTTTTTACTTTTAGACCAAGTGGGCGTTGTGGAGAGAAGTGTATGACACTGACCAATCAGCGTCATACACTTCTCTCCATTCATTTACTCAGCACATAGGGATCTTACTAGATCATGATGTGCAGTCACATACTCACACATTAACGTTACTGAAGTGTCTTGAGAGTTAATAGACATCGCTTCCAGCCAGGACGCGATGTCTATTCACAATCCCGACACTTCGGTAACGTTTGTGTGGGACTTACAGCACAGCAAGCGTAATCTCGTGAGATCACGCTGTTAACTGTCATTTACAGTGTGATATCGCAAGACTACTCTTGCTGTCATTAACTCCCAACAGCGCCTGACAGAACCCATTGACTTGGGTTCTGTCTGGTTTTCGTCATGCATTCCGTCATTTTTCCAGACAAAATAGTGCTGCATGCTTCCCTATTTTGTCCGGGACTTTTGACTGAGCCCATGATGCAGATGTAGATGTCGTTTTATATTTCCAGTGTAACCTACTTTTCAGATCTATTATATTTTGAAGTAATGTGCACAGATTTTAATCACGCTCGTGTGAATGTAGCCTTAGTCTGGCATTTGAAAGTGCTATATTCCTGCACCAATGTGTATAATGCCTTCATCAGATTTAGGCCTTATTCACACGGACGTGTCCGTTTTGCGCACGCAAAAAATGCTGCGTTTTGCGTGCACAAAAGGTCCGTGTGGTATCAGCATACGGTGCGTGGCTGCGTGATTTTCGCACAGATGGCATCATTATGAGACTCTGGTTTTATATTTACAAACAGCACTTGGTGCGTTTCTGTTTTCATTCATTTATTTTAGTACTGTTTCGCGAATCACGCGCGGCACCCGGAAGTGCTTTCCGTGTGCCGTGCGCGATTTACACGCACCCATTGGCAATTTGGTATCGCCGTAATCGTATTGACACACAGAATAAAGTTAACATGTTGTTTTAATTGCACAGTGAATTCCGTAAAAACGAAGCGCAAAAAACAATGGAGGAATCGCAGTTTTTTTCATGTTCTACCCCGTTTCCTAGTACATTATATGGCACAATAAATGGTGCTACGAAAAACTACAACTCGTCCCGCAAAAATCAAGCCCTCATAGGACTATATCGACGGAAGAATAAAAAAGTTATGGCTTTTGGAAGGTGGGGAGGAAAAAACTAAAATGCAAATCTGAAAAATGCCTGCGGCGGGAAGGGGTTAAAGGTGTTGTACCAGAATCAAAAATTATTACGTGTCCACAGGATACGTGATAGTTGTCTGATCGCTGGAGGACCCACTGGTACCCCTTACTGATCATCAGAACGGGGGTCACGATCCCCCATTCCTCCGGATTGCACCCCTCGAGTGATGAGGACATTGAATAGAGCGGCGGTAGAGAATGCGCGGTGCTTTTTCATACAAAGTCTATGGGAATAACGGAAAAGGATGAGTACAGCGCTCTCATAGACATTGGATGGAGCGGCGGGGCATGCTCAACCGTCGCTCCATTTAAGCGGCTCCTCGCTGTAGGGGGTGCAGTGAGGAGGATCTGGGAGTTCGGGACACTCGTTCTCACC
The DNA here is from genome assembly GCF_050947455.1 of Rhinoderma darwinii. NCBI lineage: Eukaryota > Metazoa > Chordata > Amphibia > Anura > Rhinodermatidae > Rhinoderma > Rhinoderma darwinii. The sequence continues at coordinate 297,963,818 of NC_134689.1, read as the reverse complement.
CAGTGGTCAAAAAATTCTAACCTATTCTCTGAATAGGTGATTATTTTTGATTCTGGGATTACCCCTTGAAGCTGAACTTTATGAAGCTAACATAGATCTGGGTTATCAGGTTAGAATGGGAATAGGATACGTCATGGTAGCTGGGTTTGCTTGTAAGGATAGGGAGAGCTGAGCTGCATGCTTGCAGGGTATGACCAGCACCCTCAGCTTTTTACATACCACGAGGTAGCAATGAAGTGGTTAAATCCCATTCTGCGCCCATCTTTCTCGTAACATGAAATCACTTCCTGCATTACCCGATGAGAAGGGCATTGGATGGCATCGAAGTACATATTGTCAGCTTGGCATTTATTTTCAGATCCAGCCAGATTAAACCATCTAGAAGCAGCTTCAAACCAAAACAATATGTGCACTGTGATGGTTAACACGCAAAATATGACTGCAATGTAAGCTCCTCGGCCGACATAGAGAGTGAATATCATAGTAAGCTGTGGCCAGTGATGGGGCTACCAAAGTATGTGCGGTGGGGCTAGGGTATTTAGATACAGGGATGGGGGAAGCAAACTCATTTTTTACCCCGGGTGAAGGAAAGCCTTGCTAGGGCTCTGCTGTGCTGCAACTTTTCTACTTTTATTTACATGGTGGTTTTAGTTTGTGTTTGATTCTGGTTTGTTTGTGGGTGATAAGGCTCTGTTCACATCTGCACTATGAATTCAATACTGTGACAGATCAAGCACATGACGGACAACAACTGCGCCCAACAGACCCCATTGATTTTATTGGCTTCCGTCCAGTTTTTCTGTAAAAATAGCGCAGCGATGCGGTGCTATTTTTTTTATGCATTTTTTATAGAATCTATGGCATTTTAATCTGAATCATTGCAACCTAAATTCATGTAAACAAGAAAATAAATACAATATAGAACAACTGAAATGTGACAAATACTAATATAAATATTGTCGATAAGTATTGTCAAAACACAGAAAACCATAGCTTGAAGGGGATGTTCCTTTTGAATTCAGCAGATCACTGAGGGTCCTGCTACTGGGATCAACTCTTACTGCTGGACGGAGTGCTCACCTGGAATGGAATTATTTCTCTACGTTTATGTTATATCAACAGAAAAGAATAATGTAGAGCCATACAGTAGTGTGAACAGCGCCTTATAAATGACAACATGTTTGTTTCTTGTTCTTGAATGTTGTGTTTCACACACAAACATTATCATTCTTCTTTTTGTCACATTGTTAAATTGGTACATAGGTTTCCTTTGTATGCATTTGTATTGTTTTCATGAACGGGATTATTTACATACATATAAATGTTGATGCAGTATCATTTATCCAGACCTAGGGTTTTATGGAGATCAAAGTTTGGTTCAGGAGGTCCAGGGTATTGCGGCTGTAATACAGATGCTAAATGTACGTGTGTTACGGCCGCCTGAAATTGGTCTCATTTGGGCTTTGTTTAGGCTTTCTTTTCTGCCGTATAAAACTAGATGGAAAAAAATTAAAGTTAAAACGCCAGCGTTTTGTAAAATGTAACAGCGCTTTTAGTGGAATTTTTTAATATAGCATAATTATGTACATGATTTTTCTTGTGTTTTTTAAGTCCCGTATAGAAAAGCCTATGGGAAAAAACACCAGAAAAAAAACACCATAGACCGAGCATGCTGTAATTTTAAAAAAAGCAACCCAGTCGACCAAAAAAAAGCAGCAAAAATGCCACAAACCAAAACGCTGTTGTATGTAGTGCGTTTTATATTTCACTGTAAACTTTAATATAACATACGTTATACTATTAGTCTAAAAAAATGCAACAAAAACGCTGTAAAAACTCCACGACAAATGCACTAAAAGGCTGTGTGTGAATCCAGCCGGGTGTTTAGATTCCATTTCATTAAGTTTCCTTCACTTTTGACAGACAGAATAACATAGTTTGTGGCATTATTTTACCCAGTAAGAAAAACACAAATATGACGTTTTCTATGTCAAGTCTATGGAGTTTTTTTTTTTACAAAATAGATTTGTCATAAAGCACTGATGCCAGTGTGAATAGAATCTTATCGTTTTATGTAATGAGTTGTCCTCAGCACTGCCGATGCCAAGGTAAACAGTAATTTATAAGCTTTTCATATCTATAAAATAATTAATTGCCAGATAAAAACATAATAGTTAGTTGTTTTTTTGTAGTAAACATCTAGATGCCTATCTAGCTCCTGGTAAATGACTTCTTTACAGATGTGTGCTGTTTTGCTTTCTCTTGTATATTGATTAACCCACTTATCTTTATCTTCGCCTTCCCCTTTTCAAAGGATGATCCTTTCTAAATAAGATGTATCTGCAATCTACTTGTATTGTCGGAGTAATTCATTACAAGGCCAACTGGTTTATACTCAACTAACCTACCCGATCATTTACAGTCTATAATCTGTCACAATGCTCCAATGTAAAGGTCCCTAGCAAAGTAGACTCTTTCACCTTTTTTTTTTTTTTTTAGACACCTTTTAGCAAGGCTTTGTTAACATCTACGTTACTACTCCGTCACAGATGCTATGCTATTAGTTCGGCAAATCAACGGACACCCAGACGGAAAGCCGAAAGAACCCATTAAAGACAATGGGTTTCCGTCGGTCACCAGTGGCGTGCATGGTGTGACGGAACCGTCTCTTCCGGTTTTCCCTTGTTCTGCTTCGTTCACATCTGCGCCAGGGTCCCGTAGTCGACTACTCTATTGATTCCGTTAAAACGACGGAACCCTTGCACAACTGAAACAAACGGAAACCATTGGGACGGGATCCATCACCATTGAAATCAATGGTGATGGAAACGGAAACCTTTTGGATTCCGTTTGTGTCAGTCAGGTCCAATTCCGACGGAAAGCTGCGATGGAACGTCGGAACGGGACCCTGGCGCAGATGGGAATGAAGCCTTCCTCTGACAGAACGACGGAAAGGCCTGACGCGGGTGTGAGCATAGCCTTACTTGTTCAGATTTGTTTCTTTTATTTACTGTTCTGTTTCCATTCTCTCCCTTCTTTCATAGTAATGTGACATATTCCTATTAATTCTGTGTTGCCTCCTTAATGGTGGTGCTGTATAAACATTTAAGGGAGTGCCTCAAGAAGGCAACCCCTTTCCATATGCTGAGGACTCCCCTCAATAAGCCAGAATGGAGAGCCGCACTGGTGGATTTGAGCTGTCTATGTATTATATAGTCATTCATCCAAATGTCTACTACATGACTGGGACATATTTTTATCTTCTGTAAGTAAATTATGAAAGTTCCTATTGTATGACTGCAAGCAGAGATCTTAAAAAAACTGATTTATTGATACAGAAGGTATATTCTTTGCTTAAACCAGAATAATCCTTTGAAGTGTCAAGAAAATAGGTAAAAAAAACAAAACATAGATAACCGTTTTTGCTGTCAGCGATGACCTGCCGTACATCCACGTGACCGCTGCAGCCAATCACTGACTTCAGAATTGATTCTTGCAGTGTTTGGTTGTAACATTTACTTGGACGGATGGCACATCATGGCTGACAGCAAAGCGCGGTGGAGACCACTGGAGCGTTGGCGCTGGATAGTTGGGGGAATTAATAGGGAAGTAATGGTAATTTTACAATTTTATCACAATTCCTGCTGTTAGACTATTTTTTTTTAAAAACTCCCAGGACTACCAATTTGATCAGAGATTTAACACTTTATTCAGGATTCTGCATAGACATCAGGGTTAAAGCCAGGGTGCTAAGGTAATGTAGTGCTGAAGAAGTGGGGGATGCCCACACCTGTGGCAGCACATCATCCTGAGGACTTCCGTCTCCCTCCCACTCACTTCCAAAACATTATATGGGGCAACAGAGGGTCAGCTGCGAAAGTGAATATTGTGCAATATTATTTCCTTATAGGATCGCATACTGGCAGGCAACACTGACCCTCTTTTCCTTTCCATTATATCTCCGCCAAAACTTATCCTTTTCATTTGCCTACTTATTGAAATGGTGGTTTCTGTGCACACAGGATGGTGATGGAGTGTACTAGAAAGAGAATTGGAGCTTTGTGCCGTTCTTGGGATGGGAAACAAACACTTGTTGGGGCTCCCTGTACTAAGTATAGAATGTAGACATGCCTATCGTCTGGCTTCATTCATTTCCCTTTGGACATCGTGGGTTGCCCCCATTTTTTAAAATTCCTTCCAACTACTGTAACCTGCACTGAATTCAGGGGGTCCGCTGAGTTGTTGTCAAGAAAGTTTAAAAGGAGGAACTCCTAAAGTTAATAAATCTTACTAATGTGCATTGTGTTTCAGATCTGCACAGCGTCTTCACTGCTTCAGGAGATGTAAACTTACGGTCCTCTTACACGGCTCGTCCTGGGCCGTATAAACGAGCGCCGATCAACGAGACCGCTCCTTGATCGGCGCTTGTTTGCTCCTTTCAGGAGCTAGTATGGGGACGAGCTCTCGTTACTCCGATCGCTCGTTCCCATACATTAATTCCCATATGCAAAAATTCCGCCGTGTGAACAGGACCTTACAATGGTGTCGTGATCAGAGAGGGCAGCCTGTAGCTTGCTTAGATTGCTTTAGTTATATTTATCTTTACTCCCTGCTGGTGCTGCAGATGTGTTGGGAGATTTTTGCTTTCTTTTGTTAGCGTCGTAAAACGGCCTTGACAGCTTTTATTGGATAACTGTAATTTGACTTATGCACAATAGCTTCATTAGTAACTCACAACATCTTCCTTGTCTCTTGTATGCAACTTCTGAAGCAACCATCTCGATCTCCTTGAAATTGGGAGGTGCAACATTTGCATAAAAATTACTCTGTATACTTCTATGGACTGCAACTTTGGTGCAACAGTTGCTATGACAGATGTTGCACTACAAAAAAAATTGGTGTGTAGCCACAGCCTAAGGGTCTGTTCACATCAGCGTTGCCCTTCCGTTGAGGGGTTCCGTCTGAGGTTTCCGTCGAGTTAACCCCTCAACAGAAAGGCAAACGGAAACCTTAGCTTCCGTTTCCCTCACCATTGATTTCAATTGTTAATGGTTTCCGTTGGTTACCGTTGTGACAGCGTTCCGTTGATTTGACGGAATCAATAGCGCAGTCATTGTTTTGAAATGTCTTTTTACAGCCAATCAGACACTGTTCAGCTGATATTGCCGTGTGATACAAGCGTACATAAAGATATGAATGTTACCTGCACAGACATAACATGCATGCTTAGAAGAGCTAAACGTGCATTTAACTTGATGAATCGGGGCTGATATTTGTGGGATGAAAGCTTGTCCATGCAACAGCTATCATGCTAAAGCTTTGGGACAGAAGGTGGGTGTGATGGGGCACATTCTGAAACCCTCTTCCTTGGGCACCACCCCTTACTCGCCCCCATCCTCATTGTCGGTACTTTTAGACACAGCTCCTGTATACAGTCTCTTCAGGACCTTCCTTCTTCCTCTGAAGTGCTGAGACAGCTGTCTTGCGGGGTGGAGCGAGCACTAGGCAGTACAAGCCATAGGTTATTGAGAAGGCAGAACTTTAACTCACCTCTAACTGCTGTTCTCCTTGAGTGCATGTGCAGCATGGAGGAGAATAACAAGCTCCCGGCTGAACGGGCTGTTTTTTTGTAAGCGCTGCTTGAAGGACGGAGAACAATATAACAAGTTCTTCACCTGGGACAATTATTTTAAAGTAAGTTTGTCTATTTATTTATGTAAACATAGTACGTTTTCTTCCTATTCATTTCATTGTATTGTGTCCACTACTGAATAAACAACTGTGTTGATGACTTACTGTCGTTTCCATACAAGATTCAGTGAAATGCTCTTTTGTTTGTTCTAGGTGCGGCCTTCTGGGAGATTGATGTCTGGCAAAAATCACATTTGGGACTCTAAACTTCCCACATTGGTATTCTGGCACTTTGCTTTTAGGACTAGATGACAATAGCACTTTTAATTTTGACTATCTTCTAACTAATAAAATGTATGCGTTACCCAGACACATAGAGCATGCTAAAACTTGTGCTTTCCCACGTAGTTAGAAGCCCTTGGGTATCCCTTTACCACTCATGCATCTTTTTCCCTGCTTCTAAACCCTGTGTCCTGAAGCTGGAGCCCTTAGAACTGACACCATCTTTTCACAAGATCTGTCCTATTTTTACGTGATGGTTCCAGAGCGTGATGTTAGGCCCACTAGTTTGTGATGTCATCCCTGACCCCACCCTGCGAGGGCGACAGCTCGACACCCAGATTTTTTGTCGGTGCCCGAGATGATGAGACAGACTTCCTGGAATCAAACATGAATCCAGACGAGGTTGATTTCTATGAAGAAGAGGAAGATGAAGATGAGGAAGAGACGGTAAGGAAAAGCTTACTACAAATCTTAAAATTCGTTTGTTTAGTGGTGTATTCGAAATGTTCCTTTTTTTGTTTTAATGTGTTTATAGTGTTATTTAGTTTTTCATCTGCATATAGTTTATTTCAAAATTCAATTTTATATATGAATGATAGTTTTGTAATGCAATACCGTTTTCTTTTTTTTTTTTCCTGCAATTTCCCAGTTACATTTTCTAAAATATAAAGCTGAAAATATTTTACATATTTTTCTACCACATGAAGGGAAATAAGATTATGCTGATGTATTCTTTTACGTGGAACTGTTTTAGATGTTGTTTGCAGGCATCAGTAAAGAGCTAGAAAAGCAGAGAAATTCCTATGCATGGTTATTGGCCTGGAGCAGAGTAGTCAAAGCATACGTTATTATTACTGCTGGTGCCAAAATACAAATAGTATTTGTATTGCGGTCAATAAATTTTCACATCATTATTAGGCTATGTTCACACGGGGTCTTTTGCCGAGTTTTTTGACGCGGAAACCGCGTCGCAAAACTCGGCAGAAACGGCCCGAGAACGCCTCCCATTGATTTCAATGGGAGGCGTCGGCGTCTTTTTCCCGCGAGCAGTAAAACTGCCTCGCGGGAAAAAGAAGCGACATGCCCTATCTTCGGGCGCTTCCGCCTCCGACCTCCCATTGACTTCAATGGGAGGCAGGAGAAAGCGTGTTTTATGCCCGTGGCGCTCAATGGCCGCGGGCGAAAAACGGCGCGATAATTGCTATTCACACGGAGTATTTTGGGGGAGGAATATCTGCCTCAAAATTCCGTTTGGAGCTTTGAGGCAGATATTCCTCCCCCAAAATACTCCGTGTGAACATAGCCTTATTAGGCTGGCTCTTAGGTTTGCGTTTTAGGTTTGGATGCAGGGCTCTTAGGTTTATATACACCTTTTGAAATCAGTGTTTTTGGTGCAACTTTCTAAAAACATTTTATTTAAAATTATTTTTACTTTTTGAGATACTGTTGCTTTGTATCCTGTATACAGTGCAGCTGTATCTAGTGCTGAATCCTCCATCCGGCAGGTCAGCGGAACTGACGGGTTCAGTGACAGTGGGTCCTGCGTGTCTCTGACACATCTTGATCATAGTGTCTCGATCACATCTAAGTTCATAACTTAGATGTGATTGATAACAGGTGGATCCTGCGTGGTCACACTGATACTGAATCTGTATCTCAAAAAGTAAGTACCGTAAGTTTCACCAAACACACTCATAGACATTTTTGTTAAAAAAGAATATTTCAAAGGTGTACATAACCTTTAATGTCGTGTGTAATCCTGTAGAAATTAAAGCGACCCTCTGGTCCCGCGACAACATTTGAAATATTCCCGGGTATATGGAGTTATATCAAAGGCATAGCTAGGTTCTCCAGCAAACGGGGCAAAGATTCAGTTTGGCGCCCCCCCCAACCTCTTTCCCGACATCTCCTTCCCCCTCGCCGTGTTTGTTTTCTCTACCAATGAATGACGTGTCATTTCTTTTCCACATTTCTTTTTATGTAACTCGAGCATAAAAACATTTGTACATTTTACAATTAATATAGTTCTATACACAACACCAGAACCAGGCTCAGTACATATATACAGCACCAGAACCAGGCTCAGTACATAAATACAACACCAGCACAAATACAGCTCAATGTAGTGCAACCCCTGCCGTATAGGTATGTACGGCGTAAAACTATAGCTCCCAGCGTGGCCCGAACAATGGTAAGGATATGCTGGGAGATGCTGTTTCACAAAAAATAAATCCTATCATAATCATACCACCCATCATCTCGCTGCAGATCATACAGTGACTACAGTGCTGATTAGAAGCAGAATAAACATTTACATTAAGTGACTCACCGGTGACGTCTCAGATTCTAGTTCTTTTTCTCCATCCGGTCCAGACCTCTATGATGACTTCTCCTGGTCACAGACCATTTCTGCAGTTTGCCGCTCAGATGTCTTCAGCTTCTCACTTTTCCAACATTTTTACACCTATAAATAAAGATAAAGTTCTCATTATACCACACATTACGCCCCTAAATATAATAGTGTACCATACACCATACACTCTGTCACACACACACACACACACACACACACACACACATACACACACCCCGTGCCCCCTGTAGATAGTGCCTGCCATAGAGCCCCCTGTAGATAGTGCCCCAATATAGCCCACCCCTGTATATAGTGTCCCACAAATAGCTCCCCCTATAGTGCTCCATAGATAGCCCACCCCAGTATATAGCCACCCCTGTAGATAGAGCCACCCCCGTAGATAAAGCCACCCCCGTAAATAAAGCCACACACTTTTTTATTACAATAAAATAACTAACTATTCAAACCGTTCCCACGCCGGCCGGCAGCAATGGAGACCTGCTCTCTTCTGCGCAGGTCTCCTGGGGTTGAACAAAGCGTCTATGAAAGGCACTGATTGGCTGGGCAGAATAACTTTCCCTGTCATTCAGCGCCTTTCAACGACGGAAGCGTGTTACCGCTTAACTCGTAGAAAAGCGCAGAATGGCCGGGCACGGAACGTTATATTACCTGTTTCCCTCTGTGTTGTCCAAAATTGTCGCTACACTTCACAGACACTCCCTTTGATCTCGGATTGGCCAATCTAACAACAAAGGCAGTGTCTTAGACTCAGTCTCTGAAGCGCTGTGGCCATTTTGGGACAACACGAAGTGGACCCCAAAGCAGCATAGTGGTGCATAACAATTTAGGTCTTTTTTCTTCTTTCCTTTTTCCTTTGCCTTTCCCTTTTGCCTTTCCGTTTGCCCTTCCTCTTCCCTCCTTCATCTCTTCTTTTCCCTTTTCCTCCCCTATGATCTTAATGATCAATAGGAGGAAAGGATCATCCTGTAATGATAATTGCTAAAAGTTATTGTTATGTGTATGCTAGTAAAACGATCAAAATTTGTTCCATTGGTTGTAAAAGATTAAAGGGTGACTAAACTTTTAGAAACCTTTTGACATGTCATAGTGACATGTCAGATGTTTTGATCGGTGGGGGTCCAAGCACCTAGACTCCCACGATCATCAAAACGAGGCAGAAGAAGGGCTCAGGTGAACGCTGTGACGCTTTATTTCTGATCATCTTTCATCGGGAGTGCTCTGCTGGCTCAGTATATAGTCTATAAATCCGTGCACCGCTCACTTGGCTTTCTGAGAAAAGCCGATCAGAAATGAAGCAGCACAGCGCTCACCCAAGTGCTGTTGCCACTTCGTTTTAGCAATCGGCGGGGGTCTCAGTGCTCGGACCCCCACTGATCAAAACTTTTTACATGTCTCTGTGACATGTCTAAAGTTTATTTACCCTAAGGCCTTTAAAATGTAATTACTCGATTCTGAATAAAAGGGGTATTCCGATATTTATTTATTTTTTATAAGTCTTGTATGTGTCTAAAATACAAAACATAACATTTTGTAGGATTCCTGCCATTCAAAATCTTCTCCATTCTTCCACCGCAGTCTCTTTGTGGCCCCAGTGCTCGTTGTTTTGCTATAACACATGACCACAGTGACCAGCTGCTTCCCACCACCGTACCATTTAGTTCATTATAAACACCATGCCACTTTAGCTTGGAGATCTCTTCTTTTCCAAATGTTCATTCACTTACAATAGACCATATCCACTAGACATTCAATAAAAGTCTGATTGTCTTGTGTTCGACCCTGTGCCCCATCAATCGTGAACATGAAGGTTCCAGCTCATGATTTTAGTAAGTTGGCTTTGCCAAATCCAAAGATCATCTTCTTGCCTTACTTCTACAAGTGTAAGCACATAGAGGTCTATAATAGATCTAAATTGAGAAGTAACTATAACTTATTTTTTCTAGGTTAGTTATATGTAATGTGTTCATTTCACTGGCACGCTAGATAATAAAAAGATAGATTAAGCAGAAGTATTGGACTCTGGCCCCTGGTTTACAATTTCGAAATGGGAAAGAAATAACAAGGATTGAAGTGTTAGCAAGTTGCCTATTTAGATAGCTAGTAAATGTGTTGAGCATGTATGGGATATAACTAAGGGAGTTCCAGGAATCTGGGGAGATATCAGACACCTTATTTATTGGATCCAAGATGTCATGCAGCCTTTCTTCCCCACTGGATTGTAGGCAATGTTTCCAAGATAAAGACGTTTTGTCGCTTCAGGTAATATCCACATGTTATACAACTAGCTGGAACTGTATGGATATATTGCATAGACCTTTATGTGTACAGCAGCACAATAAGTACATGTAAGGCCTAGTTCACAATGATGTCATGGGTTTTATACAATGACGTCATGGGTTCTATACTGTATTTACCCTGATGGATATGATGGATCTGTTTTAAAAGCACCGTAACAGATCCTGATGGATCCCATTGATTTATAATGGGTTTTTCACATTTTCCTTATTTTTTTTACTGGTCAAAATAGCGCAGCAAACTACAATATTCTGTCCAATCAAAAGTAAATGTAAATCTAATGGAACAGAACATAATGGGGATGTAAAGCCAGAATAATCCTTTCCTATTCATAATTGTTCCAAAAGGGCTATATAGTGTTATGCATTCAACGTTCCATATTCGGCTGTGCTTATAACTTATTACTCTTACGCCTCATGCACACGACCATTGTGCCACTCCGGACGTTTTTAACGGAATCCGAGTGGCACCCGATAGTCTTCACGGACCCATTCACTTTAGCGGGTGAATTGGGTCTGTGAAAAATGAATCCGAGTCTCCGATCCGAGGAAAGATAGCACATGCTCTATCTTTCCTCGGATCACTGACGGGACTCGGCCGGCGCACACGGTCGTCTGCATGAAGTGTTACTGTAGTTTATAAATGGATTGTGTTCACTTGCAATTTTTTTTATCACTTCAAGTGGCCATAATTAAGAATGAAAATTATGCCCATTTCTTAAAATAAATGGTCAAAGCAATACTTTTTAAGTCTTTGGGTATTCTAAAAATGTTTTGGACCAATCAAAATCATCTTCGTTGGTAATAAAATTATTCTTGCTCAGTATTTGGTATCAGTACAGTGTTGAGAAATTCAAAAGATAAATTTATACTGATTTTTGCAGCACACAAATCAATTTTCCATCGAAATATTATTAAGCTAGTAGCATTTTTTTTTGTATGTAGAGCCTAATAAGATGAAAAATGTTCAGACTCAAAATTGGAAAATTATCTGAATGCCCTTTGGACAACATCTTCCCGCCTTTACATTTTAAAGTAAGCTTGTGACAGCCACTTGTATGCAAAGGGAAGTATCATTTTATAGGAACTTGTGAATTGCTGGGACATGAGGGACAAAGGTTTGTGATTACCCCAAATCCTAATGTGTTTATAGGACGTGCAATACTCTCATGAGTGTTTTCATACCATAAAGTGGTGCTTAGTATTTATTTGAATCACTCCAACTTTTTGTATTCAGGAATAGAAATTTAGCGTTCCCTTTTTGTGTATTGCTGCTATTTATGCACTTTAGTTACTAGTTACATACAATGCTATATAAATTAATATATCTCTCCATTAAATGCAGCCTCCGGAGCGTCAGATTGTGGTGGGAATTTGTGCCATGACCAAAAAGTCCAAGTCTAAGCCCATGACGCAAATTTTGGAGCGCCTGTGCAAGTTTGAGTACATCACTGTGGTTATCATGTCTGAAGACATTATTTTAAATGAACCTGTGGAGAATTGGCCCATTTGTGACTGCCTCATTTCTTTCCACTCCAAAGGTAATGTCTCCCCTGTGCGGTGCTGCTTGTGATCCTCTATTTAGTGCAGCTTCAAAGTAAAATCTTTTTGAATAATTAAATGCGTCCTGTCTGCTAATCAGTTAAATTGGACGTGTGTACATCTAATAAGGGGTATCTAGTAACGGCTTGTGCTCTGTGAAATGACTTTGTTATTAAGGGCTGGTATTTTCTTAGTATGCATACACACAGTAGAGAATTTTCCTAGGAATGGATAGTCTGCTTGCCAAAATTTCTCCTAGGAAACGAAATAAAATGTTGTAGCAGTTTTTTCGCACTGTGTAAATACAGTTTATTCAACTGAGCACAGAACTTGTATTTCTTAAAGACGTAGTCCATGACCGGACAATTGATGACCTATCTAGAGGTCATCAGTATATGATCGGTGCAGGCCCGTCACCCAGACCCTGCACCGATCAGCTGCTCCGGCTGCCTGCGGGCGCCGGATGTGTTGATCGATATGCAGTAGTTGGGGCCGGAAGAAGATAGCTCTGAACCACTGCATAACAGTCGTTCTGCAGGACTGCAGCTCTGCTCATATTAACTTGAATAGGAGCAGAACTACAGCTTGGCCGCTATTCTGTGACCAGAGCCATCTGCTTCCGGCATGGACGTCCGGTGCCTGGAGGCAGCCGGAGCAGCTGATCGGTGCGGGGTCCGGGTCTCGGACCCCCACCGATCATATGCTGATGACCAATACGGTGGATAGATCATCAGTTGTCTGGTCATGGACAACCACTTTATGTTCCGCTTACAGAGTATTTGCCAAGTAGCGGTATTGTTCCATTCCAGGACCTAAACAAGCATATATGGGAGATTATTCACATTTTTATGTATGAATGATTAATTTAATCAATGATAAATGTGTTTTTTTTTATTGTTCCTTATCGATCATTTTAGTCATATACATTGCTTTTATTGTTTGTTCCTGAATGGCTTTGTGTAAACCGACCTTCTATAAAGGTAGACTAAAGAATAGTAGAATACCTGAAGTGTTTCCTATAGAGCGCATCTATACATGAGGAATGGGTTCATATAAATCTCAATGAGCGTGGTTCAATTCTTTTTTGTATGTATGATTTATTTTGTGTTAACACATGAATTGTACTTTGATGCATTGGTGTCATTACCAATGTCCGTTTTTTTCCATTAGGATTTCCACTGGATAAAGCTGTTGCTTACTCAAAACTCCGCAACCCATTCTTGATCAACGACTTGAATATGCAGTATTTCATTCAAGACAGGTATATTATTGTCACTTGTAATCTTTGAGTTACATGTTTGGCTATGTTCGCATCACTTTTTTGGCCTACGTTTGACATATCCACTGGCAAAAGCTCTCATTGTATAGGCTGTGATGGATAACTAATAGAATCCATCACCCAGGGGCTATAATGGTATCTATTTAATGGATACCTCATGAACTCTCACGGCACTTTTCATGACGTATCCATCAGAGGAACAGATGACCGGAAAGCCAAACAGAAAGCATCGCATGTTTTTTGTTTTTTTTTGTTGCGGTTGGTTTCAGTTTGCCTCCGTTCTGCTAGGTTTCTCTTTTTTTCACGGAAACAAACAGTCTGCAGCACTATTGCTTCCGTGAAAAAACGGAAACCTAGTGGAACGTAGGCAAATGGAAGCCAACTGAAACAAGAAAAAACGAAAAACATTGAAATCAATGGTGATGCAAACGGAAGCGATTCTTTCCGTTTGGCTTTCCATTCATCTGTTCCTCTGATGGAACATATGAACGGAAATCCCTAATAGAAGCCAGCGCTGATGTGAACAGGCCCTAAGAGATGTCAGAAGATGTTATCAGTTGGTGTTCATAAGGCAGAACCCCCCACCAATGAATAGAACAAAGGGGCTGTAGTTTTACTCTGAGATTTCTGTATTTCAGAGTTGATGGCTCACCCATTGAAATCAAGGGAACTGTAATGCCTGTCCGCTTTCGTCATGAAATTTTCACAGTGAGGGTGGAGAGGCATGATATCTTATCAAAGTTGGCTTTGAAGTGGGTGGGCTAGCAGAGACCCCCACAATTAAAACCAAGTAGAAAAAGTAAAAAAGCATACACTTTTTAATAATGCCCTTGATTTGACCTCTTGGTTTTCCCAGAAAAAGAAAAAAATAAGTAACAACCTATATGGCCACCATTGCGACAATCTATTTGGAAAATTCGCTTTTTATCAACAGAGAATCTGTTAGTTAAATGCTATTTTTCCTGTGCATTGTTGCCAGTTTCATCCAGAGTATAGATCTATGCTTATTGCGGCTCTCTGTTTGGTCAATAAAAAGGGACTCGATTACACCTCCTCTCTATTGCATGCCCAATAGAGCATTTTAAAAGCGATAAAGGGCTAAAGCAGGCAACACCTTTTAAAGTGACACTGCACCTTTATTCTCCCGCTCAATCTTACGTCAGATGTGGAGCGACACTAGTTCCTGCTCAAGGAATGTCAGGCACGCGTCGTATTCTAATTAGTAGGATCCATTCACAAGACTTCTCGATCGTCGTTTGGTTGCCTTAGAAAATGTAAACCCAGCATGCACATGCGGCTCTCCATTCCCCAATGTTAGATGGAGCAGGAGAGCAAAGGTTCGTTGACACTTTAAAGGGATTGTCCCACGAAGGACATTTATCAACAATACACAGTATAGGTGATAAATGTCTGATCGCCTGGGGGCCCCACCACTGGGACCCCCACTGTTTACTACAACACGCGGTGCTGCTCCATTAAATGTCTGCAGGGCTAACGGAAACAGTCAAGTGCTGTACTCGGCTGTTTCTGTCAGCCCCAAAGACAATGAATGTAGCGATAGGGTGCATGCGAGACCACCGCTCCATTCAACCTTACTTAACTCCAGTATTTTGTGCCAAAATTGTGGTGCACGCCACCAATATATCTGGTACACCTCCCCTTTTCTAGACTCCTTCTAGCCAAGTCTCCTTTTCTAAACACCATTCAAAACTGTCCAGTGAGCCGCAAAAAGTGTCTAAAACACGTAATAAATCTGGCGCACATCATGAGGATTTCAACTTGCCTGATATTTTGTTCCCGCAAGAGATAAGCCACTGCCAGAGGGGTCTGGCAGTGGCTTATTCCCCTCTCCTCATTTAAAAAAAACATGCACGCTTGGCCGAGCATTCGTCTTTATAGTAGGACCTGGAGAAATTGCTGTTGGCCAAATATGCGTATCTCCTGTGTATGGCCAGCTTTAGTCTCCATTTTAAGCTGACGTGCGGACAGAATGCTGTAGTAAGGTATCGTTTGATAATTCCTGTGTAGTCTCTTGTCATACTCATTTTAGTCTCTTTTCTTCTGTAGAAGGGAAGTATATCGCATTTTGCAGCAAGAAGGAATAGATTTACCTCGCTATGGTGTACTTAACAGAGACCCTGACAAGCCTGATGGTGAGTTTACATCTCATATCACATACAGTTTATGCCAGCTGCCAAGGTAACCCTATAAACTAACTACAATCTGGAAATATTCCCTGGGGTCTGGCTGTCACTGGAGACAACGTGGTTGCTTCTTGTTGCTCTTAGGGTTACTGTAGATTTTAGATCCACACATCATTGGTAAATGTATTGCTGATGTGTAAGCCGATTTCGAAAACATGTCTATCTGGACTTTTTCATCTGGCTAATTTGTGTCTTTAGTCTGCATTTTATATCATTTTAACTTAGAATCTTGGCTGTATGTTAATACTTTGGGACAGATTTATTAATGTGTTGATGCCAGTTTTATGGTGTAAACATATAGAAAAATATGGTTAGTGTTGAATGCCATATTTATGATGCCCCTGTACCACTTTTTCAGAAACTTCCAAAGTGTCAAAATAGTGGGCTTCAAAGTAGCACCCCTTGCGACTTATTTATCGCTCATGTTCAAATTCCTGCGCCATATTCATTAAATGGGTGTGTGCCCTGTTTTTGAGTATAGCTTATTCTGCACTGAGGTAGTGACTGTGTGCCAGTGTTCGTAAATCTCACCCTTTGTTTCTTTATAGAAGTAAATGTTAATGTTAGGATTTATCCACAGAGTGTAGCCTAGTGGAAGGTGAAGACCAGGTAGAAGTGAATGGAGAGATCTTCCCTAAACCCTTTGTAGAGAAACCAGTTAGCGCTGAAGATCACAATGTATATATCTATTACCCAACATCAGCGGGAGGTGGCAGCCAGAGGCTCTTCAGGAAGGTAAGGAGTTGGAAATGGAAAAGTTTCAGGTAACTATGGATTCCTAGATGTTTTATCTAAAAAAAATGACATACTGCAAGACACTGGGACAAATACAGCTTCCACGTCTACATCCCCTGCCTTTACCTGGATCTAACACTTTCCACTTCTTGTTATTACACTAAACAATACAATCATGTCACACTTTGTGCAATGTCACATCCATTAGCTGCTGAGTTGTATGTGCCAGTGACAACCATGTATTAAACAGAAGATCGTATTAACTGAACTACTGTGTAAGGCAGCATCCATATGTTCTGATTTGCTATGGAAGAGTCCGGTTTTATTTAAATAAAATCTATTCATTGTATAATATAAAGATATGCAACTTTCTAAAATACTTTGTGCTTCAAAACATCAACGTTTTCAAGATGTCTGCTTTCAGTCAGTGAATGGAAACATTCAGGGGCTGAAAACGTGTCCAGATTATGCTCTGTTAACACAGTATATCAAAGCTCCCTCTTGCACCTATGTGAATTGGATATGATGGGGACAGGTTTTCAGCCTCTGGATGGTACCAATAATGTTTCTATTTACTGCCAGCAAGCAGATACCTTGAAAATGGCCTGGAATCAAAACACAAAGTATAGTCAAACATTTTATAGCTCTTCATTATACAATTAATAAGCTTTATTTACCTAAATCCCCCAAAAAAACTTCATTCTTTCAATATAATTTTCACAGGGAATCCACAAAATACTGTCAAATTTGGGCAGATTTTTCAGCAGTGTGTGAATAATGTTTTCAAAATACTATATTGCACTATACAAGTCTGCTACATGTAGACGTTCCCTAATACTAAGCACATTTTACTAGCATTTTTGGGGCTTTTGTAAACCAACACAAAATGAACTGTTTCCTATTGGAAACCACAATGGCTCATCATCAGCGCATGGTGTTGCTATTTGTATTTGCATTTTTTCTCATTGAAGTCAATAAGGAAAGCTTATGGTGTGTGTGTGTGTGTGTGTGTGTGTGTGTGTGTGTGTGTGTGTGTGTGTGTGTGTGTGTGTGTATATATATATATATATATATATTGCACACACACATACACACACACACACACACACACACACACACACACACTATAAAATATATAATTTTATCTATAATACAATTCAGAATTATACTGTACATGTTTCCAGTCACTTTATATTGTTTCATGATATATTGTAAAATGCATAACCTATAATACTTTCTATGGATTTTTCATTGTTTATTGTTGGTATAGATTGGCAGTCGCAGCAGTGTTTATTCTCCAGAGAGCAGTGTTCGGAAGACTGGATCTTATATTTATGAAGAATTCATGCCAACTGATGGTACTGATGTTAAGGTACACATTAATCTGTATAGCTTGTTTCTGCTATTCTGACAGTGAGGAAAAGAAAATTAGCATTTCTTTACATGTCTTTCAGGTGTATACGGTTGGTCCAGATTATGCCCATGCAGAGGCCCGCAAGTCTCCAGCTTTGGATGGGAAAGTCGAGCGTGACAGTGAGGGGAAGGAAATCCGTTATCCAGTCATGTTGACTGCCATGGAAAAGCTGGTTGCCCGTAAAGTCTGCTTGGCCTTTAAGGTTCCCTTAATATTTATAGTTATGTTTTATCAACTATGTTGATTCTAAGGATGGAAACTCTTAGGGTGGATTGACACTTCGAACAAGATATACGTCAAACTTATCCATAGGCCCCTATTCACTCGTCAGAGGCCTAAAGAGTGTCCTTTTAGCCTCTGTCTGGCTTGTACATGTCGGTATACCTTTTTCTGCTTTATACAATAGTGCAGTCTGCTGGCATCCAGTAAGAAAAAAACTATAAGGGACAGTATGCGTTTTTTTTACATGGGATTCTGTGGGCAATAGATTGCACTGTATGCCTATACAGTGGCATCTGTCCAAGGCATCTATCAGAGATATATTTATAAAATCCTCCCGGCATGTACCTCTGAAAGACACTGCAAACACAGTTATACACTTCTAGTAGTGACGCAACTATAGGGGGTGCAGAGGAGGGGGTTGCCCTGGGCACTAATGATCTTTTGCCATGTAAGGGGGCAGCAGTATTTTAAAAGGTATGAGTTGGATGTGTGGGCTCTTATACAGATTTTGCTTAAAGGCCCTGGAGATTTAAGCTACCAATTTGACTTCTAGTTAAAGGGGTTTTCCAACCAGTAAAAATTGATGGCCTATCCTCAGGATAGGCCATCAATAGCTGATGGGTCGGGATCCTACTCCCAGGACCCCGGCCGATCAGCTGTTTTGAAGGGGGAGCATCGCTCGTATGAGCACTGCTTCCCCCTCATTTTTACTTGCTTACTGTGAATTTTCGACACACATTTAGCGGTGATTCACAGATATTGCAGCCTTTTCTCCTATTGAAGTGAATGGGACAAAAGGCTGCAATACCTGTTAATCGCCGCTAAATGTGTGTCGAAGATTAACATCCATGCGGTTTTACTACACTTGTCTGATATCTGTTGACCTATTAACAGATCATTTGTTTGCGGGTAACTTATCAATATCTGAATATATTTATATTTTCAGCAAACGGTCTGCGGCTTTGACTTATTGAGAGCCAACGGGCACTCCTTTGTTTGTGATGTCAACGGTTTCAGTTTTGTGAAGAACTCTATGAAATATTATGATGACTGTGCCAAAATACTGGGGTATGTTTCTTGTTTTTCTGCTTAAATGGGCTGATATTGAGCAGTAGAACCATTTGAAAAAAAGTGTTGTATTTTGGCATAAAGAATGCTTTGTGCAATTGAGGTAAAAAAATTAATGAAAAACGTATTAATTACTGGCTACAGCTGTGTAGTGCTCGTTGTTTACACTGCTAAGTAGAACACTATTTATTATAACTATAAGACTAGGGCTACACTGTTCGCAATGCGGCCACATTCACTTTCATTGCCTGCGTTGCAGGCATGGCGACACAGCGATCTTTGGTTGTGCGACTGGTGTTGTGGCCAAAGTCGCTGTGTAGCCCTGGCTTGATTCAGACCGTGTGATTGACAGCTCTTCTCCGTAAGTCTAGGTCCTTTCTGTATCTTCTATAGACCATTTGTACTGCATACAATGTCATCAGCAGTGCTAAAGATTATTTCCACACAAACGCATGCCAATATATGTCTTCTATAAGATATGTAATATAGAGATTCCCGTAAATGTGTCTGTTGGCATACCAAGAAATGAAGAGAATGTATGCACTATTATCTGCTTTCAGCTTCTATTTAGGAAGCAAACAAGTTGAACTTATCATGCTCTTTTTTTTAATTTTATTTTAGGAATATAATTATGAGGGAACTTGCTCCACAGTTCCAAATTCCTTGGTCCATCCCAACAGAGGCAGAGGATATTCCTATTGTACCAACTACATCTGGCACAATGTGAGTGGCATGATACCTGTTTTTAGTTAGGATTGTGTAATACATGTTATGAAATGGTAAAAAATATTTTAAAAACTGCTATAGGAGAGATCACCAGACATGAGGGGAATCAGTGTAACATTATACAGGATTTTATAACACCAGTTTCACGAAAAGATCCTAGTCTGTCTGTTGCTAGTGTGAGTAAAGGTGCCGATTCAAATTAGACAAAACTTGGCTGATAGAAAAGGGGAGTAAATCTCCAGCTCACCGGTTCTGCGTCTCGGGTTGTGCACCTCGCTCGGATCCCCGCGACGGCCCGCGGTACGAATTGCAGGAAAAACAGAAGAATGATCCAGCGCTGTGTAGATTTAAAAGGGATGTTCCCACTTTTATTGAAGACAAATAGTATTAAAAATTGAACAGAGACGCAGTCTCAAGGTGGTGAATAATGTGGGCAGATGCTTGGCTGAACCTGACAATTTTGGTGGGATTGGCCGACGATCTGATGTGTATAGGGGCCACCCAACTTTTCCACCAACAGTATAGATTTTAACATTCCTGATCTCCTGATCCTCTGTTCCCATGCGAGACATGCCCCTGGAAATGGAGGATAATGGCTTCTGGCTGCTGAAATAATAGGACATACTGCCATTTAGTTGTTGGCAGCCATTCATACTCTGACATATGTACAAATTAATTCTGTTAACTGCATATGAAGTTAATGTTTTTGTAATTTTTTTAGGATGGAGTTGCGATGTGTAATTGCGATAATTCGGCACGGGGACCGGACTCCGAAACAAAAGATGAAGATGGAGGTTCGGCATGCTAGGTAATGCTAGAATTGCAGCACGCACTTAGCTGGCCAATTATGGCTTTTCTTTCAATATACACGTAGGGTTTACTTCTGTTAACTCAGGACATTGGTATTTGAAGATTGTTGAAGAATCTATGTGAGTGGCAGAATCGTATCTGTATATGTGCTGTCAAACACTCCATAACAACATAAGCCTTTCTTGCAAGAATGTTTTTATTTCATGTCGCTTGCTTCTTTCTTTGCCTTCAGGTTCTTTGAGTTATTTGAACATCATGATGGTTACAAAACAGGAAAGCTCAAACTAAAGAAGCCAGAGCAACTACAGGTAAGAAATAACTGATAGTCTGTACACTTTTAGTCTAATCTACAGAATAATAGTGTTGTAGCTATGACTGTGTATATAATCATCATAAAGTTTGTAGCAGTCAGCAGTAATTCAATACTAAAAGCATAAATATGTAATAAACATTGTCCTGGAGGTCCTTTTTTACAAATAAGTAATACTTTAAAGGGGTTGTCTCAAGATTAAAGGTTATTCCATAACCACAGGATAGGTGATAACATGGTAAACAGTTAGGCTCTGACCGCTGGGACCCCCACCAATCATAAGAACGCGGGTCACGTTCTGCCGAATTAATGCATGCGCACTGCCCCTCCATTCACGGTCTATGGGACTGCCGGAGATAGCCGAGTACAGTGGTGCTGTCCGCGTGTAAAGAAAACAAACCACAGCTGATTATGACTAAGTACAGCACGTCATCACCACAGTAATGTCAAGAGAGATTGGCGGGGACCACAGGACTGTTGCACTGAATTTAAAGGGGCATATTTGTTATTTTGGACCATAAGCGGCTGCCACTATTCTTTTTTTCTAGTGGTGCAGCATTTGGAGAGATTTGAGTACTCACTGGAGACATGTTGTGGTCCCGCACCATTGTTTAGAACCTAGGCTTTTAATCCTTGTTGACAATATTTTAATTGTCAGGTGGCAATAGATCATTATTTAGTGATATTTGAAAACTTAGAAAAAACTGTAAAAATAGTAATAGAGGTGAAAAAAAATACATGAAAACATCCATTTTATATGCTTGTCAAGTGAAGGGATATTTGTAATGGTAAATTCAATCCCAAAGGAAGAATATTTGACATATAACGTTGTCAAAATAATAAAGACTCTTCTATTATTTTTTTAACGTCTGTAATCCCATGTTATTTAAAACAGGAAGTGCTCGATATAGCAAGACTGCTGCTAGCAGAACTTGGAACCCATAATGATTGTGAGATCGAGGAGAGGAAATCTAAGCTGGAACAGCTGAAAACTGTGCTGGAAATGTAAGTGAAACAGTTAAACCTGAGCCCACAGTTAGGAGCCGACCTGATGTAGAGATTCCAAGACCTGTAGATGGCTGTACAGTCTTACATTTGCACTGCTTGCAGACGATGAACATTACAACTATAAAAATTCATATGTTGGTTCTAATCTGTTAACCCATTTATACCTAAATTCCAACCCATGTGCAGTGTCTATGTATAGTGCACCAAATAAAAATGCATGAACAGCGGGGATATATGGCTAGACGTCCATTCTTCCATTCTTGGTATCCATCATATTCCTGATTTCTGGTACTCACTGGACCTTTTTTCCATATTGAGTGTGCTATTTTTGTAGAGTAACATTACATTATGTTTCCAATTATTATGATAACTTAGTGGGTTAGTAAGCAGGGTGCAACACAAAGCAGGTCAAGTGACTACAGGAAGTGCAGCCATGTTTGTTGTCCCTTCAGAAACTGACCGCCAACTTTTATTTTGTCAGCCTGTTCTATCAAAAAGAAAATGTGACTGTTTTACCTTTTAGTTTCTTTGTCTTTTTTTATCAAAGAAACTTGAGTTATCCCCCTCCCTTTTAGTTGTTTTAGCTGTAGCTTGAAGGATCTTGATCTGCAGGAACTTCCTTGAGGCAGTAGGATGGGTACCAGTGTTTTCAGGTAAAGCTTTGCCGATGACACATAATTCTGCTCAAGGACTATAAAGTACATAGAAAGGGTCAACGCAACTTGATCAACCAGCTGAACCAACAAAGTCCATCCACATTCCGCAGATCTGAAGTTAGGGATGTGTCATTACTAAACAAAAACATTGTCTTGGAGTTGTTCCAATGAGTCCTGCTCAATTGCTCATGTCCATACTGAATTTCTGGGTATGATCTATTTATTATTATTATTATTTTTTTTTTAAATGTTCTGGTCAGCAATGCACCTTCTGTAGGATTATAAATTATCACCACCTCCCAATTTGGTAAATTACCTGTTTAAATAGCTAAAAGACAGATTGGTAAAGAACTAATATAATTTCATAGTTCATAGCTTCTTAAAATGTTCTGTAACCTTCTAAATATTGTGCTTTGATTATCTTGTACAGCTGTCTGTTTCCAACGGTAACCAGCAGAACATTGAAAGCATAATTTGTGAAATAATTTACAATTAGCAGAAAAACAGTCAATGAAAAAAAGTGAGACCTCGTTCAGACCACCATCCAAAATTGCGATAACAAAATTGGTCTTCTGTGGGGCTGGTCTTTTCAAAGAAGATGGCAATTTTGTATAATATATGGTGGAACTCGAAATCTTTCACAAGAAATCTTATCTAGATAAGGGGGTGTTTCTTTTGGCGGGAGTTTACTGTATTTGCAAAGTAAATAAACTATTTAATCGGTCCAGGACTGTCCACTGAATACTTACATCGGGCGGTCCTGGGTCCCTAAGTATGGTTAAAGCTGGGGACCCTGGAGAGAAGATGGAAGCGGTTTTCACTGCTTCTGTTTTCTTTGGTTTCACACACAAAGCGTTCAATGAGCGCGATGTATAGAATAGAAGCAGAGGTAGCTGCCATTGGTTCCAATGATCATGTGGCTGGTTACATGATCGCCGGGATGTCGTTATTTGGAGGCTGCTGGGTGACAGTTATCACTCTTCACAGGGCTGGTTTCCCCTGTAACTGGGGCTGCTATGCAGCTCCAGTTACAGTGGAAAAGTATAGTGTAAAACAAATGAAATGAAATAATGATCTATTATATCCTTTTGTGGGACAGACCATAATAATAAAAATGAAAGTGAAAAAAGCGTAAATAAATTCAATAAGAAATACACATAAAATACCCCCCCCCAAAAAAACGCTCCCACGCCAAATATTTTCGTAATGCTAGCCCTCACCCAATTACCCTAATATACGTGTAATATTTTAAAATATACTGTAGACAATGTTAGTCACAAATTTAAAGTCTATTATAGGGTCATACTATGAGCTAAAATGTAAAAAGCTATTTTATTTTTTTTAATTCTGATAAAGCAAAAATTATGTGTATACAAATGATTAAAAAAAAAAGAAACCTGCATTGCTCACGGAAAAAAAACATTGGAAAAATCACTTCGCTAGTTCTGGTTCTGAACCAGTTAGGCCCCATGCACATGGCCGTAGCCGTTTGCACGGCCTGTGATTACAGGCGTGGACGGCCGCGGACAGTCACCCGCATTTGCCAGTCGTTCTCCCATTATAAAGTGTGGGAGCACGGTCTGTGAAATAAAATAATAGGAAGACCTAATTTTACGGATCATTTCTATGGCCCAGACACCTTCCCATAAATATACTGGAAGGTGTCCGTTGGCCATAGAAATGAATGGATCAGTATTTTGATCCGCAATTACGGTTTGCGGATCAAAATTATGGTCGTGTGCCTAAATATGACTACATATTCCCTGGAAAAAATCCGCCCCCCCCCCCTTTTGCCGGGGGTCTTGAGAGCCGGACTCGTGACAGCCTACTGATCGCTGCTGCAGTACTCTTATTATAGGGGCTGACTCTGATAAGATAACCCTTTTTAATGTTACAAGCAAATTTTTCATTTAGAAATTCTTGTTCTGCATTTTAATATATTTAATTTATGAGTTCATGTTCCTTGTTAGATTTTCTAAGGGCTTGACCTCTATCATTGGCATTAGTATTTTTTCTTGTTCTTGGGGGAACACAGACTGTGTGTATATATTGTTGCTACTAGGAGGCGTGACACTATGAAATGTTGGCTTCTACTACAGGATATACTCCTACAGATACTAAGCTAAGACTGAATTAGCTGAGACACTCCTGCTGGTACAACAGCCTGTCTTTATTTTTTTCTCCTATCTGGGAAATGGACGTGGCTGTTCCCCTGTTTTCCCCCTCTAATGGTGGGTGCATGGTGTTTACCTCACTGCTCCGTTGTCCCCCTACCAATGAAGACAATAGGTTCAGTACAAGAGTGCAAGTTCTTCTGTTGGTCACCCCTCTTTGCTCTCCACCAGTGTCCCACTCATCTCTAGCCATCCCCTTTAAGGCCACCCTTTCTCCTGCTCCACTGGCAGGTTGTTTCCACAGACGCAAGTCTTTAAGGTTGGGGAGGCACATTTGGGCCCCACAGGAATCCAGTACTCTCATCAACCTTCTGGAATTGAGGGCGAATGATGCGAGATCGACGCTCTGGTGTCTCCATAGGACCAAATCAACCTGATTTTTCTCTACTTCCTTTTGTCATTCTTCCCAGGCTTCTCAGGAGCATCAAGGTCGAGGGGAATTTTCAGCAACCTCGTGACCCATGTCTGGCCGCGTCGCTGTTGATATACCGACTGGGTGGCTCTTTTGGCCAATGTTCCCTGGCCAGATCAAAAGCATCTTCTCTTTTAGAGACCTCTCTTCCATCCGAATTTTACGGTCGCTAGGTCTAAAGGCTTGGCTACAGGTCTGTGAGCATGGGTCTTGTCAGAACGGGTCATCCACACCATGCTGAAGGCTAAGACAGCCTTCTGCCCGCTTTTACCACCGTACTTAGAAGTTATACTTAGCTGGAACGGAATCTTTCTCCCTTGTTTTTTTTCCTTTGTTCAGAATTCTGACGTTCCTCCAGGTAGGGTTGGAAGGGGCAGGTGTCTGCGTTGTTTGTAAACTTCAACAGGCCACTGGCATTTAAATCTCATATTCAGATGTTCTTGCAGAGGTCTTGTGGTTCCTCCCTATCATTCCGCCACTCCGTTATGGGACTTTACCTCTGTTCTGGATGCTCTGCAATAGGCTGTGTTTAACCCCTTAACGCTCCATGACCTACTATTAGGTCATGCTAACTGTAGCGTTCGCGCTCAGTGACCTAATAGTAGGTCATGGAGTAAACACGGCGCTGTTTCCGACAGCAGACTATCACTGCTCAATGTGCCGGGACCGATCGCGGAGCTCCCCCGCCGATTAACCCCTCAGAAGCCGCGTTCAATAGCGATCGCGGCTTCTTAGGGGTTAATCCGCCATCGCCGGCCTACTACACGATAGCGGCCGGCGATGGTGACTATGGCAACCGGACACCAAACAATGGCGTCCGGCTATGCCATAGACGGAATCCTAGTGGGTCCTGACAACGTCAGGACCCACTATGCTTGCTGTCAGTGAGTAGCTGACAGTTCTAATACACTGCACTACGCATGTAGTGCAGTGTATTAGAATAGCGATCAGAGCCTCCTGCCCTCAAGTCCCCTAGTGGGACAAAGTAATAAAGTAAAAAAAAAGTTAAAAAAAGATGTGTAAAAATAAGAAAATAAAAGTTTTAAAAGTAATAAAAGTAAAAGTCCCACTTTTTCCCTTATCAGTCATTTATTATTAATAAAAATATATAAACAAATAAACTATACATAATTGGTATCGCCGCGTCCGTAACGGCCTGAACTACAAAATTATTTTGTTATTTATCCCGCACGGTGAACGCCGTAAAAAAAAATATTAATAAACCGTACCACAATCACAATTGTTTGGTCACTTCACCTCCCAAAAAATGGAATAAAAAGAGATCAAAAAGTCGCATGTACCTAAAAATGGTACTGATGGAAAATACAGTTCGTTACGCAAAAAATAAGTCCTCGCACGGCTTTATTGATTGAAAAATAAAAACGTTCTGGCTCTTAGAATAAGGCAACACAAAAAGTGAATGATTGTTTACAAAACTTATTTTATTGTGCAAACGCCATAAGACATAAAAAAAAACTATAAACATCTGGTATCGCCGTGATCGTATCGCCCCGCAGAATAAAGTTAATATATCATTTATAGCGCACGGTGAACGCTGTAAAAAAAAAAGTATACAAAAACAATAGTAGAATTGCTGTTTATTAGTCACCACGCCACCTAAAAATGGAATAAAAACTGATCAAAAAGCCGCATGCACCCCAAGAAAACTACAATGGATTCCTCAAGGGGTCTAGTTTCCAAATTGGGGTCACTTTTGGGGGGTTTCCAATGTTTTGGCACCACAAGATCTTTTCAAACCGGACATGGTGCCTAATAAAAAAGAGGGCTCAAAATCCGCTAGGTGCTCCTTTGCTTCGGAGGCCGGTGCTTCAGTCCATTACCACACTAGGGCCACATGTGGGATATTTCTCTAAACTGCAGAATCTGGGCAATAAGTATTGAGTTGCGTTTCTCTGATAAATCCTTTTGTGTTATAAAAAAAATGGTATAAAAAGAGTAAATTTCACCTCTACTTTGCTCTAAATTTCTGTGAAACACCTAAAGGGTTCATAAACTTTCTAAATGCTGTTGTGAATACTTTGAGGGGTCTAGTTTCTAAAATGGGGTGTTTGATAGGGGTTTCTAATATATGGGCCCCTCAAAGCAACTTCAGAAATGAACTGGAACCTAAAAAAATAAATAAATGAGGCAATACTTCGCTTCTTACATTATACTGATAATGAGCAGTGCCCACTCCGAGATGACCCCAGTTTTGACCGTTTGTATAAACGGAGACCCCTATTAGACCGTTTCAGTGCCCGGTTTTCCCAAGCATACACCCCCGAGAAGTGTTTTTCTATTGATGAGTCCCTGGTACATTTTAAAGGGAGGGTTCAATTCCGCCAGTACCTGCCAGGTAAGAGGGCAAGGTATGGCGTGAAGATGTATAAGCTGTGCGAGAGTGCATCAGGGTATACCTACAGGTTTAGGATATATGAAGGAAAGGCCACCCCCAAACCAGACTGCATCCTGGACTACAATAGGTACATGGGAGGGATGGACTTGTCAAATCAAGTCCTGAAGCCCTACAGCGCCATGCGGTGTGGTATAAGAAGCTGGCCGGGCACATCATACAGATGGCTTTGTACAATGCGTACGTGCTACGTCGATGTGCAGGCCAGAGGGGAACTTTCCTGGAATTTCAAGATCTAATCTTTAGGGACCAGGAAGGGGGGGCACCCAGTACTTCTGGAAGCGAGGCCACACGCATCGTACCAGGGCAACACTTTCCAGGAGAAGTTCCCCAAACCGGTGGAAAGGGAAAGAGTCAAAAGAGGTGCAGAGTCTGCTATAAGAGGGGGATAAGGAAGAACACAATATACCAATGTGACACGTGTCCCGAAAAACCAGGGCTCTGTATAAAAGATTGTTTTAAAATGTATCATACATCCCTTGATTTTTAATTTACCCTGATGCACTCCGCACAGCTTACCCCACTCATCTTTCCCTTCTGAGCCCTGCCGTATGCCCAGGCAGCTGATAACAGCCACATGTAGGGTATTGTCGTACCCAGGAGAACCCACATTACAATTTAAGGGGTGTATATCTCCGGTGGCGCATGCTGGGCACACTATATTGGACACTGAAATGGCATATACATATATAAAATTGCAAATCTCACACTGCACCATCTGCTGCGCATTATCTTTTACACAGTACCTGTGGGGTCAAAATGCTCACTACACCTCTAGATGAATGTCTTAAGGGGTGTAGTTTTTAAAATGGGGTCACTTCTCGGGGGTTTCAACTGTACTGGTACCTCAGGGGCTTCTGCATACATGACTTAGCACCAGAAAAGCTCCAGTAGGCCAAATGGTGGTCCTTTTCTTCTGAGCCCTCCCATGGGCCCAAACGGCAGTTTATCACCACAAATGGGGTATTGCCGCACTAAGGACAAATTGGGCAACAAAATGGGGTATGTTGTTCCTTGTGAAAATAAGAAATTTTGATCAAAAATGACATCTTATTGGAAAAAATATCATTTTTTTCATTTCACAGCCCAATTCAAATAGGTGCTGTGAAAAAACTGTGCGGTCAAAATGATAACAAAAACCATAAATGAATTCCTTGAGGGGTGTAGTTTCCAAAATGGGGTCACTTCTGGTGGGTTTCCATTGCTTTGATACCTCTGGGGCTCTGCAAATGCGACATGGCACCCGAAAACCAATCCAGCAAAATGTGAACTCCAACAAACACATAGCGCTCCTTTCCTTCTGAGCCCTCCCATGGGCCCAAACGGCAGTTTATCACCACAAATGGGGTATTGCCGCACTAAGGACAAATTGGGCAACAAAATGGGGTATGTTGTTCCTTGTGAAAATAAGAAATTTTGATCAAAAATGACATCTTATTGGAAAAAATATCATTTTTTTCATTTCACAGCCCAATTCAAATAGGTGCTGTGAAAAAACTGTGCGGTCAAAATGATAACAAAAACCATAAATGAATTCCTTGAGGGGTGTAATTTCCAAAATGGGGTCACTTCTGGTGGGTTTCCATTGTTTTGATACCTCAACGCCTCTTCAAACCTGGCATGCTGCCTAAAATATATTCTAATAAAAAAGAGGCCTCAAAATGCACTAGGTGCTTCTTTGCTTCTAGGGCTTGTGTTTTAGTCCACGAGCGCACTAGAGCCACATGTGGGACATTTCTAAAAACTGCAGAATCTGGACAATACATATTTAGTAGTGTTTCTCTGGTAAAACCTTCTCTGTTACTAAAAAAAAATTTAATAAAATTTAAATTCAGCAGAAAAAATGAAATTTGCAAATTTCATTTCCACTTTGCTTTAATTCCTGTGAAATGCCTGAAGGGTTAAAAAACTTTCTATATGCTGTTTTGAATACTTTGAGGGGTCTAGTTTTTAAAATGGGGTGTTTTATGGGGGTTTCTAATACATAGGCCCCTCAAATCCACTTCAGAACTGAACTGGCACCTTCAAAAAAAGGCTTTTGAAATTTTCTTAAGAATATGAGAAGTTGCTGTTTATGTTCTAAGCCTTGTAACGTCTAAGAAAAATAAAATAATGTTCAAAAAACGATGCCAATCTAAAGTAGACATATGGGAAATGTGAACTAGTAACTATTTTGGGTGGTATAACCGTCTGTTTTTCAAGCAGATGCATTTAAATTCTGAAAAATGCTATTTTTTGTAAATTTTCTCTAAATTTTGCAATTTTTCACAAATAAAGACTGAATATATCGACCAAATTTTACCACGAACATGAAGCCCAAAGTGTCACGAGAAAACACTCTCAGAATCGCTTGGATAGGTTTAAGCATTCCGACGTTATTACCACATAAAGTGAAATATGTCAGATTTGAAAAATGGGCTCTGAGCCTTAAGGCCCAAACTAGGCTGCGTCCTTAAGGGGTTAATCTTCTACAGGGGTTCTCCTTAGGTCTCCTTACCTGGAAGGTGTTGTTCCTTGTGGCGGTGACCTCCATCCAGAGGGTTTCTGAACCGACAGCACTGTATTGTTGTCCCTGCATTTGACTCTCATCAGGATGAGGCAGTACTATGTACTGTGCCTTTTTTTTTTGCCCGCGGTAGTCTCCTCCTGTCACCTTAACAAGGACATCGTTTTGCTACACTTTTTCACGTCTCTCGTGCATTTTAAAGAACGCTCTCTTCAGAATCTGGATGTCGTCCTCCCTCACTTTCTCTTTCTGCAGATCTGACTTCTTTTACTGGTCCCGGAACATCAGAGGAAGAGTTTGGCAGCCTCTAAGGCTACTATCGCCCGCTGGATTTGTTTGACTATTCGAGAGGTCTATTGGGTAAGGGGACGAACCCTCGTTTCAAGTTATGGGCAATTCCATTCGAGCGGTCCCTGCCTCCTCGGCGACATCGGGCTTCCGCTCTTCAAGTGTGCGGGGCGACTACCTGGTCTTCTCTGCACATATATACCAAGTACTACAGGGTGCATACTATTGCTCCAGCGGATGCTTCCCTTGGTTGCAAAGTTTTGCAAGCATCTGTGAAGTAGATGATAACGTCTTTTTTTATTCTTATTTTCCCTCCCCTGGGGACTGCTTTAGGATGTCCCATGGCAGTTGTCCCCCAATGAGACGAAAGAGAAAAGCAGATTTTTTTTGAGTATTACTGTCAAATCATTTCCTCCTCCAGTCTGCTGGAGGACACAGGGCCCACCTATTTGTATCTACCATTGATATGGTTGTCTGATGAACGCTTTTCTTCTTTTTAGTTCTGATATTTATTCTTCACTTCTTTGCGTTCTGCTTCTCCTACTGCTTATGTACAGTCTAAATGTCTATAGGAGGGGCCAACACTACCTCCTAGTGGCAACAGCATTTATCCACGTTCTGTGTCCCCCAATGCACTGGACAAGATAATATTTAGTACTCAAAAAAATCCCCTTTTATTGGCCAAAGCTTCTGCTGAAAAAATTTGTGTAGAATGCAATAGTTGCTGATGCTGATAAATAAGTTCCAAATAACAGGTGGATTTGCCATTACTGATATGGCAGAACTGTTACCTATATTTTCAATGAATAAAACTCACCAGGTGAGTTGTAAATAATGATTCATTTAAAAAAAAAATAATTATATTCATAATTCTTGTAAGGATTTAAGACACGTTTTGTAAAAATGAAAAAATGTCACCGACGCAAACTTGAACACAAAATTCGAAAATGGCGCATGCATGCATGTGCTCCGTATTTATAAGGCATCTGGCCACAAAATTTGTCTGTTATCCTTGTGACTGTTAATTTTGGGATGTGGTCAGACCAATTGTACATTTAGAAGGTTTTTCTGAAGGGCAGTATTTGTGCAAAGTTCATATACATCCATGTGCCATTTTAGTTATTTGGCACACGTCACATGCACCAAGTTTGTTGCCAAAAACTGTCAATAAAATGGTAATTGTAAAAGATTTTCTTAATTGTATTTACATGAGTCATTGATTGTATTAGTGTTTTGTCACGTTTTGCTTTCCCAGTAGCTGCAAAATTGGGATCTTACATTTTCTCTTTAAGAATTGAACAGAACGAGGGAGCAAACTAGGTTATTGCCGAGGATCTTCTAGGGAGGTCCCAATGAAGGGCCCCCCAGAAGACAATAGGCGCCTCTACATATAGAAATTATTGGATGTGAAGCATGATTTTGAATACCATTATAAGGAGGAGTAAACGAGTATTGACAGCCTTGTATTGCTGTCACTACAGTATGTTTTTACTGACTATATGGACTGAATTTTACCTTTGTCTGTATTAGTGCATGTGCTGTGTACGTTTAGCACTATATATTAAAACATTTTCAACGTCTAATATATTTTGTATTAATCATTGTTTTCAGTGATAGATGGTGTTATGGTTTTGTTTACCGTTATGAAGCTTGGCTTTTTTTTTCTCCATTGGTGAAATCATTGTAAAAGTAATTCATAGACATTTTGTACATCTACATACATCTATCTGGCGGCTTGGTTGTCAGCTATTTTAATCATAATGTTTGCGCATAACCAGGGGCGTAACTAGGAAAGACTGGGCCCCATAGCAAACTTTTGACTGGGGCCCCCCCCCCCCGTGGGTGTCACACACCCCCCCTTGTAGATAGTGCCTTTTTTACAGCCCCTCTGTAGATAAGGCCATAGAGCCCCCCCTGTAGATAGCGCCATACAGCCCCCCTGTAGATATCGCCATACAGCCCCCCCTGTAGATAGCGCCATAGAGCCCCCTCGTGTAGATGGTGCCATACAGCCCCCTCTGTAGAGAACGCCATACAGCCCCCCCTGTAGGGAACGCCATACAGCCCCCCCTGTAGATAACGCCATACAGTCCCCCCTGTAGAGAACGCCATACAGCCCCCCCGGTAGGGAACGCCATACAGCATCTGTATACTCCTCTAGAAGCAATGTTTCTGGAGGAGCATTTCTCTAATTCAGAATGCAATTTATTGTATCCCAATTATTTCTCTTATGTTCCCGCATGAAACCGTGAGAAAAAACCTGTGTATGTCCCTGGTATAAGCCAGTCGACTTCTAGGGGTGCTCTATTATGTATTCGTAGAACGTGGATCTTTAGTACAGCCTGTGGATGACAGCGACGGGAAATATGCCCTCTGAGGCTGTGTTTACAGCAGTCTTTATATTTCTAAGGCACAACAGACACAGAGAAGAAGAAGGGGGAATTTGATTTCCCTGTTGATTCTCCATTATTGGATTACTCTCACTCAGCGTCCCCAACCCCCCAAAAAAATGCGACCTACAGGGTGTCCTACAAAAGACATGCATCCCCTATCCACAGTATAGGGGATACATGTGTGATCGCAGGCAGCGATAGGGAGAACAGGGGACCGAAAGTCCCCCAAGTTCTCCATGACTAACCTCTGACTTCCGGCGTCTGCGCAGCTCAATAAAAATGAAAGGAGCGCTGGTCACGCATGCACAGAAGCGCGACCGGCGCTCCATTCATTTCTACGGAGCTGCCGACCGACCCCGGAAGTCCGAGGTTTGTGATGGAGAACTTCAGGGGACTTTTAGTTCCCCGTTCTCCCTATCAATGCCAGCGATCACACATGTATCCCCTGTCCTGTGGATAGGGGATACATGTCTTTTGTTTACTGGCAGAGTGGGGAGATACCTCCCTGCTCTGCCGTAGTGATCAGTGGCGTCGCGCTGTAGCAGCCATAGCGGCAGCTAGCGGAGCCTCCGGCCATGGTGGGGGCCCGTGCCGGCGGGCGACACGGGCCCCCTCATGCCGCGGGCCCCGTAGCAGCCGCTACTGCTGCTACGGTGGTAGTTACGCCACTGCGCATAACACTCCTTAATGGGAAATATTTTTGTTCAGTTGCACATTCGTAGGAGTCTCATTATAACGGACACTGGGCAGAATTGAACAGAAAACTACTATGTAATATTGTTTCTTCTTTTTATGATGCACAACATTTACATCCAGTACCTAAGTAAATACATTTTACATCACAGCATGTTTACTTATTAGCCATTTTTTATTTGTTAGGCTTCGTTCACATGTGCGTCAGGGCTCCGTTCGTGGGTTCCGTCTGACCTATTTTTTTTTTTTTACGGACCGTGCTCCCATACTTCAGAATGGGAGCACGGCCCGCAAATACAGACAGATGTCCGCGGCTGGCCGTAGCCGTAATCACGGACCGGGATTACCGCTATGGCTGTGTGCAGGGGGCCTAATGCTTTCAGGACCAAGGGTCATCGATGCCTCAATGACCAGTCCTAAATGTAAACTTTTGGTATACATTCTTTTACATAGTCATAACTTTTGAACTACTTTAGAAAACGTGGCCATTTTTTTTAGCTAACTAACCTACAATTCCTGCCTCCTACTCTAATACTAAGTGGCACGGGGAAGCCAAAGTATATACTTTCTATATGTGTGTGTGTGTGTGTGTGCGTGTGTGTGTGTGTGTGTGCGTGCGTGTGTGTGTGTGTGTGTGTGTGTGTGTGTGTGTATATATATATATATTCTCTGAAACACCTGTGACAGAGTGAAGGAGGCTGAGAGGAGAGGACAAGCGTGAAAAGTTTGTTTTACAAACAAACTTTTCAGAAATTACCATGATTCGTTAATCATGGTGATTAAATGTTGAGAAGCCGAACCAATTGTTTTGGCTATCAACGAGCAGGTTGCTGGGGTGCCGGAGACGCTAAAAGTGCTGGTATCAGAGCGCGCTCCTTAGCGCTATGCAGGCACAAACACTGGACTAGATTCACGCCCTGTCTGCATGGGGCGTATGCGGCTAGGACGTGAATCTACATATTTGAGGCATGAAGGGGTTAAAGAGGAGCAGTTCGCATTGATACACTTAGCAGTCCTCACTGATGAAGCTCATCGGTACATGATCCAACCCTGAAAATGACAGAGGACTGATGTTTTTATACAGGACACAGAACTCTATTTTGTTTCTAATATTATTCTTTTTTTCTTCTTTTATTTTTAGTAAGGTGATTGTGGTTTTTTTTACTCAAGGTTTGAGTTGTTGCAGTGTACTAGAAAACTGTGGTTTTTTTTTAAACTCACGGCTGCCATCATTGCAGTATACCTGGTACCTGCCGTCAGAGGTCTGGCCTCCGCATCAAATTTGGAGCCTGTCGCCAGAAGTCACATTTTACTTCATAGTAATTGGTGCCCATGTAGTTTAATTTATGGGAAATATACGGACCTTATTATGCTGCAGTTTCCAGATGTGGGGCCCGTTTATTTCACATAAGTGAAGCTGCATGGGCCAAAGTAACTTTATTTATTGCATCAGCAGTAATGGCCCTGATATGGGCCTGGACTCGCCCACTGTCTAACATAACCCAACACAACATAGGGAAGGAATCAAGCCCACCTCACTCATCATTGCAGCATGATGCAGAAGAAGAGATCTTTTGCTTTCCCACATGCACAGGAGCTGCTATGTACTCTTAACTGCATTGTGTACGTGCCAGCAGCAGGCACACAGATCTCACATGAGCATTCCTTCTAGCTGCTTCGGGTCTTTAGTGGGTGCAAGAAGGAACTGGTTTTGTGGGGATGGGCTGGGGGCCGTAATACTATGTATTTTTGGGCTCCAAAAATTTCTGATGGCGGACTTGTTTTTATTACAGCAACACCTCAACAGTCTAAAATCTTGCAGTGTAATAGTAGTTATCATCTATAATTGAAGCGAGTCATCCCACCCACGCTTTATAGTAGGACTTGGTTTCAAATAGGACATGGTTTTAAATATCAAGGATCCATAATAAATGCTTCTTATATGAGCTATATTATTTTTTTGTAGGATGCCCTTTATTTCATTTTTATTTTCTAGGTATGGACATTTCTCTGGCATTAATAGGAAGGTTCAGCTGACATATTTGCCCCATGGGCATCCAAAGCCATCCAGTGAGGAAGAAGGTAAGACAGTGAAGGCGTTATTTTTCTTGCTTATCATAGTATGATATTATCTGAGTTTTTTGTTAATTGTTTAATCTTTGTTTTCTTCTTTTTCCTATTTGTTCCTGTGTTTGCTTGTGTAATCTCTAGGTTTTATGGACTCCTTCCAATGTAGAAAAACATGCTGCTTAATTTTCTTAATATGAGTGTCTATGAACCTGTGGTTCTCCAGACATTTATGGACACCGTTTAGTACATCCTCTGTGCAGTGCTTCATAATTTGTAATCACTAAAAAATATAATAACTGATAGGATTTTGTAGGTAAGAAATTGTTTGGATCTGCTGCGTGACTGAAAAGGTTGTGAAGAATCTCTGATTTTTCTACACAGAAGCCCGCAAAGATTCCCCTTCTCTGCTGCTAGTTTTGAAATGGGGTGGTGAACTTACTCCAGCTGGACGAGTGCAAGCGGAAGAGCTAGGACGGGCATTTCGGTGTATGTACCCTGGAGGGCAAGGTATGTTCCTTCTTTTTTTTTCTTTACCTTCTGCCTTTTTTCTGATAGTATTTAATCTATTTCTTAGAGGGAAATTTCAATTTGAAAAATGCTGCTGAATAGATTTTAAAGGAGTTTTCTCATAGTGAAACATTTTAATGGCCTATATTTAGGATAGGCCATCAATGTGTGAGTGGTCGGAGTTCATCCCCTGCCACTCATCAGAATGCCGCAGACCCTTAGTTCTGATGAATGGTGGAGGTCCCGGGACACATTTCCCCACTGATCAAACATTAATGGCCTATACTTTGGATAGGCCATTCATTTCACTCCTGGGATACACTTTAAACTGAAAATAATGACAGTGTCATATATACCTTACATTGCTTTTGTCTGCTTTTCATGATTCCTTAAAGGGAATCTGTCAGGAGATTTGACACTATCAAATGGCTATAGGGTACTGGATTAGGGACATAACTGTGTTGAAGATGTTACTTCTTGCATCAGTGTAAAAAAATTTATAACAAGTTTTATTCTGCGCACGAGTGTCTACCGAACCATGAAGTGTCCTGCATCTAACACTCCAACCCCTCCCCTATGCAGTTGATTGACGGCTCTGCTTATATGATGATGAAGACGACCAAAGCCATCAACTGCACAGTGGAGGGATGTGGTTGGAGCGCTAGATGTCGGGCACTTCCTGGTACGGCCGTCATTCGCGCAGCAAAATATTTTTTTTTGCACTGATGCAAGCAGTAACATCTTTAAAGAGGCTCTGTCACCAGATTATCAAATCCCTATCTCCTATCGCATGTGATCGGCGCTGCAATGTAGAGAACAGTAAAGTTTTTGTTTTTTTTGAAAAACGTTCATTTTTGGCCAAGTTATGAGCTATTTTATATATATGCAAATGAATGGACAACTGGGCGTGTTTTTTTTCGTTATGTCCAACTGGGCGTGTATTGTGTTTTTAACTGGGCGTGTTTACTTGTTTTACTAACTGGGCGTTGTGAATAGAAGTGTATGATGCTGACGAATCAGTGACCAATCAGCATCATGCACTCCTCTCCATTCATTTACACAGCAGCATCACGTTCTTACTAGAACGATGTGCAGCCACATACACAGGCATTAACGTTAATCAAGTGTCCTGATAATGAATACACATGATCATCCAGCCTGGACGTCGTGTATTCAGAATCCTGACACTTCTGAATCTTTTCTGTGAGATTTCCAGCAAGGGAAACGAAATCTCATTTACCTCGTAATCTTGCGAGATTACGCATGGCTTGCTATAATCTCACAAAAAAGATTCAGAAGTGTCAGGATTCTGAATACACATGACGTCCAGGCTGGAGGTCATGTATATTCATTATCAGGACACTTGTGTATGTGGCTGCACATCGTTCTAGTAAGAACACTATGTGCTGTGTAAATGAATGGAGAGGAGTGTATGATGCTGATTGGTCACTGATTCGTCAGCATCATGCACTTCTATTCACAACGCCCAGTTAGTAAAACAAGTAAACACGCCCAGTTAAAAACACAATACACGCCCAGTTGGACATACGAAAAAAAACACGCCCAGTTGTCCATTTCAAAGCTCATTTGCATATATATAAAATTGCTCATAACTTGGCCAAAAATTAGCGTTTTTCAAAAAAAAATAAAACTTTGCTGTTATCTACATTGCAGCGCCGATCACATGCAATAGGCGATAGGGATTTGAGAATCTGGTGACAGAGCCTCTTTAACATTGGTATGTTCCTAATCTGTTACCCCATAACTACCTAGCGGTGTCAGACATTTGGTAGAGTAAAATCTCTTGTCAGTCTCCCTTTAACTATAGTAGTGATGTCAATTTTGTTTACATTACTGCTTTCTCTGGGGTTTCCATGGTAGCATCAACGTACTAACTATTTGTGGACATTCTATAATGTGCCCATTTATAAGAACACAATTATAAGAGTAGAGGTCACATGACATGATGTTCATGCACAGTTTGTATTTTGATGCCATCAAGGCCCATGTGTGATGTCCCTTCCCACCACCTACTGTCACCATGTCATTGTGGCATTAGTAATACAGATATTTCATCCATTATCATCAGGTATGTCCTATAGTCCCGAAAATATGGTATATATTAGAAAGTGTCATTACTATAAATATAACATATACTAATCCACCATTTTTAAAAGCACAATACTTCTTTAAATCATTTTTCCGTTACTTTATTCCATTCCCTCTCATTTTCTTAAGTATGGCATTATGTAATGTTGGTCAAAGATACAAACTCTTTAGTCCGCATTTACACAATGTATGCATTGTTTCTGCCACTCATCTGTTTCACTTTGTTAAGAAAGATAAGAGGATCAAGGCTTCACAGGTTCAGGTGATATCTTATTTCAAGCATTACATGGCACAAATGCATGTAAGAATAGCAACCTTTAGCATCAAAAAGTCTAATTGAACAAAAACGTCACTTTTCTCACTTGCATTTATGTCATTTGATGCTTGAAAGAAAAAAATAAATCACCTGGATTACCCAAACTTAGATTAGGGATTAGGGTCTCACTCCGCTCTTTCCAGTTTGTCCCATAGACGTTTGAAGAGAAAGTGCATGCTTGACTGATACTCCATATAATTCCCTCTTACTGCTGATGTGCTGGTTATGAGTAACGGGATACCTGGGACCCCATACTAGTGATTAGTGGGGCTCCCAGTGGTGGAGCCTCCAGCAATCAAGCTTTTATCACCAATTCAGTGGATAGGTGATAAATGTTGTTTGCAATAAAACCCTTTTAACCAAGCATGTGCACACACATTTACTCCGGACACTGGGGAAATGCACTAAATTGATAGATGATTAACAAAACCTGACGACAACTGACTTTATAAACACTGGTCATAATATCTGTGTACAGTGAAAAAAGTCTGCAGACTCTCTACAAGAAAATCCATGTTATTTAAGTTACATATACAGTACTGTGCAAAAGTTTGAGGCAGTTGTGGAAAAATAATGCAAAGTAAGAATGCTTTAAAAAATAAAAGTGTTAATAGTTTTTTTTAAGAACTAACAAAACACAAAGTGAATAAACAGAAGAGAAAGCTAAATCAAATCAATGTTTGGTGAGACCACCCTTTGCCTTGAAAACCGCAACAATTCTTCTAGGTACATTTGAACAAAGTCATGGATTTTGTAGGATTATTGTCAGGTGTATGATTAACCAATTATACCAAACAGGTGATAATGATCATCATTTTCATATGTAGGTTGAAACACAGTCATTAACTGTAACAGAAACAGATGTGTCGGAGGTTTAAAACTATGTAAGGAACAGCCAAACTCTGCTATAAATGTGAGGTAGTGGAAGACCGTTTCATATCACAGGTCCACCATGGCAAGACTGAGCACAGCAACAAGACCCAAGGTAGTTATACTGCATCAGCAGGCAAAGATTTCAAAGCAGACTGGGGTTTCAAGAGGTGCTGTTCAAGCTCATTTGAAGAAGCACAAAGAAATGGGCAACATTGAGGACCGTAGACACAGTGGTCCGCCAAGGAAACTTAGTGCAGCAAAACGAAGACACATCATGCTTACTTCCCTTTGAAATCGGAAGATGTCCAGCACTGGCATCAGTTCAGAACTGGCAGAAACCAGTGGGACCCAGGTATACTCATCTACTGTTCCGAGAAGTATGGCCAGAAGTGGTTCTTAAGGGAAATATTGCGGCCAGAAAGCCATACCTTCAATGTGGAAACAAGGCCAAGCGACTCCACTATGCACGAAAACATAGGAACTGGGGTACAGAAAAATGGCACCAGGTGCTCTGGACTGATGAGTCAAAATGTAAAATATTTGGCTGTTACACAATGCAGTTTGTTCGCCGAAGGTACTGTGGAGTGGTACAATAATGAGTGTCTGCAGAGAACAGTGTTGCATGGTGGAGGTTCCTTGCAAGTCTGGAGCTGCATTTTAGCAAATGGAGTTGGTGATTTGGTCAGGATTAATGGTGTCCTCAATGCTGATAAATACAGGCAGATCCTTATCCATCAGGCAGTACCATCAGGGAGGCATCTGATTGGCTCCAAATTTATTCTGCAGCAGGAGAACAACACCAAACATTCAGCCAAGGTCATTAAGAATAATTTTTAGCTTAAAGAAGAACATGGAGCCCTGGAAGTGATTGATATGGCCCCCACAGAGCCCTGATCTCAACATCATCGAGTCTGTCTGGGATTATATAAAGAGACAGACAGATTTAAGGAAGTCTACACCCACAGAAGATCTGTGGTTCGTACTCCCAAGATGTTCGGCACAACCTCCCTGCCGAGTTTCTTCAAAGACTGTGTGTAAGTGTACCTAGAAGAATTGATGCTGTTTTGAAGGCAAAGGGTGGTGACACCAAATATTGATTTGATTTAGATTTCTCTACTGTTCATTAATTTTGTATTTTGTTAATTAATAAAAAAAAAAAACTTCTATTCTGGATAGCATTCTTACTTTGCATCATTTTTCCAGAACTGGAAGATTGCTAACCTAACAAGTGTTTATGTATGCAAACCTTTCTTTTGTTACTCTTCTTTTGTTCTTCTTCCATCTTACTAGTTAATGTATGTATCTTTTTCATTCTGTCACTGTA
Source organism: Rhinoderma darwinii (assembly GCF_050947455.1). Taxonomy (NCBI): domain Eukaryota; kingdom Metazoa; phylum Chordata; class Amphibia; order Anura; family Rhinodermatidae; genus Rhinoderma; species Rhinoderma darwinii. The sequence goes on along the minus strand of NC_134689.1, from coordinate 297,923,185 downwards.
CGTTTAATAGTTTTCCTATGATATGAGTTTTCACTGTGTCTCTGTACAGCTAGTGAAACTAGTCATGTCCAGATATTACCTGTGAGGCCTTTCTTAATGCTTTATGTTCTTTCAACCTATTGTTCTAGTAGATGGTAACATCACGGCGTTGGGCTGTAGTTCCCCTATAGACTTTGGTAAGAACGATGAGTGACAGCGTGATGTGCACAGTCCCTATAACTGCATCAGGGAATTCCCTTCAACTAAACCCGGCACTGTGCATACTGTGCCAGACAACTAATTTCTCTAGAAACTTTACTGATACTTAACTTTCCCCTCATCTTGATTGTTGTAATTCATATCCAATTGATGATGCTAAGTCCTATGAGACATTTTATGGCATGAAATGGGACATATTACGCCAGTATACATTAATATCCTGCAGAATTGCTACTTCCATGTATAAATTTGTTCTAGGAGGAAATACTCTTTAAAGGCTATGTAAATGTTTGAAAGTGTTTTAAAAAAAATAAAAATGTGTATTAGTATGTGTTAATAAACTTTGTAGATACATTTTATTAAAAACTAATTTTACTTTTTAAGATACAGCTGCTCTGTTTTCTCTACAGAGCACCTGTATTTAGCGCTATTCACTGAATCCATCAGTCCCGTGGACTTGACGTGTTCAGTTACAGCGGGTCCTGCGTGTCTCTAACACGCAGGATCCACCTGTAAATTATCACATCTATGTTCATAACTTATTTTTACTTTTTAAGATACAGCATCTATGTATCCTGTATACATAGAAGCTGTATTGTTCTGTCCCAGTCGATTCTGTCATTTCAACTGAACTGACGGCCCGACTGAAAGTTGCTTAAAAACAGTAAACACATTAATTTAGTTTAAAAAATTGCTTACAAAGTTGTACATAGCCTTTAAATACATACAGATCAGTCAGAATTTAAAAAAATATTAAATAATTGGCCAATAACCTGTGTTCATACATGTGAAATATTGCTTCCAAATTATGTATAACAATGTTGTATCATGTGTACATAAAAACACAAATGTAAAGTTCTTTAAGTGATACATGATACTAGAATATTAAATACTGAACATATCGAGCAAATTTTGCCAGTAACTTAACCCCTTCGCGCTCAGGTCAGTAATAGTACGTCCTGCTAAGTAGAACGTTCGCGCTCAGGTCAGTACTATTACTGACCTGAGTAAACACGGCGCCATTTAATCCCGGCGCGTGCTTGAGCTGTGATACCTGCTGTTTCCGACAGCAGGCTATCACAGCTTAGTGTGCAGGGACCGATGGCGGTGGTCCCCGCCGATTAACCCCTTAGAAGCCGCGTTCAATAGCGATCGCGGCTTCTTAGGGGTTAAGCTGCCATCGCCGGCCTGCTACACGATAGCGGGCCGTGATGGCTACTATGGCAACCAGAGTCCTAACAATGGACTCTGGCTACGCCATCGACGGAAGCCTAGTGGGTCCCGACAAAGTCAGGACCCACTATGCTTGCTGTCAGCGAACAGCTGACAGCTCTAATACACTGCACTACGTATGTAGTGCAGTGTATTAGAATAGCGATCAGAGCCTCCTGCCCTCATGTCCCCTAGTGGGACAAAGTAAAAAAAGTGTAAAAAAGTAAAAAAAAGTTGTGTAAAAATAAGAAAATAAAAGATTTAAAAGTAATAAAAGTAAAAGTCCCCCTTTTTCCCTTATCAGTTCTTTATTATTAATAAAAATATATAAATAAACAAATAAACTATACATAATTGGTATCGCCGCGTCCGTAACGTCCTGAACTACAAAACGATGTCGTTATTTATCCCGCGCGGTGAACGCCGTAAGAGAAAATAATAATAAACCGTACCACAATCACAATTGTTTGGTCACTTCACCTCCCAAAAAATGGAATAAAAAGAGATCAAAAAGTCGCATGTCCCTAAAAATGGTACTGATGGAAACTACAGTTCGTTACGCAAAAAATAAGTCCTCGCACGACTTTCCTGATGGAAAAATAAAAACGTTATGGCTCTTAGAATAAGGTAACACAAAAAGTAAATGATATTTTACAAAATGTATTTTATTGTGCAAACGCCATAAGACATAAAATAAAAGTATAAACATCTGGTATCGCCGTAATCGTATCGCCCCGCAGAATAAAGTGAATATGTCATTTATAGCGCACGGTGAACGCTGTAAAAAAAATTGAATAAAAAACAATAGTAAAATTGCTGTTTTTTTAGTCCCCACTCCACCTAAAATTAGAATAAAAACTGATCAAAAAGTCGCATGCACCCCAAGAAAACTACAATGGATTCCTCAAGGTCTCTAGTTTCCAAAAAGGGGTCACTTTTGGGGGGTTTCCACTGTTTTAGCACCACAAGACCTCTTCAAACCGGACATGGTGCCTAATAAATTAAATTAATTAAATGTCACCTCTACTTTGCTCTAAATTCCTGTGAAACACCTAAAGGGTTAATAAACTTTTTAAATGCTGTTGTGAATACTTTGAGGGGTCTAGTTTCTGAAATGGGGTGTTTGATAAGGGTGTCTAATATATGGGCCCCTCAAAGCAACTTCAGAACTGAGCTGGAAACTAAAAAATAAAATAAAAATGAGGCAATACTTCGCTTCTTACATTATACTCATAATGAGCCGCGCCCACCCCGAGATGACCCCAGTTTTGACCGTTTGTATAAACGGAGACCCCTATTAGACCATTTCAGTGCCCGGTTTTCCCTGCATTCACCCCCGAGAAGTGTATTTCTATAGATGAATCCCTGGTACATTTGAAAGGGAGGCTTCAATTCCGCGAGTACCTGCCGGGTAAGAGGGCAAGGTATGGCGTGAAGATGTATGAGCTGTGCGAGAGTGCATCAGGGTATACCTACAAATTTAGGATATATAAAGGGAAGGACACCAGTACTCAGCCCCCAGAATGCCCCCCCTTACTGGGAGTTAATACAAAAATTGTGTGGGATTTGGTGCACCCACTGCTGGACCAGGGTTACCACCTCTACCTGGATAATTGTTATACCAGCGTCCCACTCTTCAACTGCCTCGCTTCCAGAAGTCCTGCGGCATGCGGCACTGCTAGAATAAATCTGAGAGGCCTCCCTAAGACTCTGCTTGGGCAAACACTCAGAAGGGGTGAGAGCAGGGCACAATCTAGCAGCAACATATTGTGTGTCAAGTACAAGACCAGGGAGATGCCACACCAGTACCCATGTACCTGTACGAGGTACCAGTACAGAGACCCCCAAACCAGACTGCATCCTGGACTACAATAGGTACATGGGAGGGGTGGACTTGTCAGATCAAGTCCTGAAGCCTTACAGTACTTCTGGAAGCGGGGCCACAGGCATCGTACCAGGGCAACACTTTTTAGGAGAAGTTCCCCAAACTGGCAAGAAGGGAAAAAGTCAAAAGAGGTGCAGAGTCTGCTATAAGAGGGGGATAAGGAAGGACACAATATATCAATGTGGCACATGTCCCGAAAAACCAGAGCTCTGTATGAAAGAGTGTTTTAAAATTTATCATCCATCCCTTTATTTTTAATTTACCCCAGTTTTACTCGCTCTGATCCACTTCGCACAGCTTACCCCTCCTCATCTTTCCCCTCTGAGCCCTGCTGTGTGCCCAGGCAGCTGATAACAGCCACATGTAGGGTATTGCCGTACCCGGGAGAGCCCACATTACAGTTTATGGGGTGTATGTCTCCGGTGGCACATGCTGGGCACAATATATCGGACACTGACATGGCATATATATAGAAAATTGCAAATCTCACTCTGCACCATCTGCTGCGCATTATCTTTTACACAATACCTGTGGGGTCAAAATGCTCACTACACCTCTAGATGAATTCCTTAAGGGGTGTCGTTTTTAAAATGGGGTCACTTCTCGGGGGTTTCAACTGTACTGATACCTCAGGGGCTTCTGCACACACGACTTAGCACCAGAAAATTTCCAGTAGGCCACATGGTGGTCCTTTCCTTCTGAGCCCTCCCATGGGCCCAAACGGCAGTTTATCACCACAAATAGGGTATTGCCACACTCAGGACAAATTGGGCAACAAAATGCGGTATTTTATTCCTTGTGAAAATAAGAAATTTTGAGCCAAAACTACCTCTTATTGGAAAAAATTACATTTTTTTGAATTCACAGCCCAATTCAAATAAATTCTGTGAAAAAACTGTGGAGTCTAAATGGTCACAACACCCATAAATGAATTCCTTGAGGGGTGTAGTTTCCAAAATGGGGTCACTTCTGGTGGGTTTCCATTGCTTTGATACCTTTGGGGCTCTGCAAATGCGACATGGCACCCGAAAACCAATCCAGCAAAATCTGGGCTCCAAAGAACACATAGCGCTCCTTTCCTTCTAATACCTCCCATGGGCCCAAACGGCAGTTTATGGCCACAAATAGGGTATTGCCGCACTCAGGACAAATTTGGCAACAAAATGGGGCATTTTGTTCCCTGTGAAAATAAGAAATTCTGATCAAAAATGACATCTTATTGGAAAAATTGTCATTCTTTTAATTTCACAGCCCAATTCAAATACGCGCTGTGAAAAAACTACGGGGTCAAAATTGTAACAATAACCATAAATTAATTCCTTGAGGGGTGCAGTTTCCAAAATGGGGTCAGTTTTGGGGGATTCCTACTGTTTTGGCACCTCAACACCTCTCCAAACCTGGCATGCTGCCTAAAATATATGCTAATAAAAAAGCACCACCAAAATGCACTAGGTGCTTCTTTGCTTCTGGGGCTTGTGTTTTAGTCCACGAGCGCACTAGAGCCACATGTGGGACATTTCTAAAAACTGAAGAATCTGGACAATACATATTTAGTAGTGTTTCTCTGGTAAAACCTTCTTTGTTACAGAAAAAAAATAGAATAAAATTGAAATTCAGAAAGAAAAACGAAATTTGCAAATTTCACCTCCACTGTGCTTTAATTCCTGTGAAATGCCTGAAGGGTTAAAAAACTTTCTAAATGCTGTTTTGAATACTTTGAGGGGTCTAGTTTTTAAAATGTGGTGCTTTATGGGGGTTTCTAATACATAGGCCCCTCAAAGCCACTTCAGAACTGAACAGGTACCTTAAAAAAAAGGCTTTTGAAATTTTCTTAAAAATATGAGAAATTGCTGTTTATGTTCTAAGCCTTGTAACGTCCAAGAAAAATAAAATAATGTTCAAAAAACGATGCCAATCTAAAGTAGACATATGGGAAATGTGAACTAGTAACTATTTTGGGTGGTATAAACGTCTGTTTTTCAAGCAGATGCATTTAAATTCTGAAAAATGCTATTTTTTCAAAATTTTCTCTAAATTTTGCAATTTTTCTCAAATAAAGACTGAATATATCGACCAAATTTTACCACGAACATGAAGCCCAAAGTGTCACGAGAAAACAATCTCGGAATCGCTTGGATAGGTTTAAGCATTCCGACGTTATTACCACATAAAGTGAAATATGTCAGATTTGAAAAATGGGCTCTGAGCCTTAAGGCCCAAACTAGGCTGCGTCCTTAAGGGGTTAAAGTGCAAGTGAAAACAATCTCAGAATCGCTTGGAAAGGTGAAAGCATTCCGGAGTTATTACCACATAAAGTGACACATGTCAGATTTGAAAAATGAGGCTCTGTCAGGAAGGTTAAAAGTGGCTAAAGAGGGAAGGGGTTAAAAAGATCACCCCTCAAAGTTTCAATACAGCATTTAGAAAGTTTCTTTTAACCCTTTAGACATTTTACAGGAATTAAAGCAATGTAGAGGTGAAATTTGCAAATATAATTTTTTTTTTGCAGAAATTCATTTTTAATCCATTTTTTTTGGAACACAGAAAGTTTTACCAGAGAAACGCAACTCAATATTTATTGCCCAGGTTCTGCAGTTTTTAGAAATACCCCACATGTGGCCCTAGTGTGCTTATCAACTGAAGTACAGGTCTCAGAATCAATGGAGCACCTAAAGGATTTTGGAGCCTTCTTTTTATTAGAATATATTTTAGGCACCATGTCAGGTTTGAAGGGCTCTTGCGGTGTCAAAACAGTGGAAATCCCCCAAAAGTTACCCCATTTGGGAAACTACACACCTCAAGGAAATTATCTAGGGGTATAGTGAGCATTTTGACCCCACATGTTTATTGCAGAAATGATTGAAAATAGGCTGTGAAAATTAAAATCTAAATTTTTTTCAAAGAAAATGTAGGTTTAGCTAATTTTTTATCATTTCTACAAGGACTAAAGGGGAAAAAGCACTGCAACATTTGTAAAGCAATTTCTCCCGAGTAAAACAATACCCCACATGTGGTCATAAATGCCTGTTTGGACACACGGCAGAGCTTAGAAGGGAAGGAGCGCCATTTAGCTTTTGGAGCTCAAATTTAGCAGGAATGTTTTGCGGAAGCCATGTCGCTATTGCAAAGCCCCTGAGGGGACAAAACAGTGGAATCCCCCCACAAGTGACCCCATTTTGGAAACTACACCCCTTGAGGAAATTATCTAGGGGTATAGTGAGCATTTTGACCTCACAGGTGTTTAATAGATTTTATTAGAATTGGGCAGTGAAAATAAAAACAATCCTTTTTCTTTAATAAGACGTAGCTTTAGCTCAAAATTTTTCATTTTCTCTACAAAAAAAGGAAAAAAAAGGAACCAACATTTGTAAAGCAACTTCTCTGGAGTACGGCAATACCCCATATGTGGTAATAAACTGCTGTTTGGGCACACGGCATGGCTCAAAAGGGAAGGAGCGCCATTTGGCTTTTGGAGTGCTGATTTTGCTGGATTGGTTTCTGGTTGCTTTGTTGCATTTGCAAAGCCCCTGTTGGACCAAAATATGGAAAACCCCCCAGAAGTGACCCCATTTTGGAAACTACACTCCACAAGGTATTCACCTAGGGCTGTAGTGAGCATGTTAACTCCGCAGGTGTTTTGCAGAAATTAGTGTGCACTCGATATTGCAGAGTGAAAATGGGAATTTTTCTATAGATATGCCAATATGCGGTACCCAGCTTGTGCCATCATAACAAGACGGCTCTGTAATTATTATGCTGTGTTTCCCGGTTTTAGAATCACCCTACCTGTGGCCCTAATCTTTTGCCTAGACATTCGACCAGGCTCAGGTGTGAAAGAGTACCATGCGAAGTTGAGGCCTAACTTGGTGATTTACAAAGTATTGGTTCACAATTGCAGGGCTCTGATGTGAAATAATAAAAGAAACCCCTGAGAAGTGACCCCTCAAGGCATTTATTAAGGGGTGTAGTGAGCATTTTCACCCCACAGGTCTTTCCCATAAATGATTGCGCTGCGGATGGTGCTTATAATACGTCCGTGCAACGAGCGTAATTTTCACGTGCCTCGCACGGACCTATGTTAGTCTATGGGGCCGTTCAGACAGTCCGTGATTTTCATTCAGCGCGTGTCCGCTACGTAAAACTCACGACATGTCCTATATTTGTGCCTTTTTTTAGCGCATCACGCACCCATTGAAGTCAATGGGTGCGTGAAAATCACGCGCAGCACACGGAAGCACTTCCGTGTGACGCGCGTGATTCGCACAACAGCAGTAAAATCTATGAATGAAAACAGAAAAGCACCACAAGCTTTTCTGTTTACAAACATCCAAACAGAGTGTCATAATGACGGTGACTGCGCGAAAATCACGCAGCCACACATCATATGCTGCTGACACACGGAGGTGTTATGTACCTTTTGCGCGTGCAAAACGCCACGTTTTTTGCGCGCGCAAAACGCACACGCTCGTGTGAATCCGGCCTAATGCTGTGAAGCAATCCTTTCTGCACAGGCTGGTGTCGCACTGATAAATGTCCTTTCTTATCCCCCTTTTGGTCCACACTCCGCACCTTTGCAGTTTATGGAGGTTTGCTGGGAAGTGTTGTCCTGGTATAATGCGGGCACCCTCGCTTCCAGCAGATATGTTTGGGCCCTCCCCTTCCTGGTTCCCTAATTTTCTGTAAAGTACAGTTAAGTTTACCGCTCAGACGGCACTGGTAACAATCCAATATCATTCAGTATGGACACTCTCTCCCAGAAAAATGCAGTGGACAATCCGCAATCCAATGAGGGTGTGGATGGTAATTCTTATCCTTGTAGTTCCACTGAGCTCCTTATCGTCTCTCTCCACATTCAAAGAACTCTTGGTAGGAAAAGGATCTTATGTCTCTAATAGATGGAAAAAGGAAGACACATAGTGCAACACCCTCTGAAAAAAGATTGCTCCTCGCCAAGTTTAATCCATACTCACAGAAGTAACAAGAAATAAAAGCATCAAGGTAAGTAAAAATCTTTAAAATTTCTAGGCGGCACGCCAAACACTCTCGCCCGACCCTGGGTTTCGCCCTTCCGGCTTCCTCTGGGGCAGATGCCTAGAAATTTTTAAGATTTTTACTTACCTTGATGCTTTTATTTCTTGTTACTTCTGTGAGTATGGATTAAACTTGGCGTGGAGCAATCTTTTTTCAGAGGGTGTTGCACTATGTGTCTTCCTTTTTCCATCTATTAGAGGCATAAGATCCTTTTCCTACCAGGAGTTCTTTGAATGTGGAGAGAGAATATAAGGAGCTCGGTGGAACTACAAGGATAAGAATTACCATCCACACCCTCATTGGATTGCGGATTGTCCACTGCATTTTTCTGGGAGAGAGTGTCCATACTGAATGATATTGGACTGTTACCAGTGCCATCTGAGCAGTAAACTTCACTGTACTTTATATGTTATTTAGGGTATTTGTTGGATCATACCCAATTTAGTTTTGCCTGCTCCGGTCTGAGAGAGATATTGTGGGTATTTGAGCCAAGAGAAACCACCGTTATATTTGTCCCTAATTTTATGGCCTTGATAAATCGCCTCTTGAAATAGAAAAATTGTTCCCCTCGGGCCTGCACAACTGCATATTTTTTATTTCCTCACTTATTGGAGCCTTAACTAATTTTATTTTTTCATAGACGCAGTGGTATGAGGACTGTTTGGTTTTTTTGTGGAACGAGCTGTAGTTATTATTGGTACCATTTTGGGGTACATATGACTTTGTGATTACTATCCTATTTTTTGGGAGGCAAGGTGACCAAAAAACAGCAATTCTGGCATAGTTTTTTTGGTTTTTTTATACAGCGTTCATGCGTTATAATCTACATGTTAACGTTATTCTGCGGGTCAGTATGATTCCGGCGATACTTAATTTATAGCACTTTTTTATGTTTTACAACTTTTTGCACAATAAAATTACTTTTGTAAAAAGAATGTATTTGTTCTGTCGCCATGTTGTGAGAACCATAACTTTTAAATTTTTTCGTCAACGGAGCTGTATGAGGGCTTGTTTTTTGCGAGACGAGCTATAGTTTTTATAGGTACCATTTTTAGATATATAAAACTTTTTGATCACTTTTTATTCCAATTTTTGTAGGGCAAAGTGACCAAAAAACAGAAATTCTGCCATTGTTTTTTACGGGTTTTTTTTACGCCGTCCACCGCATGGAATCAATGACATAATATTTTTATCGTTTAGGCAGTTACGGACTCGGCGATACTATATATGTGTGGTTTATTTATGTTTTTTAATAATAAAAGATTTAATAAGGGAAAAAGGGCGATTGTGTTTTATTTTATTACTTGATACTTTTATTATATTTTTACAACTTTTTTTCTCTTTTTTTTCACACTTTTCTTTAGTCCCACTAGGGGACTTGAAGGTACAACTGTTAGATTTTTATTCCAATACATTTCACTACCTACGTAGTGCAATATGTTAGATCTGTCAGTCAGGCACTGACAGCAAGCCGATTAGGCTTCGCCTCCGGGCAGGGCCTAATCGGCTTCTTTAATGGCAGCGTAGGAGGCCATTGTTAGGCCTGCTGTTGCCATAGCAGCAGTCGGCAGCCCTGATTGCATGCCGATCTGCTATCAACCTCTAAGATGCAGCTATCGCTTCTGATCGCTGTATCTAAGGGGTTAATGGCAGGAATCGGAGCTAGCTCCGGTTCCTGCCGTTACAGGTGGATGTCAGCTGTAACGTACAGCTGACATCCACTGTTGATGACGCCGGCTCAGCTTCTAAACCGGCGCCATCTTGCCAGGCTAGTGTTAGGCCTCCGGTTGCCTTTGCGGCCACCGACACCCCAGGAAATTTCTTTGCTGAGGTGCCGATGAGCTGCAAACCCCTTAAATGCAGCGATCACTATTGACTGCTGCATTTAAAGGGTTAATGGCGGGGATCAGAGCAAACTTCGGTCCCTGCCATTACCCCAGGGTGTCGGCTATAACATACAGCCGACACTCGGGGATGGTGGCACCGACTCAGCTTCTGATCCGGTGTCCACCATTTGTGGTATGGATACGGCAAAATGTGCGAAGCACTAGCTTTCCATGACGTATCCATACAACAAATGTCGGGAAGGGGTTAAAGGGTTTATCTCGTTCAGCAAACTAATGTTCATTTTTTGTATAACTAAAAGTTATAAAATTTTCAAAATATACTTTCTGTGTTAATCTCTCACGGTCTTCAAGATCTCTGCTTGTTGTTATTCAGTGGGAACATTCATTGTTTACTTCCAGTGGATACAATTCTGTCCGTGTTCTACTGATGGATCAGAGCTGTATCTTTTAATGCTCCGTGCACCTTTGTCCATCACATGACCATGGACTGAATTTTCCAGGGGGTGGAATGGGGAAAAAACTGTGACTCTTCCCATTGTTTTTCGGTTTCGTTTTTACGGCGTTCGCAGTGCGGCAAAAAAGGCATGTTAACTTTATTCTGCAGGTCAATACAATCAGAGTGATACCATATGTATATAGTTTTTTATGTTTTATTACTTTAACAGAAAAGAAAAAACCTAATTGTTGAAAATAAAATTTGTGTTGCCACATTCTGAGAGCCATAACTTCTTTCTTTTTCTATTGATGGTGTGATAACGTAACGGCTCCAAATGATGTTTAAAAAATGAGTTTATTATAGTCACAAACGGCCATTAAATAAAAGTATTTAGATAAAATCAGGGTAGACGGGCTGGGCCACATGTTAGACTTTGGCGTCTACCTTGATTTTATCTATATGCTTGTATTTTATGGCTGTTTGTGACTATAATAAACTCATTTTTTAAACATCATTTGGAGCCATTACGTTATCACAATCGGAGGCCAGTTCTCTTCTTTCTCTTTCCTTTGTATAGTAATTCAGAGACCATGCAGTAGAAAAATCAAGTGTGTTCTTACATAGTTACATAGTTACATAGTTAGTACGGCTGAAAAAAGACACATGTCCATCAAGTTCAACCAAGGGAAGGGAAAAGGGAAGGAAAAATTTCTACACATAGGAGCTAATATTTTTTTGTTCTAGGAAATTATATAACCCTTTTTTAAAGCCATCTACTGTCCCTGCTGTGACCAGCTCCTGCGGTAGGCTATTCCATAAATTCACCGTTCTTACTGTAAAGAAGCCTTGTCGCCTCTGCAGCTTAAACCTTTTTTTCTCCAGACGGAGGGAGTGCCCCCTTGTTTTTTGAGCGGGTTTTACAAGGAACAGGATATCACCATATTTTTTGTATGTGCCATTAATATATTTATATAAGTTAATCATGTCCCCCCTTAGTCGTCTTTTTTCAAGGCTAAATAGGTTTAATTCTTTCAATCTTTCCTCATAACTTAAATTCTCCATGCCCCTTATTAGCTTCGTTGCTCTTCTTTGTATTTTTTCCAACTCCAGGGCATCCTTTCTATGAACTGGAGCCCAGAACTGAACTGCATATTCTAGATGAGGCCTCACTAATGCTTTGTAAAGTGGCATTATTACATCCCTGTCCCGCGAGTCCATGCCTCTTTTAATACACGACAATATCCTGCTGGCCTTTGAAGCAGCTGATTGACACTGCATGCTGTTATTGAGTTTATGATTTACAAGTACACCCAGATCCTTCTCGACAAGTGAATCCGCCAGTGTAGCGCCCCCTAGGACATATGATGCATGCAGGTTGTTGGTACCCAGATGCATAACTTTACATTTATCTACATTAAACTTCATTTGCCAAGTGGACGCCCAAACACTTAGTTTGTTTAAATCTGCCTGTAATTCATGAACATCTTCCATAGTCTGAACTATATTACATAGCTTGGTGTCATCTGCAAAAATAGAAATAGTGCTATTAATCCCTTCCTCTATATCATTAATAAATAAGTTGAATAATAGTGGTCCCAGCACTGAACCCTGGGGTACACCACTTATAACCGGTGACCATTCAGAGAAGGAATCATTGACCACAACTCTCTGGATACGGTCCTTGAGCCAATTCTCAATCCAATTACAAACTATATTTTCTAAACCTATAGTCCTTAATTTACCCATTAGGCGTCTATGGGGGACAGTGTCAAATGCCTTTGCAAAGTCCAAAAACACTAAATCCAAAGCGGCCCCTCTGTCTAGACTTCTGCTCACCTCTTCATAAAAACAGATTAGGTTAGTTTGACAACTTCTGTCCTTAGTAAAACCGTGCTGGCTGTCACTTATAATGCTATTTATTGTCACATAATCCTGTATATAGTCCCTCAATAGCCCCTCAAACATTTTCCCCACGATGGATGTTAAGCTTACTGGTCTATAATTACCCGGGGAAGACCTAGAGCCCTTTTTGAAAATAGGCACCACATTTGCCCTGCGCCAGTCCCTTGGCACTATACCAGTCACTAGAGATTCTCTGAATATTATGAAAAGGGGGACAGAAATAACTGAACTAAGCTCTTTAAGAATTCTAGGGTGTAACCCATCTGGTCCCGGAGCCTTGTGCACATTTATTTTATTTAATTTAGCTTGGACCATCTCTACATTCATCCAATTCAGTATATCAACTGATATATTAACAGCACTGGCACCGGCTACATCAGCTGCTCTTTCTTCTGTTGTATATACAGAGCTAAAGAACCCATTTAGTAACTCTGCCTTCTCTTGATCCCCTGTGATCAACTCCCCATTACCATTATCTAGGGGTCCTACATGTTCAGACCTTGGCTTTTTTGCATTTATATGCTTGAAGAATTTTTTAGGATTTGTTTTACTATCCTTGGCCACCTGCCTTTCATTTTGTATTTTTGCTAATTTTATTACATTTTTACAGATTTTATTAAGCTCTTTATATTTTACAAAGGCTACAGCTGTACCCTCAGATTTGTATTTTTTAAATGCCCTTTTTTTGTCATGTATTGCCCCTTTCACAGAAGGTGTAAGCCATGTGGGGTTTAATTTGAGTCGTTTATACTTATTACCTGTAGGAATACATTTTGCACTATAATAACTCAAATTAGATTTGAAAATCTCCCATTTATCATTTGTTCCATTATTTGACATTAGTTCTTCCCAGTCTATATCCTGAATTGCAGCCCTCATCCTGGGGAAATTGGCTTTCTTAAAATTAAATGTTTTTGCCCTCCCAGCCTGCGTTTGTTTTTTACAGTATAGGTAAAATGTAACTATATTGTGATCACTGTTACCGAGGTTTTCACGAACATTGACATTCCCAACAAGATCTGCATTATTAGAAATGACCAGATCCAACAGAGCTTCACCTCTAGTCGGGTCTTCCACAAACTGGCCCATAAAATTTTCCTGCAACAGGTTGAGGAAATGTCTCCCCTTTGCAGTTGAAGCCGAACCATGACACCAATTAATATCCCGGAAATTAAAATCTCCCATTATCACTACAGTACCCGCCTGTGCAGCCCGCTCCATCTGTTTATATATCTGACCTTCCATCTCCTCAGTTATATTGGGGGTCTATAGATTACACCAAAAGTAATTTTTTCAGTGTTTACCTCCCTTTCTAGTTCCACCCACAAGGTTTCAACCTCCTCACAGTCTTCACCCACTATTGTCTCTTTCACACTCGCCTTCATATCACTTCTCACATACAGACATACACCACCACCTTTCCTATTTGTCCTGTCTTTACGAAAAAGTGTAAAACCCTGTAGATTTACAGCCCAGTCATGTGAAGAGTCCAGCCATGTTTCAGCAACACCAACTATATCTATATTTTCTTCCAGTATCAAGGCCTCCAGCTCCCCCATTTTGCTTGCTAGACTTCTGGCATTTGTGAACATACACTTTAACTTGCCTGTCAGTTTTTCACTTTTATTATCAGAAATGTGATTTGACATTAATCGGTCCTTTTTATTTACACTGATGTTTTGTAACGAAAGGATCTCCTTATCTTGTTGTCTAGTCCTCTCCCCACATTCTGTTTCTCCCCCCACCAATATAGTCTGACCCCTCTCTAACCTGGCTACCCCTTTTTTTTCTACATTGACCTCCCTCCTCAGCCCTAGTTTAAATACTCCGCCACCCCAGCTAGAATTCTCTCCCCCAGCACAGCGGACCCCCTTCCATTTAGGTGCAAATCTGCAGAATACAGTTTGTACCCCAATGAAAAGTCAGCCCAGTGCTCTAGGAACCCAAATCCTTCTCCTCTACACCAAGACTTCAGCCATGCATTTAACTCCCTAAGCTCCCGCTGTCTTTCCTGTGATGCGCATGGCACAGGCAGTATTCCTGAGAATACAACCTTGGAGGTCCTTCCCTTCAGCTTGTAGCCTAGTTCTTTAAAATTATTCTTAAGGCTCCTCCACCTACCATTTATTCTGTCGTTGGTACCGACATGGACCACGACAGCTGGATCATCACCAGCCCCTCCCAGCAATTTGTCCACCCGTTCCACCACATGCCGAACCCTGGCACCAGGGAGACAGCAAACCATTCGGTTGAGGTGGTCTTGGCGACAAATAATTCTATCCGTCTTCCTGATTATAGAATCCCGTACGACTATCAATTGTCTTGGCTTACCTGCATTACCATCCCGCCGACTACTAGCTGGGCTGTTCTCCCGGCTGTTAGGGAGATCAGTATCTACTAGGGCTGCCATTTCTGAGACTGACACCCTTGCATCATCACCCAATTTGGCAATTTTGCCTGGAATGTCAGAAACCGGATCGGCCTTCCTTGTCTTTGACCCCTTTCTACTGCCCCTAACTACATTAACCCAGCTACTTACCTGATCCTGCTCACCCATGTCTTCACCCTCCAGTTGTAACCCACTAACTGCATGCTCTGTGAGCAGCAAGCTCCGTTCAAAATTGTCTATCCTCCTCAGTGTTGCATTCTGCTCCTCCAGATCTCTAATACGAGCTTCCAGGTGAACAATATGCTCACATCTGCCACAGAGATATTCACCCTGGAACTCCGGCTCCAGACGTGCATACATATGGCAAACTGTGCACTGAAGAAAACCTCCAATCTTGCTGTCCATTATCCCAGTTACAAAAAAAAACAGCGAACAGGTGTTAATCAAAAAGATAAAGAAGTAGAAGAGCACTTACTTGGGCTTTAACTCCTCTTTTGAACTCCGGTTTTTGGAACTCCACTTAATATACAAACCACTTGGTATTCAAGCCACAGAGCAGGCTCTACAGAGTAGTGAGGCCTGATTTATAGCACCTGGTAGCAGCTAACCCCTCCCCCTTACTCAGCTACTCAGGAAACTGCAAAGGAAAAATGGTTACAAATTATGTCACTTTTGCAAACTTTGTAGCAAGCAAGCAATCAATACATATATCACATACAATGGCCCCCCACTTTGTCACACACAACACAGTAAATCAATCCGGTTTTTGGAACTCCACTTAATATACAAACCACTTGCTATTCAAGCCACAGAGCAGGCTCTACAGAGTAGTGAGGCCTGATTTATACCACCTGGTAGCAGCTAACCCCTCCCCCTTACTCAGCTACTCAGGAAACTGCAAAGGAAAAATGGTTACAAATTGTCACTTTTGCAAACTTTGTAGCAAGCAAGCAATCAATACATATATCACATACAATGGCCCCCCACTTTGTCACACACAACACAGTAAATCAATCCGGTTTTTGGAACTCCACTTAATATACAAACCACTTGCTATTCAAGCCACAGAGCAGGCTCTACAGAGTAGTGAGGCCTGATTTATACCACCTGGTAGCAGCTAACCCCTCCCCCTTACTCAGCTACTCAGGAAACTGCAAAGGAAAAATGGTTACAAATTATGTCACTTTTGCAAACTTTGTAGCAAGCAAGCAATCAATACATATATCACATACAATGGCCCCCCACTTTGTCACACACAGCACAGTAAATCAATCCGGTTTTTGGAACTCCACTTAATATACAAACCACTTGCTATTCAAGCCACAGAGCAGGCTCTACAGAGTAGTGAGGCCTGATTTATACCACCTGGTAGCAGCTAACCCCTCCCCCTTACTCAGCTACTCAGGAGACTGCAAAGGAAAAATGGTTACAAATTATGTCACTTTTGCAAACTTTGTAGCAAGCAAGCAATCAATACATATATCACATACAATGGCCCCCCACTTTGTCACACACAACACAGTAAATCAATCCGGTTTTTGGAACTCCACTTAATATACAAACCACTTGCTATTCAAGCCACAGAGCAGGCTCTACAGAGTAGTGAGGCCTGATTTATACCACCTGGTAGCAGCTAACCCCTCCCCCTTACTCAGCTACTCAGGAAACTGCAAAGGAAAAATGGTTACAAATTATGTCACTTTTGCAAACTTTGTAGCAAGCAAGCAATCAATACATATATCACATACAATGGCCCCCCACTTTGTCACACACAACACAGTAAATCAATCCGGTTTTTGGAACTCCACTTAATATACAAACCACTTGCTATTCAAGCCACAGAGCAGGCTCTACAGAGTAGTGAGGCCTGATTTATACCACCTGGTAGCAGCTAACCCCTCCCCCTTACTCAGCTACTCGGGAAACTGCAAAGGAAAAATGGTTACAAATTATGTCACTTTTGCAAACTTTGTAGCAAGCAAGCAATCAATACATATATCACATACAATGGCCCCCCACTTTGTCACACACAACACAGTAAATCAATCCGGTTTTTGGAACTCCACTTAATATACAAACCACTTGCTATTCAAGCCACAGAGCAGGCTCTACAGAGTAGTGAGGCCTGATTTATACCACCTGGTAGCAGCTAACCCCTCCCCCTTACTCAGCTACTCAGGAAACTGCAAAGGAAAAATGGTTACAAATTATGTCACTTTTGCAAACTTTGTAGCAAGCAAGCAATCAATACATATATCGCATACAATGGCCCCCCACTTTGTCACACACAACACAGTAAATCAATCCGGTTTTTGGAACTCCACTTAATATACAAACCACTTGCTATTCAAGCCACAGAGCAGGCTCTACAGAGTAGTGAGGCCTGATTTATACCACCTGGTAGCAGCTAACCCCTCCCCCTTACTCAGCTACTCGGGAAACTGCAAAGGAAAAATGGTTACAAATTATGTCACTTTTGCAAACTTTGTAGCAAGCAAGCAATCAATACATATATCACATACAATGGCCCCCCACTTTGTCACACACAACACAGTAAATCAATCCGGTTTTTGGAACTCCACTTAATATACAAACCACTTGCTATTCATCTACTACATCTAACCTCCTTGATATTGGGGATGATGATGATCTTTTCCTGGAGACAGTGTGTTGAATTTTTATTTGGTCTATACAGTGTGTAGCCCCATTGCATATAATCTATATGGTAATTTACAAAGCTGTGTTCCGGTGATAGGAGTACATTTTAATAAATAACGGAGACACTGCAATTGCAACATGTTTTTCAACAACTAGCAAAAGGAGTCTTCTGAAAAACCCTACGGGCGATCTAGTGACTTCACTTAGATACAATAAAAATAAAGGTTTGTGCAGCTCATGTTTATAAGAAAGTTGCAGAACTTTACATGATATGATGATTGAGCTTTATTTCCACTGTAAATTTATCCAAAGTATATGCACACCAGTGCAACCAATATTATTATTATTATTTCTAACATTATCTAACATAACACTTGGAAGGTTAGCAAGTAGAGGACAGATGGACTGGAATATGACTGAAGTATAAGACTACACAAGATTTGTTTGTAGTCTGTTACCTTGGAGACTTAGCTCTATATAGAAATTGTAGGAAATTTTTCATCAAGACTTTAGTAAGTTGTTTCATTTTATTTTTATTTTAGATGCCTTGAAGAGAAATTGGCTGCAAAGATGTGACCTTTAATAATGTTTTATATATAATTCAATCACCACACTGCTGACTTTTATGATTCATTGCAGGAGATTATGCAGGCTTTCCAGGATGTGGATTATTGCGCTTACACAGTACCTACCGCCATGACCTCAAGATATATGCTTCTGATGAAGGACGTGTCCAAATGACTGCTGCTGCTTTTGCCAAGGTAATCCTAGAATTAAGAAGAGTTGAACATTGTTCTCACATAAATATTGATGTATCCAAATACAGTTCTAAAGTATGGTACAGACAGATATTTAAAGGCCATATCCACCCAGAAAGTTATAATGGCTAAACATTAGCAGAAGATAGAGCTACACCTAACGTTTGGGTTCTCAACATGGTATTCTTGAAGAAATGACACTGGTTTATCAACATTTTCTCACTGTTGCCCGGTAGTACCTAGTAGAAATCCACAAACACTCCTACTATTAGGGGATAGGTGACTGGGGTTTATGAGAATGGAGAATATTGATGGCGATAATAATGACTGACTGACTTAGAGTTCTGAGGACTTGGTCGCAGTGCTGGATCACCTTTTAGGCTGGATTCACACAGAGCAATTTGCTTCATTTTTGTGGGTTTTTCATGGTATTTTTAACAGCTTTTTTTATGCGTGGTTTTTAGTGTGGCCAGATTTTACATTAATCTAGTGAAATATATGTGCTACATACAACTTCATTTTGTTTAGTGGCTTTTTTTGACAATTTTGTCTCATTATTTTGTTCCAAATGCAGCGTGCATTTTTTCAGCCGTTTTTCCCATAGGCTTCCCTATAAGATTTAAAAAATGGCACCAAAAAGCATATACAAATTGACACTAAATTAAAAATGGCGGCAGAAAAAAAAAAATATCACCAAACGCTAGCAAAAATATGTGCCGAAAGATTTCTAAATTTAGACGTGGCAATTAAATATTTATTAAATGAGACAAATTTAATCTCTACCCTCACTACAACCCCACAGCCCGGGATAGGAACAAAAGAAAAAAAAAAAGGGACTGGCCATATCTGTTTAATACTTTGTTAATAAAAGAGCTCTCTATTCCTTAATTCCCCCACCTTCACCTTCCATACGCACAATGTTGGGATCTCTGTCGAAATCCATAGCATAGAGATAAGCTTTGTGCCACAAACAATAGCCTATACACTAATGGCCGGTTATGCACCTCTGGGATTTCTGTTAGTACTACCAGCAAACACAACCCTATATTCACATGAATTGTACAATCGATTAAAGCAGATATTACCTTAACTATTTCTTCCCAAGATTTATATAATTTGGGTCCGCGCCAGGAAGTGTGGATCCAGTCAGCTTCACCAACTAAGCATTTTGGGCATTTATTTGAATCTTGTGTTTCAATATAATGTAGGAATTTTGGAGCGTAATAAATTCTATAAATAACTTTATACTGAATGAGTTTATTTGGTTCACTAACTAAATAGTTACGTACATTAGCCACATTTTTTGCGCAGCTTTTTTTCCGTTACGTCATTTGCACCCTGGATCCATACGTTTTTCAATTGTGAATTAATACCATTAATAGATTTACTTTGTATAGTATCATAGCACCTAGAAATAAACGCTTGCTAATTTGGGGACATGATGAATTGACCCAGTGAATTAGATGTCTACCAATATCCTTTTGATTATTTCTTGAGGACAAATATAAACATTGCAACTGAGAGTAATAAAACAATTGACAGAGTGGGGGGTTCATTAAAAGCTTAAGGGGAAAATCCTTCTGGAATATGGAGCCACCACTCAATGTTCATTACTTTGATCCAGTATCTTTGTAAACATACAGTTCAGTGTATAAAAGTGGAACTACTGACATAATAACATTGTTTACAGGGTCTTCTGGCGTTAGAAGGTGAACTTACACCTATTTTGGTTCAAATGGTAAAAAGCGCTAACATGAATGGACTCCTGGACAGCGACAGTGATTCCTTAAGTAGCTGCCAACAAAAAGTGAAGGCACATCTCCATGAGATCATGCAGAAGGATGCCGATTTCACAGAGGAGGACCAGGAGAAGGTAGTTTTGGGGTCCAGGGTTAGATTACAGCCAAGGAAACGCCATCATTGTTTATGTTCTCCCCGTTCTGTTGTTGGTTTCCTCTTGGTACTTGGGCTGAATTCACACTTCGTCTGCTGTGTCAGCTTGGTGAATGCGCCGGGAAAGCTGGTACATACAATAAACTTATCCATAGACCCCCATTCACCCAACGTTGGTCAAAGAGTGTCCTTTTGACCTCCATCAGGCTGGTGTACGTCAGTATACCTTTCTTAGGTGTATGGAATAGTGTAGTCTTCTGCGCTATTCTATACAGAGGTATCCTGCAAAAAAACTTAAATCACGCGGTACTTTTTTTCGAAATAGGAGCCTATGGGTGATGGATGCCTATTCAGTGGAATCTCTTGTAGTGTATATATTGGAAATCCTCTCAACATATACACTACCCTGATGTACACTGCAAACGCAGTGTGAATAAACCCTCCGAAGACATACTTTGTTATTTGGCTTCCTGTGAAAGTGGCACTATATGCATGTCTGCAGGAAATTTGTTAGTGAGCTCACTATATTCTGTATATATATTGACATACACATAATTATGACACACCCAAATGTATTTAATATGCATTCTTTGATGTCCAACATGGCAGCGATAAGGTAAATCTAAATACTGAATAAAGTTGTTCTGCTGAGATCTCTTTCCTTAGTTTGTTAACATCAGGATTCCCAGTTGAAGCCCTAGATATTGGATATTAACAACCACAAGGTAAAATGAAAGCATTTATCTAAACTGCACATAGTCTTAAGAAGTTTTAGAAGACTAGAAAAAGTGGTCTGTTTTTTTTTTTTCCTAAAACAGCACCACTCTTGTCCACTGGCTGTATCCGGTATTGCAATTCTGCTCCATTCACTTAAAGGGGTTCCCCCATCAGGGACATTTATGAAATATCCACAGGATATGCCATACATGTCAGATAGACGCGGGTCCCACCTCTGGGACCCGCACCTATCTCTAGAATGGGGCCCCATAAACTCCGTTCTACCGTTTTCTGCTCCCGGCCACTTCCTAACAATATGGCCGGAAGTTACAGAAATGGCGTAGCTCATCGAGCTACGCTGTTCCCTTTTTCATGGTTGGAAATCACACTAGTCAGCTGGAGCACAGAGCGGCAGAACGGGGTTTAGGGGGCCCCGTTCTAGGGATAGGTGCGGGTCTCAGAGGTGGGACCCGCATCTATCTAACATTTATGACATATCCTGTGGATATGTCATAAATGTCCCTGAGTGGAAAACCCCTTTGAAGCAACACCTTCTTGAACAAGTGCTAGAACGATCCAGTCCAATCCACTACTAATTTTAGGTGATAAATGTAATGCAATACAGCATTTGTCTAATACTGTAAGTGAATAAATGCTTGTGTTTTTCTACTTACATTTCTGTAGCTGGCCCCTACAAGCAGCAATTCACTACTCAACTCTATTGAGTCAATAAAGAACCCTGTGAAGACATGCGATGAGGTGTTTGCCCTCATTGAGAGGCTGACATCTCAGATCTGTCAACGTTTGGAAGATCCTAAATCTGCAGGTGAGCCGCAGGTTTTTTTTGTTATATTCCGAAGAATCCTAGCATTGTGGATTGCACTTCTCAAGGGCTTACCGTATTTTCCGGACTATAAGGCGCACATAAAATGTTGAGAATTTCTCAGAAATAGAAAGTGCGCCTTATAATCCGGTGCGCCTTATATATGAAACCGACAGTAAAGAGAGGGGTTCATACAGGATCCTTTACCTCTATCGTGGGCGGCAGGGGTCGGCGGCGGCATACCACAGCACACACCATGCTCCTCCCCCCCGTGCGCCTATGAATTTATTCTTCACTTGGGTTTTTACAGTATCCATAAATGGATTGAGCATTACGGCCACCGTAATCAGGAGCCACACTGAGTGATACTTACAGCTCTGTAGGATCCTTGCAATATATCTTTGCTTTAGCGTTAACTATACCCACTACCCCAAAAAATGCCTCCTGTTAAGAGACATGCTTATGATGCAGGTTTCAAGCTTAAAGCTATAAGTTATGCAGTAGAGCATGGAAATAGGGCAGCTGCAAGAGAATTCAACATTAATGAATCCATGGTGCGTAAGTGGAGAAAACAAGAAGATGACCTCCGCCAAGTAAAGAAGACCAAACTGAGTTTCCGAGGAAACAAAGCAAGGTGGCCACAGTTGGAGGACAAAATAGAACAGTGGGTTATGGAACAGAGAAACGCATGTAGAAGCGTCTCCACTGTCTCTATTAGACTCAAAGCCACTGCTTTAGCACGTGACATGGAGATCAAGGACTTTCGAGGAGGTCCTTCATGGTGCTTTCGTTTCATGCAAAGGCGTCATCTCTCCATTCGCACCAGAACTACTGTGTGCCAGCAATTACCAAAGGATTATGAAGAGAAGCTGGCCATTTTCCGCACCTACTGCATAACCAAGATAAATGAAAAGAATATCCAGCCAGAACACATTATTAACATGGATGAGGTTCCCCTCACTTTCGATATCCCCGTAAACCGTACTGTTGAGAAAACAGGGACCAGTACGATATCTATACGTACCACAGGAAATGAGAAGTCATCTTTCACTGTAGTTCTCGCTTGTCAGGCTAATGGCCAGAAACTACCACCCATGGTAATTTTCAAGAGGAAGACTTTGCCTAAAGAAAATTTTCCTGCTGGTGTCATCATTAAGGCTAACCCAAAGGGCTGGATGGATGAGGAGAAGATGAGTGAGTGGCTGAGGGAGGTCTACGTCAAGAGACCGGGTGGCTTTTTTCACAAATCCCCATCCCTATTGGTCTGTGACTCGATGCGCGCCCACTTGACCGATACTGTCAAAGCCCAAGTGAAGAAAACTAATTCGGAGCTTGCTGTCATCCCTGGTGGATTAACCAAAGAGCTCCAGCCGCTAGATATCAGCATCAACAGGTCATTTAAAGTTAAATTGCGAGCTGCATGGGAGCATTGGATGACAGAAGGTGACCACACATTCACCAAAACAGGGAGGCAACGCCGTGCGAGTTATGCCACTATGTGCCAGTGGATCGTGGATGCCTGGAAGAATGTATCAGTCTCCAGTGTCATCCGAGCTTTCAGGAAGGCTGGAATCACCACTGAAGAGCCTAGCAGCAGCAACGAAACCGACTCGGATAATGAAGAGGAGGACCCCATGCTTGATGCCGAAATCGCCCAACTGTTCAACTCCGACACTGAAGATGACGGATTTGATGGATTTCTGGTGGAGGAATGAACTGAAAAAGTACGGTAAGGGTATGTGCACACACACTAATTACGTCCGTAATTGACGGACGTATTTCGGCCGCAAGTCCCGGACCGAACACAGTGCAAGGAGCCGGGCTCCTAGCATCATACTTATGTACGACGCTAGGAGTCCCTGCCTTGCTGCAGGACAACTGTCCCGTAGTATAATCATGTTTACAGTACGGGACAGTTGTCCTGCAGCGAGGCAGGGACTCCTAGCGTCGTACATAAGTATGATGCTAGGAGCCCGGCTCCTTGCACTGTTCGGTCCGGGACTTGCGGCCGAAATACGTCCGTCAATTACGGACGTAATTAGTGTGTGTGCACATACCCTTAACGTTTTGATTTGCAATTACAGCTGAACCAGTTGCAAGTTATTGTTAAAAAGTGTAATAAATTTTGACTTGCAGTCTGAGCAATGGTTTATTTAACGGTAATGTGCTGCGCCTTATAATCCAGTGCGCCTTATATATGAAACATGATTGCTTACAAGGCGCTCATAGAAAGTGCGCCTTATAATCCGGTGCGCCTTATAGTCCGGAAAATACGGTAATAAACCACTTTTATTATCTCTGTCAATCATTTCCAGGCATCTTGGCTGAGAATCAGAACTTATATTGTCTATTTGAGAAAAGCTGTTGTGTAATTGATTTCTAATGAATACGCCTTACTACTTGGCTTGTGTATGTGGTACCACTAAGAACGGTTTTGTCCCTAGATCTACAGTTATATCATAGTGAGACTTTGGAGCTCATGTTACAGAGATGGACCAAGCTAGAGAGAGATTTTCGCATGAAGAGTGGACGTTATGATATCAGCAAGATTCCTGATATTTATGATTGTGTCAAGTATGATGTTCAGCACAACCGCTCACTCAACATGGAAGGGACAGATGAACTCTTTAAACTTTCCAAATCCTTAGCAGATGTCATAATCCCCCAGGTAGGTATTGCATCATTTATGTATCGTTCGAATAGAAAAACAGGGTCATTCATAGAACACAAAACAAATTCAATACCCAAGTCGAAAGCTTGTACATTCGAATCAACAATTAGAATACAAAGGACAGACTTTTTACTTCACAAATATGATACACTGCATTAAGGCGCTGATCACATCTGCGTTGGAGGCGCCGTTAGGGGCCTCCGTCGCAGATCCGGCAGAGATTACCGGAAACAATAGCGCAGCATTCTGCACTTTTGTTCCAGTAAACTCCCGGGCACCCCGACGGAACCCATTAAAGTCCAAGGTTTCTGTCGGCCATCGGTGGTGTCTGTGGTGCAACAGAACCGTCACTTCCGGTTTTCCCTTGTACTCCACCTCTGATGGAGCAGAACAATGGAAGGCAGCGATGCAGGTGTGAACATAGCCTTACCCACTTAAACACACACATATATATATATATATATATATATATATATATACACACACACACATACACACGTGTGTCTATTCAGCAAGTCCTGTTCTGTTTTGTGTTTGCAGGAATATGGCATTAATAAAGAGGAAAAACTGGAGATCGCAGTGGGATATTGTCTTCCTCTAATTAATAAGATCCTGCTGGACTTGCAGAGAACTCATGAAGATGAGTCTGTAAACAAACTGCACCCACTGTGAGTTACATCTTAATATCCTTATCAAAATAATGAAAAATTGTTTTGCATCCTAAAGTGATGCTCTGCCGAGGAGAATCATAGGATATATAGTCCGTAAATATAAAGACTAGCGCTTTATTAGATATCTTTCTTATCTATTTTGGTGATTTCTGCTTCAGTTTGTTTACAGCCGGTGCAATGTGGAAAATATAATATCAGGTTGCTGTATGGAAACCGTCAATAAGCTGTTGACGGTTGTTCTTTTTATTATGTAATATCTAACCTGCTTTTGGCTGGTTTCCAGCTACAGATTTTTTTCTTTACTGGCAAAAAAAGATATCACAAAGACAAAACTTCACAAGTTGCAGAAATGGTACCCCTTTCCTCTCTTCATAGAAATATATTTGATATATTTTTAAGTTTGGTAAAAACTAAAATAATTGTAATCTATGCATATCAAATATTTATTTAAAAAAAAATTGGGTTTTCTCCATAATATTTTTTTAAAATTTTTCTTATTATTTATGTGTAACTCAATTAACGTTCCATTGTACCGTATATATGACATACAGGGGGGTATAAATACATAACATGTGACGATAAAAATCAAATACAATAAACATAAGCTCACTGAGTGACAGACTGGCTTCCAAATGAGAGAGGACCCTGCCGATAAGGGCTTACAATCTATAAGGGGAATAGATGGTAGATTGGGGCAAAGCTGCTTATATAATTGTTATAGTTTAGCGGAGACCGCATTATTGCAGGTTGTAAACCTATCGGAAGAGGTGAGTTTTCAGGTTGCTTTTGAAAGTACGAATGGTGGAAGAGAGTCTGATGTGTTGGTGTGATGAGTTCCAGAGTATGTGGGAAAGCACAGGAGAAATGTTGGGGACAATGATATGTCAGTCCCTTGTCGTAAACACATCCTCGTGTCTGGCACAATCTGTCATTTATCTGATCCTTACCTCCTGGATAGGATGAACATTTCTCTTATTGCTGGTCAGTTGTTGCTACCAATCGACAATTGTTTATAAAAATATTTGGTTGTATCACATTTTTCATTTTGTATCTTGTCTTTAAGGTATTCAAGAGGAGTTCTCTCTCCAGGGCGTCACGTGAGAACACGACTGTACTTCACCAGTGAAAGCCATGTGCACTCCTTGTTGAGCATTTTTCGTTATGGAGGGCTCTTGGATGTGAGTGCGTTGTATTGCAACTGTTTTTTTTTTTTATTGTGGTAAATGCTACTATTGGAGCAATTGCCCTCACTTTGATCTGAAGATAATGTTGAAGGAACAATGCAAGGGTACAACATTTTTTAAATTAAATATATTTAAGATATGTCAACTGTGTCACTTGTTTTGAAAAGTGGTGGAAGATAATGCCAGGTCCCAAGTGACGTTGTTTAAACCCCCACACAATGTTCCTCAACACTGAGTATTTGTTGTTCATAAATATGGTGCATGCTGCACTGGGGGAGAAGAGACTGGGTCACTGTAATGACAGTAATATTAAATCTCACTCTTACTTTTTCATATTTAAGAACCTATAGCTGCATTGTGTGACCTTTTGGATAATAACACCACTTACATATGAAGATATGTGTTAAACCAGTCATGTATGGTGAGATGTGTCCTTGACATCTATAGATTGTGAGACATCTGTGGTTCCTGGCACAGCAGGGTCTGGTTCAGCACGATTCACATAATGGCAAATCGATTTTCCACCATGCTACAATATCTCACCATTAATGGCCATCTTTATTCCTATTGTTGACTATAAAAGATAAATAAGCTATTAAATTACAAAAGATAATAGTTTTTTTCTACAGCAAAATGACTCTCTTTTTCTAGGAGTCCAATGATCAACAGTGGAAAAGAGCAATGGATTATTTAAGTGCTGTCTCCGAGCTAAACTACA
This sequence comes from Rhinoderma darwinii, assembly GCF_050947455.1. Taxonomy (NCBI): domain Eukaryota; kingdom Metazoa; phylum Chordata; class Amphibia; order Anura; family Rhinodermatidae; genus Rhinoderma; species Rhinoderma darwinii. The sequence goes on along the minus strand of NC_134689.1, from coordinate 297,896,192 downwards.
TGACACAGATTGTGATTATGTTGTATGAAGACAACAATAAGGTAACAGCATGAATAGCGAAAAAAATAAAAATGTAAAGGGCACATAATGTACAATATTATGCTGTATATGTAGATTGCTGTTCTATACTATATAGCTGGTGGTGTTCTAAGATCGGTTCTATTTGAATGCATCTTTGTTTTGTCTGGACCTGTTATGTGGTTTTCATTTTGTACCCTCTACTATGGATTTTAGGGATTATGATCTTGCAATTCTATATGACTGCACGTTAATAAAAGGACTTTAAATTGAATAAATAAACAGCAAGATATCCGGGAACACAAATTATTTTTTATTTGATTTGTTTCTTTTTTGTAAAGTGGATTACATGTCTAAAGATAATTTCAAGTGCTGTTAGGATAAGTGTGATGCAAACCTGGTTTGGTACTAAAGTTGGCCATACGCATGAAATAACGGTCATCTCGTTCGGCCAGCAACTGTCTCTCCCGACTCCACTATAAACATTCATGCTCAGCCTAAAGTGTATGTTTATTTCAATGGGAACACCGGTTTGGGCATGTTGAAATCCAACATGCCTGATCTTTCTTTCTTTCCTCCCTGCCGTTGGGAGAGATTCAGGAGGCCCCCAATACACATTAGATCACCAGTCAATCCTGCCATGTTTTGTCTAATGTGTATGAGCACCTTCAAAGACGTTTTCAAAATGTCAGAAATTGTGTACAAATGATTTAACTGCAGTACGATTGGTCACTTACTAATGTACTGTCTGTAGCTGAAATGTCAGTCTCGCATGCAGTCACACGACCATGCTCTTGGTGTTTATCTCCTGCTTGTGTAACCGTACACTGAACACGTGGTTATTTCCCCTCTCACCCTCCCCTACATCACACCTCACATGCCTCTTATCTCTGCTGCTCCTTGCTCTCCCCCTCTCTCCCTGTCTCGGAGTGATTGTGTTTCACATGCTGGGCAGCAGTTCATGCAGAGTCTAGCATCAGAACAGCAGAGCTGTGTCTTGGTAGTAGACAGTGAGTAATTACAGCACTACCCTACACCTTGCAATAGAGGAGTATGTGCAGCTATAAATATAGGCAATGTCTGTGAGAGGGGAGAGAACTTATAGAAACTGTAGTCCTTTACATGGTAATCCCAACCACAGAAAGCCCTGACCGCATCAAAACAAAGGTGCCATACAGAGCTGGGTAAGATAATGAAAATAAAAAAGACCTACTTCTGATCTATTGTGGCATCACCTGGTACACATTCAGACACATACAGATACTTTTCTGAATTTTTTTTTATAAGCTAGGAAAATCCCATTAAGCTGTGCCAAAGTTATCGTTCTCTCCGATTCTCCTCTAATTTGTACTTATTATGATTACACTGTATTCAATGGCCTTATGCAAACAAGATGTAATAAAAAGGGTTACCCAGTGCCACCAATTAGATTTATGCTCTAAAAAAAAGTAATGTTTGAATCTCATTGGTTGCTAAGCCCAACACAATTTATTTATTTTTTATATTTTTATTTTATGTTGGTTAATAGGGAGTGGCAGCTTACCATAGAAACCAAACAGGTTCCAGCCTTTATGTTTTTTTAAACCTTTTGGAAAATTAGTGCAGTGACCTAAATGTTTGCCATAGGCAACTGTTTTGCTTTTTTTATGTTATAGTTTTGACAAATCCCCAAATGTATTGATATATTTCTTTCTGTTTAATTGGGTATTTTTTGTAACCAAGTTTTCGCTGTATGAGTTTAAACTGGATAGACTTCATTAAATGAACACTGGATATTTGTTTCCAGGATCCGTCTTCAGAAGAGAGGTTTCATGTTGAGCTTCATTTTAGTCCAGGGGTCAAGGGCTGTGAGGAAGATGAAAAGGCCCCCCTGGGGTTTGGATTCCGACCAGCATCAGCAGAAGTAAGTCTTTCTCCTGATTTGAAGAGAGAACATTTACAACAAATCTTTTCTAAATTTGAGTGTGCAGAATTGCAGCGTAATGATGTTTTCCAGTTCTCTTCTATGTTCATCTGTCCTTCACCACCATTTGTTCAGATGCTCTCAAAGACCTAAGTAGCGTTCTCTCTAGCATTGTATTTATGTTCTGCATTTTAATTGAATACTAAAAGCATGGACTACTTCTGTTAAGTTATGATTTGCAATCACAGACTGTTCTCCTGTTTTACAATGGATTCAAGGATTGCGAGAATAAATAGGTTCTTACACAATTGCTAAGTGAATATATATTGTTTACTCAGGTGCAAAAGATATCAAGATGCGTACAAGATATACAAAATGTATATCAACAAGACAAGATATAAAAATAAGTAAACATGCAAAACATACAGAAGTAGCTGAGCATTCAACTAGCTGCCATTTTGGGAGCCTGCTTTTGGATGTGTTAACCCCTTCCCGCAATTTCACGTACATGCACGTCGGGGAATACAGCCTGTTCGCGGATTCCCACGTGCATGTACGTGATTAAGATCGTGCGGGCACAGAAGCTGTGCCCGCACGATTGCCGCGGGAGCCAGGCTGTCAGTCAACTGGCTGTCTGCAAGTGCCGAGAATCTCAGCCGTTTAACCCATTAAATGCCGCAGTCAATAGCGACCACGCCATTTAAATCTATTGACAGAGGGAGGGAGCTCCCTCTGTTTCCCAACGGCGGCCCGCGAATGCGATGTCCAGCCGCCAACGGGTTGCCATGGCAGCCGGGTATCTAATAAAGACCCCCAGGCCTGCCCTGGCTGTATGCCTATTAGGCCGTGCCGGAGTTTTACACTGACAGGCAATAATGCTTTGGTATACTAAGTATACCAAATCATTATATCTGCGATCAGAAGATCGCATGGTGAAGTCCCCTAGTGGGAAAAATAATTAAACAGTAAAAATAAAATAAAACCATTTTTTTCCATAAAAAGTGGTTTTATTTAATAAAAGTGTAAAAACAAACATGAAAAGTACACATATATGGTATCGGTGCACTCATAACAACGCAAACAATAAAGTTAACACATTAATTCAACTGTATAATGAACTTTGTACAAAAAAGCCCGCTAAAAACAACGTCAAAATCACTTTTTTTCTGCATTCCCCCATCAAAAAAAATATAATAAAAGTTAATCAAGAAGTCCCATCCACCCCAAAATAGTAACGATGAAAACTACACCTTGTCCCGCAAAATGAAAACCATCATATGGCGATACCAATGGAAAAATAATACAGTTATGGCTCTTGGAATGCGGTTATGCAAAAATGTATTATTTTTGCTTAAAAGGTTTTTTTATTGTGCAAACGTAGTAAAACATTAAAAAAAACTAAACATATGTGGTATCGTTGTAATCGTACCGACCCATAGAATAAAGGTAACATGATATTTATGCTGCATAGTGAACGGCGTAAATGTAAAACGCGATGCAATGCAGGAATAGTGTTTTTTTTTTTCCAATTCCTTTCCACCAAAAAATGAATAATATAATATAAATATATATGGTGCCATTAAAAAACACAACTCGTCCCGCAAAAATCAAGCCCTCATACGCCTATGTTGACGGAAAAATAAGAGTTATAACTCTTGGAATGTAAAGATGGAAAAAATAAAAAACAATCCTTGGTCATTAAGGCCAAAATAGGCCTGGTCGTTAAGGGGTTAAACTACTGGACACGCTGTATGCATCAACCATGAGAAAAGGAACGCAGCGTAATTCCTGCTGGTCACGCTGTTGGCTGTTCCAGGTGAGCTCTCCCCCTTGAGAGTGCACTATGTTTTTAGATGCAAAACAGTGAAAACTCCCCCAAATTTTAGAAACTTCAACGACCCATTCACATTATCAGCAGGTGTGTGCGCAGGCGCGTTCTCAGTGTTCTTCCTCTCTTTTCCTTTTTGTCCTGGCATCCAAGTCCATCCTTCAACAGTTAATGAAGGTTTTAGGATCACAAAACTTTAACTGTTTTTGCTTTTGAGTTTTGTCTTGCTTCCCTCCAGATGAATAGCTCGGTCTTAAACTTGGTGAACACGTGTCTTTTTTTTTTTTTTTAACCTAAGTAACTATGTAAAGAATTAACCTTTCTAAAGAGATACTGTATCCTCTGCGTGTTTTTCTTTCTTCTAGAACGAAGACAAAAAGACTAATCAAGGAAGTCTGGAAGACTTGTCCAAGGTGAAAGGAACTGATGATGTGGACAGATCCATGCTGATGTCACCACTGCCATCAGAGCTAATCAGCATCCACAGGAAATCGCCCCTTACCAGAGCTAGAAAAACTGGGTCAATGGAGGTAAACACTTAACAGATTGGATCACGTAATTTTGTATTTTTATACTGTGAAAATTGTTGCCTGTGTTTGAGAAAGAATACACCTGCTGCAGAACATTGCAGCATAATGTGGATAATGGCGGTATTGCATTGTTATTGACATATCTAAATAACACTTACATGAAGAAAAATACTGCAAAGTGGAGCAATAAAATGTCAATTTTACGTGTAGTTCTTCAGTAAATAATCTACTCAGACTTCTTACCATCAAATGTTCTTTTTTTCAGTAAGGGAAACTATTTCTTGTTCTTGATGGAAATATAAACTGTATTGATAGACCCGCTCTTCTATTTTATTGTTATTGAAAAGGAATAATATTCCTTATGGGATAAGTTCATTTCAGGACTAGTTAACAATGAGAGTAGTTTTGTTCAGGTATTGTGTCTTACGTTTTGCAAAACTATTGAAAAATCTTATAGTCATGTTAGATATATGGACAGAGATCAAGACAGTGATACAAAACTTATGCAGCAGACCCTCAGCATTATGCTTATGCGTAAAGAAATGCCGCAGGAGATGCTGTTATGACACTTGACTTGCGGGTTCTACTCAGTAACTATAAAATCTTGCTTGCATGCGTGGAAATTGACTTTAACCGGTTAAGGACTAGGCTGTTTTACAGCTAAATGACCAGAGCAAATTTCACAATTTTGCTATGCGCTTCTTTAGATGACTATAACGCTGCAGGTGAATAAAGTTCATCTTTGAATTTTACACTCTTTTTAAAGGACAGATAGGGCTTTGTTTTAGTGGCATTTGTCAGTATATATCATTTTTATTTTTTTCTCTAAAGTGGGCAAAATTGGAAAAAAATGCAAGAATTTAGCAATTGCGCCAGTTTATGCTAGCATTTTTCACACACGGTATAGTCCACGGACAAAATTCATCTCCTTTCACATTCTTCCACTTCTCCCGTGCATGGGGATAAAATGACTTCATTCACACAAGTAGACCCCACAAGGTTTCCTTCAAGGGGTTTATCATATTTTTAGACAGTCCAGTTTTCTTCTGAAAGTTTCTTGAATAAGATGGAACAAAATAAAATCAGGACTTTTTTAGCAAATGCGTCAGTTTAGGCTAGTATTTTTCACACACGGTATAGTCCACGGCCAAAATTCATCTCCTTTCACGTTCTTCCACTTCTCCCGTGCATGGGGATACCAAATATGTGAGCCTTATTCACTGTGCGGGCATGTGCCAGGGCTTGGCATAAAAGGAGGCTTTTTGGCCTTTTCGGTCCAGGAATTTTGCATTTGATTTTATAGCCGCATACTGTTTTCTGGGGGGCCTAATGCTGCTGAAACATTAGAAACACCCCATAAATGACTTCATTCACACAAGTAGACCCCACAAGGTTTCCTTCAAGGGGTTTATCATATTTTTAGCAAGTCCAGTTTTCTTCTGAAAGTTTCTTGAATAAGATGGACCAAAATAAAATCAGCACTTTTTTAGCAAATGCGTCAGTTTAGGCTAGTATTTTTCACACACGGTATAGACCACGGCCAAAATTCATCTCCTTTCACGTTCTTCCACTTCTCCCGTGCATGGGGATACCAAATATGTGTGCCTTATTCGCTGTGCGGGCATGTGCCAGGGCTTGGCATAAAAGGAGGCTTTTTGGCCTTTTCGGTCCAGGAATTTTGCATTTGATTTTATAGCAGCATACTGTTTTCTGGGGGGTGTAATGCTGCTGAAACATTAGAAACACCCCATAAATGACTTCATTCACACAAGTAGACCCCACAAGGTTTCCTTCAAGGGGTTTATCATATTTTTAGACAGTCCAGTTTTCTTCTGAAAGTTTCTTGAATAAGATGGAACAAAATAAAATTAGCTTTTTTTTTTAACAAATGCGTCAGTTTATGCTAGCTTTTTCACACACAAAATGGACCACGGACAAAATTCATCGCATTTCACATTCTTCCTCTTCTCCCGTGCATGGGGATACCAAATATGTGTGCTTTATTCATGGGCATGTGCCAGGGCTTGGCATAAAAAGAGGCTTTTTGGCCTTTTCGGTCCAGGAATTCTGCACTTGATTTTATAGCCGCATACTGTTTTCTGGGGGGCGTAATGCTGCTGAAAGATTAGAAACACCCCATAAATGACTTCATTCACACAAGTAGACCCCACAAGGTTTTCTTCAAGGGGTTTATCATATTTTTAGACAGTCCAGTTTTCTTCTGAAAGTTTCTTGAATAAGATGGATCAAAATAAAATTAGCAATTTTTTAGCAAATGCGTCAGTTTATACCAGCATTTTTCACACACGGCATAGACCACGGTCAAAATTAATCTCCGTTCACATTCTGCCACTTCTCCCGTGCATGGGGATACCAAATATGTGGCCTTATTTATCACATAGAGATGTAGGAGGGCGGAGGATAGAAGAAGATTATTTCACATATCGCTTTTTTTCAAAGCTGGTTTTACAAAACTCAACAGAGTTTCTATAATACTTCCAAAATATCTGCTCTTGAAGCAGAAATCCCAAAATATTCATCTAGGGGTATAATGGGAATTTATTTTTTGGGGTTTTCTAAAATAAGAAATTGCAGGTTAATGCAAATGGAGCTCTCTAGCAGATGAACTTTAGAAAACATCAAACATGACATCCACCCCCCACCCACCCATTCCCTCCCTCACCCTTGGAGTAAAATCATGGGTAAAATAAAAACGTAATGTAGGGCAAATATATTTTCAACAAATTAACTAAAATCTAATAATTCAGAACAGTGTGGTATTTTTTAAAACATGGCTCAATGCACAGGCCTGGTTGCGAGGGACATGAGGGACAGAAATATCGGGAATCTTTGCGGTGCCCATCTTTTCTGCAGACGCGGCACTTTTTCTGAGGGTTGCTGTTGGGGGAATCCGACTGATGAAGTGTCTTTCAGTCAGTCGCGTGACATCCTCAGACTGGGGGCATTCTCGGGTGTCCTGAACATCAAAAATGAGGCCTTCAATAATTTTTTCCTGGAAATCCAGGTATGTGTCTCTGCCTCTGTTTTTTTTGTTGAGCACAAATGAGTTGTGGATGGCCACCTGTAACAAATAAATGGCCACCTTTTTGTACCAGGTTTTAGTTTTGCGTTTTACTAAATAGGGCTGTAAAACCTGGTCGCTTATTTGTTATATTCGGACACGCTCACTGGTTTGTGCTTGTCCGATGTTGCCCCCCTTTCCCTCACTGCCACTGTTCCTGTGGTATGAATCGTGCTTAGCACATACACATCTTTGCGATCCCTGAACTTGACCGCCAGCAATTCTTCAGATGCATAAGCACAGGAGTCCCCCTTTACCATGCGCTTCCCCACTAATTGCTGTGGAAAACCAATTCGGTTTTTGCGCATGGTACCACATGCCCCAGTCCTTGCAGCATGCAAATGCCTAAACAGGGGCACACTAGAATAAAAATTATCACAGTACAGGTGGTACCCTTTGTGAAGCAGAGGCTGCATTATCTCCCACACAATCTTACTGCTGGTGGAAAGATCAGGGGGGCATCCAGGAACATTTATTGTCCGGTCCCGCCCTTCATAAATCCTGAAGGCGGTGGTATATCCTGACCCGCTTTCACACAATTTGTAGAGCTTAACGCCATATCTTGCCCTTTTGGAAGGTAGATATTGGCGAAAGCTAAGTCTGCCATGAAAGTTGAGGAGGGATTCGTCCACACTTACATTCTGCTCAGGGGTGTAGAGTTGCAGAAATAAATTATTCAGGGAATTTATTAGCGGTCTTATTTTGAACAACCGATCCCGGTTTGCATCGGTACTTGGGGGGGCCTGTGCGTTGTCATTGAAGTGGAGGAACCTCATTATTGTCTCATAACGAGACCTGGGCATTACTGCAGAATATACTGGGGTGGCTTGGGCGGGTCTTGTTGACCAGTAAGACCTAATGGAGGGCTTTTTGACAATACCCATATTTAGGGTGAGCCCCAAATTTTTTTTTAATTCCTGCAAATTGGTGGGCGTCCAATCTCTGGCATGGGTGGATGAAGGTTTCTGCCTTATATATTGCGTGGCATATAAATTTGTTTCGTGGACAATCTGATTTAGGATGTCGTCCGTTATAAATAAATGGAAGTAATCCATTTGGACAAAATTTGTATTGTCCACGGTTATGCCAGGAGTGGCCGTAAATCCGTGGATTCTAGGCCCAAAAGATGGGGCAGGTGCCCATACAAGAGCCTGGACTGGAGGGACCAGGCTGTCCCGTGCTACAGCGCTACTTGGCCCTGCGCTTTCATGTTCTGCAGTTTCGACTGCATCAGGGACAACGTCCCCTGAAGATGAACCTGAAGTGACGCTGTCATCGTCACTACCTAAAACAGGTTCCATCTCGGACGCCATCTCTGATGCGGTCTCCGACTCAGACCACAGCATGGCGTATGCCTCCTCGGCGCTAAACAACTTCCTCGCCATAACGTAACTAACACTAACACTAACTAAACAAATTTTTTTTTTTTTTTTTATAAAACACACAAACTAACTGCTATATATATCTACACTACCGCTAACAAAAAAATAAACCGCTATTGCTATATATATTATATATATGTGGATATATATATAATTATATACTCCCTACCTGCCTATTCTAATAGAATAAAAGAAAGAAAGGTAGATAGATAGAAAAAAAGATAGATAGATTGTATAGATAGATAGAAATCTATCTATACAGAGAATATTTTATGAGTGTAACTGTATTTTTTTGTAACTGTAACTGTATTCTTCTGGCAGCAATTCTCCCGAGTCTCTTCTTCTCCTCAAACTGAAACAATGTTTGAGGAGAAGAAAAGAGGCAGGAGATTTACTGCCAGAAAAGTCAAAATAAAACAAATGTGGTCGCTGTGATAGGTTTTCACAGCGACCACATGTTCAGGGACCATCAGATTGGTCCCTGATACTCTGCCCAGTGCCCAGAGCTGTTGGTAACAGCGTGGGCACAGGGCTGTGTGCACGCGATCGCGTGCACACTGTTTTATAAGCAGGAATGCATGTGATCGCTGTGATTGGTTGTCACAGCGACCACATGTTCAGGGACCATCAGATTGGTCCCTGATACTCTGCCCAGTGCCCAGAGCTGTTGGTAACCGCGAGGGCACAGGGCTGTGTGCACGCGATCGCGTGCACACTGTTTTCTATGCAGAAATGCATGTGATCGCTGTGATTGGTTGTCACAGCGATCACATGTTCAGGGGCCAAAAGATTGACTCCTGACATTCTGCCCAGTGCCCATGGCTGTTAGCAACAGCCAGGGCATAGAGCTGTGTGCACGCGATCGCGCGTGCACAGTCTCTGAAGTGCGGCCGTATATATACTATACGCTGGACTTCAGAGACCCTGACCGCTGGCCGTATATTTACGGCCAGCGGTCGGGAACCTGTTAAGAAACCCCCTAATTCTTAATTTAGGTCTCTAGATCTACAACATCCCTGGTTCCTTAATATCCACCATTGGCGCCTGTTTAATTGACTGCCACATGTAAGTTTAATTGACTGCCACATGTGAGGCATCTAAATTCAGATGTATCATTTTATTTTCATTAAAGGGAAACTCCGGCCAAAACTAAACGTTCCCATGTGCACCATTATGGTATTCGATGTGTCAGTCTCTCACCTGTTATTTTTCTTGCTCTTTCTATCTCTATGTAATAGACTGGATGGTTGCTTAGCAGCAGTGTGAATCAGGCTCGGTGACACGCTTCCTCTACTTGATTCTATGGAGCTCTATGTGTCACCCATCACAGGCTTCAGCAGTTCCTGTACCACACTAGTTTTGCACAGGGCGGGGACTTCTATCACCCGCTACCACTAAAACTTAGAGAGGTTACTGTCACACTGGTATAATATAGAAGAATATAGTTCACCCTCCCTGTCTGTTTACTTATGAGCTTATTTAGGAGAATATAGAGAGAATGATAATCACAGTGTCCCCCAGCATGCAGAAATTGTATGGTGGTCTACTGGTCCTGTGATGCTGTGCTGAAGCATCTTGGGATTGATAGCAAAGCAGAGAGGAAGAGAAAGCTGGGGAAATCTAAGAATTAAGATAAAGGCTTTTTTAAAGCTCAGACAAGTCAGCAGTTCAAAATGTAAGTACACTATGCATAAAAAAAAGTGTAGAGTGTGTTATACCGTCAGGTGGGGAATGCAGACATGGAAAGTTGCGTTTTTCACTGGAGGTCTTCTTTAAACAAATCTTTATCCTTTTCATTTTTTGCACCCTCATAGCCATTTGTAAACAGTGTTATTTTGATGACTCTTTGTGTCAAGTTCATATGTCATAGAAGTATATGCTTGGTGCAGATGTAGTTGTCTAGGTTCTGCATTGTTGTGCACAAAGTTTCCATTAATTGTAAGTAGTGGTTGTGTTTTTCACCATTTGGAAATGTCCTTAAATGTTTTTCCACATTCTGAGAAACGACTGATATTGGAGTGCTTGTATGTGTACAAAGAACATGTCATCAGATGTATGTATGATGTTTACAGGACTGTGATGTCACGGTCATGATGGTGGTCTTGTTTCCATTATGTTATCCATCAAATTGAATGTGTTTCAGTGAAACCATTGACTTTTATATTGACTTTTTTTTTTCTATGCTAAATACCTGCAACAGAACACTAACTTTCCACTTCCCTTAACTCGGCTAAGGAGTTTTGTATTGTTTTTTTAAGTATAGTATTGTATTGGTTGAGTTCTGTTTGCTCAGCAATCTCAGTCAGCCTCTTATGGGAGATTATAAGAAGGGAATAGTCTTGTAATGGAGCATTCCAGCTATCTCTACATAATTCAAGAATACATACATTTTTGGCTTTCGTGATGGTGATTCTATTACCTAGTATTCTCCTTTTATACCCTATTTGATTTGATTTAGCAAGATCTTAATTTACCAAGAAAACCTCAGGGCTGAACAAATCTTAGGAGCTAGGTAGCCAATGCGCCTACAAATTTGCTACTGGCTATCTAATGTCTAAAGTACTTGGCTAGCAAAGTAATAGCAAAATATGAATGATATACAGTACAGTTGATATTAAAGGGGTTGTACAGTTTCAGCAAATATGTTATTGTTTATATAAATAAAAGTTAATACATTTTTCAATATACTTTCTGTATTCCTCACGGTTTTCAAGATCTCTGCTTGTTGTTATTTCGTAGGAACATTTGTTATTTACTACCACTGGATACAATTCTGTCCATGGTCATGTGATGGACACACAGGTGCATGGCACGTTAAAAGACACAGCTCTGATACACATACTGTAACTGTAACGATCCCACAACCTGTGTGTCCATCACATGACCTTGAAAAGAATTGCATCAAGTGGAAATAAATAATAAATGTTCTTACAGAATAATAACAAACAGAGATCTTGAAAACCGTGACAAATTAATAAAGAAAGTATATTAGGAAATTCCATAGCTATTAATTATAGAAACAATAACATTAATTTTCTAAACTGGACAACCCATTTAAGACTTATTTCTAAAGTCAAGTATAGAACAATGTTGTAGATGTTATATAACTAATTTCTCAGTAGTGTCATATACTTTATCAACATGGTTTGTTACTTTTGTCTTTCGTCACCCACTTTTTCAGACGTTGACATGGCTGTCTACTAATAATGAATGCAATGTCATATGTAGTCTCATCCATCTTCCTTATCGTTATATTTCATATTGTCTTTAAAGGGTATTGAAATAACTAACACAACCATCCTCCTAAAAAGCTGTGTTGGCTAGGAGTTATTTTCCTACTTGCTGGTATCGTAAGCTTCTGATCATTGTAGTTATTTTTTGTTTTTCCATTGTTCATTCTTCCTGCTGTAAGCCCTGTATATAGATGTATACATATATACTGTGTGTGTGTGTGTGTGTGTGTATGTATGTACTGTGTGTATATATATTTATGTGTGTGTGTGTGTGTGCGTGTGTATATATATATATATATATATATATATATAAACACAACAAAAATTTGAACAGCACATTCCAACTAAATTATATAAAATGTGTATGCAGGTGCAAGAACACCTGTGACTGCAAATATACAGCAGAAAAAGAATGGCGGCAGCACACTGCGACACTAATGCCACCTAAACCACTAAATATAAATAAATATGCATTAAAGCTAAATCTACTTATAATAGGGAGGTTCTTAGTGCACATTTTGATCAAAAAGTGTTTGCCCACCTGCCACGACAAGGCAACCTCTGTAAGGTGGGAACCTACGCTGCACATACACCCAGAACTGGGACTAAGCGTTAGTGACTGCCTCCATTTTTGTTCTTGCACTCCTCCCATTCTGCCCTGGGTGATTTTAATCAGTTCAATGCTGGATCCTACCATCCCCAGGTATATATGTAGGCTTAGTCCCAGTTCTGGGTGTATGTGCAGCGTAGGTTCCCACCTTACAGAGGTCGCCTTGTCGTGGCAGGTGGGCTAACACTTTTTGATCAAAATGTGCACTAAGAACCTCCCTATTATAAGTAGATTTAGCTTTAATGCACATTTATTTATATTTAGTGGTTTAGGTGGCATTAGTGTCGCAGGGTGCTGTCGCCATTCTTTTTCTGCTATATATATATATATATATATAAGATTCAAATAGATAGAGAAAACACAGCACTCAAGGCAAACTGAACATTAGGCCATGTGCACGTTACCGGTGAAAGGATGAATCAACTCCTTGGAATGGAATAAACAGCATAAGACAAGTAACAGCACCAGGACTTCAAAGTTGGGGAGATGTTGGTTTATTCACCACCAGGTGGAAAGAATGAGCAACGTTTCGGTTCACACCTGAACCTTTCTCAAGTCATTCTTTCCACCTGGTAGTGAATAAACCAACATCTCCCCAACTTTGAAGTCCTGGTGCTGTTACTTGTCTTATGCTGTATGTATATATATATATATATATATATATATATATATCTCAAGCTGAGAAAGGTTCTATGATGGACCGAAATGTCGCTGCTTACTTGAGGTGAATAAATCCACCCTTTTTCAACGATCTTGAAGTCCTGTTGCCGTTACTTTGTTCTATGGTTTTTATGGTTTTTGTATATGTATATATACACTACCGTTCAAAAGTTTGGGGTCACCCAGACAATTTTGTGTTTTCCATGAAAACTCTCACTTATATTTATCAAATGAGTTGCAAAATGACTAGAAAATATAGTCAAGACATTGACAAGGTTAGAAATAATGATTTTTATTTCAAATAATAATTTTCTCCTTCAAACTTTGCTTTCGTCAAAGAATGTTTCATTTGCAGCAATTACAGCATTGCAGACCTTTGGCATTCTAGCTGTTAAATTGCTGAGGTAATCGGGAGAAATTTCACCCCATGCTTCCAGAAGCCCCTCCCACAAGTTGGATTGGCTTGATGGGCACTTCTTGCTTACCATACGGTCAAGCTGCTCCCACAACAGCTCTATGGGGTTGAGATCTGGTGACTGCGCTGGCCACTCCATTACAGATAGAATACCAGCTACCTGCTTCTTCCCTAAATAGTTCTTGCATAATTTGGAGGTGTGCTTTGGGTCATTGTCCTGTTGTAGGATGAAATTGACTCCAATCAAGCGCTGTCCACAGGGTATGGCATGGCGTTGCAAAATGGAGTGATAGCCTTCCTTATTCAAAATCCCTTTTACCTTGTACAAATCTCCCACTTTACCAGCACCAAAGCAACCCCAGACCATCACATTACCTCCACCATGCTTGACAGATGGCGTCAGGCACTCTTCCAGCATCTTTTCAATTGTTCTGCGTCTCACAAATGTTCTTCTGTGTGATCCAAATACCTCAAACTTCGATTCGTCTGTCCATAACACTTTTTTCCAATCTTCCTCTGTCCAATGTCTGTGTGCTTTTGCCCATATTAATCTTTTCCTTTTATTAGCCAGTCTCAGATATGGCTTTTTCTTTGCCACTCTGCCCTGAAGGCCAGCATCCCGGAGTCACCTCTTCACTGTAGACGTTGACACTGGCGTTTTGCGGGTAATATTTCATGAAGCTGCCAGTTGAGGACCTGTGAGGCGTCTATTTCTCAAACTAGAGACTCTAATGTACTTGTCTTGTTGCTCAGTTGTGCAGCGGGGCCTCCCACTTCTCTTTCTACTCTGTTTAGAGGCTGTTTCTGCTGTCCTCTGAAGGGAGTAGTACACACCGTTGTAGGAAATCTTCGTTTCTTGGCAATTTCTCGCATGGTATAGCCTTCATTTCTAAGAACAAGAATGGACTGTCTATTTTCACATGAAAGCTCTCTTTTTCTAGCCATTTTGAGAGTTTTTTTCGAACCCACAAATGTAATGCTCCAGATTCTCAACTAGCTCAAAGGAAGGTCAGTTTTACAGCTACTCTAAAGAGCAAAACTGTTTACAGCGGTGCTAACATAATTGCACAAGGGTTTTCAAGTGTTTTCTAATCATCCATTAGCCTTCTAACACAGTTAGCAAACACAATGTACCATTAGAACACTGGAGTGATGGTTGCTGGAAATGGGCCTCTATACACCTATGTAGATATTGCATTAAAAACCAGACGTTTGGAGCTAGAATAGTCATTTAGCACATTAACAATGTATAGAGTGTCTTTTTGATTAATTTAATGTTATCTTCATTGAAAAAAACTGTGCTTTTCTTTCAAAAATAAGGAAATTTCTAAGTGACCCTAAACTTTTTTTTTTTTTCAACATTGATTTTTTATTGGTTTTAAACACAGAAAAACATTGTTGTACATAAGCATACAAATTATACCATCAATAAGATGGTCCCAAAACACAATAATACCATCCAGTACAACTGAGGTAGGCAACCTGAGGTGACCCTAAACTTTTGAACTGTAGTGTGTGTGTGTGTGTGTATATATATATGTATAGTGCCCACCAAAAGTTCCGGAACTCCCCCATAACTTTTGAACGGCTCGAGGTAGAGGGTTGAAATTTGGTGGGATTTAATGGGGTCATAAAATCAACCAGTTAACGCCCCAAAAAAACCAACCCACCCCCTTGGGGGCGGTGGCGTGGACAGGGGCCGCAAAATCTTAAATGGCACGGGGGGTCGAGTGAGGGCTCATTTGAAAGCTCTTTTCAATACAAAAACGATGCTGCAAATGATTTTGAGATATGATTATTTTTTTTCGCTGAGATATTTAACGCAAAAGTTATCATCTTCATTATCGGCTACCGCTGTTGTTAGCATTACCCAAAATGTACCGCGTGGGTCAAATCCTAAATGTGTGCGTGTGCGTGTGCGTGTGTGTATGTGTGTGTGTGAGCTTGGGAATGTCACATCAAGGTGACTTTAAATTACGTATTGTTACAATCAACCTCGGCAATACAAAATTGACCTTGTCTATGATTGTAACATGATTTCATTTGTACACATTTCGGTAGTCGCTTATTGTGCTCCACTCGAGACAGATGTATGAGGGTTATCATGTACAGTGAGCAGAACATCTAAAGCTTTTTCATCATGACTAGCATGTTGGGTCTTTCGGATCTTGGTGCGTCTTTAATTGAACCGGTTGTTTCGAAACGAACCGTTGACAATGAAATTCGATCACGGATAGAATAAGTGGCATTGAATGAAGCCGCTATTTCTCGATAAGATCTTTTTTCTTCGCCATACCCTCTCATCATCAATAAAGTGATCCTTTCCGTTTCGGTCAAATGCATTTTATGATATGACAATAGAAATGTACAAAAATGAAAATTACTCTCTGAATTAGCGCTCTCTGAAATTCACAAGCGACTACCGAAATGTGTACACATTAAATCATGTTACAATCGTACACAAGGTCCATTTTGTATCACCGAGGACGATAATGAAGATGATAACGTTAACGTTAAATATCTCAGCGAAAAAAAACCCTATCTCAAAATCGTTTGTAGCATCGTTTATGTATTGAAAAGAGCTTTCAAATGAGCCTCCAATCGACCCCCTGGTGCCATTTAAGATTTTTCTGCCCCTGCCCATCCCACCGCCCCCAAGGGGGTGGGGGTGGTTTTTTTGGCGTTAACTGGTAGATTTTATGACCCCATTAAATCACACCAAATTTCAACCCTCCACCTCGAGCCGTTCAAAAGTTATGAGGGTGTTCCGGAACTTTTGGTGGGCACTGTATATTTATATATTATGGCTGAACGGTGTGTGTCTAGTATGTATGTATATATATATATATATATATATATATATATATGTATAACATTTGCAAGGGATAACATAATTTTTCTAGGCATTTTTGTCTTGTTCAGTATCCATTGATTTTGCTTTTAATTTCTGAGACATCAGTATTCTTCAGAGGAGGTTTATTGATCGCATGTTTTAACATAAATCCCTTTCCTGAGTGTTCTGTTGCTTATGTGAGTAAACTGCTAATTGTATTGTGTTCAGTCAGTACTTATTATGCCGCACATGTAGAATTTGTGCATAAAGCTATTAATAATACATATGTAATTACTCTACCAGAGGCAGAGGGAGATTTCATCACAGGTCTGTGCGCAATATATGTATATGAAGAGTATATTTGATAAAACATGGTTAATGTACTAAATGCAATTATAGATGTTAATACATTTTTATTAATTTGTTTTGCTTGATAAACTTTCTGTGATTGTTGATTTGACAATACCTCACATTCCACCATGTAAGTAACAATGCCATCCCCCCTCCCCCCTGAATTATTGTTATCTTCAACCCCTTTTTTATTAGCAAGATTTCTGGGAACCAAATTAGCAGGTTCAATCAGCTTCATCCGAGATCTAGTTTAGTAGCCCTTGAGGGAGGGGGCAGCGTAATTTATCGCCATCTGTGTCCTTAATTTTCCATCCTTAACATGGCTGTGTTTAGGCTTTGCACAAAAGAGTGGTTATTATTTTATTTCCTCCTCCTATCGACGGAAAGTTGCAAAGGAAACATTTTTTTATAGTGTATATTGTGTCTATACAGAGTGAATTGCTTTCTTGGTATCATTACCTCATGATGTGTGAAGAGTTTTTCTTTAAAGTACTGTTGGTATAGAAATATCTGTATTGTGGTCCTTATGACTACCAATGGTTATTGAAATAGATGACATTTCTTTATAATGTGAGTTGATGGATCTGATATTGTAACCGTACAGTAGTGGGGTAGCCTAACCTTCATATTTCTTTAGTCAGCTGTAAATGGGCTGAAACCTTCCTGTTCACGGCTTTGATTTCAGGTGATGAATACCAAAAACACAGGGAATTTGGAGTTCATGTCCCAAAAAGGGCGTCGGAGGAGAAGATCGGGAGAGCCCCATCATTCCCCATGTTCCATCACTCTACAGTCCAGAGCCATGTCTATCACTAACCTGGCATCATGGCGACAGGTGTTCTTTTTTTTTTTTTTTTTTTGTTTTTACATTGAGTTCATCAGCCACCCAATTCCTGCTGTATTCCTGAATTTCCCACTTTCTCTTAGCTGCTGGATTCTCTCCTTTTGCTTTTTTCAATTGAGAACCTTAGGTGTAAACTGAAGGTTGTAATACTGGCTCTGTACTTTGCCGCTATGTAAGCATAAATGCACAAGATGGTATATGACTTACAACATAAAGCTAGAGAGTAATGGCTGATGTGCCATGTTGGGTCCTTTTGAAATAACTTACATTCATTTCATTGAATGAACATTAAATTGTAGATTTATAAATAACTTTTAGTTCCTATGGCACATTGTATTTTAACTAGAGGGCAGTTCACACCAATATGTCCAATTATCTCTAGCATGCTAACCAAATTTTCTAAAAATTTAATAACACTACTGAAAAACTAAAAGTTGATCAAGTCAATCATTGACGTTCCTCAGAGATCTGAAATAAGGGCTTTATTGTAAGAATTTCTATATGCCATGTTGTAAGCCACATATAGAAAGTGGTGCAGAATTTGAGAACTTGCTACTTATGGAGATTTCTTCCCTTGTTGCATATTAGTCCATGGTCTTTCTGTATTACATAGAATAACTTGTATGTTCCATATTGATCTGTGTTTGCCATCAAGTATTCATCTATCCAAAGATGTGTTTGCAGTCAATATCATTTGACTTTGGTGTTTTCTTTTTGATGTTTCTCTTTGCAATACCCTCGTTCTGAGAATTTACTGTTATTTGGAGAGCAGCTACAGTGGAGGAAATAAGTATTTGATCCCTTGCTGATTTTGTAAATTTGCCCACTGTCAAAGTCATGAACAGTCTAGAATTTTTAGGCTAGGTTAATTTTACCAGTGAGAGATAGATTATATATATATATTTAAAAAAAAAGAAGAAAATCACATAGTCAAAATTATATATATTTATTTGCATTGTGCACAGAGAAATAAGTATTTGATCCCCTACCAACCATTAAGAGTTCAGCCTCCTCCAGACCAGTTACACGCTCCAAATCAACTTGATGCCTGCATTAAAGACAGCTGTCTTAAATGGTCACCTGTATAAAAGACTCCTGTCCACAGACTCAATTAATCAGTCTGACTCTAACCTCTACAACATGGGCAAGACCAAAGAGCTTTCTAAGGATGTCAGGGACAAGATCATAGACCTGCACAAGGCTGGAATAGGCTACAAAACCATAAGTAAGACGCTGGGTGAGAAGGAGACAACTGTTGGTGCAATAGTAAGAAAATGGAAGACATACAAAATTACAATTGACATCGATCTGGGGCTCCATGCAAAATCTCACCTCGTGGGGTATCCTTGATCCTGAGGAAGGTCCCCATGCTCAAGAAGGCACATGTACAGGCCCGTCTGAAGTTTGCAAATTAACATCTGGATGATTCTGAGAGTGATTGGGAGAAGGTGCTGTGGTCAGATGAGACGAAAATTTAGCTCTTTGGCATTAACTCAACTCGCCGTTTTTGGAGGAAGAGAAATGCTGCCTATGACCCAAAGAACACCGTCCCCACTGTCAAGCATGGAGGTGGAAACATTATGTTTTGGGGGTGTTTCTCTGCTAAGGGCACAGGACTACTTCACCGCATCAATGGGAGAATGGATGGAGCCATGTACCGTCAAATCCTGAGTGACAACCTCCTTCCCTCCACCAGGATATTAAAAATGGCTCGTGGCTGGGTCTTCCAGCACGACAATGACCCGAAACATACAGCCAAGGCAACAAAGGAGTGGCTCAAAAATAAGCACATTAAGGTCATGGAGTGGCCTAGCCAGTCTCCAGACCTTCATCCCATCGAAAACTTATGGAGGGAGCTGAAGATCCGAGTTGCCAAGCGACCGCCTCGAAATCTTAATGATTTACAGATGATCTGCAAAGAGGAGTGGGACAAAATTCCATCTAACATGTGTGCAAACCTCATCATCAACTACTAAAAACGTCTGACTGCTGTGCTTGCCAACAAGGGTTTTGCCACCAAGTATTAAGTCTTGTTTGCCAAAGGGATCAAATACTTATTTCCCTGTGCACAGTGCAAATAAATATATATAATTTTGACAATGTGATTTTATTTTTTTTTTTATTTTTATATAATCTATCTCTCACTGGTAAAATTAACCTAGCCTAAAAATTCTAGACTGTTCATGTCTTTGACAGTGGGCAAACTTACAAAATCAGCAAGGGATCAAATACTTATTTCCTTCACTGTATATGTACAATATAAGTATTACTTTGCCAAAGGTAGGATAAAGTAACATTTTATTATGTTTGAGAAGGCAACAATATATTTGCCCTGGTTTCAATATTTGGTATGTACTGGAACACCGTTCTATTGATTTTGTTGTATAAAGTCTTCTTGGCTAAATGAATCTGAATGATAACTTGTAAGAAACCATTAAGGAAATTTGCAGTGTAGCTGGATGCGATGTTCAAGTTCTATGGGCTAACATCACATCACTGTGGTGATGTAGATGCCCTGTGAATTGCAATAACTCATTACAATGCTGTCTTTTTCAGTTGCACAAGGAAACATTTCCAAGAGAGGACTCTAGCATTGTTTGTCTTTGGGAAACAGAACTTTCTGAAAGTGATTAAAATTGCTTAGTAAACATGGTCTCATACTAAGTCGAAGCTTTCCGGTTTAGGTTTCAGTAAATAAAGTTTAATCGCATGAATACAAATATAAAATACAAATAATGTTGTTGTCTGGTTTTCAAAAAAGAGAAGACCGATTGATTTGTCCTTTACGCCTCTTCACTTTCTGATGATACGCTAGTGATACGGGGCAGCATTGTGAAACATCATTTTACAAACACACAAACACTATACATACTATATATTGCTGTTTTTTCTTCTTTTACTTCAGATGGGGGTAAGCTTATTTCAAAATAGACTCTGCTGCTATCTATCCGATAAAAACGGTGACTAATAAAAAATAAGTGTATAAAACCCACTGTGTCCTCACATTCCCTCCATAAATGATGTCATCAGTTCATACATGTTATAGGAAAGCACGTAATAGTGGTCTTGTCTCCCTAGTATCCCCACCGGTTGGTGTTAAGGAAAAAAGAAGTTTAGAGTGCATTAATCATACTACTAGACAAAATTTTTTTGAACCTATATAACTAAAAAGATTGCTAATTTTTATGAAGCTGCTTTTAGAATTGTTATTCATAGTTATTTTTACAATTCATTATGGGTTAAGCTGGCCATAGACTACATATTTTGGGCATCTAAAAACATCTGATTTAGACTATTTTCTGACCACTTTCAGCGCCTTTTCATAACAAAAACAAGCATGACAGATGCCAACCAAAGGCAGATATCTGTGAAAGAGTTGATCTGCCGTGTTGTTGTTTTTCTGGTGCTGTCAGTGGAAAGTCGTTTATGCCAATCAACAGGTTTCATCAATGGCAGCACAGACCATGCCACAGCACAAGGCAGAGATTGATTGCAGATTTGTAGGCTTAACAGACCAACTGTGAACCACAAGTCAATCAGAAAACAGCCATCTGAAATCACAAATTTGTGGCCAGCGATTGTATTGCCCTCACATTTTCTGCATCACCAAATCCAAATTATACTCATCTGATGTGTATTTTTGGCCAAGATCTAATGGCATACAATGAGGCCTGATCATATGGCTTCACTTGCTTTCCCTACCATGCCAATTTTAGTTTCACTGTATTATCAGAGATAATCCTCAAAAAAAAAAAAAAAAAACTAATAAGAAATTAGATTGCCCCTTAGACCCTGCAAACCTGGTATGAGAAAAGCTGCAGGATTCACTGTCAATTCTACCATCCCCCTTGCTCGAGGACGCATGTGTTGATCCACCATCACCATAGTATCCATATATATTTTTTTGTTTTGTCACGGTAAGGAGCCAAACTTCTGCTTTTTTTTTTTTTTTATGGACTTGGCCTCTTGTCCAGATGTGAACCCCTTTCCTTTATTCTTTCACAATTCAATTCAGTGCAGTTGACTTTTTGGAAAATCAAAATGCATCTGCTCTGCAGTGAATAAATTAAAAATAGTCAGGTTCTTGGTATTATCCTGGTATTATCCGGAAAGGATTCCCTGAAAGGATGTCTAATGGAATTATATCCAAAACCCTTTATAAGCCAGTTTGTTTTTTAAATATAAACAGTCCTTGTGTCCTTTGACATGCGGGTTGGTATTGATAACATAATGTGTTTTCTAACACACCATTTGTTTTAACAACATAAAGTGTAGCTAAACGTTTGACAAACTTCTGACATGTCATAGTGACATGTCAGAAGTTTTGATTGGTGGGGGTCCGAGCACAGAGACCCCCACCAATCGCTAGAACGAAGCAGCTAAAGCGTTGGTGTGAGCGCTCAGCCGCTTCGTGTCCGTTCGGCTTTTTCCGGAAATAAATGTATCAGTGTACGGACTCTGCTTTCCGGAAAAAGCCGAACAAACCCGAAGCGGCTGACCGCTCACACGAATGCTTCAACTGCTTCATTCTAGTGATTGGTGGGGGTCTCTGTGCTCGGACCCCCACCAATTCAAACCTC
Source organism: Rhinoderma darwinii (assembly GCF_050947455.1). Lineage (NCBI taxonomy): Eukaryota > Metazoa > Chordata > Amphibia > Anura > Rhinodermatidae > Rhinoderma > Rhinoderma darwinii. The sequence goes on along the minus strand of NC_134689.1, from coordinate 297,873,923 downwards.
TGACATGTTACTATAACATGTCAGAAGTTTGTCAAACGTTTAGCTACACTTTAAAAGTCTACAACAGGAAACTGTTTAGTGCTGTGGAGTGTATGGTTTCAAAGTTTTTAACCCCTTCCCCCTTTGGCCACTTTTGACCTTCCTGACAGCCTCATTTTTCAAATCTGACATGTTTCACTTTATGTGGTAATAACTTTGGAATGCTTTTAACTATCCAAGTGATTCTGAATGTTTTCTCGTGACACATTGGACTTTCTGTTACTGGCAAAATTTGCTGGATACATTCAGTATTTAATTGTAAAAAACACCAACATTTTTCTAAATTTAAATGCATCTGCTTGTAAGACAGGCAGTTATACCACACAAAATTGTTGCCAATCTAAAGTAGACATATGGGGATGTCAATTAGCATTATTTTTTTGAACATCGTTTTATTTTTTTAGGACGTTACAAGGCTTAGAACTTTAGCAGCAATATCTCACATTTTCAAGAAAATTTCAAAAGGCTATTTTTACAGGGGCCAGTTCAGTTGTGAAGTGGCTTTGAGGGCCTTATATATTAGAAACTACCAATAAGTCACCCAATTTTAAAAACTTCACCCCTCAAAGTATTTAAAACAGCATTTAGAAAGTTTCTTAACCCTTTAGACGTTTCACAGGAATTAAAGCAGAGTAGTGGTGAAATTGACAAGTTAGATTTTTTTTTTTTTTTGAAGAAGAAATTAATTTTTAATCTATTTTTTTGTAACACAGAAAGTTTAACCTGAGAAATGCAACTCAATATTTATTGCCTAGGTTGTGCAGTTTTAGGAAATATCCCACATGTAGCCCTAGTGTGCTAATGGACTGAAGTACCGGCCTCAGAAGCAAAGGTGCACCTAGTGGATTTTGGGGCCGCCTTTTTAGTAGAATATATTTTAGGCACCATGTCAGGTTTGAAGGGCTCTTGCGGTGCCAAAACAGTGGAAATCCCCCAAAAGTGACCCCATTTGGGAAGTAGGCCGTGAAAATGAAAATCGAAATTTTTTCAAAGACAATGTAGGTTTAGCTAATTTTTTTCTCATTTCCACAAGGACTAAAAGAGAAAAAGCAAAATTTGTAAAGCAATTTTTCCCGAATAAAACAATACCCCACATGTGGTCATAAACGGCTGTTTGGAAACACAGCAGGGCTCAGAAGGGAAAGAGCGCTATTTGGCTTTTGGAGCTCAAATTTAGCAGGAATGGTTTGCGGAGGCCATGTCACATTTGCAAAGCCCCTGAGGGACCAAAACAGTGAAAACGCCCAAAAATGACTCTATTTAGGAAACTACACCCCTTGAGGAATTCATCTAGTGGTGTAGTGAGCATTTTAACCCCACAGGTGTTTCATAGAATTTATTAGAATTGGCCAGTGAAAATAAGAACAATCCCTTTTCTTCAATAAGACGTAGCTCAAAATCTTTCATTTTCTCAACAAATAAACGATAAAAAGAACCCCAACATTTGTAAAGCAATTTATACCGAGTATGGCGGGTATTGCGGTCATAAACTGCTGTTTGGGCACACGGTGGGGCTCAGAAGGGAAGGAGCGGCATTTGGCTTTTGGAGTGCAGATTTTGCTGGATTAGTTTCTGGGCGCTATGTCGCATTTGCAAAGCCCCGTTGGGACCAAAACAGTGGAAACCCCAGAAGTGACCCCATTTTGGAAACTACACCCCTCAAGGTATTCACCTAGCGGTGTAGTGAGTATGTTAATCCCGCGGGTGTTTTGCAGAAATTAGTGTGCACTCGATGTTGAAGAGTGAAAATGGGATTTTTTTTCCATAGATATGCCAATATGTGGTTCCCAGCTTGTGCCACCATAACAAGACAGCTCTCTAATTATTATGCTGTGTTTCCCGGTTTTAGAATCATCCTAAATGTGGCCCTAATCTTTTGCCTAGACATTCGACCAGGCTCAGGAGTGAAAGAGTACCATGTAAATTTAGCCATAATTTGGCGATTTACAGAGGCTCTGATGTGAAGTAATAAAAGAAACCCCTGGGAAGTGACCCCATTTTGGAAACTACACCCATACAGGCATTTATTTAGAGGTGTAGTGAGCATTTTCACCCCACAGGTCTTTTCCATAAATAATTACGCTGCGGATGGTGCAAAGTAAAAATTTCAATTTTTCCCTAGATATTCCATTTCAGTGGCAAATATGTCGTGCCCAGCTTATGCCACTGTAGACACACACCCCAAGTATTGCGATGCCATATATGTGGAAGTAAACTGCTAATTTGGCACACTGTAGGGTTCAGAGGGGAGGCATCGCCATTTGGCTTTTGGAGTGTGGATTGTGCTTGGTTGTAGTTTTGTTTGGAGTCTTACTCGTATTTCAGTTTATAATGTGGGGGCATATGTAAGCTGGGCAGAGTACATCAGGGGCATAGTCAGGTGGTATAATAATGGGGTAAAAAAAACAATAAAATAATCCACAGATATGTGTTACGCTGTGAAGCAATCCTGTATGCACAGGCCGGTGTCCTTTCTTATCCCTCTTTTGGTCCACACTCCGCACCTTTGCAGTTTGGGGAATTTTGCTGGGAAGTATTGTCCTTGTATAATATGGGCACCCTCACTTCCAGCAGACATGTTTGGGCCCTCCCATTCCTGGTTCCCTAATTTTAAGGCCTTGATAATTTGCCTCTTGAAGCAGAAGAAATGTTCCCCCTCGGGCCTGCACAACTGCATATTTTTTATTTCCTGACTTATTAACTTAACTAATTTTATTTTTTGATAGACGTAGTGGTATGAGGACTGTGTTTTTTTGCGGGACAAACTAGTTTTTATTGGTACCGTTTTGAGGTACGTGCGACTTTTTGATCACTTTCTATACAATTTTTTTGGGGGGGGGCAGATGACAAAAAAAAAACAGCTTTCCTGGCATCGTTTTTTTTAGGGTTTTTATACAGCGTTCACCATGCGTTATAGATTATGTGTTAACTTTATTCTGCGGGTCAGTCCGCTTCCGGCGGCAATACCAAATTTATAGCACTTTTTTATGTTTTACAACTTTTTGCACAATAAAATTACTTTTGTAAAAAGAATGTATTTTTTCTGTCGCCAAGTTGTGAGAACCATAACGTTTTAATTTTTTGTCGACGGAGCTGTGTGAGGGCTTGTTTTTTGCAGGACTAGCTGTAGTTTTTATAGGTACCGTTTTTGGATACATGCAACTTTTTGATCACTTTTTATTCCAATATTTGTAGGGCAACGTGACCAAAAAACAGAAACTCTGGTATAGTATTTTCCGGGCTTGTTTTTTTACGCTGTCCACTGCGTGGAATAAATAACAAAATATTTTTATAGTTTAGGCCACTACGGTCACGGTGATACCAAATATGTATGGTTTATTTATTTTTTCCAATAATAAAGGACTTGATAAGGGAAAAGGGCGATTGTATTTAATTTTATTACTTGAAACTTTTATTATATGTTTTAAAACTTTTTTTTTTCACTTTCTTTTATACTGTTTTTACACAATATTTTAAGTCCCACTAGGGGACTGGAAGGTTCAACTGTGTCTGATTTGTTTTTTTCTAATACATTGCACTATCTATGTAATGCAATGTATTAGATCTGTCCGTTATTTTCTGACAGCAAGCCGATTAGGCTTTGCCTCCTGGCGGGGCCTAATCGGCTTCCGTAATGGCAGAGCAGGAGGCCATTGTTAGGCCTCTTGTTGCCATAGCAGCAGTCGGCAGGCCTGCAATTGCAGGGCAGAGCTGCTGATCTGCTAGCAACCTCTAAGCTGCAGCGATTGCATTCGATCGCTGCATCTAAGGCGTTAATGGCAGGGATCGGAGCTAGCTCCAGTTCCTGCCATTACAGGTGAATGTCAGCTGTAACATACAGCTGACATCCACTGCTGATGACATGGCTCATCTCCTGAGCCGGTGCCATCTTGCTGTCGTCTACGGAAGCCTTTCAGGCCCCGCCTCCGGGCGGAGCCTATACGGCTTCCGTGCTAGGCAGACCAGGAGGCCAGTATTAGGCCTCCGGTTGCCATTGCAGCCACCGGAACCCCGGCAATTTCATTGCTGGGGTGCCGATGAGCTGCAAACTGCTTAAATGCAGCGATCGCTTTTGACCGCTGCATTTAAGGGGTTAATAGCGGGGATCGAAGCTAATTTCTGTCCCCGCTGTTGCAGCCGGATGTCAGCTGTCAGATACAGCTGACATCCGGGGATGATGGCACCGACTCAGCTTCTGAGCCGGTGCCATCAATTTGTCGTATGAATACGGCAAAATGCAGGAAGCACTAGCTTTCCATGACGAAGGGGTTAAAAAGTATGTACACCAATTTTAAAACCAATTTTTTATTACTTCAATGTGCCCAAAATAAAGATGAAACAACTATGATTAAAAAGCTCTTATCATTTTGTTCCTACAGAGTTTATTTGGTGCTGTGTGTCTCAATGGTTAACCCCTTCCCGCTCCTGGACGTACTATTAGGTCATGGCAGCTGTATCGTTCGCGCTCCATGACCTAATACAAACAGAAAAAATGGGACATAAAGATCATCAAAACCACAAAAAAGGCCATACTCACTAGGTAGGTGGGTGGGTGAAAACCCATTCCCATCAGGACGCAGACGGGTCAAAGAATGCTGCAGAAGGAGTGTGCATTAAGTAGTGATAGCCCCTCCCACTAGTCTTGAGGGGAGTGGCGGACTAAGTGCTCAAAGGTGTGCGATAAATGAGTGTCAGTGTAGTGCTAGGGTGTGAATGGATGGTAAAAAATAAATATGTATGTATGAAAGTGTGTAATAATGTAATAAAAATAAATAAATAAATGTGATAAATAGGGGTCAGTGCTGTGAATAGTACATGGGGTGTCAGTACTATGTGTAATACGTGGAGGGATAATGTGCTGGTCGTCAGGCATGGCGTATCTTGCCGAATAACAGCCTATTTGTAACGCCGCTAGTGTTAGCTAAAGCGGGCTGCTCTGCATTCCAAACCAAACGCCAGCACATCATGCCCTCCCAGCATATAAGACCCGGCTGCGTCCTGAAAAAAAGTGTAGTATACGTAGTAAGAAATATCCATGAAACATGGGGTATTAGTTGTTATTTTGGCCAAAATACGCAAAGCTCGCAACCCAACGTCAAGGGTCCCCAGTGCCTTGCGAGTCCCTAACCAGAACTTTTCGTTCCTAATTTAAAAACACAAACAGAAAAAATGGGACATAAAGATCATCAAAACCACAAAAAAGGCCATACTCACTAGGTAGGTGGGTGGGTGAAAACCCATTCCCATCAGGACGCAGACGGGTCAAAGAATGCTGCAGAAGGAGTGTGCATTAAGTAGTGATAGCCCCTCCCACTAGTCTTGAGGGGAGTGGCGGACTAAGTGCTCAAAGGTGTGCGATAAATGAGTGTCAGTGTAGTGCTAGGGTGTGAATGGATGGTAAAAAATAAATATGTATGTATGAAAGTGTGTAATAATGTAATAAAAATAAATAAATAAATGTGATAAATAGGGGTCAGTGCTGTGAATAGTACATGGGGTGTCAGTACTATGTGTAATACGTGGAGGGATAATGTGCTGGTCGTCAGGCATGGCGTATCTTGCCGAATAACAGCCTATTTGTAACGCCGCTAGTGTTAGCTAAAGCGGGCTGCTCTGCATTCCAAACCAAACGCCAGCACATCATGCCCTCCCAGCATATAAGACCCGGCTGCGTCCTGAAAAAAAGTGTAGTATACGTAGTAAGAAATATCCATGAAACATGGGGTATTAGTTGTTATTTTGGCCAAAATACGCAAAGCTCGCAACCCAACGTCAAGGGTCCCCAGTGCCTTGCGAGTCCCTAACCAGAACTTTTCGTTCCTAATTTAAAAACACAAACAGAAAAAATGGGACATAAAGATCATCAAAACCACAAAAAAGGCCATACTCACTAGGTAGGTGGGTGGGTGAAAACCCATTCCCATCAGGACGCAGACGGGTCAAAGAATGCTGCAGAAGGAGTGTGCATTAAGTAGTGATAGCCCCTCCCACTAGTCTTGAGGGGAGTGGCGGACTAAGTGCTCAAAGGTGTGCGATAAATGAGTGTCAGTGTAGTGCTAGGGTGTGAATGGATGGTAAAAAATAAATATGTATGTATGAAAGTGTGTAATAATGTAATAAAAATAAATAAATAAATGTGATAAATAGGGGTCAGTGCTGTGAATAGTACATGGGGTGTCAGTACTATGTGTAATACGTGGAGGGATAATGTGCTGGTCGTCAGGCATGGCGTATCTTGCCGAATAACAGCCTATTTGTAACGCCGCTAGTGTTAGCTAAAGCGGGCTGCTCTGCATTCCAAACCAAACGCCAGCACATCATGCCCTCCCAGCATATAAGACCCGGCTGCGTCCTGAAAAAAAGTGTAGTATACGTAGTAAGAAATATCCATGAAACATGGGGTATTAGTTGTTATTTTGGCCAAAATACGCAAAGCTCGCAACCCAACGTCAAGGGTCCCCAGTGCCTTGCGAGTCCCTAACCAGAACTTTTCGTTCCTAATTTAAAAACACAAACAGAAAAAATGGGACATAAAGATCATCAAAACCACAAAAGCGAGCTTTGCGTATTTTGGCCAAAATAACAACTAATACCCCATGTTTCATGGATATTTCTTACTACGTATACTACACTTTTTTTCAGGACGCAGCCGGGTCTTATATGCTGGGAGGGCATGATGTGCTGGCGTTTGGTTTGGAATGCAGAGCAGCCCGCTTTAGCTAACACTAGCGGCGTTACAAATAGGCTGTTATTCGGCAAGATACGCCATGCCTGACGACCAGCACATTATCCCTCCACGTATTACACATAGTACTGACACCCCATGTACTATTCACAGCACTGACCCCTATTTATCACATTTATTTATTTATTTTTATTACATTATTACACACTTTCATACATACATATTTATTTTTTACCATCCATTCACACCCTAGCACTACACTGACACTCATTTATCGCACACCTTTGAGCACTTAGTCCGCCACTCCCCTCAAGACTAGTGGGAGGGGCTATCACTACTTAATGCACACTCCTTCTGCAGCATTCTTTGACCCGTCTGCGTCCTGATGGGAATGGGTTTTCACCCACCCACCTACCTAGTGAGTATGGCCTTTTTTGTGGTTTTGATGATCTTTATGTCCCATTTTTTCTGTTTGTGTTTTTAAATTAGGAACGAAAAGTTCTGGTTAGGGACTCGCAAGGCACTGGGGACCCTTGACGTTGGGTTGCGAGCTTTGCGTATTTTGGCCAAAATAACAACTAATACCCCATGTTTCATGGATATTTCTTACTACGTATACTACACTTTTTTTCAGGACGCAGCCGGGTCTTATATGCTGGGAGGGCATGATGTGCTGGCGTTTGGTTTGGAATGCAGAGCAGCCCGCTTTAGCTAACACTAGCGGCGTTACAAATAGGCTGTTATTCGGCAAGATACGCCATGCCTGACGACCAGCACATTATCCCTCCACGTATTACACATAGTACTGACACCCCATGTACTATTCACAGCACTGACCCCTATTTATCACATTTATTTATTTATTTTTATTACATCATTACACACTTTCATACATACATATTTATTTTTTACCATCCATTCACACCCTAGCACTACACTGACACTCATTTATCGCACACCTTTGAGCACTTAGTCCGCCACTCCCCTCAAGACTAGTGGGAGGGGCTATCACTACTTAATGCACACTCCTTCTGCAGCATTCTTTGACCCGTCTGCGTCCTGATGGGAATGGGTTTTCACCCACCCACCTACCTAGTGAGTATGGCCTTTTTTGTGGTTTTGATGATCTTTATGTCCCATTTTTTCTGTTTGTGTTTTTAAATTAGGAACGAAAAGTTCTGGTTAGGGACTCGCAAGGCACTGGGGACCCTTGACGTTGGGTTGCGAGCTTTGCGTATTTTGGCCAAAATAACAACTAATACCCCATGTTTCATGGATATTTCTTACTACGTATACTACACTTTTTTTCAGGACGCAGCCGGGTCTTATATGCTGGGAGGGCATGATGTGCTGGCGTTTGGTTTGGAATGCAGAGCAGCCCGCTTTAGCTAACACTAGCGGCGTTACAAATAGGCTGTTATTCGGCAAGATACGCCATGCCTGACGACCAGCACATTATCCCTCCACGTATTACACATAGTACTGACACCCCATGTACTATTCACAGCACTGACCCCTATTTATCACATTTATTTATTTATTTTTATTACATTATTACACACTTTCATACATACATATTTATTTTTTACCATCCATTCACACCCTAGCACTACACTGACACTCATTTATCGCACACCTTTGAGCACTTAGTCCGCCACTCCCCTCAAGACTAGTGGGAGGGGCTATCACTACTTAATGCACACTCCTTCTGCAGCATTCTTTGACCCGTCTGCGTCCTGATGGGAATGGGTTTTCACCCACCCACCTACCTAGTGAGTATGGCCTTTTTTGTGGTTTTGATGATCTTTATGTCCCATTTTTTCTGTTTGTGTTTTTAAATTAGGAACGAAAAGTTCTGGTTAGGGACTCGCAAGGCACTGGGGACCCTTGACGTTGGGTTGCGAGCTTTGCGTATTTTGGCCAAAATAACAACTAATACCCCATGTTTCATGGATATTTCTTACTACGTATACTACACTTTTTTTCAGGACGCAGCCGGGTCTTATATGCTGGGAGGGCATGATGTGCTGGCGTTTGGTTTGGAATGCAGAGCAGCCCGCTTTAGCTAACACTAGCGGCGTTACAAATAGGCTGTTATTCGGCAAGATACGCCATGCCTGACGACCAGCACATTATCCCTCCACGTATTACACATAGTACTGACACCCCATGTACTATTCACAGCACTGACCCCTATTTATCACATTTATTTATTTATTTTTATTACATTATTACACACTTTCATACATACATATTTATTTTTTACCATCCATTCACACCCTAGCACTACACTGACACTCATTTATCGCACACCTTTGAGCACTTAGTCCGCCACTCCCCTCAAGACTAGTGGGAGGGGCTATCACTACTTAATGCACACTCCTTCTGCAGCATTCTTTGACCCGTCTGCGTCCTGATGGGAATGGGTTTTCACCCACCCACCTACCTAGTGAGTATGGCCTTTTTTGTGGTTTTGATGATCTTTATGTCCCATTTTTTCTGTTTGTGTTTTTAAATTAGGAACGAAAAGTTCTGGTTAGGGACTCGCAAGGCACTGGGGACCCTTGACGTTGGGTTGCGAGCTTTGCGTATTTTGGCCAAAATAACAACTAATACCCCATGTTTCATGGATATTTCTTACTACGTATACTACACTTTTTTTCAGGACGCAGCCGGGTCTTATATGCTGGGAGGGCATGATGTGCTGGCGTTTGGTTTGGAATGCAGAGCAGCCCGCTTTAGCTAACACTAGCGGCGTTACAAATAGGCTGTTATTCGGCAAGATACGCCATGCCTGACGACCAGCACATTATCCCTCCACGTATTACACATAGTACTGACACCCCATGTACTATTCACAGCACTGACCCCTATTTATCACATTTATTTATTTATTTTTATTACATTATTACACACTTTCATACATACATATTTATTTTTTACCATCCATTCACACCCTAGCACTACACTGACACTCATTTATCGCACACCTTTGAGCACTTAGTCCGCCACTCCCCTCAAGACTAGTGGGAGGGGCTATCACTACTTAATGCACACTCCTTCTGCAGCATTCTTTGACCCGTCTGCGTCCTGATGGGAATGGGTTTTCACCCACCCACCTACCTAGTGAGTATGGCCTTTTTTGTGGTTTTGATGATCTTTATGTCCCATTTTTTCTGTTTGTGTTTTTAAATTAGGAACGAAAAGTTCTGGTTAGGGACTCGCAAGGCACTGGGGACCCTTGACGTTGGGTTGCGAGCTTTGCGTATTTTGGCCAAAATAACAACTAATACCCCATGTTTCATGGATATTTCTTACTACGTATACTACACTTTTTTTCAGGACGCAGCCGGGTCTTATATGCTGGGAGGGCATGATGTGCTGGCGTTTGGTTTGGAATGCAGAGCAGCCCGCTTTAGCTAACACTAGCGGCGTTACAAATAGGCTGTTATTCGGCAAGATACGCCATGCCTGACGACCAGCACATTATCCCTCCACGTATTACACATAGTACTGACACCCCATGTACTATTCACAGCACTGACCCCTATTTATCACATTTATTTATTTATTTTTATTACATTATTACACACTTTCATACATACATATTTATTTTTTACCATCCATTCACACCCTAGCACTACACTGACACTCATTTATCGCACACCTTTGAGCACTTAGTCCGCCACTCCCCTCAAGACTAGTGGGAGGGGCTATCACTACTTAATGCACACTCCTTCTGCAGCATTCTTTGACCCGTCTGCGTCCTGATGGGAATGGGTTTTCACCCACCCACCTACCTAGTGAGTATGGCCTTTTTTGTGGTTTTGATGATCTTTATGTCCCATTTTTTCTGTTTGTGTTTTTAAATTAGGAACGAAAAGTTCTGGTTAGGGACTCGCAAGGCACTGGGGACCCTTGACGTTGGGTTGCGAGCTTTGCGTATTTTGGCCAAAATAACAACTAATACCCCATGTTTCATGGATATTTCTTACTACGTATACTACACTTTTTTTCAGGACGCAGCCGGGTCTTATATGCTGGGAGGGCATGATGTGCTGGCGTTTGGTTTGGAATGCAGAGCAGCCCGCTTTAGCTAACACTAGCGGCGTTACAAATAGGCTGTTATTCGGCAAGATACGCCATGCCTGACGACCAGCACATTATCCCTCCACGTATTACACATAGTACTGACACCCCATGTACTATTCACAGCACTGACCCCTATTTATCACATTTATTTATTTATTTTTATTACATTATTACACACTTTCATACATACATATTTATTTTTTACCATCCATTCACACCCTAGCACTACACTGACACTCATTTATCGCACACCTTTGAGCACTTAGTCCGCCACTCCCCTCAAGACTAGTGGGAGGGGCTATCACTACTTAATGCACACTCCTTCTGCAGCATTCTTTGACCCGTCTGCGTCCTGATGGGAATGGGTTTTCACCCACCCACCTACCTAGTGAGTATGGCCTTTTTTGTGGTTTTGATGATCTTTATGTCCCATTTTTTCTGTTTGTGTTTTTAAATTAGGAACGAAAAGTTCTGGTTAGGGACTCGCAAGGCACTGGGGACCCTTGACGTTGGGTTGCGAGCTTTGCGTATTTTGGCCAAAATAACAACTAATACCCCATGTTTCATGGATATTTCTTACTACGTATACTACACTTTTTTTCAGGACGCAGCCGGGTCTTATATGCTGGGAGGGCATGATGTGCTGGCGTTTGGTTTGGAATGCAGAGCAGCCCGCTTTAGCTAACACTAGCGGCGTTACAAATAGGCTGTTATTCGGCAAGATACGCCATGCCTGACGACCAGCACATTATCCCTCCACGTATTACACATAGTACTGACACCCCATGTACTATTCACAGCACTGACCCCTATTTATCACATTTATTTATTTATTTTTATTACATTATTACACACTTTCATACATACATATTTATTTTTTACCATCCATTCACACCCTAGCACTACACTGACACTCATTTATCGCACACCTTTGAGCACTTAGTCCGCCACTCCCCTCAAGACTAGTGGGAGGGGCTATCACTACTTAATGCACACTCCTTCTGCAGCATTCTTTGACCCGTCTGCGTCCTGATGGGAATGGGTTTTCACCCACCCACCTACCTAGTGAGTATGGCCTTTTTTGTGGTTTTGATGATCTTTATGTCCCATTTTTTCTGTTTGTGTTTTTAAATTAGGAACGAAAAGTTCTGGTTAGGGACTCGCAAGGCACTGGGGACCCTTGACGTTGGGTTGCGAGCTTTGCGTATTTTGGCCAAAATAACAACTAATACCCCATGTTTCATGGATATTTCTTACTACGTATACTACACTTTTTTTCAGGACGCAGCCGGGTCTTATATGCTGGGAGGGCATGATGTGCTGGCGTTTGGTTTGGAATGCAGAGCAGCCCGCTTTAGCTAACACTAGCGGCGTTACAAATAGGCTGTTATTCGGCAAGATACGCCATGCCTGACGACCAGCACATTATCCCTCCACGTATTACACATAGTACTGACACCCCATGTACTATTCACAGCACTGACCCCTATTTATCACATTTATTTATTTATTTTTATTACATTATTACACACTTTCATACATACATATTTATTTTTTACCATCCATTCACACCCTAGCACTACACTGACACTCATTTATCGCACACCTTTGAGCACTTAGTCCGCCACTCCCCTCAAGACTAGTGGGAGGGGCTATCACTACTTAATGCACACTCCTTCTGCAGCATTCTTTGACCCGTCTGCGTCCTGATGGGAATGGGTTTTCACCCACCCACCTACCTAGTGAGTATGGCCTTTTTTGTGGTTTTGATGATCTTTATGTCCCATTTTTTCTGTTTGTGTTTTTAAATTAGGAACGAAAAGTTCTGGTTAGGGACTCGCAAGGCACTGGGGACCCTTGACGTTGGGTTGCGAGCTTTGCGTATTTTGGCCAAAATAACAACTAATACCCCATGTTTCATGGATATTTCTTACTACGTATACTACACTTTTTTTCAGGACGCAGCCGGGTCTTATATGCTGGGAGGGCATGATGTGCTGGCGTTTGGTTTGGAATGCAGAGCAGCCCGCTTTAGCTAACACTAGCGGCGTTACAAATAGGCTGTTATTCGGCAAGATACGCCATGCCTGACGACCAGCACATTATCCCTCCACGTATTACACATAGTACTGACACCCCATGTACTATTCACAGCACTGACCCCTATTTATCACATTTATTTATTTATTTTTATTACATTATTACACACTTTCATACATACATATTTATTTTTTACCATCCATTCACACCCTAGCACTACACTGACACTCATTTATCGCACACCTTTGAGCACTTAGTCCGCCACTCCCCTCAAGACTAGTGGGAGGGGCTATCACTACTTAATGCACACTCCTTCTGCAGCATTCTTTGACCCGTCTGCGTCCTGATGGGAATGGGTTTTCACCCACCCACCTACCTAGTGAGTATGGCCTTTTTTGTGGTTTTGATGATCTTTATGTCCCATTTTTTCTGTTTGTGTTTTTAAATTAGGAACGAAAAGTTCTGGTTAGGGACTCGCAAGGCACTGGGGACCCTTGACGTTGGGTTGCGAGCTTTGCGTATTTTGGCCAAAATAACAACTAATACCCCATGTTTCATGGATATTTCTTACTACGTATACTACACTTTTTTTCAGGACGCAGCCGGGTCTTATATGCTGGGAGGGCATGATGTGCTGGCGTTTGGTTTGGAATGCAGAGCAGCCCGCTTTAGCTAACACTAGCGGCGTTACAAATAGGCTGTTATTCGGCAAGATACGCCATGCCTGACGACCAGCACATTATCCCTCCACGTATTACACATAGTACTGACACCCCATGTACTATTCACAGCACTGACCCCTATTTATCACATTTATTTATTTATTTTTATTACATTATTACACACTTTCATACATACATATTTATTTTTTACCATCCATTCACACCCTAGCACTACACTGACACTCATTTATCGCACACCTTTGAGCACTTAGTCCGCCACTCCCCTCAAGACTAGTGGGAGGGGCTATCACTACTTAATGCACACTCCTTCTGCAGCATTCTTTGACCCGTCTGCGTCCTGATGGGAATGGGTTTTCACCCACCCACCTACCTAGTGAGTATGGCCTTTTTTGTGGTTTTGATGATCTTTATGTCCCATTTTTTCTGTTTGTGTTTTTAAATTAGGAACGAAAAGTTCTGGTTAGGGACTCGCAAGGCACTGGGGACCCTTGACGTTGGGTTGCGAGCTTTGCGTATTTTGGCCAAAATAACAACTAATACCCCATGTTTCATGGATATTTCTTACTACGTATACTACACTTTTTTTCAGGACGCAGCCGGGTCTTATATGCTGGGAGGGCATGATGTGCTGGCGTTTGGTTTGGAATGCAGAGCAGCCCGCTTTAGCTAACACTAGCGGCGTTACAAATAGGCTGTTATTCGGCAAGATACGCCATGCCTGACGACCAGCACATTATCCCTCCACGTATTACACATAGTACTGACACCCCATGTACTATTCACAGCACTGACCCCTATTTATCACATTTATTTATTTATTTTTATTACATTATTACACACTTTCATACATACATATTTATTTTTTACCATCCATTCACACCCTAGCACTACACTGACACTCATTTATCGCACACCTTTGAGCACTTAGTCCGCCACTCCCCTCAAGACTAGTGGGAGGGGCTATCACTACTTAATGCACACTCCTTCTGCAGCATTCTTTGACCCGTCTGCGTCCTGATGGGAATGGGTTTTCACCCACCCACCTACCTAGTGAGTATGGCCTTTTTTGTGGTTTCCATGACCTAATAGTACGTCTCGGGAGTAACAGCCGCTTCGGCCGTCCTCCCGACACATACAGGAGCTGTGACAGCTGCTGTCTTGTTCAGCAGCTGTCACAGCTCCTTCAGCGGTGACCGTTCGCTGTGTCTCCGCTGATTAACCCCTTAAAAGCCGCGTTCTATAGAGATCGCGGCTTTTTAGGGGTTAAGCTGCCATCGCCGGCCCGCTACGCGATAGCGGCCGGCGATGGTGACTATGGCAACCGGACACCAAACAATGGCGTCCGGCTATGCCATAGACGGAAGCCTAGTGGGTCCCGACAACGTCAGGACCCACTATGCTTGCTGTCAGTGAGTAGCTGACAGTTCTAATACATTGCACTACGCATGTAGTGCAGTGTATTAGAATTGTGATCAGGGCCTCCTGCCCTCAAGTCCCCTAGTGGGACAAAGTAATACAGTAAAAAAAAAGTTAAAAAAAGATGTGTAAAAATAAGAAAATAAAAGTTTTAAAAGTAAAAATCCCCCTTTTTACCTTATCAGTCATTTATTATTAATAAAAATATATAAACAAACAAACTATACATAATTGGTATCACCGCGTCCGTAACGGCCTGAACTACAACATTATTTCGTTATTTATCCCGCACGGTGAACACCGTAAAAGAAAATAATAATAAACCGAACCACAATCACAATTGTTTGGTCACTTCACCTCCCAAAAAATGGAATAAAAAGAGATCAAAAAGTCGCATGTACCTAAAAATGGTACTGATCGAAACTAAAGTTCGTTTCGCAAAAAATAAGTCCTCGCACGGCTTTATTGATTGCAAAATAAAAACGTTATGGCTCTTAGAATAAGGTAACACAAAAAGTAAATGATTGTTTACAAAACGTATTTTATTGTGCAAACGCCATAAGACATAAAAAAAAACAATAAACATCTGGTATCGACGTAATCGTATCGCCCCGCAGAATAAAGTGAATATGTCATAGCGCACGGTGCACGCAGTAAAAAAAAAAAGAATAAGAAAACAATAGTAGAATTGCTGTTTATTAGTCACCACGCCACCTAAAAATAGAATAAAAACTGATCAAAAAGCCGCATGCACCCCAAGAAAACTACAATGGATTCCTCAAGGGGTCTAGTTTCCAAATTGGGGTCACTTTTGGGGGGTTCCCAATGTTTTGGCACCACAAGACCTCTTAAAACCGGACATGGTGCCTAATAAAAAAGAGGCCTCAAAATCCACTAGGTGCTCCTTTGCTTCGGAGGCCGGGGCTTCAGTCCATTACCGCACTAGGGCCACATGTGGGATATTTCTCAAAACTGCAGAATCTGGGCAATAAGTATTGAGTTGCGTTTCACTGATAAATCCTTTTGTGTTATAAAAAAAATGGTATAAAGAGGATTTTCTGACAAAAAAAAAATTTAAATTTCACCTCTACTTTGCTCTAAATTTCTGTGAAACACCTAAAGGGTTCATAAACTTTCTAAATGCTGTAGTGAATACTTTGAGGGGTCTAGTTTCTAAAATGGGGTATTTGATAGGGGGTTTCTAATATATGGGCCCCTCAAAGCAACTTCAGAACTGAACTGTAACCTAAAAAAATAAATAAATGAGGCAATACTTCGCTTCTTACATTATACTGATAATGAGCCGTGCCCACCCCGAGATGACCCCAGTTTTGACCGTTTGTATAAACGGAGACCCCTATTAGACCGTTCCAGTGCCCGGTTTTCCCAAGCATTCACCCCCGAGAAGTGTATTTCTATTGATGAGTCCCTGGTACATTTTAAAGGGAGGGTTAAATTCTGCGAGTACCTGCCTTGGTAAGAGGGCAAGGTATGGCGTGAAGATGTATAAGCTGCGAGAGTGCATCCGGGTATACCTACAGGTTTAGGCTATATGAAGGGAAGGCCACCCCCAAACCAGACTGCATCCTGGACTACAATAGGTACATGGGAGGGATGGATTTGTAAGATCAAATCCTGACGCCCTACAGCGCCATGCGGTGTGGTATAAGAAGCTGGCCGGGCACATCATACAGATGGCATTGTACAATGCGTACGTGCTACGTCGATGTGCAGGCCAGACGGGAACTTTCCTGGTATTTCAAGAGGTGATTATCAAGAACCTAATCTTTAGGGACCAAGAAGGGGGGGGCACCCAGTACTTCTGGAAGCGGGCCACACGCATCGTACCAAGGCGGCAACACTTTCCAGGAGAAGTTCCCCAAACTGGCAAGAAGGGAAAAAGTCAAAAGAGGTGCAAAGTCTGCTATAAGAGGGGGATAAGGGATGACACAATATATCAATGTGACACATGTCCCGAATAACCAGAGCTCTGTATGAAAGAGTGTTTTAAAATTTATCATACATCCCTTGGTTTATAATTTACCCCAATTTTACTTACCCTGATGCACTCCGCACAGCTTATCCCCCCTCGTCTTTCCCCTCAGAGCCCTGCTGTGTGTCCAGGCAGCTGATAACAGCCACATGTATGGTATTGCCATACTCGGGAGAACCCACATTACAGTTTATGGGGTGTAGGTCTCTGGTCAAAATGCTCACTACACCTCTAGATGAATGCCTTAAGGGTGTAGTTATTAAAACAGGGTCACTTCTCGGGGGTTTCAACTGTACTGGTACCTCAGGGGCTTCTGCATACATGACTTCGCACTAGAAAATCCCCAGTAGGCCAAATGGTGGTCCTTTCCTTCTGAGCCCTCCCATGGGCCCAAACGGCAGTTTATCACCACAAATAGGGTATTGCCGCACTCAGGACAAATTGGGCAACAAAATGGAGTATTTTATTTCTTGTGAAAATAAGAATTTTTGAGCTAAAATGACATATTATTGGAAAAAATATTTTTTTTTTTAATTCCCAGCCAAATTCAAATAAGTTCTGTGAAGAAACTATGGGGTCTAAATGGTCACATTACCCATAAATGAATTCCTTGAGGGGTGTAGTTTCCAAAATGGGGTCACTTCTGGTGGGTTTCCATTGCTTTGATACCTCTGGGGCTCTGCAAATGCGACATGGCACCCGAAAACCAATCCAGCAAAATCTGCACTCTAAAGAACACACAGCGCTCCTTCCCTTCTGAGGCCTCCCATGGGCCCAAACGGCAGTTTATTGCCACAAATGGGGTATTGCTGCACTCAGGAGAAATTGGGCAACAAAATTGATTATTTTGTTCCCTGTGAAAATAAGAAATTTTAATAAAAAATTACATCTTATTGGAAAAAATGTCATTTTTTTAATGTCACAGCCCAATTGAAATAGGTGCTGTGAAAAAACTGTGTGGTCAAAATGCTAACCACAACCATAAATGAATTCCTTGAGGGGTGTAGTTTCCAAAATGGGGTCACTATTGGGGGATTCCTACTGTTTTGGCACCTCAACACCTCTTCAAACCTGGCATGCTGCCTAAAATATATTCTAATAAAAAAAGAGGCCTCAAAATGCACTAGGTGCTTCTTTGCTTCTAGGGCTTGTGTTTTAGTCCACGAGCGCAGTAGGGCCACATGTGGGACATTTCTAATAACTGCAGAATCTGGACAATACATATTCAGTAGTGTTTCTCTGGTAAAACCTTCTGTGTTACAGAAAAAAAAATGAATAAAATTGAAATTCAGCAAGAAAAATGAAATTTGCAAATTTCACCTCCACTTTGCTTTAATTCCTGTGAAATGCCTGAAGGGTTAAAAAACTTTCTAAATGCTGTTTTGTATACTTTGAGGGGTCTAGTTTTTAAAATGGGGTGTTTTATCAGGGTGTCTAATACATAGGCCCCACAAAGCCACTTCAGAACTCAAGAGGTACCTTAAAAAAAAGGCTTTTGAAATTTTCTTAAAAATATGAGAAATTGCTGTTTATGTTCTAAGCCTTGTAACGTCCAAGAAAAATAAAATAATGTTCAAAAAACGATGCCAATCTAAAGTAGACATATGTGAAATGTGAACTAGTAACTATTTTGGGTGGTATACCCGTCTGTTTTACAAGCAGATGCATTTCAATTCTGAAAAATGCAATTTTTTCAAAATTTTCTCTCAATTTTGCAATTTTTCACCAATAAACACTGAATATATCGACCAAATTTTACCACGAACATGAAGCCCAATGTGTCACGAGAAAACAATCTCAGAATCGCTTGGGTAGGTTTAAGCATTCCGACGTTATTACCACATAAAGTGAAATATGTCAGATTTGAAAAATGGGCTCTGAGCCTTAAGGCCAAAACTAGGCTGCGTCCTTAAGGGGTTAAAGACTACAAACAAAACATGTCTAGTCTGATCCTGTAGTCATACTTATTTCCATCTGTACTCTTCTTCGTGCTAACAAACATTTGGAAGGTTAGCAAGAAGTAGGAGGCAAATGGAATATGATTGTAGAATTAAGACTACACAGGGTTTCTTTAGGGTATTCCGCAGCATGCTCAGTCTGATGCGGAGAAGCTACAGATTTTCATTGTGGATTTCAGCCTTTGCAATGCAAAGGTTGAAACCTGCAGCAAGTCCGCTGAGAAATCCACCATGTCTGGATGCTCTCACATATGCAAATTTAGCAGAAGTTTTGTTGCAAAATTTCCGCAAATCTGCTGCAAAATCCACAGCGGAAAATTTCCGCCCCATCTGAACGTGCCCTTATAGTCTTTAACCATAGGATATATAAGAACAAATCAGTAGCAAATTTTTAATCAAGACTATATGCAAAGTTGCTTCATGTTTAATTTAGGATTCATTACAGCAATATAAAAATGGTTGTGACACTAATTAAACCATACATTACAACAGTGGTTTGCAAAGCTGGATCTCTGAACACACGGCATGTCAAACCCTGAAGCCGTGACATTTAATCTAAAACCATGGCAGCAGACGGCAACACCTTCCAACTTAAAGTTAAGGCTTAATTTGGCAAATGCTCACCAAAACGGGATAGCTGCTTGGTCTGAAGATTCCAGATTTCTGCTGCATCATGCAGACTATAGGGTCAAAAACTGAATCCATGGATCCATTTGGCCTTGTGGCATTGGGTCAAGCCATTGGTTGTGTAATGGTGTGAGCATACATCCTCTTCTTTTTTTTCTTCCTTTTCTATTTTAATGGCGATCTGTTCGTTCACTCTTGGCCTCAGCCAAGAACGCCTTTATAGATGGAGCTACCAACTATACATTTTGTGAACAGAAACATGGAACTGGTGGTTCAGCATGATAAAGGTAGTTTGTCTACAATAGATTTCTATTTTCTATTTCTTCAGGAAATCAGTGTAGACAAAGTTGTTTCCTATCGTCCTCATTTTGACACTTTAGATGTTTCTGCAGAGCTGACATGAAGTGAACAAGATTATCATCAGAGAATGGCCATGTATAGGTCTTAGCCTTTTTTTTTTTTTAACGTATAACATTGCCTTTTACAAGTAAAAATTGCCAGTATGAAGAGAATTTTGCTGATTATGTAACTGTTTATTGATCCTCCACCATTAAATTATTTATTCATCCATTTACTTAAAGTATATATCCACATAGAAGCTCTGTACCACAATCTTTGCAGAATTGAAACTGTATGGGAGGGCAAAAAAACGTGGTTGCCACTATGACGGATACTACCAAGACCGTGCTATTACTATTGCTACAGGAATAATAATAATATTAATGTGAAGTACACGGATTCCTCTGACCTATTATTTTTGGGTAGAAGTCTTATCAGCATGGCACATCCTGACTTGGCAATTGTTGCCCACTCTTCCTTGAAAAAGCGCTCCAAATCTGTCAGATTGCGATCTCCCACAGATTTTCAATGGGATTCAGGTCTGGGCTCTGGCTGGGACAAAACTTTGATCTTCTCCTGGTGAAGCCATTCTTTTTTTGATTTGGAGGTATGCTTTGGGTCGTTGTCGTGCTGAAAGGTGGCATTCATCTTCAGCTTTTTAGCAGAGGCCTGCAGGTTTTGTGCCCATGTTGACTGATATTTGGAACTCTTCATAATTCCCTCCACCATGACTAATCCCAAGTTCCAGCTGCAGAAAAACAGCCCCAAAGCATAATTCTGTCTCCACCATGCTTCACTGTGGGTATGGTGTTCTTTTGGTGATGTGCAGTGTTGGCTTAGCAACAAACATACCTTTTGGATGTATGGCCAAAAAGTTCAACCTTGGTCTCATCAGACCAGAACACGTTTTCACACATGCTTTTGGCAGACTTGATGTAGGTCTTTGCAAAACATATCCGGGCTTAGATGTTTTTCTTTGTTAGAAAAGGCTTCCGTCTTGCCACCCTACCCTACAGCCCAGACATAGAAGAATACGGGAGATTGTTGTCACATGCACTACACAACCAGTACCTGCCAGAAAGTCCTGCAGCTCCTTTAATGTTGCTGTATGCCTCATGGTAACCTCCGGGACCAATTTTCGTCTTGTCTTTTCATCAAGTTTTGAGGGACATCCAGTTCTTGGTAATGCCAAATGTAATCCACTTCTTGATGACCGTCTTCACTGTGTTCCATGGTATATCTAATGCCTTGGGAATTCTATGGTACCCTTCTCCTGACTGATGCCTTTCAACAATCAGATGCCTTTTGATGTGTTGTAAGCTCTTTACGGACCATGTCTTTTGCTGTCACATGCAACAAAGAAAATTTCAGGAAAATCCTAATAGAAC